>NC_092745.1:26430623-27030623 GCF_047496795.1 Chiloscyllium punctatum | reverse complement strand
GCACACCAGGGTGGCAGTGCCCTTGGCATTGACCTGCTCCGGGGAGGGGGGCAGCAGGGTCAGCTTGGGATGAGAGTTTTGACCACCTGACAGACAAGAAACAATTTTACTTCCTACCACTGGAAGGGAATTCAAACCTCCCAATATTCACTGGCCATTCAATCTTTTTGAATATTTGTAGTCAATACAGAATAAACCCAACAAAAAACCAGGCATTGTTCAAATTGCTTCTTGGGATGTGTGTGTAATTGGCAGGGCCAGAACTTATGACCCATCCCTAATTGCACCTGAGAAGGTGATGGTGAAACAGCAGAGAGAGAGAAGGGACAGTTTTGGACCATTGTTTATAGAATAGATGTGGGCAGCTGGAAAGGATATCAATGGGGGAGCATTTCAATGACAATGATCAGAACTCAGTGAGATTGAGAGGACGGATGGAAATGGAGAACCATGGAGCAAGTGTAAAAGTTTTCATTTTACTAAACTGTGTGGTGTTTTGGTAAAAGTGGATTGGAACCAACGATACGATTAGAAATCAGTATCAAGGCAGTGGGAGCCCTCGAAGGACGAGACAGAGATCATTCAGAATCTGTTCCCACAATGAGTAAGGGTGGGACTCCCAGATCTAGACCAAATGAACAAGAGGATTGGGGGTCATGTACTGACATGGATTGGGAACTGGCTGGCAGACCGGACAGAAAGAGTGAGTTTTTTTCTGAATGACAGGTAATTACAACTTAGGGTGCCACATGTGTGAGTCCTTGGTACTCAGTTATTCATAATATAATATAATAGAGTCATAGAGTCAGAGAGACCCAAAGGCCGATTGTGTCCATACTGGTCAAAAAACCACAACTCAATAATTCTCATCTATTTTACCAGCATCAGGGAATTAAATGCAGGATGTGTTCAATAAAGAATTAGATATAGTTGTTCGGATTAAAGGGATCAAAGAATGTGGGGAGAAAGCAGGAACAGGGGACTGTGTTGGATGATCAGCCATGATCATATTGAATGGCGGAACAGACTTGAAGGGCCGAATGGCTTACTGCTGCTATAGGTTTGGATGTTTCTATCTGATTCTCAGATAATGAAGAAATGTCTCTCATCAGTTTGAAGTTGGAAGTCAAATGTGTGTGGAGGTGGAAGATGTGGCCATGGTGATTAATGCGGGTCAGTAAGGTGGTAAGTTTAGAGTCAACCACATTGCTGTGGGTTTGAGGTCACATGAAACGGATGGCAGTTTCTTTACCGAAAGGACATTAGGGAATCAGATGGCTTTTCCCTGACAATCAACAATGGTTTCATGGTCATCATTAGACATGAAATTGCAGATCTTTTTGATTGAATTTGAATGCCACCATCTGCTGGATTCTAACCCTGGTCCTGAGAATATTATCTGGATCTCTGGGTTAACAGTTCAGCAATAACACCATTAGACCATCACCTCCCTTATCTCATTATTGGTTGACTGTGAAAGAAAGGAGTTTCTTTATTCTGGAACTGTATAAAACCCCAGTTAGAGCACAGTGAGGGAACAGTGTACGGTCCTGGTCACCACATTACAGGAAGGATGTGATCCCATTAGAGACGGGGACAGAGGAGGAGTTTGTCAGGAATGGGGAGTTTTAACTTTGAGGAATGATTGATTTGACTGGGAGTGTTTTCTTTGGAACAGAGGCGGCTGAGCGGAGATTTGATTGTGGTGTGTAAAATGATGAGGGGCCTGTACAGAGTGGGTAGGAAGGACTGATTTCCACCAGCACAGAGGGCAATAACCATGGGGAGAGATTGAAATCAGTTGGGGGCAGGATTAGAGGGGAGGTGAGTGTATTTGTGTTCACCCAGAGGCTGGGATGTGGGACTCACTGTGTGAAAGGGTGGGAGAGGCAAGAAACCCTCATCATATTGAAAAAAAACACTTGGATATTCATTTGAAACAGTGAACCCTCCAGAGTTCTGGAGCAAGAGCTGGAAAGTGGGATGGAGCTCGATCCCTCTTTAACAAACCTCCGATCACCCACAGATCAGGAGAACTTTATCCAAGATCTTTGGAGCAGATTTGGATCCAAACATTTCAGGAAGGAGTCACATTGGGGTGTCTGTTTAGAAGGTTCCAGATTACATTTCGAACCTTACTGCACACTGCTGGGCTGAGGGTCAAAGGTGAGACTGCAAAGAGTCTCAATGTCCTGGGGTCAGACAGGGTCACTGCTCCTAATGACCCCATGGCCCCTGGAAGGTGAGAGTGCGCAGTCAATGGATGAGGACCCGGATCACGAGACGTCAACCTTAAAGGAAAACTTGCATTTGTGTAGCACCTGTCCCCAACTCAGGATGTCCCAATGGCTCTTTCAAGGAGACAGTGAGATCCCAAACAGTGTTTGAGACAGTCCACAGAGGAGACACAACTTTAAATAGAACAGGGCTGAGCTGGCAGGACAAAGGTCATTGTCAGCACTGAATTTCAACTCCCTTCCTTTTTGAGGCTGGCCTCTGGGAGCCTCTGAGGTTCAGGGGTTAAGGCAGGTTACTGTGACACAGTAGAGAGAGCTTCACTCTCTTCCCAACCAGTGCTGTCCCTGTCCTGGGAGTGCTTGACAAGGACAGTGTGGAGACAGCTTTATTCTGTTTCTTATCCTGTCGCTGCCCTGGGTGTCTTTAGTGGGAACAGCATGGAAAGAGCTTTACTCTGGATCTAACCCTATTCTGTCCCTGTCCAGGAGACTGTTTGCTGGGGACAGTGCTGACTTGTAGTAACAAGCATAACCTTTCAAAGATATTGAAAACTGTCAGCTGTACAAAAACAATGTGAACCTCAGAAGTCTCTGCCTCAGTAAACCAGATCTCCTTCCTGCTCAGCCACTTGTATCTGCCGCTTCCGGTTGTCAGTTCCAGCTGTCCGCTGCAGTGGTCGGTATATTGGGTCCAGGTCGATGTGCTTATTGATTGAATCTGTGGATGAGTGCCATGCCTCTAGGAATTCCCTGGCTGTTCTCTGTTTGGCTTGTCCTATAATAGTAATGTTGTCCCAGTCGAACTCATGTTGTTTGTCATCTGCGTGTGTGGCTACTAAGGATAGCCTGTCGTGTTGTTTCATGGCTAGTTGGTATTCATGGATACGGATCGTTAGCTGTCTTCCTTTTTGTCCTATGTAGTGTTTTGTGCAGTCCTTGCATGGGATTTTGTACACTCTGTTGGTTTTGCTCATGCTGGGTATCGGGTCCTTCGTCCTGGTGAGTTGTTGTCTGAGAGTGGCTGTTGGTTGTGTGCTGTTATGAGTCCTAGTGGTCGCAGTAGTCTGGCTGCCAGTTCAGAAATGTTCTTGAAGTATGCTAGTGTGCCTCGTCCTTTGGCCGCATCCATGAACACCAACTAGCCACGAAACGACACGACCAGCTATCCTGAGCAGATGACAAGCAACATGACTTCGACTGGGACAACACTACTATCATAGGACAAGCCCAAACAGAGAACAGCCAGGGAATTCCTAGAGGCATGGCACTCATCCGCAGATTCGATCAATAAGCACATTGACCTGGACCCAATATACCAGCCACTGCAGTGGACAGCTGGAACTGACAACCAGAAGCGGCAGATACAAATCACCCTAAGTGCCAGAGGATACATCACAGAAGCATTTCACAGGAGGCTCCCAAGCACTGAGGATGTCACCTAGACAGGGAATGAAACGTCTGCAACACAAATTCCCAGTTCAGCGAACAGAACCGCAACAATGAGCACCCGAGCTACAAATCTTCTCACAAACTTTGAATATATATATATATATATATATATATAATTATATCACACACGGATGCATCCATCAAAACCACTGGGATCAGCCGGCCTCCAGTGGTGAATGAACTGAAGGGGTCATGGAGGGACTCTGTGATGGGAGAGCTATCAAAACCCTGGAGTGTGAGGTTGGGCTGCCTGGGCACTCTCTGGTAGTCTATCCAAACATAATGGAGTGAACTCACTCAGGAAGTGTTCAGAGCACATTGGCTCATTGCTGATGGACTGGAAATGGGTCTTTACACAGTTGGTCATTTCAAATGTGCCCTGGCCCATATCGGGTCAGGGAGGGCTGAGGACCAGGACAAGTTCACCTTCACGTTTAAAGACCAACAATATTGATGGAGCTGTCTGCCCCAAGGGCTCCCCAGTAGTCCCTCCATCTTCCAGCAGAGCATGGCAGAAGGGCTGTGAGAGCTCAGGTCAGTTCCCCCAAAAAGTTTAGACTTGCTGCTATTTGTGGGAACTCAGGAGGAGGACTTGTCGTTTTGGGATGACAGAACTCCCAGGAGTTGCTCGGAGGGATCCAGATGTTGATCCCTTCCCTGGAATAGCAGGTGAAAAACTGCTGCATTGCTCAGGCTCCTTGATGCCACACACCATCAAAGAGGCCTTGATGTCAAGTGCTATCACTCTGCCCTCACCTCACTCGCATGGTCAGGGGGAGCTCAGTCCACTGACTCACATTTATCTGAATGAATTCCACTTGTTACTGATCAGCCCATCTGACCCTCCCAGCCCGTGTATATCCTCGTGTCGTCTTGTACTGCTTCAGGACACCCACATTCGAGAGGGTAAATAAATGGAAAGCACTAAAACTTTAATTCAGATACTGAAGACAATTACTGGATTAATAGAGGAATGGGTATCTTTCATTTGTAAGTGCGATCTAAATTTCTTTATTAAATTAAAGTGACTCAAGTTAAATACATCTGTAGTGAATGTATAAATCTACAACAACCCCCACAGAGGATGTTTGAACTGGAGGCTGAGTTGAAATAATTGGTGACACATCAGGGAGGTGCAGAGATACCTGGAGACCTTGTTCCAGAAGGAACTTATAAGCCTCAGGACGAGGCAGTCCAATTCCATATGTAGGAAGGGGCAGGAGGGTATGACTATGAGGAAAGTAGGTAAGAATTTGGAGAATACTGTAGGACAGGAAAACCCGTCACTCTTGCTGTAGTTGTGAGTATGCTCACCGAGCTGGGAAGTTGATTTGTAGACATTTTGTCCTCTGTCTAGGTGACATCTTCAGAGCTTTGGAGCTTCCTGTGAAGTGCTGTTGTGCTGTGTCTTCTGGAATTTATTTGGTTCCATTCCTGCTGTTGCTGGTTGCTGATTTTGGGAATGTCCATTTCAGTAGTTGGTATGCTGGGTCTAGAGCCCGTGGCTCTAGAAATTCTCTGGCTGCCCTCTGTTGAGCTTGTCCTATGATCATAGTGTTGGTCCAATCGAATTTGTGGTCCTTGTCATCTGTTTGTATAGCTACTTGGGACAGCTGCTCATGGGGTTTAGTGGTTCGTTGGTGCTCATGGATGTGGATGGCTAGTTGTCTGGCTGTGTGTCCTGTGTGTTTTGTGCAGGCTTTGAATGGAATCTTGTGAACTACATTTGTCTTTCACATGATTGGTTTTGGGTCTTTTGTTCTCATACGTTGTTGTCTGAGCGTGGCTGTCAGTTTCTGGACAGTTTATGAGCGATTCGATTCCCTATAGTATGGAAACAGGCCCTCTGGCCCAAAAATTCCACACCGACCCTCCAAAGAATAATCCACACAGACCCAGTCCCCTTCCCAATACTGACCCTGGCTAATGCACCTAGCACTGGGGGCAATTTAACATGGCCAATTCACCTGACCTGCACATCTTTGGATTGTTGGAGGAAACCGGAGCACCCGGAGGAAATCAATGCAGACACGGGGAGAATGTACAAACTCCACACAGACAGTTGCCTGATGTGGGAATTGAACCTGGATCCTTGCCACTGTGAGGCAACAGTGTTAACCACTGAGCCACCGTTCCATGGTTGGACAGGTCTGGCTGTCAGTTCTGTGGCGTTTATTTTATATAAGGTAGCGTGGTTAGTGATTTAGGTCATGACATGTCCTCATCGTGTTGTTTGTCTGTTAGGTATCTGCGGATGAAGTTGCGGGAAAATCTGTTCTTGGCAAAGACTTTTTAGAAGTGTTCTTCTATTCACAGGTCGGGAGTGCTGCAGTGTGTTGTAGCCCTATTGAACAGGGGCCTAATGCAGCTTCTCCTGTATGTGTTTGGGTGGTTGCTGTTGTAGTTCAGGATCTGGCTTTTCTGTCCATTTTTGCTGAGCATTCACCATTGTGTGATGGATGGGAATGTGGCATTGGAAGCAAAATCACATCAGCCATGGTCCTATCGATTGGTCGAGAAGTCTTGAAGGATTGAATGACCTAATTCAGCCTCTAATTTGTAAGTTCAAAACAATTGAATGGTCTTTTCTTTGTACCCACTCATGCACACTCTCTGTGTGAAAGATTTCTTCAACTCTTCACCCTTTCTCCTTCGTGTCTTAACCCTGAGCTCTCAATGTTGCTGGGAAATTTGAGAAGCAGATTTACTCATCTGCTCATTCACTCCCTTCTCAGCCTCTCTTTATCGCCTGAAACTCAACTCAACACCAATCTGCTGGGTCAGGAGCAAGGCTCTCAGCTCAAAGTATAAAGGAACCATTTCTAGCACCAAGCTGGTGACAGTCAGCTGGAGAATAATGTTCCATTGCACATGCCTTCTTCAAAAACCAAGGTGTTCAGCTATTCTGTACATCCACGTTCACTCCTGAAGGGATCAGTCAGAGAGGAAGAGGCAGTGCAACCATTGTGCAGCATCCATTGTCGAATTGTCACATTTCCAATCCCACTGCAATGTCATTGTCTGCCCTGACACCAAGCAGATGCTCCCATCACAAGAGGCTCCATGGCCCTGAGGACTGTGAGAGTGAGCCCTGTCCATTCACATCGATCATCAAGCTTCAGCCTTCCTGATGTGGTGACAGCCAGGAGAACCCTGGCCATGGGAGATTTCACACACACCCCCTCCCTCCCAGCAGGGAAAAATGATTCCTTGTCCCTGCTTTCTCTCCAAACTGATCCAAATTTGAGTGTTGCTGAAAAAAAGAGACGTTTTGTCGAAGCTTTTGTCTTGCACACATCAGGACAATCTGCAAGAAATGGTACAAGAAAGTCAAATACCAGTTAGCCTGGAGATCCCAGAGGGTCAGGCAGCATCTATGGAGAGAAAGCAAGGCAAAATTAAATGTCTTCATAAGAAGGACTTTTTCTCACTCAAGTTCCAAATTTTCAAATTACTATTTGATCCTCATTTCCTCTTTTGCTTCAGACCTGTTGAGATTCTGGAAAGTAATTCTGTCCTTTTGTGAATGGAGCACTCAGTTTATCATCATTCATCATTAAGTTCCAATAACTGCATCAAAATATTTTCCCTGATCTCTTTCCTGTACCTGGTATATGACTGGAGAATGTGTAATTTTGCCTTTCAGTTTGTCTGCACTGATGGTAAATCTACATTTACTGTGTTTCTTTGTATAAGAATCTTTGAACATCAGAATTCCCTCCCTCCACTGTCGAGATCCTGTTCTGACCTTCATAGAATCATAGAATCAAGGAATTCCTTCAGTGTGGAAGGAGGCCATTCAGCCCAGCAAGATCATACCGACCCTTTGAAGACCATCCCACACAGACCCACACCTCCCCTACCCTATCCCTGTAACCCTGTGTTTTCCATGGCATTTTCCATTTGCTAGCCTGCACATCTCTTGAACATAATGAGTAATTTAGCACGGCCAATCTCCCGACCTACGCATCTTCTCTCAGTTTTGCAAATGAAACATCAGTTTTGATTTTTACACTTTGGGCGAGATTTAACACAGTTGGAAACATGACTCTCGGCAAACCTAATCATTCAGGTGGCCCATTTCAGTGCCCCAATGGTAGCAAAAGTTCTCCCAATGAATATCAGGATAGAAGGAGTGAACTGGAATTCCCAGCCACCAACAGATGATATAACAGACGAAGAGCCAATTGACATCAACATTCCTGAATCTATCCTGATTTAATGGCAGTTCAGGGATCAAATCAGCGTTGCTTTCCCACAATGTGTCCAATCAAGGGACCTTGCTTCAGATGGTGTCCTCATGTTAAACTGCCACCTCTCCCATGACCCACACCTGCCTTCAGTTGCTTTTGGTCTGGGATTCCATAATAATACAAGGTCTCCAGTGAGAGCACTGCCTCCAACAAGCATTGCTCTGCTCGTTTCTAACTGGGGCCCTCCCCATGAACCAGAAGGAGCTCCCCAGCAGTTCTGTCACTGATGGGTGAAATCGTTGTTGACCCACCTCCGAGTGGACTGAACCTAAACCTTTCTGACTCCATGGAAGGAGTTCTACCAACTTAGCCAAGGCTGATACATTGAAAAGTCATAAAATCTGTCAACACTTAGCACTGCCTTTGTGCAAGGTCAGAGTTTTGAGGTTTTAACATGTACTTTTGGAATGCAATGAAGCGTTACCATGGAGAATGTTGCTGCTGGACAAGAACAGCCAACTCTGCCCAAAAGGTCACCACAATAATTAGTCCATCACCATCCAGTTGAATGCTTTTCAGCATTACTTTCCCTTTATTATTCCTCTTTGTCAGGTCATTAAATACCTTTTAAAATAGTGCACATATGGGAACATTGTCATCTACAAGATTTCCCCCAAACCATTCATCATCCTGACTTAGAAATATCTCACTGTTCCTTCACTGTCACTGGGTTAAAATTGGGGAATTCTCTCCCTCAGGGCATTCTTGGTCTACCGACAGCACATGGCTGCAGCGGGTTCAGGAAGGCAGCTCCTCACCACGTTCAAAGAAAATGAGGGACAGGCAGGAAATGCTATCCAGCCAGCAGTACCCATGTCCCAGCAGAGAATAAAACATGGATAGGTTTTGTTTTAACAGCTTGTGGCAGAAAATTGCAAATTCTTACCACCTTCTGTGTAAAGAAATCTACATCCCGAAATAAAACTTGTGACCTAGATCCTCTGTCCCTGTCCCATTATGTATTGTCCCGCAAAGCAGCCCCTAACTGTGCACCATATTCTAGCCATGACCTAACCATTCTTCAGGACAGCTGCCATGGTCATTCTCCCCTCCATCTACTCACTCTCAATATTCAATCCAAAATCACATTGACCTTTGTTTCTGGTATTGTTCCCCAGTTAAAGGAGATATGTCACTCGACATTCTTTCTTGTGCACTGCCGTGTTGTTTATAATATAAATGGCCCTTCAACCTTTATCATTCTCAGAGGAGTTACAACCGAGAAAACCCCTTCCAGCTCTCAGTGGAGAAATTCAGATATTTCCGTTTCCCTGCTCAATCCCAATAGCTTCCCTTTCTGTGTGACTGTGTTTCTGGTGTATTCAACAATATCTGACACTTGCCAGTCTAATGCTCTTACACCCACTGATACTTGCTGAGTTCTCCCAGATAAATTGCTGCTATTTGCATTTTCGTGACGCATTTTGATAGCCGTTTGTTCGGTCTTTTGAGTGTAATTCATTTTGTGCCTGATCCCAGTGTCAATCCGAAGGACACTCCACCTTTCAGTCTGACAAACCAGGTTCACCCATGTCATGGCTCTACTTTTAGCCGAGGCTCCAGTTTTTCAAAGAGATTAATTCAATTCTAGCCAGTTTGATCATTTGAAGTGGAGCTCGTTTATTTTGATTTCTCCTGGGATGGGCGGGCACAAAAGTGGCTGCTATTTGTTGCCCTTCCCGAATTGTCTTGGAGAGGGCGGTGGTGAGCCATGTTATATCTGGGAAGGAAGGTGCTGGGATCTGAACAAAAAAAAACTATGAAATTCAATGTCATGTTCATGAATGTAGTTTGGACAATGGAAACCAGTCATCACAGTGACTCCAGTCCCACAGTGAAGCGATTCATTCTTCATGGCCCCATGATCTGGCTCAGAACTCAGTCCGAGCAACTGGAGATGGGCAATAAATTTGAGGTTTAATTTACAATAATTTATAAAATAGTTCATTTTAAAAACTATTTAAAATAGTTAAATCTATGTTAACCTGAGTGTACAAGGCATAATTTCAAAATTTGCTGATGGGATGAAACTTGGATGTATTATGGCTCATGAAGAATATAGTGTCTAACTTCAAAAAAAGATATAGGTAAGTTAATGGAATGAGCAGATGGTTGCAGATAGAATTTAATGGAAAGAGCTGTCACTGGTTTATTGTGGAAAGAAACCGTGGAGAGACAAAACAAGCTAAAGGGTACAAGTATGGGGTGGGTGTAGGGGCAGTAGGACCTGGATATTTATGTGCATCAGTCACTGAAGGTGGCAGGATAGGCAGCTGTCCTCATGGGAGAGCAGCTGATTAAAGCAGATGCCATATCAACATGAACATAGAATACAGCGTGGATGTGAAAAGAATGCTTCCTTTTCAGGGAGAATAGAAAACTAAAATAAGTTCCCTGATTTAAGACCAAGATAAGCAGAGTTTTTTTTTCCTTGCTTAAGGTCATAGATCTTTGGAACTCTTCTTCAAACATTGAAATGAAACCTCTGAATGCTTGTAGTGAAGAAGTAGATAGCCATTGCTTATCAAAAATCTATCAGAGTGAGGCAAGAATGTGGAATAATCAGGTCAGCCATGGGGAGCAGGCTCAAGAGGATGAATCTCCTTCATTTTTGTCCCTAATTCGTATGATCGTGTAGCCAGTTCCACCGTTGAAAGATCAGAGCCTTAAAGCTTGTGATTTTCAAGAAAGCAGCTGAAGTGGCTGCTGGTTTGTGTGGGCGCGAATGGAAGGAGACTTTACCCATAATCCTCAGCAGCCGTGCAAGCACTCTCTCGCCACGAGAGGGCGGCTGCTTCACTGTCCCTGATCTGTAAAAAAATAAACTGGGGCCCTGCTTGGAGCTAACAGGCTCAATTTGTAAAGACACATAGAGTGTACAGCTTTACAAGCAGGGTACTTGCCGCACCACAATGAAAATGTCCCCTGTGATAAGGAAAGTACTTTGATGTGACTCTTGTTTGTCTTCACAGCATGATGTTTTGTTCATTCTGTTAAACACGTCGACAATGTCAGTATTGAGTGGCACAAAGTATATTTCCTCCTCTAGCCCCTTTCCAAAACACCCTCTCCATCTTGCTTTACTCCTTATTGACTCTTCTGCAATTATCCTTGTTCCCTCACTCCGTCCCGGTCCCAGAGGGATTGATGGCTGGAGTTCATGACGCCGCACTGTGTGAAGATTGGTGTAAAGTGAGGCCAGTGTGTTGGAGCTTGGGCTCCTGCCTCAGGCCCAGGTGTAGGGGCCTGTTCAACAATCTGCACATTGTCCTTTTTCTCTTTCTGACCGTACTGGAGTTTTCAAGCTGCAGTAACTTGCTGGCAACAAGGTGTCTTGTCTAAAATGTTCCCAGCACTGGACAGATCTCTGCTGTTGATCTGTTTTCTCTCAGGATCCTGCTCTGTATTCAGTGCCTGTTATCATTTTGTTAGAGTTTATATGTCAGTTGCTGCTTCCTTGCTATGGAACTGGAAAAAAATCATAAATGCCTCTTGAGATTTAAAATATTCCATCTTTATGAAAGTGGTTGGCAGACTTTTTGACATCATTTCAGATTCTAATGATGTGAATGCATCCGTGTTGTTTCTGGGTGGGAGCATTTAACATCATGATCCTAGTTTTTAATGGATCCTCACTCGTGTTAATAATTTTGCAATGTTTCTCTCTCCTTCGTGTTTTTAAGAGGCTTTCAAATGTGTTATGATGAGAGCACTGTGTGATGGAGTGGGTAATTGTTTGGATTCCCATCTCATTATCATCCAGCTTTCAAAGAAAATGCTGTTGTCTTTGAAATGAGATTGTACTCAGTGTTTATACATATTGTGTTTGGATTTTATTTTTGGAATGCCAATTTGTCATAAAAAATATCCTGTTTGGTTTTGTAGCTCAGTAGTTGTGTTTGTTCCCTGAGATACTGAGAGTTTATCCAACAATCCATTTGCCTGTCACCCAGTTGTTGGTTGAAGCCTCTGGTTGTTCGGTGAGTCCAAGCCATTGTCTTGCTCTCTGCAGTTATACCATCAACTTGGTGTTTCAGTGTGAGCCAGGAGACCACTGCGTGGTGACTTCCTGTTCCACCATCGGTGTAAAGGCAAGTGGGAACTGTCGAGGTTAATCCCATCATGAATTCCCCCCAGACGTCGTCGACGATGCCCTCCACCGCATCTCTTCCACTTGGTTTGGGGGAGCTGCAGTTAAAGGGGGAGACTGGGACAGGATGACGAAGTGGATATCAGTGATGACAGGTAGACGGTACTACCTGGTTGGTTAATGGGAGGAATGAATCTGTTTGGTGGCAGGGAAGAGTGAAGGGAGGGCGAGGAGTTGGGAAGGGAGTCTGGGGATGGGAAGGGTGGTTATTTGAAATTGGCAAACTCAATGTTGAGTCCTCCGGGCTGTAGGCTGCCCAGACAGAAGATGAAATGTTGTTCTTTCAATTTGTGGTTTGGTTCATTGTGGCAATGCAGGAGGCCAGTGATCGTCATGTCAGAAAGGGAGTGGGAAGTGGAATTAAAATGGGTGGTGACTGGGAGAACCGTTCGGTCCCACCAGGCCTGGTTGAGATGCTTGGCAAAACATTCCCTAAGTTTACATTTGGTAAGACCACATCGGGAGCACCTGATGTAGTGAACTAGGTTGGAGGAGAGGTAGGTGAACCTCTGTCTCAACTGGAAGGACTGTTTGGGGTTCTGGATGGAGGGGAGGCGTTGGTGTACCAGCAGGCTTTGCATCTTTTGGGGTTGCAAGGGAAGGTTCCTGGGGGTCGGGAGGGTTGGTGGGCGAGTGGCACAAAGCAAGTATTGTCAAAGGGAATGGTCCTTGTGGAAGGCAGCCAGCAGTGGGGAGAGTAAGATATTCCTGGTGGTGTGGACTAGCTGGAGTTGGTGGAAGTATTTAAGGATGATGTGGTGGATATGGAGATTGGTGGGGTAGTAGGTGAGGACAAGGGGGCTCTGCCTTGATTACGTTTGGAGGGGTTTAGAGCAGTGGAATGGGAAATGGAGGTGGTGCAGTGCATGACAGAAGGAGGAATAGCACATTGTTCATAATAGGGGGACATCTGTGATCAGTGGAATGTCTCCTTATCCGAGCAGTTGGGGCAGAGGCAGAGGAATTGGGAGAATGGGATGGAGTTCTTGCAGGATACTGAGTTGGAGGCGCTGTAGTCCGGTTAGTTATGGGAGTCTGTGGGTTTGTAGTAAATGTCTGAAGATTGTCACTGGAGATGGGAATGGAGAGATCATTAATGGGGAGGGAGGTGTCCAAGGTGGACCAAGTGAATTTGAGGCCAAGGTGCAAGTTGTGGATGAAGTCAATGAACTGCTCCAGTTCAGACTGGGTACAGGTCACTGCACCAATACAGTCATTCATGTAATGGCAGAAGAGTTGGGGCACAGTGCCTGTGTAGGCACTGAAGAGGGACTGTTCAACATAACCAATAAAGGGGCAGGGGTAGCTGGGGCCCTTCCAGGTGCTCATAGCCACCCCCTGGATTTAGAGGTAATGGGAGAAGTTAAAGGAAAAGTAGTTGAGGATGAGGACCAGTTCAGCAAGGCGGAGGAGGGTATTGGTGGAGGAGACTGGATGGGTCTATTGGAGAGGAGGAAGCAGAGGGCCTGGAGGCCATCCTTATTGGGTATGGACATATGTAAGGACTGCACACCCATAGTGGAGATACAGCACTCAGGGCTGGGGATCTAGATGTTACTGAAGAGATGGAGGGTGTGGTTGGTGTAACGGATGTAGATGAGAAGTGTCTGAACCAAGGAGGAGAGGATGGAGATGAGGTAGGACAAGATGAGTTCACTGGGGCAGGAACATGCTGAGATGATGGGTTACCCAGGGTAGATGGGCTTGTGGATCTGGGGGAGCAGATAAAACTGGGCATTGCAGGGCTGGGGGATTATGAGATTGGAGGCAGTGGAGGGGAGATCACTGGAGACAATGGGGGCACTGACAGTGCGAGTGATTTTGGCCTGATGGATCGCAGCAGGGTCATGGTCAAGGGGAAAGTAGGACGTGGTGTTGGAGAGTTGGCGTTCAGCCTGTGCGACATAACAGTTAATCCTCCGGACTACCACTGCCCCACCTTTGTCAGCAGGTTTGATAGTGAACCAGGGGTTGGAGCGGAGAGAGTGGAGTGCTGCATGTTCAGGGAGGGTGTGGCTGGAGGGGGTGAGGTGAGAAATTGAGGCACCTGATGTCACTTCAGCAGTCAGCAATGAAGGGGTCTCGGAAGTGTACACAGCTGGAGGGGGTGACCAAGTGAAGGAGGAAGGTTGGGGTTGGGAGAAGGGGTCCTCAGAGGGAGTTTGCGAGTTTTTGTTAAAGACGAAGACACGGAAACAGAGTCGGTGGAAGAAGAGCTCTGCGTCGTGGTGGGGGCGGGTTTCTTTGAGGTGGGGTCGGGCGGGAATGACTGTGAGCCCTTTCCTGAGGATGGACCTTTTGGCCTCAGAGAGTTCGAGGTTGGAGGGGATAGTAAATATGGGGCAAGGCTCGGGAGCGAGGTTTTCGGGGGGCCCAGGTTGGCTGAAGGAGGGAAGGGGGGAAGGGTGATGGCATGTGGTGGGCGAGGGTTGGTTGTGATGTAGCACAGGGGAATGGGTGTGGGAGAGAAAGGAGATTGGGACGGAGGTCGGTTGTGGAGTGAGGTGGGGGAGTGGGAAGGTGGGGATGAGGTGAAGAGAGAGAAGTGGAAGGATAGGGTGCACTGTGGGGATGGATGGGTGAGGAGGGTGAGTGAGTGTGCTGGCTAGCTGCACGTAGGACTCAGGGTAACCCTGGGAAATGCAGCCGGAGTCTTAGTTACAGAGTGGGCAGGGCCAGAAGTAGAGGCAGAGGCTGCAGCGAAGTCAAGACTGGTCCGAGTGTTTTGACCCAGGTTTGATTCCAGCTTCAGGCAACTGTCTGTGCGGAATTTGTACATTCTCCCTGGGTCTGCGTGGGTTTCCTCTGGGTGCTCCGTTTTCCTCCCACAATCGAAAGGCATGCAGGTTAGGTGAATTGGCCGCGCTAAATTGCCCATACTGCTCCTTGGATGCTGCCTGAACTGTTGTACTCTTCCAGCACCACTAATCCAGAATCTGGTTTCCAGCATCTGCAGTCATTGTTTTTACATAGTGATCTGCCAACCAACCTCCCTCCTTCTGTCACCCTCAATCTCCCCATGCTTACTCTTGTTTCCCCTTCGATCCAGCCTGTGCTGCCTTTGGGAGAGGTTGGCCTTCCCTCCATCATCCAGGAAGGTGGTTATCATCCCAGAGCAGTCACACTTTTAACCTGAGGTTCATCACAGCTTGGGCAAGAGGAGAGAACGTGGCACCTTCATGGTGGTCATACCTGTCATTAATCCACTGCAGCCTCTGTTGGGGCTGCAAGAGTTCAACCTCCCTCCCTCAGACAGCTCACCTCCCTGGAAGGTAATACTGCTGCACCTAGTTTTGTGTTAATTAATCATTGAAATATGACTATGGGGAGCCAGCATTGTCTGGGCAGGCAGCCACGACTGCTCTAACCCTGGATTCAGAAAATCCCCTCGGAATTGGCGAGACAGTGCCCACTGCCTCTGAAATCCCTCGCTTAACAAGAATATACTCTCAGTATTCACCTTTCTCAGCTGCCATCTCAATTTACTTGAAATTCTGTGTCCAATGATCCTGCCCCTCCAGGTACCTGATGAAGGAGAAACGCTCCGAAAGCTTCTACTTCCAAATAAACCTGTTTGACTTTAACCTGGTGTTGTGTGCTTTTTAACCTTGGCCATCTGAATGAGCTGCCATCTCAGACTGAATCAGCTGAACTGTTTTTCATTCATGAGTTGAGAAGATTAAAGCGTAATTTACAATCCCCAGCACAAGGCCCATTCTCAATCCAGAGCAAGAGACACATACCTCAGGGAGACACCTGCAGACAGCACAGAGTAACACACTCGCACTGAGGGAAACACCTACAGGTTGCACTAAGTAACACACGCACTCTGAGAGACAGGCAGCACTGAGTAACATGATCACACTCCATGCTGCGGAGAGATCGCTCCGAATGTCCGTGTGTTACTCAGTGCTGCCTGGAGGTGTTTCTCTGAAAAACATACCCACACTCAGAGAGACACCGACAGGCAGCATTAAGTTAAACACTCACACTCGGAGAGACACACAGCCGACAAAGTCTGTGAACGGCCAAAGATTGTTTCAGGGGCGACTCAACATGCAGCAGAGATTGCACAGTGCGATCCCATCAGCTGGGCCTGGACCAACAGACTGAAGAGGGAATGTGACAGATTGTACTTATTGAGTCCTAACAGCTTTCAGTTTCTGTTCTTTTTGGAATCTTGTAACCTACATAAATTCCTGGTCAAAGGGATCATTTGAAAGGGATTGATGATTGTAATTGATGGACAGGCCAAGCAACCAATTGTGACAATGACCTGCTGAAATGCAGCCAATCAACTGAGGGGGGGTGGGGTCGTCTATTTCCAAAGCACACGGAGACAAAGGCTGAATTTTCATCTTTATTCCCTTTTCCACATTCACATTGACAGAAAAAAAAACAACTGGAATTAACAGCCCAGACAGAGGAAGCTGCTCAAATTCACAGCCACAATGGAGCTTGAGGAAAACAATTGTGGAGATTTTCTCAATAGCATGAGAATCCTGCCCCTTTAAACAGTGACAAAACCTTAAATTGGAACTGACAGCTAAGCAGGAAGAAGGTCTGGTTTACAGAAGCAGAGACTTCTGAGGTTCACATTGTTTTGTACAGCTGACAGTCTTCAGCAGTTCAAGAAATTTTATTTAGCAACGCAAGTCAACCCTGTCCCCATCAAGCACTCCCAGGACAAGGACAGCATGAGGTTTGACACAGCATAAATCTCTATCGACAATGTCCAAAGATCTGCTTTAATGTCCAAACATCAGAAATGTCTCTGAGCCAGTCTTGAGAAGGAGGAGAGTTGAAATTCAGTGCTGACAATGACCTTTGTCCTGCCAGCTCAGCCCTGTTCTATTTAAAGTTGTGTCTCCTCTGTGGACTGTCTCGAACACTCTACACACATTCTGATCTCCTGATGCTCTTGCTGAGGGGAGAGGAGAGGGTCACGTGGGTGAGGGCACAGGAGAAGCGAGCGTTGGACTCCCAGTCAGACCCAGAGAGGGTCAGCAGGCTGCTGACACTGTAGGTGCTGTCTGAAGCTAACAGGTAGTTGCTGGTCTGAACCCCGTCCGAAATGACTGCACCATCCTTCTTCCACTGCACCTCCAGCTCATCGGGATAGAAGTGATTGGCAAGGCACACCATGGTGGCAGTGCCCTTGGCATTGACCTGCTCTGGGGAGGGGTGTAGCAGGGTCAGCTTGGGCTGAGAGTTCTCACGGCCTGAAAGACAAGAGAAACAATTTTAATCCCTGCCATTTGAGGGGAATTCAACCCTCACAATATTCACTCTCAATACAATCTTTTTGAACATTTTTGGTCAATACAGAATTAACCTGACAAAAGAACAGACATTGTTCACATTGCTTCTTGGGATGTGAGTGTCACTGGCAGGGCCAGCATTTATTGCCCATCCCGAATTGTCCCGAGAGGGTGATGGTGAAAGAGAAGGGACAGTTTTAGACCATCGTTTAAGGAATGAATGTGGGCATCTGGAAGGTCTATCAATGGAGGATCATTTCAGTGACAGTGATCAGAACTCAGTGAGATTGAGAGGAGGGATGGAAATGGAGAACCATGGAGCAAGTGTAAATGTTTTCATTTTACTAAACTGTGTGGTGCTTTGGTAAAAGTGGACCGGAAGCAGCGACATGATGTGAAATCAGTGTCAAGGCAGTGGGAGCTTACGAAAGATGAGACAGAGATCGTTCAGAATCTGTTCCCACAATGAGTTAGGGTGGGACTTCCAGATCTAGACCAAATGAGCAAGAGGATTGGGGGTCATGTACTGACATGGATTGGGAACTGGTTGGCAGACAGGACAGGAAGAACGAGTCTTTTTCTGAATGACAGGTAGTTACAAGTTAGGGTATCACGTGTGTCAGTCCTTGGTACCCAGTTATGAGTAATATATAATCATAGAGTCTTCGAGTCAGAGAGACCCAAAAGGCCCATCAGCCCATTGTGTCCACACTGGTCAAAAAAACAACAATTCAATAATTGCCATCATTTTTTCAAGCATGAGGGAATTAGATGCAGTATGTGTTTAAGAAGGAATTAGATATCGTTCTTCAGATTAAAGGGATCAAAGAATGTGGGGAGAAAGCAGGAAAAGGGGAATGTGTTGGATGATCGGCCATGATCATATTGAATGGTGGAGCAGGCTTGAGGGGCCGAATGGCCTACTGCTGCTCCTAGTTTGGACGTTTCTATCTTTTTTTCAGACAATGAGGGAATGTGTCTCATCAATTTGAAGCTGGAAGTCATATGTGTGTGGAGGTGGAAGATGTGGCCATGGTGATTAATGCAGGTCAGTAAGGTGGTAAGAAGACACATGGGATAAACTGTTCACTCGATGGAATCAGGGCATTGCTAAATCGGCAGTATTTATTGCCCATCCCTAATCACCCAGAGGGCAGTTTAAAGTCAACCACATTGCTGTGGGTCCGGAGTCACATGGTAAGGATGGCAGTTTCCTTCCCTAAAGGACATTCGGGAATCAGATGGTGTTTTCCTGACAAACAACAATGGTTTCATGGTCATCATTAGACTCTTAATTGCAGATTTTATTTGGTTGAATTTGAATGCCAGCATCTGCTGGATTCTAACCCTGGTCCCCAGAACATTATCTGAATCTCTGGATTAACAGTTCAGCAATAATACCATTAGACCATCACCTCCCTTATCTCATTATTGGTTGACAGTGAAAGCAAGAAGTTTGTTTATTCTGGAACTGTATAAAACCCCAGTTAGAGCACAGTGAGAGAACAGTGTACGGTTCTGGTCACCACATTACAGGAAGGATGTGATCCCATGAGAGACCAGGACAGAGGTGGAGTTTGTCTGGAATGGGGAGTTTGAGCTTTGAGGAATGATTGGTTTGGCTGGGAGTGTTTTCTTTGGAACAGAAATGGCCGAGGGGAGATTTGATTGTGGTGTGTAAAATGATGAGGGGCCTGGACAGAGAGGGTAGGAAGGACTGATTTCCACCAGCACAGAGGGCAATAACCATGGGGAGAGATTGAAATGAATTTGGGGCAGGGTTGGAGGGGAGTTGAGGGTAATTGTTTTCACCCAGATGCTGATGAGAACTGGGACTCACTGTCTGAAAGGGCAGGAGAGGCAGAAACCCTCATCACCTTGAAAAAACACTTGGATATTCACTTGAAACAGTGAAACCTCTAGAGCTATGGAGCAAGAGCTGGAAAGTGGGACGGAGTTCAGTACATCTTTAACAAACCTCCGATCACCCACAGATCAGGAGAGCTTTATCCAAGAACATTGGAGCAGACTTGGATCTACACAATTCAGGAAAGAGTCACATTGGGGTGTCTGTGTAGACGGTTCTCGATTATATTTCAAACCTTGCTGCACACCACTGGGCTGATGTCAAAGGTGAGACTGCAAAGAGTCTCAGTGTCCTGGGGTCAGACAAGGTCACTGCTCTTAATGAACCCATGACCCCTGGAAGGTGAGAGTGCGCAGACAATGGATGAGGATCCGGAACAGGACACTCAAACCTTAATGAAAGACTTGCATTTGTGTAGGACCTGTCCCCATCTGAGGATGCCCCAGTGTATCTTTCCAGCAGACTGTGAACAGCAAGATCCCAAGCACAGTATGATAATTAACAGAGAAATAGATTTTTAGTGATCTTGACTGTGGAATAAATATTGACCAGGGACAGCAGGTGGGAACTGCCTGCTCTTCATCCAATAGTGTCATGGAATGGCATCTTTTACAACTGAAAGACTCCCAGTTCATCCAGAAGTAAAAATAATAGTTCCTTGAATGTGGAGTTGCAGGCAGGTAAGTAGGGGGGTGAAGAAATAATTTGGTTTGCTTTCCTTGTTTGGTCAGTGCATTGAGTATTGGAGTTGGGAGCTGTTGCCGCTGTACAGGACATTGGTTTGGGCACTTTTGGATTACTGTGTGCAATTCTGATTGCCCTTCTGTAGGAAAAATGTCGTGAATCTTAAAATGGTTCAGAAAAGATTTACAAGGATGTTGCCAAGGTTGGAGGGTTTGAGCAAAAGGAAGAGGCTGAACAAGCTAAGGTCATTTTCCCTGCAGCATTGCTGCTGATGGGTGACCGTATAGAGGTTTATAAAGTCATGTAGGGTATAGATAGGGTGAAAAGAGAAGATCTTTTCACCAGAGTGGGGGAATCCAGAACTGGAGGGCATAGGTTGAAGGTGACAATGGAAAGATTTAAAAGGTACCGAAGGGACAACGTTTTCATTCCGAGGGTATAAATGTGTAGAATGAGCTGCCGGAAGAAGTGGTGAAGACTGGTACAATTACAACATTTCAAAGGCATGGGTATATAAATAGGAAGAGTTTAGAGCGATATGGGCCAAATGCTGTCAAATGGGACCAGATTAATTTTGGATATCTGGTCAGCATGGAAGAGTTGGACCAAAGGGCCTGTTTCTGTGCTGTCCATCTCTCTGACTCTAATTGTATTTCAATCCAGCCCTTAGCACTCGAGGCTCTCCCAAAGACATTTACAGACAGTTTTGTTTGACAAGCAGTCCCTGTTGCAATGTCAGTAATGTGGCAGCCAGTTTTTGCACAACAAGATCCCACGAGAAGCAATGAGATCAAAGAGCAATAATGATGTTGTCTCAACGATAAATATTGGTCTGAACTCAACCTAAGGAGAAAGTAATTTGGTTCAGTTGGATGGAAAATGAGTAAATGGAAGGTAAAGGAGAAGGTAGGATTGCTGGTTAGTGATGGGATTGATTGTTCACAGAAAATAAAAGGAAGGGATGGAATTTTGAATATCAAAGGAAGCATAAAAGTGCAGGGAAAATCAATAATAGAACAAACTTCCAGAGTTTGAATCTAAATGCACGAAACATTCCGAGTAAGGGAGACAAAGTGATGCCACAAATCAAGGTAAATTGAGTTTCCAAAAAATTTAAACGAGTTAAAGTGGAGGAGGGTTCAGGAGAGGTTATTCAAGTTTTTAGAGGATGTAATAGAATTGAGAGGATGGAAAGGATCAGAGATCAAACATAAAGCCGAGCAGATAAGAGGACAATGATGGGAAGGAGGGCAGTCAATGCAGGACTGAGGGTGTTGTACTTAAATACACACAGTATACACAATGAGCTTGTAGTGCAGATTGAAACTGGCAGGTACGATGTTGTGGGTATCACAGAGACATGGCAGTAAGGGGATCCGAGCTGGGAACTAAATATCTAAGGATAATGTCCCATCAAAAGGACAGGCAGATGGTCAGAGGGGGAAGAGTTGCCTTGTTAGTGAGAAATGAAATTAAATCAATAGCAAGAAGGGATAGAAAGTCAGAAGGTGTAGAATCTGTGTGGGTAGAGTTGAGGAACCGTAAGAAATAAAGAATCTGATGTCCAGGTCTCCAAGCAATAATCAGGGTGTGGGGAAGGAAATCAATCAGGAGACAGAAACGCCAGATACAAAATGTCAGGGCAGACTTCAATGGATAGGTGGACTGGGTAGCACGTCTCTAGGAAAGGATTTCATGGAATGTTCACGAGGTGGATTTTGGAGCAGCTTGTGGTTGAGCCACGATGGAACAGGCAGGTCTGGATTCAATGATGTGTTTTGAGGCAAACTTGATTAGTGAGTTTAAGGTGAAAGTATCCCTATGGATAAGTGACCATAATATGATCGAATTCCCCCTGTAGTTTGAGAGGGAGAAGCTGCAATCAGATTGAACAGGATTTCAGTTGAGTAAAGGGAACTACAAAGAAATGAGGAAGGAGCTGGCCAGAGTTGATTGTAAGGGGAACCGAGCAGGGCAGCAAACAGCTGAGTTTCTGGGGGTAATTCAGGAAGTAGAGCAGGAATTCATCCCAAAAAAGAAGAAGCATAATAAGGGGAGGACAAGGCAACCATGGCTGATGAGGGAGGTCAAGGACAGCATAAAAGCAAAAGAAAAAGGCATACAATGTGGTGGAGAATAGTGGGAGGCCAGAGGATTAGGAAGCCTTTGAAAACCTGGAGAGGATAACTAAAAAAGCATTAAGGGTTGAGAAGGTGAAATGTGGGAGTTATCTAGCGAGTAATATAAAAGACGATTGTAGGAGTTTTATCAGATATATAAAAAGGATTAGGGACTCAAAATAGACTTTTGATCGCTGGAAAATGAGGCTGGAGAAAGGATAATAGGAAATGAAGGAATAGCCGAGGAATTGAATTGATACTTTACATCAGTCTGCACCTTGGAAAACACCAGCAGCGTACCAGTACTTCAAGGCTGTCAGGGGGCAGAGGGGAGTGGAGAGGCCATCACTAAGGAGGAGGCACTGGGAAAGCTGGAAGGTCTGAATATGTATAACTCACCCAGACTAGATGAACTACACCCGTGTGTTCTGAAGGAGATCGCTGAGCAGAATGTGGAGGCATTGGTGATGATCGTTCAGGAATCAATGGAGTCAGGGTGTGGAGGTGGGGTGGGGAGGGATTTGGTTGTGGGCAAGAGACAGGAAAATGGCTCACATAACACCCCTGTTTAAGAATGGAGGGAGGTAGAAGATGGGACATTATAGGCCAGTTAGCCTGGATTCAGTTGTTGGTAAGGTTTTAAACTTCAGTTTAATTGTAGAGGACTTGGAAGTGCAATGGTAAAATAGGGCTGAGTCAACACGGCTTCATCAAGGGGAGGTCATGCCTGGCAAATCTGTTAGAATTTTTTGAGGAGGCAATGGGCCAGTCAGACAAAGGAGAGTCCGAGGAAGTAATCTATTTGGATTTCCAGAAAGCATTTGACATACGTTAAGTGCCCATAGTGTTAGGGGCAATGTACTGGCATGGAATGAGGACTGGCAGGTTGGCATAAATCAAAGAGTGAGGAACAATGGCAGCTGGTGACATGTAGAGTACTGCAGGTGTCAATGTTGGGATCATAACTATTCACGTTATACATGAGCAATCTGGATGAAGCAAGTGAATACATTGTTGCTAAGTTTGAAGTTGACATGAGATAGGTGGAGGGACAGGTAGTGTTGAGGAAGTGGGAAGGCTGAAAAGGTCCTGGATAGGCTGGGAGAGTGGGCAAAGAAGTGGCAGATACAATACAATGTGTTACAATGTGAGGGTATGCACTTTGGGAGGAAGAAGAGATGCAAAGACTGTTTGCTAAATAAGGAAAGCCTTTGGAAATCTAAAGCACAAACCTAATTCAGGTTTCTCTTCAGGTTAACAGCCAGTTTGTGCTTGTGAAGGCAAATGAAATGTTAGCATTCATTTCAATCGGGCTAGAATACAAGAGCAGAGATGTACTGCTGAAGCTGTGTAAGGGTCTGGTCAGACTGAATTTTGGAATATTGTGAACAGATTTGGGACCCATGTTCTAAGAAACAATGTGCTGGCATTGGAGGGGTTTACAAGAATGATCCTGGGGATGAAGGGCTTGTCATATGAGGTGTGGTTGAGGACTCTGGGTCTGTACTCGATGGAGTTTAGAAGGATGAGGAGAGATCTTATTGAAATTTACAGAATACTGATCAGCCTAGAAAGAGTGGATGGGGATAAGATGTTTCCAAAAACAGGAGAGACTCGGTAACCAAGGCACAGCCTCAGAATGAAGGGCAGACTCTTTCGTTCTGAGATGAGGAGGAATTTCTTCAGCCAGAGGGTGGTGAATCTGTGGAACTCATTGTTACAGAGGGCAGTGGAGGCCAAGTCACTGAGTGTATTTAAGACAGAGATAGATCGGTTTGCGATTGTTAAGGGGATTGAAGGTTCCTGTGGAGCAGGCAGGAGAATGGGGGTGAGAGGCATATCTGCCAAGATCAAATGGCAGAGCAGATTCAATGGGCTGAATGGCTGATTTCTGCTCCTATTTCTTAAAGTCTTCTGGAGAGTTTCCCCAAAACCCTGGAACACTGAACCCTGGACTGTGAGTCCTGCTGGAGCTGTTTGGAATCCTGATGGGAACGACGGTTCATCTGGGGCGTGCAGCCGGAGCCAAGTCCATGGCACCACAGGGGGCTCAGCTGTACAGCGGGACACAAGAAAGACTGGAAGAGCGATAGTAAGAGGAGATTCAAGAGTGAGGGCAATCGATAGGTGTGTCTGCAGCTGCAGATGGGAATTCAGGATGGTGTGGTGGCAGGGTCAAGGATGTCACTGAGCAGCTGCAGAGCACTCTGAGGGGAGAGGGGGAACACTCAGCGTTGTGGTCCACATCGGTTTCAGTGATGGAGGGAGGAAAAGGACGTGGTCCTGCAGTCAGAATTTAGGGAGTGTGGAAAGGAATTAGGACTAGGAACTAAAAAGTAGGAATCTGCACATTACTTCCAGTGATCCACACAAGTGAGAAGAGGAACAGGAGGATAACGCAGATGACTGTGGGGTTAGAGAGAGGGTCCAGGAGGGAGAGCTTTAGATTCTTGGGACATTGGGACTGGGTCTGGGGGAGATGGGACCTGGACAGACCAGACAGTGTTGCTCCTCAACAGAGCTGGGACTGAGTTCCTTTGGGGTGATTTACAGGGCTCTGGGAGCCAGGAGGGAATATCAGAGACGAACACCAAGGTCGACGGTATCCTCACCACGCATTGGGAAGGATGTGGAGGAATACAAATTCAAGGAATTTCCAGAGTCATGCAAATATGATAGAATCGTTATAATGGGGTTACGGGGTCTTTAATTTCTGAATATAGACTGGGGTAGTAGCAATGTAACGGGCAGAGAGGGGCCAGAGTTATGAGACTGTGTTCAGGTGAATTTTCAGGTGGCATCGTGTCCAGTGAAGAAGGCTGTCTCAGAGTATAATGGGCTCTTGACCAACTGGGTCAGTGGGCTGAGGAATGGCAGATGGAGTTTAATTCAGATAAATGTGAGTGCTGTATTTTGGTAAGACACAGGAGATGGGTGAGATCCGAAACAAATATTTCAGGTCAGTATTTATTGGGGAGAATGACATGAAAGCGAGGGAATTTGGAAAAATAGTGATGTTTTGAAAAAGTCCACAATACAAATGAGGAGATGTGAAAGGTCTGAAAGCATATAAAGGTAGATAAATCCCTGGAACCTGATCAGGTGTATCTCAGAATATTGTGGGAAACTAGGGAAGAGATGCTGGAACCCTTGCTGAGATATGTTTATCATCAACAGCTATAGGTAAGGTGTTGTACCATTATTTCAGAAAGGCGGTAAGGAAAAGCCAGGGAACTATAGACCAGTAAGTCTGATGTCAGTGCTGGGTAAGATGTTTGAGTGGATTCTGAGAGACAGGATTTCCATCCATTTGGATAAGCAATGTGGTTTTGTGCATAGGAAGTTGTGTCTCCCTGATTTGATTGAGGTGACAAAGAAGATTGATGAAGGCAGAACAGTAGATACGTCTGCATGGACTTCAGCAAAGTGTTTGACAAGGTTCCACGTGATAGACTGGTTAGTAAGGTTAGACCATATGGGATCCAGGGGGAGCTAGCCATTTGGGTAAAAAATTAGCTTGAAGGTAGGAGAGAGGGAGTGGTGGTAAAGGGTTGATTTTCAGACTGGGGATTTCTGTGAACAGCTGTGTGCCACAAGGATTGGGGCTGGGTTCACTGCTTTTGGTCATTTAAATAAATGATTTCACTGTGAATATAGGAGTTAACATAAATTTGTAAATGACACCAAAATTGGTGCAACAATGGATAATGAAGAAGATTATCTCAGGGTACAGCGGGACCTTGATCAGATGGGATTATGGGCAGAGGTGTGGCAAATGGAGTTCAGTTTAGATAAATGTGAGATGTTGCATTTAGAAAGGGAAACCGGGGCAGGGGTTTACAGTTAATGGTCGGGCCCTGTGGAATGTTGCTGAACAAAGAGACCGAGGGGTGAGGGGTGAGGGGTGAGGGGTGAGGGGTGAGGGGTGAGGGGTGAGGGGTGAGGGGTGAGGGGTGAGGGGTGAGGGGGCAACGTGCACTATTCCTTAAAACTAGATCACAGGGAGACAGGGCAATGAAGAACGTGTTGGGTACGTTTGCCTTTATTGGTCACTGTATTGAGTACAGGAGTTGGGACATCATGTTGCAGCTGTACAGGAGATTAGTGAGGCCACTTTGGGAATAATGTGAACAATTCTGATCATCCTGTGATAGGAAGGATGTTGTTAAAATTTTAAAAGGTGCAGGAAAAGATTTACAAAGAGTTTGCTAGGAATTGGAGGGTTTGACCGATAAGACGAGGATGAATAAACTGGGGCAATTTACCCTTCAGCATTGGAGGCTGAGACACTTATAAAATCATGAGGGAATAGATACTGTGACTAATTCAGAAAGCATGTGAATGCTTTGTAGTGATGACAAATTATATTCCAAAACGTCATTCCAGGGAAGAGGAAGATCAGTTATGAAGATCTACTGGAGGATTTGGGACTGTCTTCTTTGGAGAAGGCTGAAAGGAGATTTATTCAAGGAACGCAAAATCAGAAGGGGCCTGGACAGAGTAAATAGGGGAAGATGTTCCCAATTGAGACTGGATTTGAGACCGAGAGACCACAGATTGAAAATAATTGGGAAAACTAACAAAGTGAGATGAGGAAAAACATTTTCGGCCAGTGAGTGGTTAAGGTGTGGAATGCACTGCCTGAGAGTGTGGTGGAGGCAGCTTCAATTGAAACATTCCGAAGGGAATGAGACTGTTATTTGAAAAGGAACAATGGGCAGGGTGACAGGGAGAAGGCAGGAGAATGACATTCAGTGAATTGCTCATTCAGAGAGCTAGTACAGACAGGATGGGCAGAATGGGCTCCTTGTGCACTGCAACAATTCTGTGATTGTGTGATTGAGCAGCGTTAAAGCTGGGGGATGTGGGAGCTCGGTGTCTCACTGTGTTGCTGCTGCTGCTGCTGCTGCTGCTGCTGAGGTCAGTGAGATCAGAGACTGGGACAGGGAGCCAGAGCTCACATCAAACTCTGCCCGTGTCTGTCACACTGAGACTGACAGGAGGCTACTCACTGATTTCACTCCATGCTGCAGGAATGGGACCACAGGCTGCAAATGAACAGAGCTCCTCCACATGGTGAGTAAAACTGACTGACTTATATCTTGCTGCTTAAAGGGGGCAATGGGACTAAAGAAATACAGCTGGACACCCTGTTAGACACAGTGCTCCTCAATCAACCATTTCATTCACTGCAGCTTCTTACCAACACCTTCAACAATTCAGCATTTGTGTTTCAGAAATTGTGTTTCAGTATTGACAGGGTAAATAATGGAGGATAGAGATTTACTTACTCAGTCTGAGCTTGGTTCCTTTCCCGAATGTGTCCCACAGTGAGAACTCCCAGTGCAGAGGCTGTACAAAAACCTCTACTCTCTACTTCCCTCTGTCACTCTCACTCTCCCTGCCCCTCTCTGTTTCTCCCTCATTCATTTCTTTCTTCCTCTCATTCTTTTTCTCTCTCTGAGATGTGTCCAGCTGGGCTCGCGAGGTTTGTTAAATTTATTTTTTGATATTACATCTTGCAGTCATTTTTCACACGAGGCCATGGAGTGTAAGAGGGAAACTTGAGGCCTTCCGTGAGCAGTGGACACCACAGGGACTGGAGTGTGTAGAGGACAGTGACAATCCCAGCATGGGGTAATTTGCTCATTTTTATTTATTTATTACTGTGTTTGTATCAGTGACAGAGGTAGGGCTGAGTGTCTATTATTATGTATAACATATAATTATGAATGTGTCAGTACAGGAGGTGGTGCTATGTGTATTGAGATTTTGCACGGCTCTGTATCACCGTGAAGGCCAGCTGTAAACTTCTGACAGTAATAGTCAGCGACATCCTCATTCTGAACATTGCTGATTGTCAGGGTGAAACTGGTCCCTGATCCACTGCCGGTGAATCGATCGGAGACTCCTGTGAATCGAGTTGTTGCATCATAGATCAGGAGAGAGGGTTTCTGACCTTCTCGCTGCTGGTACCAAGCAAGGGCATTGCTAATACTTTGACTGGCCGTACAGGTAATGGTTGTGGTCTGGCCCAGTCCCACTGACAGCACTGGGGGAGACTGAGTCATGATGATGTCCCCACTGATACCTGAGGGGTCAAAGAGAAACACAGTGAAGTCAGAACTGTCACAGAAAGAGCCGGTCAAATGAGAGATTGTTGGAGATACTGAGCATTCCTCTAGTTTCAGCATTTTCCCTTCTATCACAAGTCAGTGGAATTGGAGTGAAATGGAGAGCAGCTAAAGATTCAAGGTGGAAGGAGAGAGATTTGTACCTGCGACACAGAATGCCAGGGGCCAGATCAGCTGGATGTGTGAAATCATGGTGTGTGCTCCAGTCCCTGGGCCTGGTTCCTGATAAACTCTCCCTTCACTGGGCTCTGCTTTATAAAGCTGCAGTCTGTGAGAGTCTGACTGGGTGTTCCTCAGTATGTAAATGGCATCAGACAGAGAGAGCCACGTCAGCCCCTCACACTTCCTCTTCTCTCTCTCTCCCCCTCATTCTCTCTCTCTCTGTCTCAGAGAGTCATTGATGTGAACAGCACTGAATGAGGCCATTTGGCCTATTGTGTCTGTGCTGTTAAACAAAGATCTGATGACATTAATCCCACCCTCCAGCTCTTGGCCCATTACCCTGGAGGCTGCAGCAACACAAGGGAATATCTAAACACTGCTCCAATGTCACGAGAGTTTGTGACTCAACCAGCCTTTCAGGCAGAGAGTTCGAGACTCCCACCACCCTCTGGGTGGGCGGCACGGTGGCACAGTGGTTAGCACTGCTGCCTCACAGCGCCTGAGACCTGGGTTCAATTCCCGCCTCAGGCGACTGACTGTGTGGAGTTTGCACATTCTCCCCGTGTCTGCGTGGGTTTCCTCCGGGTGCTCCGGTTTCCTCCCACAGTCCAAAGATGTGCAGGTCAGGTGAATTGGCCATGCTAAATTGCCCGTAGTGTTAGGTAAGGGGTAGATGTAGGGGTATGGGTGGGTTGCGCTTCGGCGGGGTGGTGTGGACTTGTTGGGCCGAAGGGCCTGTTTCCACACTGTAAGTAATGTAATGTAATGTAAAAAACATTTCTCCTCAACTCTCTCGAACTCGACTGGGTCTGGACTCCCGTGAGTTCAGAAGGATTAGAGGGGATCTGATTGAAATGTGTAAAAATCAACAGGGCTGGGCAGGGAGGAGGTTTCCCCTGGTTGAGGAGTCTGGAACTAGGGGACACAGTGTCAGGGGGATACAGGGTAGATCATTTAGGGCTGAGACAAGGAAACGTTTCTTCACTCAAAGGGTAGGACAGCTGTGGAACCCAAGGAACTGAATAAATTCAAGAAAAAGAGAGAGATAATTGTTTTGCATTTTAACAGCATGAAGGGAATGGGGAGAAAGCAGGAATATGGTTTTGAGATGGAGGGTCGCCATGATCATACTGATTGACAGAGCAGGCTCAAAGAGCCGAAAGGCCTACTCCAGCTCCGAGTTTCCGTGTGTCCACGTCTGTGTTACCTTCAATCTCTGTCCCAGGTTATTGAGTCCTCTACTGACGTATAAAGTGCCTTCCTGCCCACCCTATCACTGCCCTGAATAATGCTATTGCCCTCTATCATGTCCCCTCTCAACCTTCACTGCTCCAAGGAAACAATCCCAACCTTTCCAAGATTTCCTCACAGCTGACCCTCCATCCCAGGCAGCATCCTGGGAAATCTCTGCACCCTCTCAAGTACAATCACATCCTTCCCAGAATGTGGTGACCAGGACCTGTCCACCTCTCTCTCTGTCTCACATCTGCCACTTCTTTCTCTCTACCTCTCTCTCTACCACCGTTAAACTCTTTCATGTTCTCTCTCTCTATGTCACTCTGTCTCATAGCCACTCTCCCCAACTCACTCACACTTTCTCACTCCATCTCATAATCTCTATTTCTCCATCTCTCACTGTCTCCATCACTCACTCCCTCTCTCGCTTCAATTTAAAGCCTCTGTTATCTCTCTTCTCTATACCTCCCTCTATCTCTCTCCCTCCTTCTCTGTATTCACAATCTACAGCCGCACTCCCTCCCTCTCTGTCATTCTGTCTCTAATCATGCTCATGTCTCTCACTTTCTCTCTCTCTCTCTCTCACACACCCGCAGATACACACACACACACGCAGACAAACACACACAGACACACACACATACAGACACTCGCCCTCTGTCTCTGTCTCACTTCTGTCTCTTTCTCACAGTGTCTCAGGTGGTCGCAGTTGAATGCTCTGCCCCACTCATGGATGTTAACCCCTGACCCCAGAAGCATTTCTTCTCCTGGAGTAAGGCCCCATTTTACACATTGACCTGGGTTTGGCCTCTCTCAGAAAGATGGCTAGATTCTTGTCAAATGAAAGGCAGTTCTGTGCTGTTGGCCTATTCTCACTGGGGACTGGTTTGGACAGAAATCTCATTCCATGAAGGCCCAGCCGAGAGAGGAGATCCTCAGGCCATCAGTGTGAGCTGGAGGGACAGGACAGGCTCTGACCCACTGACCCAGCCTGTCCATCCACAACATTTGTCAATACCTTCCCCTCTCCTACCACTCTCTTTCTCTTTCCATGATCAGTCTCTGAGTCAGGGTGTTTTACTGGGATGTGGGTTGAACCATCACACAGTTACAACAGAAAGGAACTGAACCCCATACCCACCATGGTGTCCACAATGCACTGGACTCTCCAACAGAGTCCAGTAAACATGGAATTCAGTTCATGGGGCTGTCTGATGGAGAGACATGGGTCTCCTTCCCACTGAACCTCCCAACAGAGACCAGTAAACATGGGCCTCCTTCCTGCAGGAGCCTCCACTAGAGACCAGTAAACATTGGGTAAAAACAATGACTGCAGATGATGGAAACCAGATTCTGGATTAGTGGTTCTGGAAGAGCACAGCAGTTCAGGCAGCATCCGAGGAGCAGTAAAATTGACCTTTTGGGCAAAAGCCCTTCATCAGTAATACAAGTAAACATTGGTCTGCTTCTGACTGGACTCTCCAAAGGAGACGAGTAAACATGGACCTCTTTCTGACTGGATCATCCAGTAGAGATCAGTAAACATGGACCTCCTTCCTCCTGGATCCTCCAATACAGACCAGTAAACTTGGACCTCCTTCCTCCTGGATCCTCCAATACGGACCAGTAAACATGGACATCCTTCTGACTGTATCCTCCAAGATAGTAAATATGGGCCTCCTATTCACTGGAACTTCCAATGGAGATAAGTAGATGGTTGAGTTTTTGAAGAAGTAAGCAAGAAGATAGGCAAAGGTAGAGTAGTACACTCTGGCTACATGGAATTAAGCAAGGCCTGATACAAGGTTCCCCATGGTAGACTGCTTAATAAGATTAGATCACATAGGATCCAGGGAGAGCTCGCCAATTGGATATAAATTTGGCCTATGTTAGGAGGCAGAGGCTTGTGAGAGAGGGTTGTTCTCCAGACTGGAGGCCAGTGACCAGCCGTCTGCCACAAGAATCGATCCTGGATCCATTGTTGTTCATCGTTTATGTGAACAATTTGGATGAGAAAATAGCAGGAATGGTCACTAAGTTTGTGGCTGACATTAAAATTGTTGGCAGAGTGGGCAGGGAAGAAGGTTATCCAAGAGTGCAATGTCATCTTGATCAACTGGGCCAGTGGGTCAACAAATCCAGATGGAGCTTAATTTCGATAAATGGAAGGAGTTGTATTTTGGCAAGACAAACTCGGGCAGGAATTACACAATTAATGGTAGAGCCATGGTGAGTGTTGTTGAACAGAGTGACCGAGGGGTACAGGTACACAGTTCCTTGGAAGTAGTGTCCTAAGTAGACAGGGTGGTGAAGAAGGTATTTGGCACACTCACCTTCACTGGTCAAAGCAGGGAGTGCAGGAGCTGGGACATCATGTTACAGCTGTACAAAGCGTTGGGAAGGCCATATTTAGACTCTGTGCGCATTCCTGCTCACCCTGCTATAGGAAGGAAGTTATTACAGTGGTTTGAATAAAAAAAGATTAACAGGGATGTTATCGAGATTGGAGGGTTTGAATTACAAGACTAGGATGGATAGGCCGAGATGTTTTTCCAGGGAATGCAGAAGATTGAGGGGTGACTTTATAGAGGTTTATAGAATCATGAGGATCATAGATAAGATGAAGAGTCAAAGTGTTTTCCCCAGGGTAGGAGAGTCCAGTACGAGAAGGAATAGGTTTAAGTTGAGAGGGGAAAGAATTAGAAGGGACCTGAGAGGCAACCTTTTCACACAGATGTTGGTCTGTATGTGTAATGAGCTGCCAGAAGAAGTGTTCGAGGTGAGTACAATTACTACATTTCAAGAACATTTTTACAGGAACATGGATAGGAAGGATTTAGAGAGGATTGGGTCAAACACAGGCAAATGGGACTAGTTCAGTTTTGGAAACTTGGTCAGTATGGATGAGTGGAGCTGAAGGGCCTGATGCCATGCTGTAAATCTTTACGACCCTTTGATGATGTACACATGGGCCACCTTCCCATAGGACCAATAAACATGGCCCTCCTTCCCTCCGCACTTTCCACCACCTGAGCTGCCAACCCCACATCCTCTCCATCAGGTATGCCTCTTATTTCAATCTCAACAACGTTGTCCATCTCTGCACTACCTCAGCCCCTTGACCACACAAACCCTAATTCCTGCTTGTCCTGCCTCCGAACTACATGATTTCAATGTCCTCTACAAGTTTCCTAAAGCCATATTCCATAAACTCCAACTTTTTAGATTAGATTAGATTACATTACAGTGTGGAAACAGGCCCTTCGGCCCAACAAGTGCACACCGACCCGCCGAAGCGCAACCCACCCATACCCCTACATTTACCACTTACCTAACACTATGGGCAATTTAGCATGGCCAATTCACCTGACCTGCACATCTTTGGACTGTGGGAGGAAACCAGCGCACCCGGAGGAAACCCACGCAGACACGGGGAGAACGTGCAAACTCCACACAGTCAGTCACTTGAGGCGGGAATTGAACCCGGGTCTCTGGCGCTGTGATGCAGCAGTACTAACCACTGTGCCACCGTGCCGCCCACAACTCTCTGTGTAAAGAACTCGCCTCTGACATCCTCTCTATACTTTCCTCCAACCAGCTTAAAACTATGACACCCTCGTGTTAGTAATTTCTGCCCTGGGAAATAGTCTCTGGCTATCGACTCTATCTGTGCCTCTCATTATCTTGTATACCTCAATTAGGTCCCCTCTTCTCCTCCTTTTCTCCAATGAAAAACGTCCGAGCTCAGTCTACCTCTCCTCATAAGATAAGCCCTCCAGTCCAGGCAGCATCCTGGTAAACATCCTCATCCACATCTTTCTTATAATAGGGCGACAAGAACTGGACACAGTATTCCAAGTGCGGTCTAACCAAAGTTTTATAGAGCTGCAACAAGATCTCACGACTCTTAAAATCAATACCCCTATTAATGAAAGCCTAAACACCATATGCTTTCTTAACAACCCTGTCCACCTGGGTGGCCATTTTAAGGGATCTGTGTACCTGCACCCCAAGGTCTCTCTGTTCCTCCACACTGCCAAGAATCCTATACTTAATCTTGTACTCAACTTTCAAATTCGACCTTCCAAAATGCATCACCTCGCATTTATCCAGGTTGAACTCCATCTGCCACCTCTCAGCCCATCTCTGCATCCTGTCAATGTCCCGCTGCAGCCTACAACAGCCCTCTATACTGTCAACGACACCTCCAACCTTTGTGTCATCTGCAAACTTGCTGACCCATCCTTGAATCCCCTCATCCAAGTCATTAATGAAAATTATAAACAATAGAGGCCCAAGGACAGAGCCCTGTCGAACACCACTCACCACAGAGTTCCAGGCAGAGTATTTTCCTTCTACTACCACTCGCTGACTTCTGTTGGCCAGTCAATTCTGTATCCAGACAGCTATGTTCCTCTGAATCCCATTCCTCCTGACCTTCTGAGTGAGCCTACCATGGAGAACCTTATCAAATGCCTTGCTGAAGTCCATATACACCACATCCACAGCTCGACCCTCATCAACGTTTCTAGTCACATCCTCAAAGAACTCGATAAGGTCTGTGAGGCATGACCTGCCCCTCACAAAGCCGTGTTCACTGCATTTAATCAAGCCATGCTCTTCCAGATGGTCATAAATCCTATCCCTCAGAATCCTTTCTAACACCTTGCAGACGACAGACGTGAGACTTACAGGTCTGTAATTGCTGGGGATTTCCCTATTTCCTTTCTTAAAGAGAGGAATTACATTTGCCTCTCTCCAGTCCTCAGGTATGACTCCAGTGGAGAGCGAGGATGAAAAGATCTTCGCAAGGGGCGAAGCAATTGCATTTCTCGTTTCCCAAAGCAGCCGAGGACAAATCTGGTCCGGGCCTGGTTACTTGTCAATCTTAATGTTTGACAAAATTTTCAGCACATCAGCTTCCTCTATCTCTATCCATTTCAGCATGCACAGTTGCTCTTCAAAGGTTTCATTCACTACAAAGTTTGTTTCTTTCGTAAAGACAGAAAGAAAAAACTCATTTAGGGCTTCCCCTACCTCCTCAGGCTCCACACACAAATTCCCTATTCTACATCAGATCGGCCCTACTCTTTCTTTGACCATTCTCCTATTCCTCACATAAGTGTAAACTGCCTTTGTGTTCTCCCTAATCTGTTCTGCCAAGCCTTTCTTGTGCCCCCTCCTGGCTCTCCTCAGACCATTTTTAAGCCTCCTTCCTTGCCTGCCTGTAATCCTCTAGAGCTGAGGTTGACCCTAGCTTCCTCCACCTTATGAAAGCTACCTTTTTCCTTTTGACGAGAAGCTCCACCGTTCTCGTCATCTAAGGTTCCTTTATCTTACCACTTCTTGCCTGTCTCAGAGGGACATATTTATTCATCACTTGCAACAACTGTTCCTTAAACAGTCTCCACATGTCTATAGTGCCTTTACCATGGAACAATTGCTCCCAATCCATGCTTCCTAACTCATGTCTAATCTCATCATAGTTTCCTCTTTCCCAATTAAATATCCTCCCATTTTGCCTAATCCTCTCCTTCTCCATAGCTATGTAGAATGTGAGGCAGTTGTGGTCACTATCACCAAAATGCTCTCCCACCACAAGATCTGATACCTGCCCTGGCTCGTTTCCGAGCACTAAGTCTAGAATGGCCTCTCCCGTTGTCGACCTGTCAAAGTACTGAGTTAGGAATCCCTCCTGAACACCTTACAAAAACAGCTCCATTCAAATCTTCTGCGCGAAGGAGGTTCCAATCAATATTGGGAAAGTTAAAGTCACCCATTACAACAACCCTACTATGTCCACACTATTCCAAAATCTGCCGACCTATGTTTTCTTCCATCTCCCTGCTGCTATTGGGGGGGTCTGTAGTAAACCCCTAAAGAGGTGACTGCTCCCTTGCTGTTCCTAATTTCCACCCATACTGACTCAGTAGGCAGATCTTCCTCGACAATGGAAGCTTCTGTAGCTGTGATACCCTCTCTGTTCAGTAGTGCTACACCCCGTCCTCTTTTACCCCCTCCCTATTCTTTTTAAATGCTCTAAACCCTGGAACATCCAGCAACCATTCCTGCCCCTGAGAAACCCATGTTTCAGTTATGGCCACAACATCATAGCACCAGGTACTGATCCATGCTCTAAGTTCATCACTTTTATTTCAGATACTCCTTGCGTTAAAGCAAACACACTTTAACTGATCCCTTGGTTCCTTCCCAGGAAAATCCTTCCCACTAGCTGGTCTACCTTTTGCTGTTGCCTCCCCTGCATCAACTCTCACCTCCGGTAGACAGCTCAGGTTCCCACCCCCCTGCCATACTAGTTTAAACCCTCTCGAACGACTCGAGCAAACCTCCCACCCAGGACATTGGTCCCCTTCCAGTTCAGATGCAACCCGTCCTTTTTGTACAGGTCCCACCTTCCCCAGAAGGCACCCCAATTATCTACATATCTGAAGCCCTCCCTCCTACACCAGCTGTGCAGCCATGTGTTAAGCTGCACCCGCTCCCTGTTCCTCACCTCACTATCTCGTGGCACCGGTAGTAAACTAGAGAACACTACTCTGTTCGTCCTGCTCTGCAGCTTCCATCCTAACTCCCTGAAATCACTTTTTATATCTTCGATCCTTTTCCTGGCTATATCATTAGTGCCAATATGTAACAAGATTTCTGGCTGTTCACCATCCCATTTTAGAACCTTTTCCATCCGATCAGAGACGTCCCGGACCCTGGCACCAGGGAGGCATCATACCTTCCGGGAATCCCGATGCTGACCACAAAATCTCCTGTCGATTCCCCTAACTATCGAGTCCCCTACCACGAGTACTTTTCTATTCTGCCCCCTTCCCTTCTTTGCCACAATGTCAGGCTCAGTGTCAGAGAACTGACTGCTATGGCTTTCCTCTGGTAGGTTATCCCCCCCAGCAGTATCCAAAACGGTATACTTACTGCTAAGGGGAATGTCCACAGGGGATCTCTGCACTGACTGACTGTCCCCTTTCCTCCCACTAAGTGTAACCCATTTATCCTTGTGCTGAGACTGACAAGTGACCAACTCCCAGTAACTCCTCTCAATTACCCCCTCAGCCTCCCGAATGATCCGTAGTTCATTCAGCTTCAGCCCCAATTCCCTAACACGGTTTTCAAGGAGCTGGAGTTGGGTGCACTTCCCACAGATGTAGCCAGCGGAGACGTGTGCCATGTCTTCCACCTGCCACATTTTGCAGGAGGAGCAAGCAACTTCTCTGATATGGAATGGGCCCTTGCCTGTCTTCCCCGTCTATCATTCCAGAATGACCCCTGACCTCACTGCCAGCCAATTGCCTCCATGGCCTCCCTCCTCCCTCACTCTGTGTCCTGCTGCAGACTCACATTCCCTCCTTCCCCTTCCATCTTCTGTCTCTGGTCTCCAATCCATTGCTGCTTCCTTCATCCCACCATTGACAGCAGAGCCTTCAGACCCTTCCAGCGTGCTCTCTGACCTCCTGCCCTTCATCCCTTCCCCACTCGATGGTTGCTCTATTAAATATACTGTTCAGTGCCATCACTTTTGGTTCACTGTTCCATTGCCATTGATTTGCTGAATTATTCCTCATCAGTAAATCTAGTCTGGCCTGTTCCCTGAGTTGGTTCAAGAGCATTTTGCTTGAGAAAACACTCTTCTGTAAACTGGGTTGTCTGTTTCTCCCAGTCTTTGTGTAAAGGTGAGACTAAGTGTGTGTAAGCTCTTATACAGCACAGACAGAGGTCACTGGGCCTATTGTGACTGTTCGTCAAATGAGTCCAATGAGTCCCATTTACCCAGCCCTTCCTGTATAACCCTGCAATTGTTTCCTTTTCAGCTATTTCTCCAAATGCCCTTTTGAAAGTTGCTGTTGAATCCACTTCCACTCACCTTGCAGACAGTCATCATGAACTCGCTGGATAAAAATGTTCCTATCTTCTCTCTTGTCCTTCAGACCCTTTCTGAAATGTGTGCCCTCTGGTTACTGACCCTCCTGCCTGGAGAAACAATTTGTCCTGTATTTCCTGCATCCAAACTCTCTAATTGTGAACCCCTCATTGAGTGAGACCTATTTCCAGCACAGGGGGAGAACATTCAGCCTGTCAGGGAAATGCTGTCATTTCATGGAGCAATCCAGTCAGTCCCACCCCCTCCCCGACTCGACCCCCAGGGCCTTGCAGGTTTATTTCCATCAAGAGCCCATCCAATCTGTCATTGTAATCACTGAGTGTCTTCACCTGCCTCACCTGAATGGGCACTCATTTCCAAGTCATTACCAATTGCTGCTAAAAACAAAGTTCTTCCTGACATCCTGTATCTCTTACCCAACAAAATGTCAGGTAATCTCAATGTGAAGATGGGATTTTGTCTCCACACGGTCTGTGCAGTGGTCACTCTTACTGATACTGTCATGGACAGATACACCAGCAGCAGGCAGATTGGTGAGGGTGATAGTGAGGATGTTTTTCCCTCTTGTTGGTTCCCTCACCACCTGCCCCAGGTGCAGTCTCGCAGCTAAATCAGGTGGAACTTGACCACCTTGCTCAGCAGTGATGCTTCTGAGCAGCTCTTGATGGTGGACTTTGAAGTCCCTTACTCAGGGTATATCCTTCATCCTTCCCACCCTCAGTGCTCCCTCCAAGTGTTGTTCAACATGGAGGAGGACTGACTGCTCAGTTGAGGTTGGAGGGGAGGGCGGTGCTATGTGGTAATCAGCAGGAGGTTTCCTTCCCCATGTTTGACCTGCTGTCATGAGGCTTCATGGGTTCCATAGTTAATGGTGAGGTCTCCCAGGGCATTTCCCTTCTGACTGTACACACCACTGTGTGGCCACCCCTGTTTGGTCTATCCTGCCAGTTATAAACTGAATGAGGGAAGAATTCTGTGCAGGTTTCACAGCTTGGAGACAGAGCTGCTGCTGGATTCTGTTTCTGATCTCGAAGTGCAGTCGTGTGTGTTTGTGAGAGAGTGACTGACAAACTTTCCATCACTGTGCTGTTACTGCAAAACAAATCCCAGAACCAACCTCCTGTGCTGTCAGATTCCAGGGATTGCAGACGGTTCACAGTTTTCTCCCATCTCAGTAACAAACACCGAGGTCCATAGAATCCTCAATGCAGTCAGTTAGTCACCACCCAGTGGGAAGAATGTGGACAAATACATCTGCAAGGAATTTACAGAAACCTGCAAATATGACAGAGTCGTTATAAATGCGGGGAAGGGGTCTTTAATTTCTGAATGTAGACTGGAATGTAATGGGCAGAGAGGGGCCAGAGTTGTGAGACTGTGTCCAGGTGAATTTTCAGGTAGCATCGTGGCCAGTGAAGGAGGCTGTCTCAGAGTGCAGTAGGATCTTCATCAACTGGGACAGTGGGCTGAGGAATGGCAGATGGAGTTTAATTCAGATAAATGTGAGTGCTGTATTTTCGTAAGATAAGGTTTGGACATAAATCTCATCCACAAAGGACTAGCAGAGAGAGGAGATCCTCAGGCCATCAGTGTGAGCTGGAGGGATAGGACAGGCTCTGACCCACTGATCCATCCTGTCCTTTCACAACATGTTCCAATCCCTTCCCCTGTCCTTCCCCTTCCATGATCAGTCTCTGATTCAGGCTGTTTGACTGGGATAGAGGTCAGAGCATCACACAGTTACAACAGAATGGAACTGACCCCACACTCACCATGGTGTCCATGATGCACTGGACACTCCACTGGAGTCCAGTAAACATGGAATTCAGTTCATGGGGCTGTCCAATGGAGAGACATGGGCATCCTTCCCACTGAACATCCCAAGAGAGACTAGTAAGCATGGACCTCCTTCTGACTGCAACCTCCATGAGAGACCGTAAACATGGACTTCCTTCGGATTGGATCATCCAGTAGAGACCAGTAAACATGGGCCTTCTTTCTATTGGACTCTCCAAAGGAGACCAGTAAACATGGACCTTTTTCCTGTTGGAACCTCCAACAGAGACCAGTAAACATAGATCTCTTTCTGACTGGATCCTCTAAGAGAGATCAGTAAACATGGGCCTTCTTCTGACTGGATCTTCCAAGACAGGCCAGTAAAATTGGGCCTCCTTCTGACTGGAGCCTCCAAGTGAGACTAATAAACATAGGCCTCCTATTCACTGGAGTTTCCGATGGAGATGTGTCGATGACTGAGTTTTGGAAGAAGTATTCAAGAAGATAGATAAAGTTAGAGCAGTACACTCTGTCCACATGGAGTTAGGCACGGCCTTAGACAAGATTCCTCATGGTAAACTGTTTAATAAGAATATATCACATAGGATCCAGGGAGAGCTCACCAATTGGATATAAAATTGGCCAGATTTTAGGAGGTAGAGGCTGGTGAGAGACGGTTGTTCTTCATACTGGAGGCCAGTGACCAGCCGTCTGCTACAAGAATCGATCCTGGACCCACTGTTGTTCATCATTTATATAAAACATTTGGATGAGAAAATAGCAGGAATGGTCAGGAGGTTTGTGGCTGACATTAAATTTGTTGGCATTGTGGACAGGGGAGAAGGTTATCCAAGAGTGCAATGTCATCTTGATCAACTGGGCCAGTGGTTCAACAAATCCAGATGGAAATTTCGTAAAACGGAAGGAATTACATTTTGGTAAGACAAACCAGGGCAGGAATTACACAATTAATGGTAGAGCAATGGGTAGTGTTCTTGAACAGAGAGACTGAGGGGGACAGGTACATAGTTTCTTGGAAGTGGGGCCACAGGTAGACAAAGTGATGAAGAAGGTATTTGGCCTGCTCACCTTCACTGGTCAAAGCTGGGAGAGCAGGAGCTGGGACATCATGTTACAGCTGTACAAGGCATTGGGAAGGCCACATTTGGACACTGTGTATATTTCTGCTCGACCTGCTATAGGAAGGAAGTTATTACACTGGATTGAATAAAAGGAAGATTAACAGGGATGTTTTCAAGATTGGAGAGTTTGAATTACAAGGCAAGGATGGATAGGCCGAGATATTTTTCCAGGGAATGCAGGAGATTGACGGTTGACCTTACAGAAGTTTAAAGAATCACGAGGGTCATAGATTTGCCCCCGGGTAGGAGAGTCCCGCACAAGAAGGAATAGGTTTAAGTTCAGAGGGTCCAGAGAGGCAACAATTTCACACAGGGGATGGTGTGTGTGTGCAATGAGCTGCCAATGATAGTGGTAGAGGCGAGTACAATTACGACATTTCAAGGACATTTTTACAGGAACATGGATAGGAAGGATTTTGAGAGGATGGGGCCAAACACAGTCAAATGGGACGAGTTCAGTTTTGGAAACTTGGTCAGCATGGATGAGTTGAACTAAAGGGCTTGATGCCATGCTGTAATCATCTATGACTCTCTGCTGATGTATACATGGGCCATCTTCGCATAGGACTCGTAAGCATGGACCTCCTTCCCACTGGACTGTCCAGTACCTGAGCTGCAAAACCCACATCCTCTCGATCATGTAGGTCTCTTATTTCAATTTCAACAACACTGTCTGTCTCTGCACTACCTCAGCCCCTTGACCACAGAAACCCTAAATCCACTCGTCCCACCTCCAAACTACATGATTCCAATTTATTTTCCCAGCTTCCTAAACCCATATTCCATAAACCCCAACTTGTCTGATATAGAGTGGGTCCTTCCCTCTCTTACACCCAGTATCAATCCAGAATGACTCCTGACCTCACTGCCAGCCAATTGCCTCCATGGCCTCCCTCCTCCATCACTCTGTGTCCTGTTGCAGACTCACATTGCCTCCCTCCCCCTTCCATCTTCTCTCTCTGGTCTCCTGCCCATTGTTGCATCCTCCATCCCACCAGTGACAACAGAACCTTCAGACCCCTAGAGCATACTCTCTGACCACCTGCCCTTCATCGCTTCCCCCCTTGATGATACTGCTATTGAACATCCTGTTCAGACTCATTACTTTTGCTTCGTTGTTCCTTGCCATTGCATGGCCGATTTATATCAGTAAATCTCGTCTGGCCTGTTTTCTGAGTTGGTTCAAGAGCGTTTTGCTTGAAAAAAAACTCTTCTGTAAACTGGGTTGTCTGTTTCTCCCAGTCTTTGTGTAAAGGTGAGACTAAGTGTGTGTAAGCTCTAAAACAGCACAGACAGAGGTCACTGGGCCGATTGTGACTATTAGTCAAATGAGTCCAATGAGTCCCATTTACCCAGCCCTCCCTGTATAACCCTGCAATTGTTTCCTTTTCAGCTATTTCTCCAAATGCCCTTTTGAAAGTTGCTGTTGAATCCACTTCCATTCACCTTGCAGACAGTCACCATGAACTCGCTGGATAAAAATGTTCCTATCTTCTCTCTTGTCCTTCAGACCCTTTCTGAAATGTGTGCCCTCTGGTTAAACCCTCCTGCCTGGAGAAACAATTGGTCCTGTATTTACTGCATCCAAACTCTCTAATTGTGAACCCCTCATTGAGTGAGACCTATTTCCAGCACAGGGGGAGAACATTCAGCCTGTCAGGGAAATCCTGTCATTTCATGGAGCAATCCAGTCAGTCCCACCCCCTCCCCGACTCGACCCCCAGGGCCTTGCAGGTTTATTTCCATCAAGAGCCCATCCAATCTGTCATTGTAATCACTGAGTGTCTTCACCTGCCTCACCTGAATGGGCAATAATTTCCAAGTCATTACCAATTGCTGCTAAAAACAAAGTCCTTCCTGACATCCCGTATCTCTTGCCCAACAAAATGTCAGGTAATCTCAATGTGAAGATGGGATTTTGTCTCCACACGGACTGTGCGGTGGTCACTCTTACTGATACTGTCATGGACAGATACACCAGCAGCAGGCAGATTGGTGAGGGTGATAGTGAGGATTTTTTCCCTCTTCTTGGTTCCCACACCACCTGCCCCAGGTCCAGTGGAGCAGCTGAATTTTGTGGAACTTGACCAGATTGCTCAGTAGTGATGCTCCTGAGCAGCTCTTGATGGTGGACTTTGAAGTCCCTTACCCAGGGTATATCCTGCATCCTTCCCACCCTCAGTGCTCCCTCCAAGTGTTGTTCAACATGGAGGAGGACTGACTGCTCAGTTGAGGTTGGAGGGGAGGGCGGTGCTATGTGGTAATCAGCAGGAGGTTTCCTTCCCCGTGTTTGACCAGCTGTCATGAGGTTTCATGGGTTCCATAGTTAATGGTGAGCTCTCCCAGGGCAACTCCCTTCCGACTGTACACTCCAATGTGTTGCCACTCCTGCTTGGTCTATCCTGCCAGTTAAAAACTGAATGAGGGAACAATTCTGTGCAGGTTTCACAGCTTGGAGACAGAGCTGCTGCTGGATTCTGTTTCTGATCTCCAGAGTGCAGAAGTGTGTGTTTGTGAGAGAATGACTGACACTGTTTCCATTACTGTGCTGTTTCTGCAAAAGAAATCCCAGAACCAGCCTCCTGTGCTGTCAGATTCCAGGGAGTGCAGATGGTTTACAGTTTTCTCCCGTCTCAGTAACAAACATCCAGCTGCTCTGAGCTCCTTCTTTCACTTCCTCTCTTGATGAAGTTTCAACTTTGCGATCTGACAGTCTTTGCAGTTATTTTTTACACTGGGGCTTTTTGCTGTGGTCAGAATCTCTAATAATAAGTGTCCAATCAGTGACAATCACAGCAGCTAAGAGCAGTCAGGACTGAGGAGCCTGGACTCACTGTCAAACATATTGGGAAGATCAAAGCCATCCTCTTCATCTCCTGGTACAAACTCCTTCTCTCTCCCTGGGGGTCTGCTGCACAACCAGACACTTTACAAACATGGCCACATTTCTGAGAATGACCTGAGCCCAATATCCTCCATATTAAACAGACCAGCCACTGAAAATCTCAGTCATGCCGGTGGGACTCTAAACATGACCACTCCAATGTTGTTCTGGCACACATCACAGCAATCGCCATCTGTAACCTTCAGTTCATCCCAAATTCTGATGCCTGTATCCAAACTTGCATCAAGTCCTGTTCCCCCAACTCCCGCACCCTGTGTCTACATCGGCTCCTCTCCAGCAACACCTTGATTTTCCAGTTCTCATCCTTGCTCGCAAATCCCTCTCTGTCCTTCACCCTCCCTATGTCTGTAACCTCCTCCAAGCTGCCTCAGTCAGTGTGATCAGCCATCTTGGATGTTGGCTCTCTGTTTCTGCATCCAAGTCATTGAGAAATATCATAAAAAGCTGAAATAGTGAAACAGAGTGATCTTGGAGTTCAGGTACACAGTTCTCTGGAAGTTGAGTCACACTTCGAAAGGGCAGTGAGGAAGGCTTTTGACACACTGGCCTTCATCAGTCAGGGCATTGACTATAGAAGTTGGGAAGTTATGTTACAATTGTACAGAACGTTGTTGAGGACGCACTTGGAGTATTTGGTCACCTTGTTATAGGATGGACATTATTAAACTGGTACGAGTTCAGAGGAAATGTACAAGCATGTACAAGACTCGACAATCTGAGTTTTTGTGAGAGGTTGGACAAGCTAGGATTTTTTTCTGAGAGTGTAGCAGACTGAGGGGTTTTTTGAGAAGTGTATAAGACCTTCAGAGACATGGATAGGGTGAGTTCCCTCTGTCTCTTTCCCAGGGTTGGGGAATTGAGGATGAGAGGGCATCAGTTTTAGGTTAGAGGGGAACGAATAAAACGGAACCTGAGGGGGAACATGTTCACACAGAGGGTGGCACACATATGGAGTTCGCGGTGAGTGGAAGTGATTGAGGCGGGTATATTAACAACTTTTAAAAAGCAATGTTGGCAAATACATGGATAGGAAAGGCTCCGAAGGATATGGGCCAAATGCAGGGAAATGTGGTTAGCATGGATGGACATTTTGGTCAGCATGGAACAGTGTGGACCAAAAAGCCTGTCTCTGTGCTGCAGGACTCAATGACTCTTTGACTCTATAATTCCATAGGTTTCCATGTTTATGGACATTCACTCAAACACCGAAACAAAGGAACTAGGAGCAGGAGTAGGCCATTCAGCCCTTCGAGTGGGCTCTGCCATTCAATATGACCAAGGCTGATCATCCAACTTAGTCCCCTGTTCCCACTTTTTCCCCATAACCTTAATCCCTTTAGTCCTATGTCCCTTTAGACCTATCTCCTTCTTGAAAACTTTTAATGTTTTGGTCTCAACCGCTTTCTGTGCTAGAATATTCCACAAGCTTCCCACTCTCTGGCTAAAGAAATGTCTCCTCATCTCAGTCTGAAATAAACTTTCCCTTTTCTTAAAAATGTAATTCCTGGTTCTGGATTCCTGATCGGGAACATACTTCCTGTGTTTTTCCGGTCTTGTCCTGTTCGGATTTTAAAGATTCCAATGCGATTCCTCTCAACCTTCTTATCTCCAGTGAATATAATCCTAACTGATCCAGTTTCTCATCAGTTCTCAGTGCTGTCATCCCAGGAATCAGTCTGGTAAACCTTCACTGCCCTCCCCCCACAGCCAGAACATCCTTCCTCAGATAAGGAGACCAAAACTGCACTTAATACAATCATAAAATCACACAGTACAGAAGAGGCCCTTCAGCCCATTAACTGTGTACCAACCAAACTACACTAAACTTACACCAATCCCACTTTCCAACATGAGGTCCAATGGCTTGAATGTTGTGACATTTCACCTGCTCACCCAAGTAGTTTTTAAAGTTTGTGAGTTTCCCACGTCAACGACCCTCCCTAGCTGTGCGCTCCAGACCCCCACCACCCTCTGGGTAAAAAACACTTTCCTCAAAGCATCTTGAAACCTCCTATCTTTCACATTGAACGTGAGCCAACTTGTTATTGAACCTCCCACGAAGGAGAACAGCTGCTTTCTCTCCACCCTGTCCATTCCCCTCATAACCTTATACACCTCGATCAGGTCCCCCCGACACCTTCACTGCTCTGAAGAAAACAACTCGAGCTGATCCAATTTCTCTTCATCACTGAGAGGTTCCATCCCACACAACATCCTGGTGATTCCCCTCTGCACCCCATCCAGTGCAATCACATCCTTCCTACAGTGTGGTGACCTGTACTGCACACAGTACTCCAGCTGTGGCCTAACCAATGTTCTGCTTAACTGCAACATATCCTCCTGCTTTTATAACCAATACCTGAAATGACAAAGGCAAGTGTCCCATATGCCTCCATAACTGCTCTGTTAACCTGTCTTGCCACATTCAGGGATCAGTGGACAAGTACCCTTAGATTACTCTGTTCCTTTGAGCTTTCTCAGGTCCAAGAGCAAGGGACAAAGAAAATTACAAAACAGGAAAAGACCCTTCGGCCCTCCAAGCCTGCCCTGATCCACACCTTCTATCGAGACCTATCATCAATTTTCCAAGGACCTGTATCCCTCTGCTCCCTGCCCATTCATGCATCTATCTCGATACATCTTTAATAATGCCATCATGCCCATCTCTACCACTTCCGCTCCCAACCACTCTCTGCAGAATGAAATTTCCACACATATCTCCCTTAAACTTTTCTCCTCTCACCTTGAACCCATGGTGCCTAGTAATTGAGCCCCTCACTCTGGGAAAAATCCTCTTGCTATCCACCCTGTTTATAGCTCTCATGATGTTGTAGACCTCTAGATGGTCCTCCCTCAATCTTCAACTTTCTATTGAAAATAATGCTGATCTACTTAACCTCTCTTCAGAACTCATGCCCTCCATATGAGACAATTCTGGTTAACCTCGTCTGCACCCTCTCCAAGCATCCACATCCTTCTGGTAATGTCGTGACCAGAATTGTATGCAGCATTCCAAATGTGGCCAAGCCAAAGTCCGATACAATTCGAACATGACCTGCCTACTCTTGTACCCCAACCGATGAAGGAAAGCATGCCATCTGCCTCCTTGACCACTCTATCAACCTGCATTACCACCTACATGGTACAATGGACCCGAACATCCAGATCTCTCTGTGCATCAATTTTCCCCAGAGCTTTCCATTCACCATATTGTTTACTCCAGAATTGGATCTTCCAAAATTCATCAGATCACATTTGCTCAGATTGAACTCCATCTGTCCGTTTCTCTGCCCAGCTCTCCAACTATCTATATTCTGCTCCGTTCTCTGATAGTCCCCTGATACTCCACCAATCTTAGTGTCATCTGCAAACTTGTTAATCAGACCACCTATACCTTCGTCCAGATCATTTATATATATATATATATATATATTTATATATATCATAAATAAGAGTGGTCTCAGCATAGATTCCTATTCTTCATTTTGAGAAACTCCCTTCCACTACTACTCGCTGTCTCCTGTTGCCCAGCCTGTTCTCTATCCATCTGGTGAGTACACCCTGGACCCCATGAGATTATAATTTCTCCATCAGGCTACATGGGGAACGTTATCAAACACCTTACTGAAGTCCATGTGTATGACATCTACAGCTCTTCCCTAATCTATCAACTTTGTCACTTCTTCAAAAAATCTACAAAGTAGGTAAGACATGACAATCCCTGCACAAAATCATGCTTCCTATCACGGATACATCCATTTTCTTCCAAATCAGTATCTGTTCCTGCAGCTTCCTTTCCACTGACATCAGGCTCACCGCTTGATAATTACCTGGATTATCCTTGCTCCTCTTCTTATACAAGGAGACAACATTAGCTATTCTCCAGTCCTCTGGGACCTCACCCATGTTCAAGATTTGTATTAAGATAGCTCTTAAGGCCCCAAGCTATCTCCTCTCTTTCTTCCCACAGTACCAAGGGATAGATTCCATCCTGACCTGGGGATTTGTCCACCTAAATGCCTTTTAGAATACTCAACACTTTCTCCCTCCTTAAACCAACTTGACCAAGAGTGATCAAACATCTATCCCCAACTTCAACATCCATCTTTTCCCTCTCCTTGGTGAATACCAAAACAAACCACTCATTAAGAATCTCTCCCATTTTCCCTGACTCCATCCATAACTTTCCTCTGTCCTTGAGTGGGCCAACCCTTTCTCTAGTCACCCTCTTGCTCCTTATATATGAATGAAAGGCTTTGGGATTTTCCTTAACCCATTTTGCTAATGATGTTTTTTGACCCCTTTTAGCCCTTTTAATTCCTCATTTCAGATCGGTCCGAGTTTCCCAATATTCTTCCAAAGCTTTGCCTGTTGTCAGCCACCTAGACCGTATGTTTGCTTCCTTTTTCCTCTTAGCTCGTCTCACAATTTCACCTGTCATCCAGGGTTCCCTAATCCTACCACTTCAATCCCTCATGCTCACGGGGACATGTATGTCCTGCATTCTAATCAACATCTCTTTAAAAAACTCCCACATACCAAATGTGGATTTACCCTCAAACAGCTGCTCCCAATCCACTTTCCCCAGCTTCAGCCGAATTTTGCTATAGCTGGCCTTCCCCCAGTTTAGCCGACTTCCTTTAGGACCACTGTCGTCTTTGTCCATTAGTGTTCTAAAAACTTAAGGAATTGTGATCACTGTTCCCAAAGTAATCCCTGACTGAGATTTCAACCACCTGGCTGTGCTCATTCTCCAACACCAGGTCCAGTATGGCCCCTTCCCAGGTTGAACTATTTACATAGTATGTAAAATCCTCCTGGGTGCTCCTTACAAATTCTGATCTGTCTAAACCTGTAACTTTAAGTTAATCCCCTTCAATGTTGGGAAATTTAAAATCTCCCATCACCACCACCCTGTTACTCCTACATCTTCCATAATCTGTTCACATAATTGACCTGTATCTCGCGCTCGCTGTTGGGAGGCCTGTGGTACAGCCCCAGCATTGTTGCTGTACCCTTCCTGTTTCTGAGGTCTGCCCAAGTTGCCCAACTGCTCAAGTCCTCCATTGTGCCTTCATTCAATACAGCTGTGATGCCCCTTATGACCAATAACGCCACTCCTCTACCCCTTTTACCTCCCTCTCAAACCCATCTGATACATCTGTATCCTGGGATATTTAGCTGCCAATCTTGCCTTTCCCTCAACCAAGTCTCAGTAATAGCAATAACATCATACGACCAGGTACACATCCAAGTCCTGAATTCCTCTGCCTTACCAACTACACTTTTTGCATTAAAACAAATGCACCTCAGACCACCTGTCCCTTTGCGTTCATCATCGACCTATTCTTACCCTTAGTCACACTGATTTCATTACCTAGCTCCTTACAGGCTTTAGTTAGTACCTCCTTACTGTCCACTAACCTCCTCATTTGGTTTCCATCCCACAGCTACATTATTTTGAACCGTCCCCAAGAACGTGAGCAAAAGTAGCCTGGAGGACATTGGTTCCAGTCCTGCCCAGGTGCAGACTGTCTGATTTATAATAGTCCCACCTCCCCCAGAACCAGTCCCAATGTCCCAAAAATCTGAACCCCCACACCCACTGCGCCATCTCTCAAGCCACTCCTTCATCCTGCCTATTCTTCCATATCTATTCTGACTAGTAGGCAACACTGGTTGCAATCCTGAGATTACTACCTCTGAGGTCCTTATTTTAATGTGGCTCCTAACTCCCTACATTCTGCATGTTGGATCTCATCCTGTTTATTACGTATATCATTGCGTCCTACATGCACCATCACAGCTAGCTGTTCACCCTCCCCCTTCAGAGCTATTTGGGAGTCTCGTTTTTGACCACAGAACCACCTATCTATTCCACTTACAAAGTCCAAATAAACAACATCCTCGGGCTCCCCCTTATCAAATCCACTTACTACCGCCTCAAACAATTCCAGTCGATTTGTTCAGCATGATTTTTCTTTTGACAATCCATGCTGACTCTGTCCGATTCTGTCACTGTTTTCTCACTGCTAAGCTATAAAATATTTTATAATGAATTTGAGCTTTTTCTCCACTACAGATGTCCGGATAATTGGTCTAAAATTCCCTAAAGTTAATGCTCAATGTTTCCCTTCATAGGAAAGTAAGGGCTACACAGAAAACCAGTGAGTGACCACTAGGACAGGATCCAGAACACAGGAGGATCAGAAAGCTGAACTGTATCGATTTTAATGTGAGGAGCTTGATCAGTAATGTGGTTGACCTGAGAGCATTGAACAGCACGTGGGGATATAGAGTCATCGAGACAGAGATGTACAGCATGGAAACAAACCCTTTGGTCCAACCTGTCCACGCCGACCAGATGTCCCAACCCAATCTCGTCCAACCTGCCAGCACCTGGCCCACATCCCTCCAAACCCTTTTTGTTCATGTGTGCACCCAAATGCCTTTTAAATGTTGCAATTGTACCAGCCTCCACCACTTCCTCTGGCAGCTCATTCCATATACGTACCACCCTTTGAGTGAAAAAGCTGCCCCTCACGTCTCTTTTATATCTTTCCTCTCTCATCCAAAACCTATGCCCTCTAGTTCTGGACTCCCCGTCCCCAGGGAAAAGACTTTGTCTATTTATCCTGTCTATGCCCCTCATAATTTTGAAAACCTCTATAAGGTCACCCCTCAGCCTCCGACGCTCCAGGGAAAACAGCCCCAGCCTTTTCAACCTCTCCCTTTAGCTCAAATCCTCCAACCCTGGCAACATCCTAGTAAATCTTTTTTGAATACTTTCATGTTTCACAACATCTTTCCGATAGGAAGGAGACCAGAATATTTCAACAGTAGCCTAACCAATGTCATATACAGCGGCAACATGACCTCCCAACTCCTGTACTCGATACTCTGACCAATAAAGAAAAGCATAGCAAACACCTTCTTCACTATCCTATCTACCTGTGACTCCACTTTCAAGGAGCTATGAACCTGCACTCCAAGGTCTCTTTGTTCAGCAACATTCTCGAGGACCTTACCATTTAGTGTATAAGTCCGAGTAACGTTTGCTTTCCCAAAATGCAGCACCTCGCACTTATCTGAACAAAACTCCATCTGCCACTTCTCAGCCCATTGGCCCATCTGATCAACGTCCTGTTGTAACCTTAGGTAACTTTCTTTGCTTAATATAAATCCCTGAAGAAGGGCTTATGCCCGAAACGTCGATTCTCCTGCTCCCTTGATGCTGCCTGACCTCCTGCGCTTTTCCAGCAACACATTTTTAAGCTCTGATCTCCAGCATCTGCAGTCCTCACTTTCTCCTAACCTTTTATGCTGTCCACTTCAGTTATGCTATTTCATTTGTTGTTGCATTGTCTTTTTGGAATATCATATTGTTGCAATTGCTGAGACATGATTGAACAAAGATCGGACTGGCTGCTCAACATTCCAGGGTAGAGAAGTCTCAGGTGGGAAAGACAGGATGCAAGAGAGGTTGGTATATTGCATTATTGATAAAAGAAACCATGACTGCAGTATTGCTACTGAAGGAGCATTTCTTGGAAGGGTCTTCAACTGATGCCGTCTGGGAAGAGCTAGACAAAAGGACAATCACTTTGCAGGAATTATACTGCAGACTCCCCAATAGTCAGATGGAGAGAGAGAGTAGCAGATATGTCGGCAAATCACAGAGAGGTGTGAGAGGAATACAGTTATATTAGCAAGGAATTTCAATTTCTCGAACATAAACTTTATGTTTGACTTCATGTGAATGGAATTTTTAAAGTCCACCCAGGAGAGCCTTTGGTGCCAGTACGTAGATAGTCCCACTAGACATGGGCAGTGCTGGGGTCAGTCTGAGGTAATGTCAAATTGTTGAAGAGTCAATGGGTGAGCATTTTGGGGATAGTGAACATAACTCCGTACGTTTCCTAATTATTATCGAAAGGATTAAGGGTAGCGCAGAAGTTGTGTCTAAAGTGAGGCAAGGCCAATTTCAATTTCATTAGACAGAATATGGCAAATACAGACTGGGAGCAATTACTTGGAATTCAGTCGATATTTGGAAAGTCGGGATCTTTTTAATGTAGTTCAGGGCCAGCTCAGAAAGAAAGGCAAGGACAGCAGCTCCTGAGATCCTGGATGTCAAAGGACATGGATAGTTTGAGAAAGACAAAGGAATAAGCATATGCCAAGTACAGAGCATCAAAAAGAGGGGAGGCCCTTAAGGAGGAGAGAGAGTGTGGGGAGGTGCTTAAAAAATAGGAGGACAAAGAGGAGCCATGAAATATCTTTGGCAGCCTGATCCCCTCACCCCAGAATACTGAGGAAAGTGGCACTGGAAAGAATAGATGCACTCGTCGTGATGTTTCAGAATTCTAGACTCAGGAGCAGTTCCTATGAACTGAAAAGTGGTAAACATAACCCCACTATTTAAGAAGGAAGACAGAGAGAACACAGTGGGTTTTGTAGACCGGTTAGCGTGACATCAGCAGTGGGAGAAATACTGGAGTCCATTCTAAAAGATGGGCAGCAAAGTTTGTTGCAACCTATACATTATGAACCGGCACTCTTGACAAACCGACAAAAGTTATATCCCTAAAATGCTGCAAAGTTTAATTTATCATTCTGTCCAATTATTATACATTCATAATTTATTAACTTCAGTGTAAATATACTTGTTTTTCAACTGAATGGCCACATGAAATACCAACAGTTGATTTATTTTCGAGTCAATTTCTCCTCAAACACAGTGACCTGCCGCGATGCCCGGGTAATCAGGTGAGAGTGTGAGTGAGGAGGATATGGGGAGAAAGTGGGCTATTCTAGATACAAAGCATTGCTGACCACAATCATCATCTAGTGGTCTGCTGGGTGTAGCTTGTCAGGAGCTGAACAAGAAAGAAAGAGTCATTAAGCTAAACAAGAAAGTTTGCAATTAAAGATGCCCCAAGTTAAGGACATAAGTCACATACTGAGAGTAAAAGGATTTGCCTGGATTCTGGAAAGGTCGGAGCGGTCGCAGTGATGTGGTGACTGACAGATGTGAAAACAGTGGAAGGGTTTGTTGGATTCATCAAATATGAAGTGCCAATTTCTTATTAGAGTGACTGTCATGATGCTAGCCAACTATTCCCATTCCAACTGCTGGTATTATTGGACAACACAGATCTCAGACTGCAACACAAACAGAAACTGCTGAAGAAATGCAGTTGGTCTGCAGCATCTATGGAGCATAATAACGCAATGCTGATGATTTAGATTGAATAATAAGACCTCAGTACACAAAAGAAATGAAGATAAAATAAAACATACTGACAGAAAACACAATTTCAGTAGATTTCAAAACACGGCTAAATAAAATCATTTCTATTCTAACATTATTGCTTTATTGTACTTAAATAACAGGGAGAAGGGGTTCATTTCTCTCACGCGTCTTTAGGTTTAACTTAACTGTATTTTTCATTTCATTGTATTGGAAGTTTGATTGCCTTTCCCTTGATTAATACTTCACTGGCCACAGGTGAGGTGTCAGACTGGGGGATTGTCAATGTGGTTCCTTTGTTCAAGAGGGCAGCAGGGATAGGCCAGGCAATTCCAGACCAGATAGTCCGATGTCAGTGTCAGGGAACTTATTAGAAAAAATCCTGAAGTACAGAATTAAGCAATACTTGGAGAGGTAGGGATGCCAGTGTTGATTTGTTTGACAAAGGCCTCACATGGAAGGCTGGTCCAGATGGTCAGAGCCCATGGTATCCAAGGCAAGTTGACAATTGATGGTGAAGGGTTGTCTTAGTAATTGGAAGCCTGTGACCAGTGGTGTATGACAGGAATTGGGGCTGCGTCCTTTCTGTTTGTAATGTACCTTAATGAATTGACTGTGATTGTACAATTAGAAAGTTTTCAGTTACCACAGTAAGTGGTGGTGTTGTTGAAGATGGTTTTATTTTTATTTTATTGTTAGATGGACTTAAGTACAAAAGTATTGGAGTACAGTGAAAAGTATGTGATGTCACCTTGTAAGGAGCCATCTTAGGTACAAGGACCAAGGTTCAGAATCTTAAGAAGAAGTTAGAAAGAAAGACTAAATTAAAACGTTACACGTTACAGACTTCTTGACCTTTTTAGTTTTTGGAAGAAAATAAAGAAATAAATCTGGAAGTTCATTCATTACAGTCTTTCTTAAGTGCTTATCTACCGTGGGATCATATTTTGAATCATCACTTCGAGACCGGAAGGCAAACTGAGGCTGTGCTGGGCTGAAAGACCACATTATACAGCAAAAGACCACCCTGCGGGTCTAGAGACAACCACGCTGGGCCACTGAGAGAGCACCATGCTAGGCCGAGAGTCCATCATGCTGGAATGATAATTGAACATACTGAGCCGAGAGGCCACCACATTAAACTGAGAGCTCAACACGTCAGACCGAGAGTCTGTCTCACCGAGCTGGGAAGTCTCTCTGCCAGATCAGGACTCTGGAAAACCAAGTCAAGAGGCCGCAACACTGGGACTGCACTGGTCAGAGGCCTAGCAAGTGAGGCTGGGAGTCCGTGGCAGGGAGAGAAATGAAGAGAGAACGACAAAAGAAAAACACAAAAGAAAATAAAAGCCAGTGGAAGAAAAAGCAGAAAAGGAAACAGACGGAGCAGATGAATTCAATCTGAAGAGTCCTACTCTGCTGCCATCTTGGATTACTGGGTCTCAGGCTACAGTCTAATGTTGATCAGCTGGTAATTGTGCAGAACAATTGCAGATAGAATTTAATCCTGACAAGTGTAATGTGATCCGATTTGGGAGGTCTAATAAGGGAAGGATATACACAATGAAAGTTATGTGCCTTGGGTGTCCTTGTGCATGAATCACAGAGGGTTGGTCTGCAGGTACAACAAGCAATTCGGAAGGGAAATGGAATTTTACACTTCATTGCTGAAGGGATTGAGTTTAAAAAGCAGAGAGGTTATGTTGCATCTGTGCAGGGTGCTCGTGAGGCCACACCTGGAGTACTTCGTGCAGTTTTGGTCTCCTTACTTGAGAAAGGATGTACTGGCAATGGAAGGGGTGCAGAGTAGGTTAATTCCAGGGTTGAAGGGGTTGGCTTATGAGGAGAGACTGAGTAGATTGGGATATTTTTATTGGAACCTAGAAGAATGAGGGGATCTTATAGAAACATATAAAATTATGAAGAGAATAGATAAAAAAGAAGTAGAGAGAATATTTCCACTGGCAGGTGAAACTTGGACAAGAGGGCATCGCCTCAAAATTAAGGAGAGCAGATTTAGGATTGAATTGAGAAGGAACTTCTTCACCCAGAGGGTCGTAAATCTATGAAAGTCCTTGCTGAGTGAAGTAGTTGACGCTACTTCAATAAACATTTTTAAACATTTAAAGCAATTAAGAGATAAGATGAGAGCGCCGGTAAGTGGAGCTGAGTCCGGGAAAAGATCAGCCATGCTCTTATTGCACAGTGGAGCAGGTTCGAACGGCCAGACAGCCTACTCCTGCTCCTAGTTCTTATGTTCTTATGTTCCTTAGGAGTAGTGAGGAACAAAGGGACCTTGGTGTTCAACTCCATCAATCCTGGAAGGTATCAGCACAGCCAGACAGGGTGGTGAAGAAGACACATGGGATGCTTGCCATCGCTAGCCAGGGTGTAGAATATTGGAGTAAGGAAGTCTCGTTGTTAATTTACAGAGCATTGGTTCGGCCGTTTCATGAACACTGGACAGTTCTGGTCATAACACTGTTGGAAGAACATGATTGGACTGGAGAGGGTGTAGAGGAGATTCGCCAGGATGTTGCTTGGGATGAAAAGTATTAGTTATGAAGAGAGAGACTGGATAGACTGGGTTTGTTTCCTCTGGAGCAGAGGAAGCATGGCGGGGGTGGGGGCGGGGGGGGGGGGGGTGGGGGGACGGGAGGTGGGGGGGGGTGGTGAATCTGATTAAGGTATACAAAATTCTGACAGACATAGACAAAGTCAATCGTGATCATCTTTTCCCCACGGCAGACATGTCTATGACCGGAGGGAATAAGCTTAATGTGATGAAAAGGTGGTTTAGAGGGGAATTGAGGATTGTTTTCTTTCCCCAGAGGGTGGTAGAAATATAGAATGTGCTGCCTGAGAAGGTGGTGGAGGCAGCTCCTCTCACAATATTTCAGACACATCCAAATGAGCATAAAATGCCAGGGCATGGAAGGCTATGGACCAAGTGCAGGTAAATGGGATTAGTGCAGTTTGGTGTTTACTGATCGGCATTGACATGGTGGGCAGAACGGCCTGTTTGTTTGCTGTATGATTCTGTGACTATGAAGAGAAGGAGGCATTTTTCATGTCTTTTGAGAAGATATTTAAACAAGTGAGGTGAGGAAAAACAATGGACCTTGCCCATGCAAAATGAACTTGGGAAGCACAAGAAGTTTCTATATCGCTGCGAGAGGAACATTCTCAGGATCACGAGGAAGTTAAATGGTGAAAAGCACATATGGATTGATCCCAGAAACATACAGACAGATGTTTCAGAACTTACAGAAACAGTCTCCACAAACTTCGACTGAGTTTGAGAGAATTCAGCAAAATAATGTTGACAGGTGGAAAAGAGCATTAAAGGCTGAGAACATTTACAATGTTGTTGGAGAAATTATTCTCTGAGAAGGATTTAAAACTACTTTCCCTTCTAGAATCAGAATTCATGAAGGGGAACAACAGCATGACAAGCAGCGAGAATGGCTAATGATTATAGACTTCATTAAAGCCAAAATCCTGCAGATGCTGGAATCCAAAGCAGACAAACAGGAGGCTGGAAGAGCACAACAAGCCAAGCAGCATCAGGAGGTGGAGAAGTCACATGATGGGAGATCAATCCAGAAACCTTATTCCCATCAGGCCCAAAATGGCAGAAAAATAAAAATTGGGAGAGTGTGTGGAAGGCAGGTAGCCAGAGGAGAGAATGGACAGTAGGGAACAGCCCGAGAACTACTCTTCAGATTGAGAAATTGCTGTGGGTGGAAGTGATGATCAGAAGTTTAAATGATTCTCTTGGAATAAGGTGAGCCATGTGCGTATGGAATGTTGCAAGCTGTGAGGTAGACCCAGGAGATTTATAGGAGTTTTTAAAAATGAGTCAAAGGAGGGAATGCAAACAGATAATCCCATGGAGCAGGTTGTAGCTGTAACTATAACAAAAAGGCTGGAGGTGAATTCTGTCATTAGTAAAGTAAGTTGGAAGGTAGATGAGAGGTGGACAGGACTTTTATCAAAAGGAATGGTGACTCCTTTTTCTTCAGCTAAACCCAGAATCAAACTGAGAGATACAGGGGCAACACAATCACTTTTACTGGAGAAAGAATTGATTTTCCCTCCAGAGAGCTCGATGGATTCTAAGGTGTTCATCAATGGGATTGGTGGAGAATATATTCCACTTCCACTTGAAAAGTACAACTGGAATGTGATTTGTTATCAGGAGACGTAATTGTCAGAGTGGGGAAAACATTCCCTGTTGAGGGAGTTGATTTCCTTCTGGGGAATGTTTTGTCAGGATTAAAGGCAGTATCTTCCCCGATGATTGCAGAATGTCCAAAGGAGGGCCAAGAAACAGATTAATGATAGGAACAGGTTCCTGTTCTCTCTCCTTCGTGTGAGGTAACCAGGGCAGTGGTTAAACAAAATCCATCAATAAGGGCTAATGTGACATCACAGCAAGTAAAACGATCGCTGAAACTTTCCGAAAGGGTGAAGATAATCCAGGTGGAGTGTTTGCTATGATGTCCCAAATTACAGCAGATCCAAAAAGCAGATCCCGAATGAAATAAATGAGCACTGTAAGTTCATACTGAGGTCGAGGCTGGAGGGGTTTCAGAATGCTATTATCTTCAGAATGGAGCACTGATGAGAAAGTGGAGACACCCCCGCGCCCCGCCCCCTCCATGGACACCCAGATGAAGAATAGTTGGTTAGACATTGGCTAGTGGTACCACCCAGCTATCATAAGGAGATATTGTGAGGAGCACACCAGAGTTCCATGACAGGACCATAGGGATTTGGAAATTGTCCAACTGTCCACAGGCATCCAGAATCAGGTGTTTTATAGACCAAAAATTATATAAAGATGTGGCACAGTTTTATAAATGTATCATACTTGAACTCATCTTTACCAATCTGCCAGCTACAGATGCATCTGTCCACGAAAGTATCAGTAAGGGTGACCACCGCACAGTCCTTGTGAAGACCAACACCCATCTTCACATTGAGAATAGCCTCCATCGTGTTGTGTGGCACTATCACCGTACTAACTGGGACAGACTTACAACCGATCTCACAACTCATGACTGAGCATCCATGAGGTACTGTGGGGCATCAGCAGCAGCAGAATTGTGCCCATCCCGACTCGACCATGATCATCAAACCAGGGGATCAACACTAGTTCAATGGAGAATTCAGGAGGGCATACCAGGAGCAGCACCAGTCATTCACCAAGATGAGGTATTCCTGTATACCTGATGAAGGGTTTTTGCCCATAATTTCGATTTTACTGCTCCTCGGATGCTGCCTGAACTGCTGTGCTTTTCCAGCACCACTCTAATCTCGACTCTGGTTTCCAGCATCTGCAGTCATTGTTTTTACCAAGATGAGGTATTTACCTGGTGGAACCACCAAACAGGACTACTTGCATGCCAAGCAGCACAAGCAGCAATTGACAAACAGTATTAGACAACCCATAACCAATGGATCAGGTCTAAGCTCTGCAGTCCTGTCACGTCCAGTCATGAGTGCTGGTGGATGATTAAACATCTCACTGGATGAGCAGGCTCCACAAATATCCCCATCCTCAATGATGGAAGAGTCCAACACATCAGGGCAAAAGATAAGGCTGAAACTTTTGCAGAAATCGTCAGCCAGACGTTCTGAGTGGATGATCCATCTTGGCCTCTTCCAGTGATCCTCAGCATTAAAGACAACCGACTTCAGTCATTTCAATTCACTCCACATGTTATCAAGAAATGGTGGGGGCACTGGGTACAGCAAAGGCTATGGGCCCTGACAACATTCTGGTATTAATACTGAAGAGTTGTGCTCCAGAACTTGCCACTTCCCTCGCCAAGCTGTTCCAGGAAAGCTATAACACTGGCATCTGCCCAACAATGTGGAAAATTGCCCAACTATGTCCTGTACATAAAAAGCAGGACAAATCCAAGCCAGTCAGTTACCGCCCCATCAGTCTCCTTTCGATCATCAGGAAAGTGATGGAATGTGTCATCAACAGTGCTATCAATCAGCACCTGCTCAGCAATAACCTGCTCAAGTGATTCCCGGTTTGGATTCCACCAGGGTCACTCAGCTCCTGGCTTCATTATAGATTGGTTCAAACATGGACAAAAGAGTTGAATTAGGGATGAGAAATGAATGCTGGCCTTGGGCAACTGGGGATAAGCAACAAATGGCAGTGATGCTCACATTACTCAAAATGAATAAATTTTTTAAAGCACTTGTCACATTAAATGTAAACCTCAACATGTGATTGAAACAACATCCTTAATTCCTCTCCCAGTTTTTGAGTAACCATTCAGTCATGTCCAGATGTGTCAGGTCGTGAGTATAATGGAGGAGGGGATGAGAAAAAGCATGAGATCCAAAGACAATTGGACAATTTCCAAAGTGAACTTCCTTCTATGAGGTGAACAAATTCAGGGATATTAGAGAATTCAAAAACTGTATTTTTGCATTTGGAGGAAGATCAACAGAGGGACAGAGTGAGATTGCTCAGAGAATACAAAGAAGTTTGTGTGAGGAGTGGTTGGAGCCTGTATTCGGTCTGTACTCGATGGAGTTTGGAAGGATGAGGGGAAATCTCAGTGAAACATACAGTATACTGAGAGGCCTGGATAGAGTAGACATGGAGAAGATGTTTCCACTTGGCAGAGAGACTGAGACCTGAGGGCACAGCCTCAGAGTGAAGGGACCATCCTTTGGAACCGAGATGAGGAAGAGATTTTACATCCAGAGAGTGGTTAATCTGTGGATTAATCATTGCCGCAGAATGCTGTGGAGGCCAAGTCGTTGAGTATGTTTAAGACAGAGACAGATGGATTCTTAATTGGTAAAGGGATCAAGGGAAATGCAGAGAAGGCAGGTGAATGGGGTTGACAAACAAATCAATTATGATCGAATGGCAGAGCAGACATGATGGGCTGAATGGCCTAACTCTGCACTGATACATGGTCTTAAAAAGATACACTTAGGTGTGCCAGATTAAATCGAACATGATGTGGATGTAGGTTATTCAGACCCAATAAAATAAAACCCATTTTGATTAAAACCAGAGAAACAAGTCAAAGTAACAAATGAAGCTCAAGACTTGTTGGAGAATCAATTGATTGAACTGTCAGAGTAATTGGAGTTCTCTTATGTTGGATTGAGCAAAAGTCACTATCATCAAAAACCCGATTTTTGTAAAAAAATGGCTGCCTGGAACTATTGTTCTGCCTGGAATTCCAGTTCACACCTCAACTCTGAAAGGGACACCAACCAGAACACATTCTCTTGGCTGAAACTAACTTTTACAACCTCGGCCTACTAACACAGACTACCAACAAGCAGCTTTAGAACCAAGAAACACAGAGGCCGAACACAGAAGCTGAATCCAGACACCAAACCAAGAGCATCATTGTAACAAATGACACCCGAGAGCGGGAACACCAACCAAACGCTCTCTGAACAAGACCTTCCAGACACAGGCTTGTTCTGAGCCAAGAGAACCGACGGTGAGAACCTCAGCAAAAGGACACATTTTAAACCTGTACTTTCCTCAGTGGTGAGCTGAAAATTCTGAGACCCGAAGGTTTCCCTCTGAGCTCGCAGGGAGGGGATGGTGGGTGGTGACAGTGCATTCGGACCCCAAGGGTAGGAAGCCTGATTAAAGTTTCTGTGATCAAAACTGTTTCGCTTATAATTGCAGAAAGTGAGGACTGCATATGCTGGAGATCAGAGTTGGAAAGTGTGGCACTGGAAAAGGTCCGACAAACAGGAGAAATGACATTGTGGGCATAAGCCCTTCATCAGGAATGTGGTGAGGGGGACAGTGGAGGACACACAGAATGTTTCAGGGAACATCTCTGGGACACACGCACTAAATAACCCCACTACCCTGTGACCGGCCACTTCAACTCCCACTCTCACTCTGCCAAAGACATGCAAAGACATGCTGGACCTCCTCCACTGCCAAATCCAAGCTATCCAATGACTGGAGGAAGAATGACTTATCTTTTGCCTTGGGAACCTTTAATCATATGGCATCAACATCGACCTCACCAGTCTCCTCATCTCACCTTCGTCCACCTCAACCCACATCCAACCTTCCAATCAGCCTTCCCACCTATCCACTCCACCCTCCCCTCTATAACTATCACCTCTCACCTGTATCTGCCTATCGCCTTCCAAGCTACCTTCCCTCCATCCCGACCCCCACCCTCCTATTTGTCTCTCAGCCCCCATCCCACAGCCTCAACATTCCTGATGAAGGGCTTATGCCCAAAACATCAATTCTTGTTTTCCTCAAATGCTGCCTGACCTGCTGTGCTTTTCCAGCACCACACTTTTTAACTCAAACTTCTAACAGTATTTAACCAGTGTTTAATTTTATCCTGCATTTAATTACTGTCCTGTGTGTAAATTAGTAACACTTCTGCAAGTGTTTACTTTGACAGTGTATTTCATTATTGTCGTCAGTATCATTGATCGTTTTAATTTCACTGTTTATTACATTGGCATTTGTTCTTGTATTATACTTATCTTTTGTATTGAATAAATGAACCTGGCTACTGCCTTTATTTCACATTTTAAAATAAGTCTATTTGCAGAACTCGGGATGTGGGGATGATTCAAACCACCTAAAAATCAGCAAATTACTGATCACAAACGAGAGAGGGTCCCCTGATTGAATTGTAAGAGTAATTGGAGTTTTCCTGTTTGGTTCCTCAGCCAGATGTTTCAATTCGATTCTGTGTACACTATAGGAAAGTGAATGTAGTCACAAAGATGGATTTGTATCCTATTGCCAGGTCAGAAGATTGCATTGAAATGGTGGGTGGTGCGTCGTTCCTATCGAAAATTGATTTGATGAAAGTATATTGACAAGTACCGCTGACAAGAGCCAAGGAAATTTCTGCCTTTTCTGCATTCTGGATCTTTGTACACAATGGAAAACTCAAATACATTTGAAACATGTCGGGAAGACAGGGTATAAACTGAGAGCAGTACTGAAGAAAATTAGTTGTATTCGGGAAATGGTTTTGGAAAATTTATGGGATTAAAGTTTGATAAATCCGCAAGGACCAATAACCTACATTTCAGATTATTTTAGGAATTGCCCAAAAAGTTTGGAACCATTGATGTTCAAGATTATATAGATTCTGGAACAGTTCCCAGTGACTTGCGAATGTAACATCACTGTTTAAATTGGGAGGGAGAGAGAAAACTGGGCATCTTAGACCCGTCAGCCTGACATTGGTATTTTGAAAATACTCAAGTCCGTTGTGAAAGATTTAATCACTGAGCACATGGAAAATGGTGACAGGATTAGACAGAGTCAACATGGTTTTTGAAATGGAAATCATGCTTGAGAAATTGACTGGAATTGTTTGAGGATGAATTGAGCGGATTTGACAAGGGTGGGCCAATGGATGTGGTTTATCTGGAACATTCAGAAGGTTTTATTAAGTCCCACAGTAGAAACTAGCGTATGAAAGTAAGACTCATGGGACTGGGGGCAGTGTACTGAGATGGATAGAGAATTGGTTGGCAGGCAAGAAACAAAGAGTAAAAGAAAAACAGGCCTTTTTATGAAAGGGTACCACAGGCCTGGATCCAGCTAGTCACAACATTTGTTCATGGTTTAGTTGAAGGAGCTTAAGAGTAATATCTCCAAATTTGCAGATGACACAAAGCTGGGTGGGAGGGGGAGCTGTGAAGAAGATGCAGAGATGCCTGTGTCCGTGTATACCAGTCACTGAAAGTCAGCGTGCAGGTACAGCAGGCAGTGCAGAAGGTAAATGATATGTTACCTTTATAGTGAGAGGATTTGAGTACAGGATCAGGGATGTCTTGGTGTAATTGTATGGGCCTTAGTGAGACCACACCTGAAATATTCAAAACAAAACTGGTTCAGTGACAGGAGACAGTGGGTGGAGGCAGAAAGTTGTTTGTGTGACTGGGCCCAGTGTGCAGTGGGATACCACAGGGATCAGTGCTGGGTCCCTTATTGTTCAGGATGTATTGAAACAAGAAAAAAGAGATTGTGAGAGGTGAGGGGTGGGGGTGAGTGGATGATGACTGAGTTTGTAGATGATACGAGGTTTGGCAGATGGTTGACAGTGAGGAAGAAGGTCTGAGGTTACAGGAGGATCTAACTGGATTGGTCAGATGGGCAGATCAGAGTCAGATGGAACTTACCCCTGATAAATGTGAGGTGATGAACTTTGGAAGATGTAACAGGTGAATAAAGTATTTATGAAGGTAGACAGAACACTTACCTTTATCATTTCAGGTACAGATGAGAAGACCAGGTCAGATATGTTGGAGCTATACAGAACTTTGGTTAGGCCACAGCTGGAGTACTGTGTGCAGTTCTGGTCACCACGCGATCAGAAGGATAGGATTGTACTGGAAGGGTTGCAGGGGATATTCACAAGGATGTTGCTTGGGATGAAGCATTTCAGTGATGAAGAGAGGTTGGATAAACTTGGGTTGTTTTCCTTGAAGCAGAGAAAGTTGAAGGGGACCTGATAGAGGTATGAGGGAAATGGACAGAGTGAATAGAAAGCAGTTGTTCCCCTTACTCAGAGTTGGCACACATTCAATGTGAAAGACAGGAGCTTCAGCGGGGATTTGAAGAGGAGATTTTCACCCAGAGGGTGATGGGGGTCTGGTATGCATTGTCTGGGCTGGTAGTTGAGGTGACGTTTAAAAAGTACTTGGATGAACCCTTGAAATATCATAACGTTTAAAGCTATGGGCCTTGTGTTGGAAAGTTGGATGATTGCAGGTTTAGTGTGGTTTGACTGGTACAGGTACAATGGGCCGAAGGGCCTGTTCTGTGCTGTGTGATTTTATGATTGTATTGTGTGCAGTTTTGGTCTCCTTATCTGAGGAATGATGTTCTGGCTGTGGGCGCTGGGCCGTGAAGGTTTATCAGACTGATTCCTGGGAAGACAGCACTTAGATCTGATGAGAAACTGGATCAGTTCGGATTATATTCACTGGAGGTTAGAAGATTGAGGGGAGTCACACTGAAAACTCGAAAATCCTAACAGGACAAGTCAGGATGTTCCTGATGACGAGGGAGTCCAGAATCAAGTATTCAAGTTTATGGATACGGGAAAGGACATTTAGGGCTGATATGGAGAGAAATGTTTTCATTCTACAGGAAGCCTGGAGGAGTTTCTGTCACTGAAAGTAGTTCAGCTCAAATCACAGAATGTTTTCCAGAAAAGGCACGATACAGTTCTTAGAATGAAAGGGATCAAAGGTTATGGGGAGGAAGCAGGAACAGGCAACTGATTTGGATACTCAGCCATGATCATATTGAATGGCAGAACAGGCTCGAAGGGCTGAATGGCCTATTCCTGCTACGACTTTCAATGTTTGAGAGACTGTTCATCAACGGGGAAACATATTGAATTAGAGAAAAACATTTGCCTTGAGTTAGGAATTAGATTGGAGATAGGAGACAGAGTGAGGGAATAATGTGTGTGTCTTCCAATGAGCAAGAGGTGAATAATGGTGTGCCCAGGGATCCATCCTGGGACTTTAGCATTTCACAATATTTCTCAATGACTTGGATGAAGGAACAGAGAGCCATATATCCAAGATTGCTGACCACACTGAGAGAGGCAGCTAGGAGGAGGTTACAGAGATGGGGAGGGTGGATGGACAAGGAGGGACTTCAGAACAAGGACGAGAATTTGAAAATCGAGGTGTTGTTGGACCGGAAGCCAGTGTAGGTCAGTGAGGACAGTGGGGGATAGAGATGGGATTTGTTGCGAGCTCGGATACGACCAGCACAGTTTGGGATGAGCTGACGTTTACAGAGGGCAGTGGCCGTGATGTGGCCCAGGACATTAGTATGATCACGTTTGGAGTCCCAAAGAAATGACCAAGATTTTCAGTGAGTGATCTCTGTGTTGGGGAGGATTTGGGGCTCAGATCAACCTCAAAGATGAGGCCAAGATTGTAAGGAATCTGGTACTTTAATAAAAGCTGAAAAAGCTGCAGATGCTGCAAATGAGGAACAAAAACAGAAATTGCAGGAAAAGCTCAGCAGGTCTGGCACCATCTGTGGAGAGAAAGCAGAGTTAACATTTTGGGACAAGTGAATCTTCTCAGAACTGTTCTGAAGAAGGGTCATTTGACCCAAAAGGTTAACTCTGATTTCTTACCCCATATGCGACCGGATCTGCTGAGGTATTCTGTTTTTGTAAAGAGTCTGGTTGAGCAGCAGACAGTGCTCAGGGAGAGGGATGGAGTTTGTACCAGGAGCTGAAGAGGATGGCTTTAATCTTCCCAATATGTTTCCCAGTGAGCCTGGCTCCTCAGTCCTGACTGCTCTGAGCTGCTGTGATTGTCACTGATTGGACAGTTATTATTAGAGATTCTGACCACAGCAGAAAGCCCCAGTGTAAAAAATAACTGCAAAGACTGTCAGATCGCAAGGTTGAAACTTCACCAAGAGAGGATGTGAAAGAAGGAGCTCGGAGCAGCTGAACATTTGTTACTGAGATGGGGAAAAACTGTGAACTGTCTGCACTCCCTGGAATCTGACAGCACATAAGAACATTAAAACTAGGAGCGGGAGCAGGCTCTCCGGCCTCTCGGTCTGCTCTGCCATTCAGTGAGATCATGGCTGATCTTTTCATGGCCTCAGCTCCCCCTTACCCACCTTTTCACCAAAACCCTTGATTCGTTTACTGTTCAAAACATTACCTGCCTTCGCTTGAAAATCATTTAATGAGGAAACCTCAACCACTTCACTGGGCGGGTAACTCCATCGATTCACAACCCTCTGGGTGAAGACGTTCCTTCTCTATTCAGTCCTAAATCTGCTCCCCCTCGCCCACGAGGAGGCCATTCAGCCCATCGTGTCTGTGAGTGATCCAATTATTCCCACTGCCACCCTCTCTCCCAATAACACAGCAAATCTTTCCTTTTCAGCTCGATCTCCAGCTGCCCCTTGTAGACCTGGGTCCACAGTAGAGACTGCCCCTAACCTGGGCTCCAAACTGGCACCTCATTCATTCACTGGGAGGCAAACTGCCTGGTCTGGGAAATGGCGCTCAGGACCCTGAACATTCTCTCTCCCCTCCTGAGGGACATCTGATGCTGAGGTTTAGTTCTGTGGAGCTGTACAATATATTCCTACCATACACACTTCTCCATTCTGTGTGCAAAAGGCTCGTGCCTGCCAGCAGGATATTCAACTGCAGGAGCCGTCATCAATTTGACCAATTCTGACCACATCCACTCTCCGTAAACTTTCAACTAATTACTAATATCAAATCTGTCCATCTCCTCCTTGGTGTGAGACAGGGAAGGGGCCACTTCATTTCACACAATTTGGATTTTATTGAGCACAGATGGAGTAAGCTGAGAGAGGACATCAGAATGATGGAGTTTGGAGGTGGGATGAGCAGGAATAAGAGTTTCTGTGGTCAAGAGGCTGATGCAGAGCAGAGAAGGACAATGTTGTGGAGTTTGAAATAAGAGACCTATGTGATGGAGAGGATGTGGGATTTGAAGCTCCAATACTGAAGGGTCCAGTGGGAAAGAGGCCCAGGCTTATTGATGTCCATTGGACAGTCCAGTGGGATGGAAGCACATGTTTCCTGATCTCTGTTAGAGGTTCCAATTGAGTCCCATGGAATTGGAATGTTGGCATTTCTTGCAGCAATTGGAATCTTGGTATTTAATATAAAAGGACTGGATTACAGAAATAAAGAAATATTGTTACAATTCTATGAGGCATTGGTGAGACCACATCTGAAGCATTGTGTCCAGTTGTGGTCTCCTTCCTTGGTGAAGGATATGGTGGCACTGGATGCAGTTCAGAGGATGTTCACCAGACTGATCCCTTGGATGAAAGGGCTGTCATATGAGGAATGGTTGAAGAGCTAGATTTTGTACTCGCTGGAATTCAGTCGTATGAAGGGAGAATCTGGGTGAAGTATGTAAGATGCAAAAGGGATTGATTGGGCAGGCATGGAACAGATGTTCCCTCTTGTGGGCCAGTCTTGAACAATAGGTCACAGAGAAAGAGTGAGAGGAGGTATGTTTAAAACTGGGGTGAAGTGGTGCTGTGGTTAGCACTGCTGCCTCATAGTGCCAGGGATCCAGGTTCGATTTCACCCTCGGGCGACTTCATGGAGTTTGTACATTCTCCCCCTGTCTGTGAGATTTTATCTGCGTTCTCCAATTTCCTCCCACAGTCGAATGATGTCCACATTCGGAGGATTGGCCTTGCTAATTTAGCCACAGTGTCCAGGAAAGTGCAGGTTAGATTCATGAGTCATGGGAAATGTGGGTTACAGGGAAAGGGTTCCGGATTGGCTCTGGGTGGAATGCTCTTTGAAGGTTCGGTGTGGGCTTGTTGGGTTGAATGGCCTTGTTCCAGACTGTATGGAATCTGTTCCATTCCAACTACTTCTCTCAGAGTGTTGCGAATCTGTTGAAGTCAGTGCGCAACACCCACCCCCCAGCTCTCCCATCCCCCTCTTCTTCAAGTACAGTAGAGGCAGAATCAATCAACAGATTCAAGAAAGAAACAGATATTGTTCTGATGAAAAGCAGGCTAGAGGGCAATTGGGAGCAGTCTGGAAAGTGGAGAGGAGGTTAAGATCAGCCATGATCATGTGAAAGTGCAAACGGGCTTGAAGTGCTGAATTACCTATTCCTGCTCCTCATTCCGAAGTTAAATCTTGCTTAGGCAATGATATCCTCCTTGTTTACTGGTCTGTATTGGAGGATCGAGTCACAAAGAGTCACATGTTTACTGGTCTGTATTGGAGGGTCCAATTTGAAGCTGGTCCATATTTACTGATCTGTACTGGAGAGTTCAAAGAAATGGAGGCCTTTCTCTCCTGGTTTCTATTGGAGGGCCCAGCAGGAATAAGGTATATGTTAACTAGTCTCTTCTGGAGTATTCAGTGGGAAATAGACCGATTTTTGCTGGTCTCCATTGGAGGCTCCAGTGGCAAAGAGGCCGATGTTTAATGGTCTCTACTGGAGAGTTCAGTGGGAATAAATTCCATGCTTACTGGTCTCCACTGGACAATCCAGTGGGACATGAATACCGTAGTGAGTGGGAGGCCCATTTCCTTTCTATAGTAAATGTGTGAAAGTCCAGTCCTTATACCAGTAAAACTGGAGCTTAACAATGGAAGGGGAAGGTGAGGGGAAAGGATTGGAATATGTTGTGAATGGACAGGATGGGTCAATGGGTCAGAGCCTGTCCTATCCCTCCAGCTCACACTGATGGCCTGAGGATGTCCTGTCTCTGCTGGGCTTTCATGGAATGAGGTTTGTGTACAAACCAGTCACCAGTAAGAATAGGCCAACAGCACAGAATTGCCCTTCATTTCACAAGAATCTGACCATCTTCCTGAGAGAGGCCAAACCCTAGTCAATGTGGGAAATGGGGCTTTATTCTCGGAGTAGACATACCCCTGGTGTCAAGGGTTAACATCCATTAGTGAGGTGGAGCTGGAGCAATACAGAGAGAGGGAGACAGAGTGAGTGAGAGGGGGAGAGAGAGAGATTGTTGGCGAGAGTGACATAGGACAGGGTGTGAAAGTGAGAGAGAGCGGGATAAAGAGTCTCAGGCAGTGTAAGATGAGTAAAAGGGGGAGAGAGAGTGGTAGAGAGAGGCAGAGATGGTGGGGTTGAAGAATAGAGATAGAGCAAGATAGAGTATGAGACAGTGAGACTCAGAGAGATCGGACAGAGAGAGAGACAGAGAGAGAGACAGAGTAGGTGTGAGACAAAGAGTAAAGGCAATCCAGTGAAAGAGATAGACAGACATGCAGACAGGTCCTGGTCATCAAATTATGAGAAGGATATGACTGTACTCAAGAGCGTGCAAAGATTTCCCAGGAGGGTGTGAGCTATGAGGAAGGATTGGAAAGGCCAGGATTCTTTTTCTTGGAGCAGTGAAGTTTGAGAGGGAACCTGCTGAAGGGCAAAAAGATTATGAGAGGCAGGGATAGAGTGGACAGGAAGCAACTTTTTCCATGAATAGAGGGATCAATATCCAGGGGCAGAGATTAGAGATTACACAGACATACAGAGATAGAAACAGAGAGCAGGAGTAGGGTTAGGGTTAGGGTTAGGGTTAGGGTTAGGGTTAGGGATTGGCCCTGTGAGTCTGCTCTGTTATTCAATATGACCATGGCTGATCCTCTCCCTCAATGCCAAGCTGGGATTGATGTTGCTGGAGCATTGATGACCAGTACAGACTTATTAAATGCTATCACGTCATTGGACTTCTGATTGAGAGAGAAACAGAAGATATATGAGAGAGAATGAGAGAGAGAGAGAGAGAGAGAGAGAGAGAGAGAGAGAGAGAGAGAGAGAGAGAGAGAGAGAGAGAGAGACCACAAGTGTACATTGTGAGATTGAGTGAGAGATGGCGAGGCATTATATAAGTGAAGAGGAAAAATGAATGATAAGAAAGAGAGAGAGAGAGAGAGAGAGAGAGAGAGACCAACCAACACAGAAGGAAAGGGAGATAAACAGAATGTCAAACATACATGGAAAAAGGGAAAGATATAAATGGTTATATAATTGGGAGAGGACGGAGTCGGAGACGGAAATAGAAAGAGAGGGAGAAAGTATACGAATAACATGAATATATACAAGAGAAAGATGAGATAGAGAAAAAAGGGAAAAGGGAGAAAGGAAGTATGAAAAGGAAGGATGAGAGAGAGAGAGAAAGAGAGAGAGAGAAGAGGAAGTGTGACGTGGCTCTCTCTGCCTAATTCCATTTACATACTGAGGAACACCCAGTCAGACTCTCACAGGCTGCAGCTTTATAAAGCAGAGCCCAGTGAAGGGAGAGTTTATCAGGAACCAGGCCCAGGGACAGGAGCACACACCATGATTTCACACATCCAGCTGATCTGGCCCCTGGCATTCTGTGTCGCAGGTACAAATCTCTCTCCTTCCACCTTGAATCTTTAGCTGCTCTCCATTTCACTCCAATTCCACTGACTTGTGATTGAAGGGAAAATGTTGAAACAAGAGCAATGCTCAGTGTCTCCGACAATATCTCATTTGACCGGCTCTTTCTGTGACAGTTCTGACTTCACTGCATTTCTCTCTGACCCCTCAGGTATCAATGGGGACTTCACCATGACCCAGTCTCCCCCAGTGCTGCCAGTGGGACTGGGCCAGACCGCAACCATCACCTGTACGGCCAGTCAAAGTATTAGCAGCTACCTTGCTTGGTACCAGCAGCGAGAAGGTCAGAAACCCTCTCTCCTGATCTATTCTGCAACAAATCGATTCACAGGAGTCTCTGATCGATTCACCGGCAGTGAATCAGGGACCAGTTTCACCCTGACAATCAGCAACGTTCAGAATGAGGATGTCGCTGACTATTATTGTCAGAACCACTACTATAGCAGCTCCATTCTACACAGTGATACAAAGCCATACCAAAACCTCAAGACACACAGCACCACCTCGTGCACTGACACATGAATCAGTCATATAAAATGTATAATAATGGGCACACAGTCTGAAATGACACGTCCACAATTAGATATAAATGAAACTGAACAAATTACCCCATGCTGGGATTGTCACTGTCCACTACACACTCCAGTCCCTGTGCTGTCCACCACTCACTTGAAGGCTTCAAGTTTCCCTCTTCCACTCCATGGCCACTTGCGAAGATTTAATATCGAAAAATAAATTTCATAAAGCTCCCAAGCCCCGCTGGACACAGAGAGAGACAGAGACAGAAAGACACATGATGAGAGAGAGACAGAGAGGGGTAGAAAGTAGTTGAGAGTGAACGAGAGACTGGGAGACAGCGAGAGGTTGAGAGTGATTGGGGGAAGCAGAGAGTAGAGGTTTTTGTACAGCCTCTGCACTGGGAGCTCTCACTGTGGTTCACATTCGGTAAAGAAACCAAGCTCAGACTGAGTAAGTAAACCTCAATCCTCCGTTATTAACCCTGTCAATACTGAAACACACTTTCTAAAATAATGTTGCTGAATTGTTGAAGGTGTTAGTGGGGAGCTGCAGTGAATGAAATGGTTGATTGAGGAGCACTGTGTCTAACAGGGTGTCCAGCTGTATTTCTTTCGTCCCATTGCCCCCTTTAAACAGCAAGATATAAGTCAGTCAGTTTTACTCACCGTGTGAAGGAGCTCTGTCCATTTGCAGCCTGTGGTCCCATTCCTGCAGCATGGAGTGAAATCAGTGAGTAGCCTCCTGCCAGTCTAAGTGTGATGGACACGGGCAGAGTTTGATGTGAGCTCTGGCTCCCTGTCCCAGTCTCTGATATCACTGACCTCAGCAGCAGCAGCAGTACCAGCAGCAGCACAGTGAGACACCGAGCTCCCACCTCCCCCAGCTTTAACTCTGCTCAATCACACAATCGCAGTATTGTTACTGTGCACAAGGAGGCATTCCACAAATCCTGTGTGGACTGATTCTCTGAATGAGCAATTTACAGAGTGTCATTCTCCTGCCTTCTCCCTGTCACCCTGCACATTGTTCCTTTTCAAATAACAGTCTCATTCCCTTCGGAATGTTTCAATTGAAGATGCCTCCACCACACTCTCAGGCAGTGCATTCCACACCTTAACCAACTCACTGGCTGAACATGTTGTTCCCCATCTCACTTTTGTTACTTTCACTAATTACTTTCAGTCTGTGGTCTCTTGGTCTCAATCCTTTCTCAATTGGAAACATTTTCTCCCTATTTACTCTGTCCAGGCCCCTCATGGTTTTAATTCCTCAAACAAATCTCCTCTCAACCTTCTCCTACGAAGACAGTCCCAAATTCTCCAATCAATCTGTATAACTGATGTTCCTCATCCCTGGATTGATTTTCAGGAATTTTTTTGCCATTTCTACAAAACTTCACCTCCTTCCTGAATTATTCACATTTTCTATGGCCCTCATGATTTTATAAACATCTATAAGTTCACTTCTCATACTCTTAAGCGTCAGAATAAAAAGTCTCAACTTTTCCAGCCTCTCATAGTCATGGAGTCAACAGACCTTTCAGTTCAACTTGTCCATGATAACCAGATATCCTAAACTGACCTCATCGTATTAACCAGCATTTGTCTACCATCCCTCAAACCCTCCCTATTCATGTACCCATCCCAATGTGTTTTAAATGCTGGAATAGTATCTGCCTCCAATACTTTCTCTGGCAGCTCGATCCAGACACACACCACCCTCTGTGTGACAAGTTACCCCTCAGGTCCCATTTGAATATTTTGCCTCTCACCTTAAATCTATGCCATCTTGTTTGGACTCCATTTCGCAAGGAAAAGGCCTTGGATATAACCCTGTCCATGCCCCTCATGATTGTATAAACATCTATAAGGTCACCCCTAGGCCATGGATGCTGCATGAAAAATAGGCCCAGTTTCTTCAGCCTTTCCCTATAGCTCAAACCCTCCAATTCCTGGCCATGTTCTTGTAAGTATTTTCTGCAGCTTTTTAAGTTTAACAGCATCCTTACTCTTGCGAGGTGATCATGATTGTTCACACTATTTCCAAAGTGGCCTCACTAATCTCCTGTATAGCTGCAACATGATGTTCCAACTCCTATACTCAAAGCAGTGATCAATAAAGGCAAGTGTACTCAACAACGTCTTCATCACCCTGTCTACCTGTGACCACACTTTCAAGTAATAACGCACTTGCATCTTCACTCTGAGGTTTCTTTGTTCAGCAACACCCCACAGGGCCCTACCACTGTATAGGTTCTGCCCTGGGTTGCCTTTCCAAAATGCAACATCCTACAGTTATCTAAACTGAACTCCATTTGGCACACCTCTGCCCATTGCCCCATCTGATAAAGGTCCCGCTGTACCCTGAGATGAATTTCTTTACTATCCACGATCTCACCAATTTTGATATCGTCTACAAATTTACTGTAACTCCTATATTCACATCCAAATCATATCTTTAAATGATAAAAGTAGTGAACCCAGCACCAATGTTAGTGGCACACAGCTATTCACAGATCTCCAGTCTGAAAAGCAACCTTTTACCACCACTCTCTGTGTCCTCTCTTCAATCTAATTTTTTTTATCCCAATGGCTCACTCCCCCTGGATCCCATGTGGTCTAACCTTACTAACCAGTCTATCATGTGGAACCTTGTCAAAAACTTGACTGAAGTCCATATAGACTATTTCTACTGTTCTGTCTTTATCAATCTTCGTTGTCACCTCCTCAATCAAATTCAGGAGACATGATTTCCTATGCATAAAACCACATAGATTATCCAAAGAATGTAAATCCTATCCCACAGAATCCACTCCAACATCTTACCCAGCACTGACATCAGGCTCACTGGTCTATAGTTCCCCTGGCTTTTCCTTACAGTCTTTCTTAAATAATGGCATAACATTAGCCAACCTCTCTGGTTCTCCAGCACCTTACCCATGATTGTCAGTGATACACATTTCTCAGCAAGGAGCCCAGCAGTCTCTTCCCTAGTTTCCCACAATGCTCTGGGATACACATGATCAGGTCCTAGGGTTTATCTCCTACCTTTATGTGTTTTCAGATCTTGAGCGTCTCCTCTTTTGTGTGTTATCTCTTTTCAAGACATCACTATTTTTCCAAATCCCCTCGCTTTCTCCACAATAAATACTGACCTGAAATATTTGTTTGGGATCTCACCCATTTCTTGTGTATTACCAAAATACAGCACTCACATTTATCTGAATTAAACTCCATCTGCCATTCCTCAGCCCACTGTTCCAGCTGCTCAAGATTCCATTGTATTCTTAGACAGCCTTCTTCGCTGCCAATAATTAGATTAGAGTCTCTACAGTGTGGAAACAGGCCCTTTGGCCCAACAAGTCCACACCGATCCTCCGAAGAGTAACCCACCCAGATCCATTTCCCTGTCAGTAATGCATCTAACACTATGGGCAATTTAGCATGGCTAATTCACCTGACCTGCACATCTTTGGACAATGGGAGGAGACCAGAACACCCGAAGGAAACCCATGCAGACACAGGGTGAATGTGCAAACTCCACACAGACAGTCATCCAAGGCTGGAATCGAACCTGTGACCCTAGCACTGTGAGTCTGCAGTACCAACCACTGAGCCACCGTGCTGCCCCACCTGAGCCATCACTGCGCCACTGATGCCACCTGAATATCCCAGTCTATATTCAGAAACTAAAGACCTCCCGCCCATTTATAACAACTCTATCATATTTGCAGGTCTCTGTAAATTCATGCATTTGTATTCCTCCACATCCTTCCCACTGGGAGGTGACTTATTGACTGCACTGAGGATTCTGTGTTCCTTTGTGTTCCTCTCTGACATTCCCTCCTGGCTCCCACAGCACTGCCAAGTTAGTTTAAACCCTCTCTAATAGCACGAGTAAACCACCTCACAAGAATCTCATGCACTCCCTCAGGGATCCTCTTTCCAGCCTCACAGTCACCTGTGTTCACCTCCTGATTCTATTCTCACCTGCGTGCGGCACTGGGAAAATCCGGAGATTCCTCATTTTGAGTTCCTGCTGCTTATTCCCTCCAGAGCTCCCGAACTTCTGACTGCAGGACGATGTTCCTTTTTCTCCATCCATCACTGGGACCAATGCGGTCTACGACTGCTGCCTGTTCCCCCTCTCCCCTCAGGGTGCTCTGCAGCCGCTCAGTGACATCCTTGACCTTGGCACCAGGGAGACAACACACCATCCTGGATTCCCATCTGCAGCTGTAGAAACACCTATTGATTATCCTCACTCTCGAATATCCTCTCAGTATCGCTCTTCCAGTCTTCCTTGTGCCCTCCTGTACAGCTGAGCCCCCCACCCTGGGGCCAGGGACATGTCTCTGGCTGCACTCCCCAGATGAAAGATCATTCTCATCAGGATTTTGAACTGAATCCTAGTTGGAGAGTGGGAGGCACTCTGGGGATTCCTGTACTTGCTGCCTGGTTCTTTTGGACTGTCTGCTGCTCCCCCATTCACTCTCTCCCTGCATACTCTGAAGCTGCAGAGTGACCACATCTAGAAACATGCTCTCCACGGAGCTCTCAGCTTCACGGACTCTCCGCACTGACACCAGCTGCTGCTCAAGCTCCGAAACCCGGAGCTCCAACTGCTGTCACTGACCACACCTCCTGCTCTCATGGTATTCCAGGAGCTGGGAAGCATTCTGAAGTTCCCATCTAAATGCACACTCTCTCCACTCTTTGGTTATCTGTTGACAATGTTCTGATGAAAAACAGCTACAGCAGGGCTCATAGTCCAGTGGGTTCAGTGTTCCAGCGTTTTGGGGAAACTCTCCAGTCGACGTTAAGAAATAGGAGCAGAAATCACCCATTCACCCATTGAATCTGCTCTGCCATTTGATCTTGGCAGATATGCTGCTCACCTCCATTCTCCTGCCTGCTCCACAGGAACTTTACATCCCCTTAACAATCACGAACCTATCTATCTCTGTCTTAAATACACTCAGTGACTTGGCCTCCACTGCCCTCTGAAGCAATGAGTTCCACAGATTCACCACCCTCTGGCTGAAGAAATTCCTCCTCATCACTGCTCTAAAGGGTCGTCCCTTCATTCTGAGGCTGTGCCTTGGTTACTGAGTGTCTCCTGTTTTTGGAAACATCTTCTCTGCATCCACTTTATCCAGGCCTGTCAGAATTCTGTAAATTTCAATAAGATTGCTCCTCATCCTTCTAAACTCCATCGAGTACAGACCCAGTGTCCTCAACCATGCCTTAAATGACAAGCCCTTCATCCCCAGGATCATTCTTGTAAATCCCTCCAATGCCAGCACATTGTTTCTTAGAATATGGGTCCCAAATCTGCTCACAATATTCCAAATTCAGTCTGACCAGAGCCTTACACAGCCTCAGCAGTACAAATCTGCCCTTGTATTCTAGCCCTATTGAAATGAATGCGAACATTTCATTTACCTTCCCAAGCACAAACTGGACCTGCCTGTTCACCTGAAGGGAAACCTGAATGAGGTTTCTGCTTTAGATTTCCAAAGGCTTTCCTCATTTAGCAAACAGTCTTTGCATTCCTTCTTGTATTCTATCTGTCACTTCATTGCCCACTCTCCGAGCCTCTCCAGGACCTTTTTCAGCCTTCCCACTTCCTCAACACTACCTGTCCCTCCACCTATCTCATGTCACCTGCAAACTTAGCAACAATGTTTTCACTTCCTTCATCCAGATTGTTCATGTATAACGTGAATAGTTATGGTCCCAACATTGACACCTGCAGAACTCTACTCGTCAACAGCTGCCATCTTTCCTCACTCTCTGCTTTATACCAACCTGCCAGTCCCAGTCCTCAGTCCATGCCAGTACATTGCCCCTAACACTATGGGTGCTTATCTTACGTCAAATACCTTCTGGAAATCCAAATACATTACTTCCTCGGACTCTCCTTTGTCTGACTGGCTCATTGCCTCCTCAAAGAATTCTAACAGATTTGCCAGGCATGACCTCCCCTTGATGAAACCGTGTTGTCTCAGCCTTATTTTACCATTGCACTTCCAAGTCCTCTGCAATTTCATCCCTAAATTGAATTCTAAAATCTTACCAAAAGCTGAGTCCAGGCTAACTGGCCTATAATGTCCCATCTTCTACCTCCCTCCCTTCTTAAACAGGGTTGGTATGTGAGCCATCTTTTTAATCCCTTACCCCCACCAAATCTCCACCTCCACACCCTGACTCCATTGAATCCTTAAAGATCATCACCAATGCCTCCACACTCTCCTCAGTGATCTCCTTTAGAACACACGGGTGTAGTTCATCCAGTTTGGGTGAGTTATCATATTCAGACCTTTCAGCTTCCCCAGTACCTCCTCCTTAGTAATGGACACTACACTCCCCTCTGCCCTTGACAGTCTTGAAGTATTGGAATGCTACTGGTGTTTTTCATGGTGCAGACTGATGCAAAGTACCGATTCAATTCCTTGGCTATTCCATCATTTCCTGCTATTCTTTCTCCAACCTCACTTTCCAGTGATCCAATGTCTATTTTTGCCTCCCTCTTCCTTTTTATACATCTGCTAAAACTCTTGCAATCTTCTTTTGTATTACTGGCGAGCATACCCCCACATTTCACCTTCTCCACCCTTAATGCTTTTTTCGTTATCCTCTGTAGGTTTCTAAAGACTTCCTAATTCTCTGAATTCCCACTGTTCTCCACCACATTGGATGCCTTTTCTTTTGTTTTTATGCTGTCCTAGACCTCCCTTATCAGCCGTGATTGCCTTGTCCTCCCCTGAGTATGTTTTGTTTTCTTTTTTGGGATGAATTCCTACTCTACTTCCTGAATTACTCCCAGAAACTCTGCGGTTTGCTGCCCCACCATCTTACCTGCTCGGCTCCCCTTCCAATCAACCCTGGCCAGCTCCTTCCTCATGTCTTTGTAGTTCCCTTTACTCAGCTAAAATACAGTTTCATCTGATTGTAGCTTCTCCCTCTCAAGCTACAGGTGGAATTCCATCATATTATGGTCCCTTATCCACAGGGATACTTTCACCTTAAACTCACTAATCAGGTTTGCCTCATTAGAGATCACTAAATCCAAACCTGCCTGTTCCATAGTGGCTCAACCACAAGCTGCTCCAAAAACCATCTCGTGGATATTCCTTGAAATCCTTTTCTTTAGACGCACTACCTAGTCCATCTATCCATCGAGGTCTACCCTAACATTTAGTTTATGTCTTTTCTGTGTCCTGATTGATTTTATTCCCCACACCCTGATTATGGCTTGGAGAACTGAACATAACCTGCATCAGATTCTTTATTGCGGTTCCTCAAATATTCCCACAGATTCTACACCTTCTGACTGTCGATCACTTCTTGCTATTGATTGAATTTTATTTCACACGAACAAGGCAACTCTTCCCCCTCTGACCATCTGACTGAGCTTTTGATAGGACATGTATCCTTGGATATTTAGTTCCCAGCCGGGATCCCCTTACAGCTATGTCTCTGTGATACCCACAACATCCTACCTGCCAGTTTCAATCTGCACTACCAGCTCATTGTGTATACTGTGTGCTTTTAAGTACAACACCCTCAGTCCTGCATTGACTGCCCTCCTTCTCATTATTGTCCTCTTATCTGCTGGGCTTGATGTTCGACTCTTCTTCCTTTCTGTACTCTCTGTCCTCGTACATCTTCTAGAATCTTGAATAACCTCTCCTGAGCCCTTCTCCACTTTAACTAGTTTAAATTCCTTGGACACTCAATTTACCTGGATTTTTTGGCGTCACTTTGTCCACCTTACTCTGAATGCTTCGTGCATTTAGATACAAACCCTTTAAGTTTGTTCTGTTATTGATTTTCCCTGCACTTCTTTAGTTCCTTTGATATTGAAAAAATCCATCCCTATCTTTTATTTTCTGGTAACAATCAATCCCATCGCTAACCATCAATCGTACCTTCTCCTTCACCTTCTGTTTTCTCATTTTCCATCCAAGTGAACCAAATTACTTTATCGTTGTGTTGACTTCAGGCATGGTGGCTCAGAGGTCGTACTGCTACCTCACAGCACCAAGGATCGGGTTTAATTCCTGCCTTGGGAAACTGTCTGTGTGGTGTTTGCACATTCTCCCTGTGGCTGTGTGGGTATCCCCCAGGTGCTCTGGTTTACTCCCACTGTCCAAAGATGTGCAGGTCAGATGAATTGGCCGTTCTAAATTCCCGACAGTGTTCGGTGAAATAGTCAGGAGTAAATGTACGGAAGGTTTCTCATTGGGCTGCTGTTCGGAGGGTTGATGTGGACTTGTCAGGCTGAACGACTATTTCCACACTGTAGGGAATCTAATCAGGCCAATATTTATCATTAATCCAACATCATTAATGCTCTTTGATCTCATTGCTTCGAGTTGGATCTTGCTGTGTAGAAACTGGCTGCCACGTTCCTGACATTGCAACTGTGACTGCTTGTCAAACAAAACTGTCTGGAAATGTCTTTGGAAGACCCTGAAATGTTAAGGGCTGGATTGATGCCCATATCCCTCTAAACTCTTCCTATTTACATATGCATGCCTTTTAAATGTTGTACTTGTACCAGCCTTCACCACTTCTTCTGGCAGCTCATTCCATACATTTAACACCCTCTGAATGAAAACGTTGCCCCTTTGGTCCCTTTTAAATCTTTCCCCGTCACCTTCACCCTCTGCCCTCCAGTTCTGGACTCCCCCACTCTGGAGAAAAGATCTTCTCTATTCACCCTATCTATGCCCCTCATGATTTTATAAACCTCTATACGGTCACCCATCAACCTGCAAAGATCCAGGGAAAACAGCCTCAGCATATTCAGCCTCTCCCAATAGCTCAAACCCTCCAACCTTGGCAGCATCCTTGTAAATCTTTTCTGAATCATTTTAAGATTCACAACATTTTCCCTATAGCAGGGAGACCAGAATTGCACACAGTATTCCAAAAGTGCCCAAACCAACGTCCTGTACCGCCGCAACAGCTCCCAACTCCAATACTCAATGCACTGACCAATAAAGAAAAGCAAACCAAATGACTTTGTCACTACACCCCCACCTCCCCCTCCCCCCGCCCACCGACGTGCAACTTCACTTTCAGTGATCTATTCTTCTTTTTTTTGGATGAACTGGGAGTCTTTCAGTTGTGAAAGATGCCATTCCAAGACACTATTGGATGAAGTACAGGCAGAACCCCCGGTGTCCCTGATGAATATTTATCCCCCATAGAAATCACAAAAAATCTATTTCTCTGCTATTTATCATACTATGTTGGGGATCTCGCTCTGCACAATCTGCTGGAAAGATCCATTGGGACATCTTGAGTTGGGGACAGGCGCTACACAAATGCAAGTCTGTCTTTAAGATTGAAGTCTCCTGATCCTGACATTCACCCATTGTCTGTGCACTCTCACCTTCCGGGGGCATGGGGTCATTAGTAGCAGTGACCCAAAGGACACTGAGACTCTTTGCAGTCTCACCCTTGACCTCAGCCCAGCAGTGTGCAGTACGGTTTGAAATGTAATCTAGAACCTTCTACACAGACACCCCAATGTGACTCTTTCCCGAAGTGTGTTGATCCGATTCTGTTCCAATGTTCTCGGATACATTTCTCCTGATCTCTGGGTGATCGGAGGTTTGTTAAAGAGATATCGAGCTCCATCCCACTTTCCAGCTCTTGCTCCATAACTCTGGAGATTTCACTGTTTGAAGTGAATATCCAAGCGTTTTCTCAATGTGATGAGTGTTTCTGCCTCTCCCACCTTTTCAGACAGTGAGTCCCACATCCGACCAGCCTCTGGGTGAAAACAAATACCCTCAACTCCCCTCTAATCCTGCCCCCAACTGATTTCAATCTCTCCCCATGGTTATTGCCCTCTGTGCTGGTGGAAATCAGTCCTTCCCACCCACTCTGTCCAGGCCCCTCATCATTTTACACACCACAATCAAATCTCCCGTCAGCCTCCTCTGTTCCAAAGAAAACACTCCCAGCCAAACCAATCATTCCTCAAAGGTCAAAGTCCCCATTCCAGACAAACTCCTCATCTGTCCACATCTCTAATGGAATCCCATTCTTCCTGTAATTTGGTGACCAGAACCGTACACTGTTCCCTCACTGTGCTCTAACTGGGGTTTTATCCAGTTGCAGAATAAACAAACTTCTTGCTTTCGCTGTCAACCAATAATGAGATAAAGGAGGTGATGGACTAATGGTATTATTGCTGAACTGTTAATCCAGAGATCCAGATAATGTTCTGGGGACCAAGGTTAGAATCCAGCAGATGGTGGCATTCAAATTCAATCAAAGAAAATCTGCAATTAAGAGTCTAATGACGACCATGAAACCATCGTTGATTGTCAGGAAAAAGCCATCTGATTCCCTAATGTCCTTCAGGGAAGGAAACTGCCATCCTTCCCATGTGACCTCAGACCCACAGCAATGTGGTTGACTCTAAACTGCCCTCTGGGTGAATAGCGATGGGCAATAAATGCTGCCAATCCAGCAATGCCCCCATTCCATCAAGGGAAAATGAAGAACAGTTTATCCCATGTGTCTTCTTACCACCTTACTGACCCGAATTAATCACCATGGCCACGTCTTCCACCTCCACAAACATTTGACTTGCAGCTTCAAATTGACAAGAGACATTCCTTCATTATCTGAGAAAGAGATAGAAACATCCAAACTAGGAGCAGCAGTAGGCCGTTCGGCCCCCAAACCTGCTCCACCATTCAATATGATCATGGCTGATCATCCAACACTGTCCCCTGTTCCTGCTTTCTCCCCAAATCCTTTGATCCCTTTAATCCGAACAACTATATCTAATTCTTTATTGAACACATACTGCATCTCATTCCCTGATGCTAGTAAAATGGATGAGAAGTATTGGGTTGTTGTTTTCTGACCAGTCTGGACACAATGGGCTGATGGGCCTTTTGGGTCTCTCTGACTCGATGATTGTATTATCATAATTTATGAATAGCTGAGTCCCAAAGACTGACCCCTGTGGCACCCTAAGTTGTAATTACCTGTCATTCAGAAAAAGACTCGTTCTTCCTGTCCTGTCTGCGAACCAGTTCCCAATCCATGTCAGTACATGACCCCCAATCCTCTTGTTCATTTGGTCGAGATCTGGAAGTCCCACCCTTACTCTTTGTGGGAACAGATTCTGAACAATCTCTGTCTCGTCCTTCGAGGGCTCCCATTGTCTTGACACTGATTTCCCACAATGCCGCTTGTTCCGATCCACTTTTACCAAAACACCACACAGTTGAGTAAAATGAAAACTTTTACACTTGCTCCATGGTTCTCCATTTGCATTCCTACTCTCAATCTGAGAACTGTCACGAAAATGCTCCCCCATTGACAGCCCTTCCAGCTGCCCACATTCATTTTATAAACAATGGTCCAAAACTGTCCCTTCTCTTTCTGCTGCTTCACCATCACTTTCTCTGCAGCAGTTAGGGATGGGTAATAAATGCTGGCCCTGCCAGTGACACTCACATCCAAGAAGCAATTTGAACAATGCCTGGTCGTTTGTTGGGTTTATTCTGTATTGACTACAAATGTTCAAAAAGATTGTATGGACAGTGAAGGGTTGAATTCCCTTCCAGTGGTAGGAATTAAGATTGTTTATCTTGTCTTTCAGGCCGTGACAACTCTCAGCCCAAGCTGACCCTGTATGCCTCCCTCCCCGCAGCAGATCAATGCCAAGGGCACTGCCACCCTGGTGTGCCTTGCCAATCACTTCTATCCCGATCAGCTGGAGGTGCAGTGGAAGAAGGACGGTGCAGTCATTTCGGACGGGGTTCAGACCAGCAACTACCTGCGAGCTTCGGACAGCACCTACAGTGTCAGCAGCCTGCTGACCCTCTCTGGGTCTGACTGGGAGTCCAACGCTCGCTTCTCCTGTGCCCTCAGCCACGTGACTCTCCCCTCTCCCCTCAGCAAGAGTATCAGGAGATCAGAATGTGTGTAGAGTGTTTGAGACAGTCCACAGAGGAGACACAACTTTAAATAGAACAGGGCTGAGCTGGCAGGACAAAGGTCATTGTCAGAACTGAATTTCAACTCACTTCCTTCTCAGGATTGCTCAGAGAAACTTCTGAGGTTTGGATGTTAAAGCAGGTCATTGGGGGAGCGGCAAGAGAGCTTTACACTGTGTCAAACCTCATACTGTCCTTGTCCTGGGAGTGTTTGATGGGGACAGGATTGCCTTGTGATGACAGCTGTACAAACCAATGTGAACCTCAGAAGTCTCTGCTTCAGTAAACCAGATCTCCTTCCTGCTCAGCCTCCAGTTTCAATTTAAGGTTTTATCACTGTTTAAAGGGACAGGATTCTCATGTTATTGAGAAAATCTCTCCAAGTGTTTTCCTCAAGCTGCATTGTGGCTGTGAATTTGAGCAGCTTCCTCTGTCTGGGCTATTAATTCCAGTTTCTTTTTTCTGTCAATGTGAATGTGGAAAAGGGAATAAAGGTGAAGATTCAGTCTCTGTCTCTGTTTGCTTTGGAAATAGCTGACTTCCACCCCAGTTGATTGGCTGAATTTCAGCAGGTCATGGTCACAATTGGTTACTTGGCCTGTCAATCAGTTACAATCATCAATCATTTTCAAATGATCCCTTTGGTCAGGAATTTATGTAGATTCCAAAAAAAGAGAAAATTGTTAGGACTCAATAAGTACAATCTGATGTATTCCCTCTTCGCTTTGTTGGTCCATGCCCAGCTGATGGGATCGCACTGTGCATTCTCTGCTGCATGTCAGATCGCCCCTGAAATAATCTTCGGCCAATCACAGACTTTGTTGGCTGTGTGCTCTCTCTGAGTGTGAGTGTTTAACCGAATTCTGCCTCTACATGTCTCTCTGAGTGTGAGTGTGTTACTCAGAGACACACCACAGACAGCGCACAGTAACACACCCACATTCAGTGAGACACCTGTCCGCAGCATGGAGTGTGAGTGTGTTCCTCAGTGCTGCCTGTCTCACAGAGTGTGTGTATTACTGAGTGCAGCCTGTAGGTGTCTCTCTGAGGTATATGTCTCCGAGCGACGGATTGAGAATGGGCTTTGTGCTGGGGATTGAAGATCAGGCTTTCATCTTCTCAAATCATGAATGAAAAACAGTTCAGCTGATTCAGTCTGAGATGGCAGCTCCTTCAGATGGCCAAAGTTAAAAAGCGCACAACACCAGATGATAGTCAAATAGGTTTATTTGGAAGTAGAAGCTTTCGGAGTGCTGCTCCTTCATTGGGTAGCTGGAAGGGCAGGATCATTGGACACAGAATTTAGAGTAAATTGAGATGACAGCTGAGAAAGGTGAATACTGAGAGTGTAGTCTCGGTACGTGAAGGATTTCAGAGGCAGTGGGCACTGTGATCCCGAATGTGATGATCAATTCCAAGGTCATTTTTTGAATCCAGGGCCAGAGGAGTCGTGGTTGCCTGCCCAGCCAATGCTGGTTTCCCGTAGTCACATTTCAGTGGTAAATTAACCCAAAATTAGGTGCAGCAATACTACCTTCCAGGGATGGGAGCTGTCTGAGTGAGGGAGGTGAAATTCTTGCAGCTCCAAGAGAGGTTGCGGTGGATTAATGACAGGTGTGACCACCATGAATGTGCCACATTCTCTCCCCCTGCCTCAGCTGCGATGACCCTCAGGTTAAAAGTGTGACTGCTCTGGGATGATGACCACATTCCTGGGTGATGGAGGGAAGGCCAACCTCTCCCAAAAGCAGCACAAGCTGGATCGAAGGGGAAACAAGAGGAAGCATGGGGACATTGAGGGTGACAGAAGGAGGGGGTGTTGGTTGGAAGGTTGTTATTCAGAGTCAGGTACCTGACTCATCAGTCCATCTGACACTCCTCTTTTTTTTCTCTTCCTTCCATGTGGAGAGTCCATGACACTGATCCAGCTCCCTCAGAGCCAGCTCTCAGAATGATCAGAACCCCTGACACGCCTGTTTTTTTAACCCCCACACTACCGCCCAACTGTGGTCGTGCTTATTTTTCCCCAGCACCCATGGTGTGTGTGTGTGTGTGTGTGTGTGTGTGTTCGCGCGCAGGTGCGAGGCATATTGAAAGACACCAGGTGTACAAATCTTTATTGAATTTCCACCACCAGGAAGATAGGAAAACACCCAAGCGGCCAGTGAAAAGCACTGCCATTCGCATCAAAGGGCAATGCTCTGTGAGCAAAACAGTGAAGGGTAGGGTAGGGATTAAGACACTCTTTTTTATTTTTTATTTCTTTGTATAATATTTTTTAACTCTTGTTCTTTTTTTCTTTTTTTAAACCCCCACACTACCGCCTAACTGCGGTAGTGCTTATTTTTTCCCCAGCACCCATGGTTTGTGTGTGTAGGTGCGAGACACAGGGAAAGACACAAAGTGCACGAATCTTTTTTTTTTGTTCTTTTTTTTATATATTTTTTTCTGTTTTGTGTGTGCAGGTGTAAAACACAGTGAAGGACACAAAGTGCACGAATCTTTATTCAATTTCCACCACCAGGAAGATAGGGAAAACACCCGAGTGGCCAGTGACAAGCACTGCCCTTCACATCAAAGGGCAATGCTGTGTGATCAAAAATTCCCTGGCATTTTTTTTTGTAGAGTTGGAAAAATCCCTATTTATCTTATTTTTCTTTTATTTTTTTTTCTTTCATTTTTATTTTTTTTTTTTTCTTAACCCCCACACTACCGCACTTAGGCGCACTTATTTTTTCCCCAGCATCCATAGTGTGTGTGTGCAGGTGTGAGACACAGTGAGAGACACAAAGTGCACCAATCTTTATTCAATTTCCACCACCAGGAAGATATGAAAAATACCCGAGTGGCCAGTGACAAGCACTGCCCTTCATGTGGGCCAGCACGGAAGCCAGGCGAGAAGACAACACCCTGGCGAAGATTTTGTAGTCCGTGCTGAGGAGGGAGACCAGACGCCAGTTCCTTAAGGAACGAAGGTCCCCCTTCTTTGGCAGCAGGACAATGACTGCCCTGCGCCAAGAAAGGGGCAGCTGTCCGGCATTTAGACACTCCACCAGGACCTATGCGTAGTCGTTCCCCAGGACGTCCCAGAACGCCCTGAAGAACTCCACAGTCAGCCCGTCCAGCCCCGGGGTTTTGCCCCTCGAGAGCCGGTCGAGGGCGCCGGTCAGCTCCTCTAAAGTGACGGGAGCGTCGAGCCTTCCGGCGTCCTCCGGGCCGAGCTGCGGCAGGTCCTCCCACAGAACTCTGCGAGCATCCTCGCTGGATGGATCCGGAGAGAACAGAGCCGTGTAATAGTTTCGGACGTGGGCCCTGACGCCCTCCGGATCCGAGACGAGGGACCCGTCGTCGGCCAGCAGCACAAGGAGCTGCTGACGGGTGCCACGCCTTTTTTCCAGTGAGTAGAAGAAGGGGGAGCCGCGGTCCAGGTCCTGCAGGAGCTGGATCCGCGACCTCACGTACGCGCCCCGAGCCCCGACGAGCTGCAGGTCCCGGAGCGCGGCCTTCTTCTCTTCGTACACCCCGCGCAGGGCCGGGTCCGCGTCGGGCTGACCGAGGCGTGACTCCAGGTCGAGCATCTCCCTCTCCAACTCCACGATCCTGGATTTCCGCCTCTTGGTCGACTCCCTCGCGTACTCCTGACAAAAGACGCGGACGTGAGCCTTGCCCACGTCCCACCATAGCCTCAGGGAGGGGAAGCTTCCCCGCTTCCTTCTCCAGCCGGCCCAGAAACGACGAAACGAGTCCCGGAACCGCTCGTCCTCCAGCAGCAGGTTGTTAAAGTGCCAGTATGCGGAGCCGAGCCTGGCGCCGAACGGAAGGAGTTCCGCCCACACCAGGTGATGGTCCGTGCACGACACCTGCCGCGTGGAGGCCTTCGGAAAACAGGAGGCGTACGCCCGCGAAAAGTACAGGCGGTCGATTCTGGACGCTCCGACCCCAGGCCTCACGAAGGTGAAGGCGATGGAGTCGGGATGGAGATTCCGCCAGACGTCCACCAGGTCGAAGGACTTGACCAAGTCCCCCAACCTCTTCCCCGACGCACAGCCAGTGCGGGCACCGCCGTGGTCCCTGCCCTCGAGGACGCAGTTAAAATCTCCCCCGAGGACGACGCACTGGTTCTCGTCGATGGAAGCGAGATGAGCGGACAGTTCTTGGAAGAAGCTCGCTTGCCTCGGCCCGGCCAGGGTAGCGTATACGTTCACCAAGTGAAGCACCGCGCCCCCCAGCCGAACCGTCAGGTGAAGCAAGCAGCCTGGCACCGGCTCCCTGACCCCCAAGATCTCCGGCTAAAAATGCGGGGCCAACAGGATAGCCACCCCGCCAGATCTGCGGGTGAGGTGACTCATGTAGACCCCTCCTCGCCACTCCAGGAGCCAGATGGCTTCGTCTCCCGGGGTAGTGTGGGCTTCTTGCAGGAAGCACACCGCATACCTCCCGTCCCGAAGGACCGAGAGGGTCTGGAATCTGCGCTGTGACTCCCTGCTGCCGTTGATGTTGAGGCTGGCTATAGTCGTCTCCATGTCAGAAGCGTTGTGCTACCACCACCAGTACAGTTAATAACAAATACAATTACTGGGAGGACGAGGGAGGGGCACAGGAGTCCCTCGCCCTCACCAGGAGTGCCCCCAGGAAGTTCCTGACTCGCTTTCGCTCATTGGAATTGAGCCCAGGCGCCTGGCGAGCAGCGTGGGCCGACCAATAAACTTTTTCGAAAGAGCTCCAGCGGTGGAGCGCCAGTTGGGCTCTATCCCGGCGACCTCGAGTTTCCTCGACAAATTTCCGGAGTTCCTCGAGGGGGATGAGGGGGAGATCGGCGGGGGGCACCTGGGACTCTAAAACGTCACTGCAGACAGAGTCCGCGTCGTCCCCGGTGTCCGCCACCGACCCTGAACCCTCCTCCGGGAGGTCGCCCTCGGTCACCGACCCCTCCCCCACCGAGAGGATGGGGGCTGGTCCGGCGCCGCCAACAGGCCTCGAACCCCCGGCGACCCCACGCCCAGGGTCACTGGCGGTACCTTCCTCGGCGCACCCCGTCCCGGAACGCCCCGAGTTCCGGTCGTCGGGCGGCCGAGGCTCAGGGCCCCGCTCTCCTCCCGACACCGGGACGCCTGGCTCCTCGGGGAAAAGGTCATCCCCCAGGAAAAGGTCATCCCCCAGGGCCAAGGCCCCCGGAAAAACAGTCTGGGAGGGAGGAGCGGGGATAACACCTACCTCACCTCCGCCGCTCGGCGACCCAGTAAAGGGTCCTTTGTCATCACCCGCACCGTGGCCCTCGTGGTTGTTAAAGTCCCCCCCAGGGGCCAGTGGAGTTGAGGCAGCAGGAAGCCCTGCTGTAGCCCCTGGGGGTTTCGGCAGGTCGGGCTGCGGTGCGGGATCATTGGGGGGTCTCGTGGGCCCGTCCCCCGGAGAGGGGCAGCGCCGCCGTCGCGCTGCAGGACTGTCTCTCTCCCCTCCAAGGGCCAGCCCCTCTTCCCCAGAGAAACAGGGGGGGATTTATGGGCCTTTTCCTCCCCGCCCGCCTTGTTGGTCATGGGGCGGGAAGCCCCTCCCACCAGCCTTTCCCAGATTACGATTGGCTGGGGGAAGGCAGGGGGCGTGGCCAGGGTGGGGAGGGTCAGCCGTGTTACTTCCTGCCCCGCCCCTGGTTTATCAGGTGATGGCGGGCGGGGCAGGGGCCCAGTTCCCTCTCCGGGGCCCGGAGACACGGTGGCTGCGGGAGGTCGGGCAGCAGTGGTCCCCCCGAGGTTAGTGCCAGGGTGTGGCTGGGCGGGGCGGGGCTCGGGCTCGGGCTCAGGGTCCCCGGGGCCAGATGTTGCAGTGCCTGGGGCAGGCGTCGCAGCCCCAGGGGTTTCTCCATCGGGGTGGGGGGTCGATGTGGGGTCAGGTTCGGGTACGGGTTCGGGGGTCAGGGTTCCCGCGCCGGGGCGATGCTGGCATGGCCGCAAGGGCACTGTCGTGCCGGGGCGGGGCAGGTCGTGGGTTGGGTGTCGGGGATGGGGATAGGGTGGTCTCCCCGTGGGCGGGCCTGACGCGTCGCGCCTTCCGGCCGGCTGGACGCTCACCCCCCTCCCTGCCGGGGGCTGGAGGATCGGATGCCTCCGGCTCAGGCTCCGGTGCCGGGGCCTGTGGTGTTGACTTTGGGGGAGGGGGAGTGGGCGCGGCGGCACCACCGGCAGCCGTGGGTGAGGGCTGGGCGGCCTTCTGGGTGGGGCAGTTTTTTCTAATGTGCCCCACCTCGCGGCACAGGTGGCACCGCACTCCGTCTGCCGTCCAGAAGGCGCGGTAGGCCGCGCCCTCGTGGAGGAGGGTAAAGGAGCCCTCCGTGACCTCCTCCCGGGCCAGGCAAATAAACACCTGGCGACGGAAGGAGTAGATGTGCCGGAGGGCAGGGTCCTTGAGACCGAGCAGGAGCGGTTGGATCCCCGACCGGATCTCCCCCAAGGTGGTGAGGTGGGGGAGAAGGAGCTCGCTGGCAATGAAGGGCGGCACGTTGGAGATCACGACCCTCTGGGCCGTAACCTCCAGAGGGTCGACGGGCAAATGTGTCCCGCCCACAGTGAGCCCCCTCTCCATGGCCAGGTGGACCGCCTGCTCGGTCCCAAGGAAAAATACGGCCTTCCCGTACATCCGGGCCGCAGCGACGATGGCCAGTGGGCCGACCACACTAGCCATGGCCTTGCTGCAGGCCTCGATGGTCATGTTCGGGTGGGGATAGGCCTTGACCCCCAGGCGTGTAGTTAGGTGCCTAAAGGGGGTGTGGTTTGCAGCCGGGGCTGGGACAGCCGAGCCTAAGGCAGCGGCTACCCCGGCGTAGGTGCGGCTGGGCCCCGCGACCTTCGGGCTCGCCATCCTCTGCTGCTGGTGGTGGTGTCAGGTCTCTGGCAGCAGCAGTGGTGGAGATCGCTGGGAGTGTCCCAAGCAGCGACGGTGGAGACCTGCCTCAGGTGACAACAGCGGTGGAGGCAGGCCTCAGGCGATTCCCAGGTAGGCCCTCGGTCGCTGTGGTGCGGGGCAGACCTGTTGGGGAGGGTCCCCAAGGCAAGTCCCAGGTAGCCCCCAAAATTGAGTCCCAGGCAGCGGTGGTGGAAGGCAGGCCTCAGGCAGCAGCAGCGGCAGTGGTGGAGGTCCTGGGGAGGGGCCCCAAGGCGAGTCCCAGGCAGCGAAGGTGGAGGCAGGCCTCGGGCAGCAGCAGCAGTGGAGACAGGCCTCTCCTCAGGCCACAGCAGCAGCGGTGGTGGTGGAAGTCCTGGGGAGGGGCCCCAAGGCAAGCCCCAGGCAGCAGCAGTGAGGCAGGCCCCAAGGCAAGCCCCAGCAGCAGCAGTGAGGCAGGCCCCAAGCAGCCCCAGGGAGAGTCCTTGCACGTGTGCGCAAACACACAGAGAGAGTCACAGTCCAACACTGATCCGATATCTCCACACAATGGGGGAAAAACACCCGAGTGGGCAGTGACAAGAACTACCCAAAACATCAAAGGGCAAGGCTGTGTGATCACACTCCCCTTTTTTTTTCTGTCAGCCAGCATTCCCTGAATGGACAAAGTTAACTGTCCCTGTCAGGGAACGCATATTTTATCAAAAAGAATAAAACATTTATTGAACAAGGAGCTCAAGAGCTAAACGACACTAGACAAAATGAATGGTTTGAAAGGTTTCATCATGGACACCGCAAATAAGATTTGGTGAAGACTGTTTTCACTCAGCGGGTAGTGGGAATCTGGAATGGACTGTCATAGAATCCCTACTGTGAGGAAACAGGCCATTTGGCCCAACAAGTCCACATTGATCCTTGGAAGAGTAACCCACTGAAGACCAAATCTCCTTTCCCATTACTCTACTTTTCCCCTGACGAATGAACCTAACCTACACATCCCTGATCACTATGGGCAACTTAGCACAGCCAATTCACCTTACGCGCACGTCTTCAGATTGTGGGAGGAAACCAGAGCACCCAGAGGAAACCTACGCAGACACTTGGAGAAAATGCAAACTCCACACAGACAGGTGCCTGAGGCTGGAATCCAACCTGGGTCAAAACACTCGAGCCGGCCTTGACTTCACTCCAGCCTCTGCCTCCACTTCTGGCCCCACCCACTCTGCAACCAGGACTCATACTACATGTCCCAGAGTCACCCTGATTCCAACTGCCTACCTGCAGCCAGCCAGCACACCCGCCCTCCTTCCTCACCCATCCACCTCCACAGTGCACCCTATCCCTCCATTTCTCCCTCCTCACCTCATCACCACCTTCCCACTCCCCTATCTCACTCCACAACTCACCTCTGTTCCAATCTCCTTTCTCTCCTACACCCATTCCCCCGTCTACATCACAACCAGCCCTCACCCACCACATGCCATCACCCTTCTCCCCTCCCCTCCTTCAGCCACCTTGGGCCCTCCCCAAAAACCTCACCCCCGAGGCTTGCCCCATATTTACTATCCCCCCCAACCTTGAACTCTCTGAGGCCAAAAGGTCCATCTTCAGGAAAGGGTCACAGACATTCCCGCCTGACCCCACCTCAACGAAACCTGCACCTGCCACGACACGGAGCTCTTCTTCTGCCGCCTCTACCTCCGTGTCTTCTTCTTTAAAAAAACTCCCAACCTCCCTCTGAGGAACCCTCCTCCAACCTGCAACCTTCCTCCTCCATTTGGTCACCTCCCCCACCCTCCACCACCACCCCCCACCACCAGCTGTGTACGCACCCGAGACCTCTTCATTGCTGACTTTTGATGTGCCTCAATTTCTCCCCTCACCCACTCCAACCACACCCCCCCTCCGATCGAGCACTCCACTCTCTCTGTGCTAACCCCTGCTTCACCATCAAACCCGCTGACAAAGGTGGGGAGGTGCTAGTCTGGAGAACAGACCTAAATGTCACAGAGGCCAAACCCCAATTCTCACACACCATGTCCTACTTCCCCCTTGCCCATGACCCCGCCATGACCCATCAGGCCAAAATCATTCACACAGTCAGTGCCCCCATTGCCTCCATTGCCTCCAATCTGCACTGCCCAGTTCTACCTGCTCCCTAAGATCCACAAGCCCAACTATCCGGCTGACTCATTGTCTCAGCATGCCCCTTCCCCACCAAACTCCTCTCATCGTACCTCAACTTTCCTCCTTGGTTAAGGCACTGCCCACCTACATCCACTACACCAACTATGCCCTCCACCTTTTCAGAAACCTCCAGTTCCGAAGCCCTAAGTGCTTTATCTCCACTATGGATGTGCAGTCCTTATATATGACCATACCCGACAAGGATTGCCTCCAGACCCAACACCCTTCCCTCTGCAACAGACCCATCCAGTCCCCCTCCACCAATACACTCCTCTGCCTTGACAAACTGGTCCAGGGGGTGGCCATGGGCACCCGGTTGAGCTATGTTGACAAGTCCCTCGTCAGTGACTATACAGGCACTGTGCCCCAACTCTTCTGCCATTACATCAGTGATTACATCAGTGCAGGGCACCCTGCACCCACGCTGAACTGGAGCAGTTCATTGAATTTCCCCACAAATTCCACCCTGTCCTCAAATTCACCTCATCCATCTCAGACACCTTTCTGCCCTTTCATTACCTCTCCATTTCCAATTCAGGTGATAATCTTCAGACAGACATTTACCTCAAACCCACACACTCCCATTACTACCTGGACTTCACCTCCTCCCAACCAGTATCCTGCAAGAACTCCATCCCATTCTCCCAATTCCTCTGCCTCCACTCCATCTGCTCGGATGAGGAGACATTCCGCTGATCACAGGTGTCCAAATGTTATGAATAACATGCTTTTTCTCCTTCTGTCATTCACTGCACCACCTCAATTTCCCGTTCCATTTCTCTAAACCCAGCCCCCTCCAAACACAATAAAGTCAGAGTCCCCATTGTCCACAACTATTGCCAATTCCTGTACCAATTAACGCATCATCCTGAAACAGTTCCACCATCTCCAACTAGACCTCACCATCAAGAACATCTTCCTCTCCCCACCCCTGGCTGCCTTCCACAAGGACTGTTGCCTTTGACAATTCTTGGTTTGTGCCACTTGCCCACCTACCCTTCCGAACCCCCAGGAACCTTCCCCTGCAAAACAAAAAGATAAAAAGCCTGCTGGTACACCGATCCCTGCCCTCCATCCAGGGCCCCAAACAGTCCTTCCAGATGAGACAGTGGTTCACTTGCTTCTCCTCCTACCTATTTCAATGCATCAGGTGTCCCCGATGTGGTCTTCTCTACATTAGGAAGACCAAATATAAACTTAGGGAACTTTTCACCGAGCATCACAGCCAGGCCTGCAGGGGCCGACCAGACCTCTCAGTCCCTGCCCATTTTAATTCCCCTTCCCATTCCCTTTCCGACATGACCATCATCAGCCTCCTCCATTGTCTTAATGAACCAAACCACAAATTGGAGGAACAATACCTCATCTTCCGTCTGGGCAGCCTGCAGCCCAGATGACTCAACATTAAGTTCTCCCTCCCTTCCACTCCTGCCTGCCACCTACCAGATTCATTCCTCCCATTGACCAACCAAGTTGTACCATCTACCTGTCATCACCAATCCCCACTTCATCATCCTGTCCCCACTGCCCCCTTTATCTGCAGCTTCCTCTACACCTAACCCCATTCCTGAAGAAGGTTTACACCCAAAACATCAACTTCTCCACCAACCAATGCTGCCTGACTTGCTGTGTTCTTCCAACATCCTGCCTGTCACTGAATGGAACCAGCAGGAAATGGTTAAACAATCAAGTGTCAGGGCCATCAACAAATGGGAATTGGGCATGCTACAGATCTTCCCGTGGGAGCCTGTGCCCAACAACCTGAGCTGCCTCCGGGATTTTAATTTTGTTCCTTTTCAGGGGGTAAAAAGGTGGGCCCTGTATAGACTGCTGCTGCACACCGTCCACCTCTTCTCCCTCATCCAACCGTCCGGACACGCCTTGGCGTGCCCATTTGCCACCGGGCGGAGGGGATCCCCAGTGGAGGGCTCTCTACGCGGGAGTCCTCCCCCTTTTTCTCGGGGATCTGGGGTGGAGGGTGCTGCACGCAGCAGTCCCCTGCAACCGCAGATTGCGGTGGTTCACAGACTCCCAGCCCAACTGCTTGTTCTGTGGCGCTGTGGAGTCCGTGGATCATGTATATATTGGGTGTGGGCGTTTGCACTCCCTTTTTGATTTTCTTAAAAACCTCCTCCTCTGCTTTTGGTTGAACTTCAGTCCCACGCTCCTGATCTTCGGACACCCGGTACGGAGGAGGGAGGGCACGTGTGAAGACCTCCTCGTGGGTCTGTTCCTGGGCCTGGCCATACTGGCCATCAACAGGACGAGGAGGCAGCGGGCCGTGGAGGGGGTCGTTAGGGCCGACTGCCTGCCCCTCTTCCGGGATTACGCTAGAGCCCGGGTGACCTTGGAGAAGGAGCACGCGGTGTCCACCAACACCCTGGAGTTGTTCAGGGAGAGGGGTGCGCTACAGGGAGTGGAGTGCATTATTTCTCCCTCCAACTCTATTTTGATTTAGTCCCTACCGCCCCCCCCCATCACTGTTTTGATCACACAGCATTGCCCTGTCGTTTGAAGGGCAGTGCTTGTCACTGGCCACTCGGGTATTTTCCTATCTTGCTGGTGGTGGAAATTGAATAAAGATTCGTGCACTTTGTGTCTCTCACTGTGTCGCACATCTACACACACACACACACACACCATGGGTGCTGGGGAAAAAAAATAAGCACGACCACAGTTAGGCGATAGTGTGGGGGTTTAAGAAAAATACAACCAGAAGACTCCCCCTCCAACTCTATTTTGATTTACTCCCTACCCTCCCCTTCACTGTTTTTGATCACACAGCATTGCCCTTTGGTTTGAAGGGCAGTGCTTGTTACTGGCCACTCGGGTTTTTTCCTATCTTCCTGGTGGTGGAAATTGAATAAAGATTTGTACACCTTGTGTCTCTCACTGTGTCTCACACCTGCACACACACACCATGGGTGCTTGGGAAAAAAATAAGCACTACCACATTTAGGCGGTTGTGTGGGGGTAAAAAAAGAATCAGGAGGAAAAAAAATTACAAAAAAGGAAAAAAAAGGCAGACTATCCAGGATGGGCACTAAAAAAATACAACCAGAAGACTCCCCCTCCAACTCTATTTTGATTTATTCCCTGCCGTCCCCTTTACTGTTTTCATCACACAGCATTGCACTTTGATGTGAAAGGCAGTGCTTGGTGGAAATAAAAAAAAGGGGACTGTCAAATGGCGGTGCTCGGACCCGACATAGTGCACCAGTTGGAGGACGCTCAAGTGTGCGGTGGGATCCCGTCCGCGCTCACACCAGCCCGGACGGAATTTCACATTGGCCCCAAGGTCCCGTACTTCCCGCGGGAGCCTGTGCCCCACAAACTGAGCCGCCTCCGGAATTTTCATTTTGTTTCTTTCAAAGCTGTGAAAAGAAGGGCCCTGTAAAGACTGCTGCTGCACACCGTCCACCTCTTCTCCCTCATCCACCGTCCGGACACGCCTTGGCGTGCCCATTTGCCACCGGGCGGTGGGGATCCCCAGTGGAGGGCTCTCTACGCGGGAGTCCTCCCCCTTTTTCTCGGGGATCTGGGGTGGAGGGTGCTGCACGCAGCAGTCCCCTGCAACCGCAGATTGTGGTGGTTCACAGACTCCCAGCCCAACTGCTTGTTCTGTGTCGCTGTGGAGTCCGTGGAACATGTATATATTGGGTGTGTGCGTTTGCACTCCCTTTTTGATTTTCTTGAAAACCTCCTCCTCTGCTTTTGGTTGCACTTCAGTCCCACGCTCCTGATCTTTGGGCGCCCGGTACGGAGGAGGGAGGGCAGGTCCGAAGACCTCCTCGTGGGTCTGCTCCTGGACCTGACCAAACTGGCCATCAACAGGACGAGGAGGCAGCGGGCCGTGGAGGGGGTCGTTAGGGCCGACTGCCTGCCCCTCTTCCGGGGTTACGTTAGAGCCCGGGTGTCCTTGGAGAAGGAGCACGCGGTGTCCACAAACACCCTTGAGTTGTGACTGGCCACTCGAGTGTTTCCTTCCCTTTGGAGATTGGATCAGTGTGTGACTGTGACTCTGTGTGCACACGTGCACGGACTCTCCCTGTTGCTGCTTGGGGCCTGCCTCACTGCTGCTGCCTGGGACCTGCTTTGGGGCCCCTCCCCAGGACCTCCACCACTGCTGCTGCTGTTGCCTGAGGGCCACCTCCACTGCTGCTGCCTAGGACTCCATTTTGGGGCTGCCTGGGACTTGCCTTTGGATTCTCCCCAACAGGCCTGCCCCCCACCACATAAATTCCCCCCTGTCTCTCTGGGGAAGAGGTGCTGGCCTTTGAATGGGGGAGACAGTCCTGCAGCGCGCCAGCGGCGCTGCCCCTCTCCAGGGGACGGGCCTTATCTCTGTCTTAAATATACTCAATGATTTGGCCTCCACAGCATTCTGCGGCAATGATGAATCCACAGATTAACCAATCTCTGGATGTAAAATCTCCTCCTCATCTCAGTTCCAAAGGATGGTCCCTTCACTCTGAGGCTGTGCCCTCAGTCTCTCTGCCAAGTGGAAACATCTTCTCCATGTCTACTCTATCCAGGCCTCTCAGTATACTGTATGTTTCATTGAGATTCCCCCTCATCCTTCCAAACTCCATCGAGTACAGACCGAAGACAGGCTCCAACCACTCCTCACGCAAACTTCTTTGTATTCTCTGAGCAATCTCACTCTCTCCCTCTGTTGATCTTCCTCCAGTTGCAAAAATACAGTTTCTGAATTCTCTAATATCTCTGAATTTGTTCACCTCATAGGAGGAAGTTCACTTTGGAAATTGTCCAATTGTCTTTGGATCTCATGCTTTCTCTCATCCCCTCCTCCATTATACTCACTACTCGACACATCTGTACATGACTGAATGGTTCCTAAAAAACTGGGAGAGGAATTAAGGATGTTGTTTCAATCACATGTTGAGGTTTACCTATAACTTGACAAGTGTTTTTTTAAAAAATTATTCATTTTCAGTAATGTGAGCATCACTGCCATTTGTTGCTTATTCCCAGTTGCCCAAGGCCAGCATTTATTGCTCATCCCTAATTCAACTTTTTTGTCCATGTTTGAACCAATCTGTAATGAAGCCAGGAGCTGAGTGACCCTGGTGGAACCCAAACTGGGAATCACGGAGCAAGTTGTTGCTGAGCAGGTGCTGATTGATAGCACTGTTGATGACACATTCCATCACTTTCCTGATGATCGAGAGGAGATTGATGGGGCGGTAACTGGCTGGCTTGGATTTGTCCTGCTTTTTATGTACAGGACATAGTTGGGCAATTTTCGACATTGTTGGGCAGATGCCAGTGTTATAGCTTTCCTGGAACAGCTTGGCTAGGGAAGTGGCAAGTTCTGGAGCACAAGTCTTCAGTGCTATTACCAGAATGTTGTCAAGCCCCATAGCCTTTGCAGTGCCCAGTGCCTCCAACCATTTCTTGATAACACGTGGAGTGAATCGAATTGACTGAAGACCGTTATCTTTAATGCTGAGGACCACTGGAGGAGGCCAAGATGGATCATCCACTCAGAACGTCTGGCTGAGGTTTTCTGCAAAATTTTTAGCCTTATCTTAGCCCTGATGTGTTGGACTCTTCCATCATTGAGGATGGGAATATTTGTGCAGCTGTTCATCCAGTGAGATGTTTAATCGTCCATCAGCACTCATGACTGGATGTGACAGGACTGCAGAGCTTAGACCTGATCCATTGGTTGTGGGTTGTCTAATAAAGTCTATCAATTGCTGCTTGTGCTGCTTGGCATGCAAGTAGTCCTGTTTGGTGGTTTCACCAGGTAAATACCTCATCTTGGTAAAAACAATGAATTCCGATGTTGGAAACAAGAGTCCAGATTAGAGCGGTGCTGGAAAAGCACAGCAGTTCAGGCAGCATCCAAGGAGCAGTAAAGTCGACATTTCGGGCAAAATCCCTTCATCAGGAATACAGGAATACCTCATCTTGGTGAATGACTGCTGCTGCTCCTTGTATGCCCTCCTGAATTCTCCATTGAACCAGTGTTGATCCCCTGGTTTGATGATAATGGTCGAGTCGGGGCTGGAGCACAATTCTGCTGCTGTTGATGGCCCACAGTGCCTCATGCATGCCCAGTCATGAGTTGTGAGATCAGTTGTAAGTCTGTCCCAGTTAGTCTCGTGATAGTGCCACACAATACGATGGAGGCTATTCTCAATGTGAAGGCGGGTGTTGGTCTTCACAAGGACTGTGCGGTGGTCACCCTTAGTGATACGTTCATGGACAGAGACGTCTGCAGCTGGCAGATTGGTAAAGATGAGTTCAAGTATGATACATTTATAAAACTGCGCCACACCTTTATATAATTTTGGCTCAATAAAACACCTGATTCTGGATGCCTGTGGACAATTGGACAATTTCCAAATCCCCATGGCCCTGTCATGGATATCTGATGTGCTCCTCATAATATCTCCTTCTGATAGTAGGGTGGTACCACTAGCCAATGTCTAACCAAATATTCTTCATCTGGAGATGCATGGAGAGGGGGGGGGGGGGGGGGGGGTGTGGTGTCTCCACTTCCTCATCAGCACTCCATTCTGAAGATAATACCATTCTGAATCCCCTCCAGCCTCGACCTCAGTATGAACTGACTGTGCTCATTAATTTCATTCGGGATTTGCTTTTTGGATCTGCTGTAATGAGGGACATGATACCAAACACTCCACCTGGATAATCTTCACCCTTTTGGAAAGTTTCAGCGATCGTTTCACTTGCTGTTGATGAATTTTGTTGAACCATTGCCCTGGTTACCTCACACGAAGGAGTGAGACCAGGAACCTGTTCCTATCATTATTCTGTTTCTTGACCCTCCTTTGGACATTCTGCAATCATTGGGGAAGATACTGCGTTTAATCCTGACAAAACATTCCCCAGAAGGAAATCAACACCCTCAACAGGGAATGTTTTCCCCACTCCGACAATTACTTCTCCTGATAACAAATCACATTCCAGTTGTACTTTATAAAGTGGAAGTGGAATATATTCTCCACCAATCCCATTGATGAACACCTTAGAATCCATCGAGCTCTCTGGAGGGAAAATCAATTCTTTCTCCAGTAAAAGTGATTGTTTTGCCCCTGTATCTCTCAGTTTGATTCTGGGTTTAGCTGAAGAAAAAGGAGTCACCATTCCTTTTGATTAAAATCCTGTCCACCTCTCATCTAAGTTCCAACTTACTTTACTAATGACAGAATTCACCTCCAGCCTTTTTGTTATGGTTACAGCTACAACCTGCTCCATGTGATTATCTGTTTGTGTTCCCTCCTTTGACTCATTTTTATTAACTCCCATAAATCTCCCGGGTCTACCTCACAGCTTGCAACATTCCATATGCACATGGCCCACCTTATTCCAAGAGAATCATTTAAACTTCTGATCATTGCTTCCACCCACAGCAATTTCTTTCTTAATCTGAAGAGTAGTTCTCGGGCTGTTCCCTCCTGTCCATTCTCACCCCTGGCTACCTGCCTTCCACACACTCTCCCATTTTTTATTTTTCTCCCATTTCTGGGCCTGATGGGAATAAGGTTTCTGGATTGATCTCCCATCAGGTGACTTCTCCACCTCCTGATGCTGCTTGGCTTGTTGTGCTCTTCCAGCCTCCTGTTTGTCTACTTTGGATTCCAGCATCTTCAGGGTTTTGGATTTCATGAAGTCTATAATCATTAGCCATTCTAGCTGCTTTCCATGGTGTTGTTCCCCTTCATGAATTCTGATTCTAGAAGGGAAGGGAGTTTTAAATCCTTTTCAGAGAATAATTTCTCCATCAACATTGTAAGTATTCTCAGCCTTTAATGCTCTTATCCACCTGTCAACATTATTTTGCTGAATTCTCTCAAACTTAGTAGAAGTTTGTGGAGGTTATTTCTGTAAGTTCTGAAACATCTGTCTGTATGTTTCTGGGATCAACGCATATGTGCTTTTCACCTTTTAACTTCCGCGTGATCCTGAGAATGTTCCTCTGGCAGGGATATAGAAACTTCTTGTGCTTCCCAAGTTCATTTTGCATGGGCAAGCTCCATTGTTTTTCCTCACCTCACTTGTTTAAATAGCTTCTCAATTGACATGAAATATGTTTCCACCTCCTTCTCTTCATTGTCATAAAGTCATACAGCAAACAAACAGGCCCTTCTGCCCATCATGTCAATGCCGATCAGTAAACACCAAACTGCACTAATCCCATTTACCTGCACTTGATCCATAGCCTTCCATGCCCTGGCATTTTATGTGCTCATCTGGATGTGTCTTAAATGTGAGTTGAGCTGGGTCCACCACCTTCTCAGGCAGCACATTCCATATTTCTACTACCCTCTGGGGAAAGAAAACAATCCTCAATTCCCCTCTAAACCACCTTTCCATCACATTAAGCTTATTTTTCTCCGGTCATAGACATGTCTGCCATGGGGAAAAGATGATCACGATTGACTTTGTCTATGTCTGTCAGAATTTTGTATACCTTAATCAGATTCACTACCCCCCCCCCCCCCACCTCTCCCCCACACCCCCCACCACCATGCTTCCTCTGCTCCAGAGGAAACAAACCCAGTCTATCCAGTCTCTCTCCTCGTAACTATCACTTTCCATCCCAAGCAACATCCTGGTGAATCTCCTCTACACCCTCTCCAGTCCAATCATGTTCTTCCAACAGTGTTATGACCAGAACTGTACAGTGTTCCAGAAACAGCCTAATCAATGCTCTGTCAATTAACAACGAGACTTCCTTACTCCTATATTCTTCACCCTGGCTAATGACGGCAAGCATCCCAAATGTCTTCTTCACCACCCAGTCTAGCTGTGCTGATGCCTTCCGGGATCGATGGAGTTGTACACCAAGGTCCCTTTGTTCCTCATTACTCCCAAGGAACATAAGAACATAAGAACTAGGAGCAGGAGTAGGCTGTCTGGCCGTTCGAACCTGCTCCACTGTGCAATAAGATCATGGCTGATCTTTTCCCGGACTCAACTCCACTTACCTGCGCTCTCATCTTATCTCTTAATTCCTTTAAATGTTTAAAAATGTTTACTGAAGTAGCGTCAACTACTTCACTGGGCAAGGAATTTCATAGATTTACGACCCTCTGGGTGAAGAAATTCCTTCTCAATTCAATCCTAAATCCGCTTCCCATAATTTTGAGGCGATGCCCTCCAGTCCAAGTTTCACCTGCCAGTTGAAATATTCTCTCTACTTCTGTTTTATCTATTCTCTTCATAATTCTATATGTTTCTATAAGATCCCCCCTCATTCTTCTAGGTTCCAATAAATATATCTCTATCTACTGAGTCTCTCCTCATAAGCCAACCCCTTCAACCCCTGGAATTAACCTTCTCTGCACCCCTTCGAGTACCAGTACATCCTTTCTCAAGTAAGGAGACCAAAACTGCACAAAGTACTCCAGGTGTGGCCTCACCAGCACCCTGTACAGCTGCAGCATAACCTCTCCGCTTTATAAACTCAATCCCTTTAGCAATGAAGGACAAAATTCCATTTGCCTTTCGAATTGCTTGTTGTACCTGCAGACCAACCCTCTGTGATCCATGCACAAGGACACCCAAGGCACATAACTTTCATTGTGTATATCCTTCCCTTATTAGACCTCCCAAGTTGGATCACCTTACACTTATCAGGATTAAATTCCATCTGCCATTGATCTGCCCAATTACCAGCTGATCAATATCAGACTGTAGCCTGGGACCAAGTCATCCAAGATGGCAGCAGAGTAAGTCTCTTCAGACCAAGTTCATCTGCTCCGGCTGTTTCCTTTTCTGCTTTTTCTTCCACTCGTTTTTACTTTCTTTTGTGTTTTTCTTTTGTCGTTCTCTCTTTTTTTCTCTCCCAGCCACGGACTCCCAGCCTCACTTGCCAGGCCTCTGAACAGTGCAGCTCCAGTATTGCAGCCTCTTGACTTGGTGTGGCAGAGTCCTGACCTGGCATAGAGACCTCCCAGCTCGGTGAGGCAGACTCTCGGTCTGACGTGTTGGACTCTCAGTTTAATATGGTGGCCTCTCGGCTCAGTATGTTCAATTGTCACTCCAGCGTGATGGACTCTCGGCCTAGCATGGCGACCTCTCAGTGGCCCAGCGTGGTTGTCTGTTGGCCCACAGGGTGATCTTTTGCTGTATAAGGTGATCTTTTGGCCCAGCACAGCCTCAGTTTGCCTTCCGGTCTCGAAGTGATGACTCAAAGTATGATCCCACGGTAGTTAAGCGCTTAAGAAAGACTGTAATGATTGAAATAATGATTTATTTCTTTATGTTCTTCGTAAAACTAAAACGGTCAAGATGTCTGTAACATGTAACTTTTAAACTTATTCTTTCTTTTTCCTTTGTTCTGAAGATTCTGTATCTCGGTCCTTGTACCTAAGATGGCTCCTTACAAGGTGACATCACATCCTTTTTACTGTACTCCAATACTTTTGTACTTGAGTCCATGTGACAATAAAATAAAATAAAACAATTATCAACAACACCACCAACTTATGTGGTAACTGAAAACTTTCTATTTATACAATCACAGTCAATTCAACAATGTACATTCCAAACAGAAAGGGTCGCAGCCCCAATCCCTGTCATACACCACTGGTCACAGGCTTCCAATTACAAAGACAACCCTTCACCATCAACTTCCCAACTTGCCTTTGCGTGATTATGCTCTGCAGATGCTGCAGACCAACTGCATTTCTTCAGCAGTTTTTGGGTTTGTTCTGAGATCTGTGTTGTCCAATAATACCAGCAGTTGGGATGAGAATAGTTGGCTTGTATCGTGATTGTCACTCTAATTAGAAATTGGCACTTCATATTTGATGAATCCAACAAATCCTTCCACTGTTTTCACATCTGTCAGTCACCACATCTCTGCTAACGCTCCTACGTTTCCAGAATCCAGGCAAATCCTTTTACTCTCAGTATGTGACGAATGTCCTTAACTTGGGCATCTTTAATTGCAAACTTTCCTGTTCAGCTTAATGGCTCTTACTTTCTTGTCCAGCTCCTGACAAGCTACACCCAGCAGGCCACTAGATGATGATTGTGGTCAGCAATGCTTTGTATCTAGAATAGCCCACTTTCTCCCCATATCCTTCTCACTCACACTTTCAACTGATTACCCGGGCATCGCGACAGGTCACTGTGTTTGAGGAGAAATTGACTCGAAATTGAATCAACTGTTAGTATTTCATGTGGCCATCCAGTTGAAAAACAAGTATATTTACACTGAAGTTAATATATTGTAAATGCATAACAATTGGACAGAATGATATATTAATAAACTTTCCGGCATTTGAGGGATATAACTTTTGATGGTTTGTCAAGAGTGCTAGTTTATAAGGTGCAGTTAGAACAAAATTTGCTGCACATCTTTTATAATGGACTCCAGTATTTCTCCCACTACTGATATCAAGCTAACCGGTCTCTGCCTCCCTTCTTAAATATGTTAACCACTCTCCAATCCATAGGAACTGCTCCAGAGTCTAGTATTTTGAAAGATGACCACGAGTGCATCTATTCTTCCTCGTGCCACTTTCCAAAGTATTCTGGGGTGAGGGGATCAGGTTGCGAAAGATATTTTATGGCTCCTCTTTGTCCTCCTATTTTTTTAAGCACCTCCCCACACTTTCTCTCCTCCTGAAGGGCCTCCCTCTTTTTGATGCTCTGTACTTTGCATATGCTTCCTCCTTTTTCTTTCTCAAACTATCCATGTCCCTTGATATCCAAGACCCCAGGAGCTGCTGTCCTTCCCTTTCTTTCTGAGCTGGCCCTGAACTACATTAAAAAGATCCCCATTTTCCAAATGTTACTGACCTGCAAATAACTGCTCCCAGTCTATATTTGCCATATTCTGTCTAATGAAATTTAAATTGCCCTCACTTTCGACACTTAACTTCTGCACTACCCTTATTCCTTTCCATAATAATTAGGAAACTTACGGAGTTATGTTCACTATCTCTAAAATGCTCACCCATTGTCTCTTCAACAATTTGACATTACCTCGGATTGAGCCCAGCACTGCCAATGTCTGATGGGACTATCTACGTCCTGGCACCAAAAGCTCTCCTGGTTGGACTTCAAAAATTCCATTCACATGAGGTCAAACATAAAGTTTATGTTAGAGAAGTTGAAATTCCTTGCTAATATAACCCCATTCCTCTCACACCTCTCAGTGATTTGCCGACATATCTGCTCCTCTCTCTCCATCTGACTATTGGGGACCCTGTCGTATAATCCCAGCAAAGTGATTGTCCTTTTGTCTAGCTCTACCCAGACGGCATCATGTGAAGACCCTTCCAAGAAATGAACCTTCAGTAGCAAAACTGCAGTCATGGTTTCCTTTATCAAGAATGCAACATACCTACTTCTCTTGCACCCTATCTATCCCACCTGAGACTTCTCTACCCTGGAATGTTGAGCTGACATTCCTATCTTTGTTCAATCATGTCTCAGCAATTGCAACAATACGATATTACAAAAAGACCATTCAACAGCATATGAAATATCATAAGACATATGGTTAGTAAATTTGCAGATGACAGCAAAATTGTAGGTGTAGTGGATAGTGAAGAAGGTTATCTCAGATTACAACAGGATCTTGATCAGATGGGCCAATTGGCTGAGAAATGGCAGATGGAGTTTCATTCAGATAAATGCAAGGTGCTGCATTTTGGGAAAGCAAATCTTAGCAGGACTAATACACTTAATGGTAAGGTCCGAGGGAGTGTTGCTGAACAAAGATACCTTGGAGTGCAGGTTCATAGCTCCTTGAAAGAAGAGTCACAGGGAGATAGGATAGTGAAGAAGGTGTTTGCTGTGCTTTTCTTTATTGGTCAAAGTATGGAGCACAGCAGTCGGTAGGTCATGTTGCGACTGTACAGGACATTGGTTTGGCCACTGTTGAAATATTCTGGTCTCTTGCTATTGAAAAGATGTTGTGAAACTTGAAAGAGTTCAGAAAAGATTTCCAAGGATGTTGCCAGAAGTGGAGGATTTGGGCTACAGGGAGAAGCTGAACAGGCTGGGGCTGTTTTCCCTGGAGCGTCGAAAGCTGAGGGTTGGCCTTATGGAATTTTACAAAATCATGAGGGGCATGGATAGGGTAAATAGACAAAGTCTTTTCCCTGGGGTGGGGGAGTCCAGAATTAGAGGGCATAGGTTTAGGATGAGAGGGGAAAGATATAAAAGAGATGTAAGGGGCAACTTTTTCACGCAGAGGTTGGTACGTATATGGAATGAGCTGCCAGAGGAAGTGGTGGAGGCTGGTACAAAAGCAACATTTAAAAGGCATTTGAATGGACATATGAGTAGAAAGTGTTTGGAGGCATTTGGGCCGGATTCTGGCAGGTGGGACCAGATTGGTTGGAACATCTGGTCGGCATGGACAGGTTGGACGATAGGATTTGTTTCCATACTATGTCTCGATGACTCTATATTCCCACGTGCTGCTCAATGCTCTCAGTTCAACCACATTCCTGGTCAAGCTCCTTACATTAAAATCGATACAGTTCAGCTTTCTGATACCCCTGTGATCTGGATCCTGTCCTAGTGGTCACTCAGTGGTTTTCTGTGTAGCCCTTACTTTCCCATGAAGGGAAACATTGAGCATTAACTTTAGGGAATTTTTGACTAATTATCCGGATATCTGTCGTGGAGAAAAAGCTCAAATTCATTATACAATATTTTATAGCTTAGCACTGAGAAAACAGTGACAGAATTGGACAGAGTCGGCATGGATTGTCAAAAGAAAAATCATGCTTAACAAATCGACTGGAATTGTTTGAGGATGTAGAGTGGATTTGATAAGGGGGAGCCAGCAGATGTGGTTTATTTGGACTTTGTAAGGGGAACAGATAGGTGGTTCTGTGGTTGAAAACGAGACTCCCAAATAGCTCTGAAGGGGGAGGGTGAACAGCTAGCTGTGATGGTGCATGTAGGCCTCAATGATATACGCAATAAATGGGATGAGGTCCTACACGCAGAATTTAGGGAGTTAGGAACCACATTAAAAATAAAGACCTTAGAAGCAGTGATCTCACGATTACAACCAGTGTTGCGTACACGTACTACTCAGAGTTGACATGAAAGAATAGGCAGGATGAATGAGTGGCTTTAGAGATGGCGCAGTTGGTGGGGAGGGGGGGGGGGTTCAGATTTTTGGGACATTGGGACTGGTTCTGGGGGAGGTTGGACTATTACAAATCAGACAATCTGCACCTTGGCAGGACTGGAACCAATGTCCTCCAGGCTACGTTTGCTCACTTTCTTGGGGACGGTTCAAAATGATGTAGCAGAAGGATGGGAACCAAATTAGGAGGTTAGTGGACAGTAAGGAGGTAGTAACTAAAGCCTGTAAGGAACTAGGTAATGAAATCAGTGTGACTAAGGGTAAGAATAGGTAGATGATGAACGGAAAGGGACAGGTGGTCTGAGCTGCATTTGTTTTAATGCAAGATCTGTAGTAGGTAAGGCAGAGGAATTCAGGGCTTGGATTTGTACCTATTAGTATGGTGTTATTGCTATTACTGAGACTTGGTTGAAGGAAAGGCAAGATTGGGAAGTAAATATCCCAGGATACTGATGTATCAGATGGGTTCGGGATGGAGCTAAAAGGGGTAGAGGAGTTGCATTACTGGTCAGAGAGGACATCACAGCTGTGCTGAAGGAAGGCACGATGGAGGACTTGAGCAGTGGGGCAATTTGGGCAGAGTACAGTAACAATGCTAGAGCTGTATTACAGGCCTCCCAACAGCAAGCACGAGATCGAGGTCAAATATGTAAACAGATTATGGAAGATGTAGGAGCAACAGGGTGGTGGTGATGGGAGATTTTAATTTTCCCAACATTGACGGGGATTCACGTAAAGTTACAGGTTTAGACAGAGCAGAATTTGTAAGGAGCACCCAGGAGGAATTTACATCCTATGTAAATAGTTCAACTCAGGAAATGGCCATACTGAACCTGGTGTTGGGGAATGAGCGCAGCCAGGAGGTTGAAATCTCAGTCGCGGATTACATTGGGAAGAGTGACCACAATTCCGTGAGTTTTTAGAATGCACATGAACAAAGATGAGAGTGGTCCGAAAGGAAGAGGGCTAAACTGGGGGAAGGCCAATGATAACAAAATTTGGCAGAAACTGGGGAATGTAGATTGGGAGCAGCTGTTTGAGGGTAAATCCACATTTGATATGTGGGAGGCTATTAAAGAGAGGTTGATTAGAATGCAGGACAGACATGCCCCTGTGAAAATAAGGGATTGCAATGGCAAGATTAGGGAACCCCGTAGATGACAGGTAAAATTGTGAGACTAGCTTAGAGGAAAAAGGCAGCATACATAAGGTCTAGGTGGCTGAAAACAGACAAAGCTTTGGAAGAATATTGGGAAACTAGGACTGATCTGAAATGAGGAATTAAAAGGGCTCAAAGAGGTCACGAAATATCATTAGCAAACAGGGTTAAGGAAAATCCCAAAACCTTTTATTCATGTATAAGCAACAAGAGGATGACTAGAGTGGGCTGGCCCACTGAAGGACAGAGGAAAGTTATGGATGGAGTCAGGGAAAATGGGAGAGATTCTTCATGAGTAGTTTGTTTTGGTATTCACTAAGAAGAGGGAAAAGATGGATGTTGAAGTTGAAGATAGATGTTTGATTACTCTAGGTCAAGTCGGTTTAAGGAGGGAGAAAGTGTTGAGTATTCTAAAAGGCATTAAGGTGAACAAGTCCCCAGGTCAGGATGGAATTTATCACTGGTTACTGTGGGAAGCAAGAAAGGAGATAGCTGGGGCCTTAAGAGCTATCTTAGTGGCAACCTTGAACACTGTTGAGGTCCCAGAGGATGGAGAAGAGCTAATGTTGTCCCCTTGTATAAGAAGAGTAGCAAGGATAATCCAGTTAATTATCAAGCGGTGAGCCTGACATCAGTGGAAGGGAAGCTGCTGGAACAGATACTGATTTGGAAGAAAATGGATGTATCCGTGATAGGAAGCATAATTTTGTGCAGGGAATGTCATGTCTTACCTACTTTGTAGAATTTTTTGAAGAAGTGACAAAGTTGATCGATGAGGGAAGAGCTGTAGATGTCATACACATAGACTTCAGTAAGGTGTTTGATAACGTTCCCCATGAAACCTGATGGAGAAATTAAAGTCGCATGGGGTCCAGGGTGTACGAGCTAGATGGATAGAGAACAGGCTGGGCAACAGGAGACAGAGAGTAGTAGTGGAAGGGAGTTTCTCAAAATGGAGAACAGGAATCCATTCTGGGAGCACTCTTGTTTATGATAGATATGACAGAATGGAGGAAGGTATAGGTGGTCTGATTAACAAGTTTACAGATGACACTAAGATTGGTGGAGTAGCAGATAGTGAAGGGGACTGTCAGAGAATGCAGCAGAATATAGATAGATTGGAGATCTGGGTAGAGAAAAAGACAGATGGAGTTCAATCTGGGCAAATGTGATCTGATGAATTTTGGAAGATCCAACAGTGGAGTAAACTATACGGTGAATGGAAAGCCCTGGGGAAAATTGATGCACAGAGAGATCTGGATGTTCGGGTCCATTGTACCCTGAAGGTGGTAATGCAGGTTGATAGAGTGGTCAAGGAGGCAGATGGCATGCTTTCCTTCATCGGTTGGGGTACAAGAGTAGGCAGGTCATGTTAGAATTTTATCGGATTTTGGCTTGGCCACATTTGGAATGCTGCATACAGTTCTGGTCACGACATTACCAGAAGGATGTGGATGCTTGGAGAGGGTGCAGTGGAGGTTAACCAGGATTGTCTCATATGGCAGGTGTGAGCTCTGAAGAGAGGTTGAGTAGATTAGCATTATTTTCAATAGAAAGTTGAAGATTGAGGGAGGACCTTTTCGAGGTCTACAAAATCATGAGAGCTATAAACAGGGTGGATAGCAAGAGGATTTTTCCCAGAGTGAGGGGCTCAATTACAAGGGACCATGGGTTCAAGGTGAGAGGAGAAAGGTTTAAGGGAGCTATGTGTGGAAAGTTCTTTACGCAGAGAGTGGTTGGTACTTGGAACACGTTACCAGCGGAAGTGGTAGAGGCGGGCATGATAGCATCATTAAAGATGTATCGAGATAGATGCATGAATGAGCAGGGAGCAGAGGGATACAGATCATTGGAAAATTGATGATAGGTCTAGATAGAAGCTGTGGATCAGCGCAGGCTTGGAGGGCTGAAGGGCCTGTTCCTGTTTAGTAATGTTTTTTTCCCTTGTTGTTTGACCTGAGGAAACTCAAAGGAACAGAGTGATCTTGGGGTGCTTGTCCACTGATCCCTGAATGTGGCAAGACAGGTTAACAGAGCAGTTATGAAGGCACAGGGGACACTTGCCTTTGTCATTTCAGGTATTGGTTATAAAAGCAAGAGGATATGCTGCAGTTAAGCAGAACATTGGTTAGGCCACAGCTGGAGTACTGTGTGCTGTTCAGGTCACCACACTGTAGAAAGGATGTGATTGCACTGGATAGGGTACAGAGGGGAATCACCAGGAAGTTGTGTGGGATGGAACCTCTCAGTGATGAAGAGAAATTGGATCAGCTCGGGTTGTTTTCTTCAGAGCAGAGAAGGTGGAGGGGGGACCTGATCGAGGTGTATAAGGTTAGGAGGGGAATGGACAGGGTGGATAGAAAGCAGCTGTTCTCCTTCTTGGGAGGGTCAATAACAAGTTGGTTCACATTCAGTGTGAAAGATAGGAGGTTTCAAGATGTTTTGAGGAAAATGTTTTTTTTACCCAGAGGGTGGTGTGGGTCTGAAATGCACAGCCTGGGAGGGTAGTTGACGTGGCAAACTCACAAACTTTAAAAACTACTTGGGTGAGCAGTTTAAATGTCATAACATTCAAACCATGGGGCTCATGTTGGAAAGTGGGATTGATGTAGGTTTAGTGCAACTTGTCTGGTACACATTTAATGGGCTGAATGTCCTCTTCTATACTGTGTGATTTTATGATTGTATTGTGTGCAGTTTTGGTTTCCTTATCTGAGGAAGGTTGTCCTGGCTGTGGGGGGAGGGCAGCAAAGGTTTACCAGACTGATTCCTGGGATGACAGCACTTAGATCTGAGGAGAAACTGGATTGGTTAGGATTATATTCACTGGGGATTAGAAGATTTAGAGGAATCACATTGGAACCTTTAAAATCCTAACAGGACAAGACCGGAAAAACACAGGAAGTATGCTCCTGATATCTGGAGAATCCAGAACCAGGCATTGCATTTTAAAGCAAAGGGAAAGGTTATTTCAGGCTGAGATGAGGAGACATTTCTTTAGCCAGAGAGTGGGAAGCTTGTAGAATATTCTGTCACAGAAAGCGGTTGAGACCAAAACATTAAAAGTTGTCAAGATGGAGATAGGTCTAAAGGGACTTAGCACTAAAGGGATTAAGGTTATGGGGAAAAAGTGGGAACAGGGGACGAAGTTGGATGATCAGCTTGGTCATTGTGAATGGCAGAGCCCACTCGAAGGGCTGAATGGCCTACTCCTGCTCCTAGTTCCTTTGTTTCTGTGTTTGAGAGACTGTACATAAACATGGAAACATATGGAATTATAGAGTCATAGAGTCATCGAGTCCTACAGCACAGAGACAGGCTTTTTGGTCCACACTGGTCCATGCTAACCAAAATGTCCATCCATGCTAACCCCATTTCCCTGCACTTGGCCCATATCCTTCGCAGAGTTTTCTCTCCATGTATTTGTCCACATGCCTTTTTAAAAGTTGCTAATATACCTGCCTCAATCACTTCCACTGACAGCTCATTCCATATGTGTGCCCCTCTCTGTGCAAACAAGTTGCCCCTCAGGTTCCCTTTTATTCTTTCCACTCTAACCTAAAACCGATGCTCTCTAGTCTTCAATTCCCCAACCCTGGGAAAAAGACTGAGTGCATTCACCCTATCCATGTCTCTCAAAGTCTAATACACTTCGAACAAAAAAAAACCCTCAGTCTCCTACACTCTCAGAAAATGTTCTAGCTTGTCCAACTTCTCACAAAAACTCATACTGTTGAGTCCTGGCATCATGCTTGTAAATTTCCTCTGAACTCGTTCCAGTTTAATAATATCCTTCCTACAAGAAAGTGACCAAATACTCCAAGTGCGACCTCACCAACGTTCTGTACAATTGCAACATAACTTCCCAAAATCTATACTCAGTGCCCTGACTCATGAAGGCCAGCCTTCCTCACTGTCCTGTCAAACTGTGACTCAACTTCCAGAGAACCGTGCACCTGAACTCCAAGAATTCTCTGTTTCACTACAGTCCTTAAGGCATTACCATTCACCATGGTACTCCCACCTCGATTAAAGTTCCTAAAGTGCAAGACCTCACAATTATCTCTCTGAAATCATTTTTCCATTTCTCTGCCCATCTCTCCAGCTGATCAAGGTCCTGCTGCAATTTCTGATAACCTTCTTCAATGTCTTTTGTAATGTCATCTGCAAACTTCCCAATCATGCCTTGCAAATTCTCATCCAAGTTACTGATATAGGTAACAAAGAGTAATGGGCCCAGCACCGAGCCCCGAGGCACTCCACGCGACACAGGCCTCTAGTCTGACAATCATCCTTCCACTATTACCCACTGCTTCCTGCCACAAGCCAATTAGAGAAAAGTATTTGTCTTTGGTCAGGAATTAGTTTGGAGGTAGGAGGCAGAGAGGAGGAATAGTGTGTGCATCCTCCAATGAGGATGATGTGAATAGTGGTATCCCAAGGGATCTGTGCTGGGAGCTCAGCTTTTTATGATATTTCTCAATGACTGGGATGGAGAAACAGAGAGCCATACATCCAAGATTGCTGATCACACTGACTGAGGCAGCTTGGAGGAAGTTACAGAGATAGGGAGGGTGGAGGGCAGAGTGGGATTTGCGAACAATGATGAGAACTTGAAAACCATGCTGTTGCTGGGCCAGGAGCCAATGTAGACACAAGGTGCAGGAGGTTGGGGGAACAGGGAGAAAGTGAGGACTGAAGATGCTGGAGATCAGAGCTGAAAAGATGTTTCTGGAAAAGCACAGCAGGACAGGCAGCTTCCAAGGAGCAGGAGAATCAACGTTTCGGGCACGAACCTTTCTTCAGATTGGAGGAACAGGACTTAATGCAAGTTTGGATACAGGCATCAGAATTTGGGATGAACTGAAGGTTCCGGAGGCGATTGCTGTGATGTGTGCAAGAACAATATTGGAATGGTCATGTTTGGACTCCGACAGGCATGACTGAGACTTTCAGTGGCTGGTCTGTATAATATGGAGGATATGGGGCTCAGATCATCCTCAGAGATGTGGCCACGATTGTAAACAGTCTGGTTGTGCAGCAGACCCCCAGGGAGAGGGATGGAGGTTTTACAAGGAGATGAAGAGGATGGCTTTAATCTTCGTAATATGTTTTACAGTGAGTACAGGCTCCCCAGTCCTTACTGCTCTTAGCTGCTGTGATTGTCACTGATTGGATACTTATTATTAGAGATGCTGCGCACGGCAGAAAGCCCCAGTGTAAAAAAAAACTGCAAAGACGGTCAGATCGCAAGGTTGAAACTTCACCAAGAGAGGAAGTGAAAGAAGGAGCTCAGAGCAGCTGGACGTTTGTTACTGAGATGGGAGAAAACTGTGAACTGTCTACACTCCCTGGAATCTGACAGCACAGGAGGCTGGTTCTGCGATTAAGTATTTGCAGAAACAGCACAGTGATGGAAAAAGTGTCAGTCACTCTCGCACAAACACACACGCCTGCACTCGGAGATCAGAAACAGAATCCAACAGCAGTTCAGTCTCCAAGCTGTGAAACCTGCACAGAATTGTTCACTCATTCAGTTTATAACTGGCAGGATAGGCCAAGCAGGGGAGGCAAACAGTGGTGTGGACAGTCAGAAGGGAGTTGCCCTGGGAGTACTCACCATTAAATATGGAACCCATGAAGCCTCATGACAGCAGGTCAAACATGGGGAAGGAAACCTCCTGCTGATTACCACATAGCACCGCCCACCCCTCCAACCTCAACTGAGCAGTCAGTCCTCCTCCATATTGAACAACACTTGGAGGGAGCACTGAGGGTGGGAAGGATGCAGGATATACCCTGAGTAAGGGACTTCAAAGTCCACCATCAAGGTCTGCTCAGAAGCATCACTACTGAGCAAGCAGGTCAAGTTCCACCTGATTCAGCTGCGAGACTGGACCTGGGGCGGGTGGTGAGGGAACCAACAAGAGGGAAAAACATACTCACTATCACCCTCACCAATCTGCCTGCTGCTGGTGTATCTGTCCATGACAGTATCAGGAAGAGTGACCACTGCACAATCCGTGTGGAGACAAAATCTCCATATATCCAAAATCTCCAAATAAACCTGCAAGGCCCTGGGGGTCGAGTCGGGGAGGGGGTGGGACTGACTGGATTGCTCCATGAAATGACAGCATTTCCCTGACAGGCTGAATGTTCTCCCCCTGTGCTGGAAATAGGTCTCACTCAATGAGGGGTTCACAATTGGAGAGTTTGGATGCAGTAAATACAGGACAAATTGTTTCTCCAGGCAGGAGGGTCAGTAACCAGAGGGCACACATTTCAGAAAGGGTCTGAAGGACAAGGGAGAAGATAGGAACATTTTTATCCAGCGAGTTCATGGTGACTGTCTGCAAGGTGAGTGGAAGTGGATTCAACAGCAACTTTCAAAAGGGCATTTGGAGAAATAGCTGAAAAGGAAACAATTGCAGGGTTATACAGGAAGGGCTGGGTAAATGGGACTCTTTGGACTCATTTGACTAACAGTCACTATAGGCCCAATGACTGTGCTGTATAAGAGCTTACACACACTTTGTCTCACCTTTCCACAAAGACTGGGAGAAACAGACAACCCAGTTCAGAGAAAAGTCTTTTGTCAAGGAAAACACTCTTGAACCAACTCAGGGAAAAGGCCAGACTATATTTACTAGAATAAATCAGCAAATCAATGGCAAGGGAGCAGTTAACCAAAAGCAGTGGGACTGAACAATATATTCAACAGCACAACAATTGAGAAGAGGAGGAATGAAAGGCAGGAGGTCAGAGAGCTCGCTGTAGGGGCCTGAAGGTTCTGTTGTCAATGGTGGGATGGAGGAAGCAGCAATGGGCAGGAGACCAGAGACAGAAGATGGAAGGGGGAGGGAGGGAGTGTGAGTCTGCAGATTGAGGCAGGAGGGAGGCCATGGAGGCAATTGGTTGGCAGTGAGTTCGGGGGCCATTCTTGAATAACTTCAGATGTCAGACAAGGAAGGGACCACTAAATATAAGACAAGTTGGGGGTTATGGAGTGTGACTTCAGGAAGCTGGGAGAGGACATTCGAATCAATAGTAACGAGGTGGGACAAGCAGGAGTCAGGGTTCCTGTCGCTAGGGGACTGACGTCGTGTAGAGAGAGACAGTGTGGTTGAGATTAAAAGAAGAGAACTTCATGATGGAGTGGATGTGGGATTTGCAGCTCAAATACTGGACAGTCCCGAGGGAAGGAGGCCCATGTTTACTGGTCTCTCCTGAAACAACCAGTGAGGAGGAGGTCCATGTTTATTGGTGTCTATTGGAGATTCCAGTGGGAAGGTGGTCTATGTTTATTGGTGTCTGTTGGAGGTTCCAGTGGGAAGGAGGTCTATGTTTATAGGTGTCTATTGGACGTTCCAGTGGGAAGGAGGTCCATGTTTATTGGTCTTGTGGGAAGGTGGGCCATGTATACATCATCATCGAGTCATAGAGGTTTACAGCATGGCATTAGGCCCTTCAGCTCAACTCATCCATGCCGACCAAGTTTCCAAAGCTGAACTAAACCTATTTGCCTGTGTTTGGCCCAAATCTCTCTGAATCCTTCCTATCCACGTTGCTGTAAAAACCTCCTTGAAGTGTAGTAACTGTACTCCCTTCTACCACTTCTTCTGGCAGCTCATTACACATCCACACCATCCTCTGTGTGAAAAGGTTGCCTCTCAGGTCCCTTCTAATTCTTTCCCCCCTCAATTTAAACCTATTCCTTCTAGTACTGGATTCTCCTACCCTGGGGAAAAGACTTTGGCTATTCACCTTATCTATGAGCCTCATGATTCTATAAACCTCTTTAAGGTCACCCCTCAATCTCCTGCATTCCCTGGAAAAAACATCTTTGCATATCCATCCTCGCCTTATACTTCAAGCCCTCCAAGCTTGGTAACATCCCTGTTAGTCTTTCTTTTATTCAAACCAGTGTAATAACTTCCTTCCTACAGCAGGGTGAGCAGAAATGTACACAGTGACCAAATGTGGCCTTCCCAATGCCTTGCACAGCTGTAACATGATGTCCCAGCTCCTGTACTCCCTGCTTTGACCAGTGAAGGTGAGCGTGCCAAAAACCTTCTTCACCCTGTCTACCTGTGACACCATTTTCAAGGAACTATGTACCTGTACCCCTCAGTCTGTCTGTTGAACAACACTCCCCATGGCTCTACCATTAATTGTGTAATTCCTGCCCTGGTTTGTCTTACCAAAATGTAACTCCTTGCCTTTATCAAAATTTCCATCTGGATTTGTTGACCCACTAGCCCAGTTGATCAAGATGACATTGCACTCTTGGATAACCTTCTTCCCTGTCCACGATGCCAACAATTTTAATGTCAGCCACAAACCTCCTGATCATTCCTGTTATTTTCTCTCCAAATTGTTCATGTAATTGACGAACAACAGTGGATCCAGGATCGATTCTTGTGGCAGACGGCTGGTCACTAGCCTCCAGTCTGAAGAACAACCTTCTCTAATCAGCCTCTGCCTCCTACCATTATGGCCAATTTTATAGCCAATTGGCTCGCTCTCCTTGGATCCTGTGTGATATAATCTTACTGAGCAATCTACCATGAGGAACCTTGTCTAAGGCCTTGCTAAAGTCCAAAAGACAGATTGTACTGCTCTACCTTTATCTATCTTCGTGACTACTTTTTCAAAAACTCAGTCATCTACTTGTCTGAATCGGAAAGTCCAATGAATAGGAGGCCCATGTTTACTGATCTCTCTTGGAGGATCAAATCAGAAGTAGGCCAATGTTTACCGATCTCTCTTGGAGGTTCCAGCAGGAAGAAGCCCATGTTTACTGGTCTCTTCTGGGAACTTCAGTGGGAAGGAGGCCCATGTCTTTCTATCGAGTACCCTTGTGAACTGAATTCCATGTTTAGTGGAGTCTGTTGGAGAATCTGGTGTGTCATGAACACATGGTGGGTGTGGGGTCAGTTTCTTTCTGTTGTAACTGTGTGATGCTCTGACCTTTATCTCAGTCAAACAGCCTGATTCAGAGACTGATCATGGAAGGGGAAGGAAAGGGAAAAGGATTGGAACATGTTGTGGATGAACAGGCTGTATCACTGGGTCAGAAAATGTCCTGTCCCTCCAGCTCACACTGATGGCCGAAGGATCTCCTCTCTCTGCTGGGCCTTCATGGAATGAGGTTTGTATCCAAACCAGTCCCCAGTGAGAATAGGCCAACAGAACAGAACTGCCTTTCATTTGACAAGAATCTGTCCGTCTTCCTGAACGAGGTCAAACCCTGGTCAATGTGAGAAATGAGGAGTTATTCCAGGATAAGACATGCTTCTGGGTCAAGGGTTAACATCCATTAGTGGGGCAGAGCAGAGGGAGATTTATCCTGAATTCAACTGTCACCACCTGGGACACTGAGAAAGACAGAGAAGCGAGACAGAGAGAGAGGTAGAGGCAAATTGTGTGTGTGATCGAGCGATAGAGGGAGGGGCATCTGAGACAGTGTGAGATATGTGAAGGGACCGAGAGAGGTAGAGGGAGGTAGAAGTGGAGAGGTTGAGGGACAGAGAGAGAGAGAAACAAGATGTGACTGATAGGGATGGATAGAGAGAAAGAGATAGGATGGGTGTGATACCAAGAGTGAAGGAAATCAAGAGAGAGTGGGTACGTTTGAGTGTGTGAGAGAAAGAGAGAGAGAGAGACATGAGTATGGTAAGAGACAGAATGACAGAGAGGGAGGAGAGAGACTGTAGATTGGGATGCAGAGAGGGACGGAGAGACAGAGAGAGGAAAAGAGAGGGGCAATTAACATTTGGAGGCTTTCAATTGAAGCGAGCGATGGAGCGAGTGACAGTGAGAGAGAAAGATGCAGAAATAGAGATTATCAGACAGAGTGAGGAAGTGTGAGTTGGAGAGAGTGGCTACGAGACAGAGTGAGAGAGAAAGAGAGAAACAGAGGGGCGTGTCCTGGTCACCACATTCTGGGAAGGAATTGATTGTACTTGAGAGGGTGCAGAGATTTCCCAGGATGCTGCCTGGGATGGAGGGTCAGCTGTGAGGAAAGATTGGAAAGGTTGGGGTTGTTTTCCTTGCAGCAGGGGACCTGATAGAGGGGGATAAGATTATTCAGGGCAGTGATAGGGTGAGTAGGAAGAGGACTCAATAACCAGGGACAGAGATTGAAGGAAAAACAGACATGGGCACATAAAAACTGCTGCAGGAGTAGGCCATTCGGCCCTTTGAGACTGCTCTGTCATTCATTATGATCATGGCTGATCCTCTCTCTTTGAGTCACCTTCCTACTTTCTCCCCATTCCCTTCATGCTGTTAAAATGCAAAACAAATATCTCTCTCTCTTTCTCTTGAACACATTCAGTTCCTTGTCCTCCATAGCCTTCAGTGGAAGATAATTCCACAGATCGACCATCCTCTGAGTGAAGAAATGTTTCCTCATCTCAGTTTGAAATGGTCTACCCCGTATCCCCCTGAGACTGTCCACCTGGTTCCAGAATCCCCAACCAGGGGAAACATCCTCCCTGCCCAGCCCTGTTAGAATATTATACATTTCAATCAGATCCCCTCTTATCCTTCTGAGTCCAGGCCCAATAGAGTTGGAGAGTGAGAGGAGAGTTAGGGAGAAATGTTTTCACCCAGAGGGTGGTGAGAGTCTGGAACTCACTGCCTGAAAGGCTGGTTGACTCACAAACACTCGTGACAATAGAGCAGTGTTTAGATATTCCCTTGTGTTGCTGTAGGCTCCAGGGTAATGGGCCAAGAGCTGGAGGATGGGATTAGTGTCATCAGATCGCTGTTTACCAGCACAGACACAATGGGCCAAATGGCCTCATTCAGTGCTGTTCACATCAATGACTCTCTGAGACAGAGAGAGAGAGAGAAAGAAGAGGAAGTGTGAGGGGCTGACGTGGCTCTCTCTGCCTGATGCCATTTACATACTGAGGAACACCCAGTCAGACTCTCACAGGCTGCAGCTTTATAAAGCAGAGCCCTGTGAAGGGAGAGTTTATCAGGAACCAAGCACAGGGACAGGAGCACACACCATGATTTCACACATCCAGCTGATCTGGCCCCTGGCATTCTGTGTCGCAGGTACAAATCTCTCTCCTTCAACCTTGAATATTTAGCTGCTCTCCATTTCACACCAATTCCACTGACTTGTGATTGAAGGGAAAATGCTGAAACCAGAGGAATGCTCAGTGTCTCCAACAATCTCTCATTTGACAGGCTCTTTCTGTGAAATTTCTGACTTCACTGTGTTTCTCTCTGACCCCTCAGGTATCAGTGGGGACATAATCATGACCCAGTCTTCCCCGGTGCTGTCAGTGGGACTGGGCCAGACAGCAACAATCACCTGGTACTGCCAGTCAAAGCAGTAGCAACTACCTTGCTTGGTACCAGCAGTGAGAAAGTCAGAAACCCTCTGTCCTGATCTACAGTGCACAACTCGATTCACAGAAGTGTCCGAGCGAGTGGATCAGGGACCAGTTTCACCCTGACAATCAGCAACGTTCAGTCTTACAGCTGGCCTTCACGGTGATACAGAGCCATACAAAAATCTCAATGTGCACGGCACCACCACCTGTACTAACACAACCACATTTTTGTGACATACACACAGTCCCACCTCCTGCACTGACACATCCACAGTTATATGTAAATGAAATTGAAGAAATTACCCCATGCTGGGATTGTCACGGTACACGACACATTCCAGTCCCTTTGGTGTCCACCACTCACTGAAGGCCTCACGTTTCCCTCTTGCACTCCATGGCCACACGTGAAGAGCAGCTGCAAGATTTAACATTGAAAAATAAAGTTCACAAACTGCACAAGCCCAGCTGGACACTACCGAGAGAGACAGAGGGAGGGCAGGGAGAGGGTGATACTGAGTTAGAGACAGAGAGAGAGAGAGACAGGGAGAGGTTGAGAGTGACAGAGGTAAGCAGAGAGCAGAGGTTTTTGTACGGCCTCTGCACTGGGGGCTCTCACTGTGGCTTACGTTCTGTAAAGGAACCAAGCTCAGACTGAGTAAGTAAACCTCAATCCTCCGTTATTAACCCTTTCAATCTCTAACCACAATTTATAAAACACAAATATTGAGTTGTTGAAGTGTTGCAGTGAAGGAAATATTTTATTGAGGAACACCACGTCCCCCCATACGGAGTACACCTGTATCTCTTTAGTTCCATTGCCCCCTTTAAGCAGCATGATATAAGCCAGTCAGTTTTACTCACCGTGTGGAGGAGCTCTGTCCATTTGCAGCCTGTGGTCCCATTCCTGCAGCATGGAGTGAAATCAGTGAGTAGCCTCCTGTCAGTCTCAGTGTGACGGACACGGGCAGAGTTTGATGTGAGCTCTGGCTCCCTGTCCCAGTCTCTGATCTCACTGACCTCAGCAGCAGCACAGTGAGACACCGAGCTCCCACCTCCCCCAACTTCAACTCTGCTCAATCACACAATCACAGAATTGTTACAGTGCATAAGAAGGCCATTCTGCCCGTCCTGTTTGGCCAGCTCTCTGAATGAGCAATTCACTGAGTGTCATTCTCCTGCCTTATCCCTGTCACCCTGCACATTGTTCCTTTTCAAATAACAGTCTCATTCCCTTCAGAATGTTTCAATTGAAGCTGCCTCCAGCACGCTGTCAGTCAGTGCATTCCAGATCTTGACCACTTGTTGGCCAAAAATGTTATTCCCCATCTCACTTTTGTTACTTTTCCAAATTACTTTCAATCTGTGGTCTTTCAGTCTCAATCCTTTCTCAATTAGGAACATTTTCTCCCAATTTACTGTATCTAGGCCCCTCCTGATTTTAATTCCTCGAGCAAACCTTCTTTCAGCCTTCTCCAAAGAAGACAGTCCCAAATTCTCCAAACTATCTTCATAACTGATGTTCCTCATCCCTGGAATGATCTTTGGGAATATTTTTTGCCATTTCTACAAACTTTCACCTGCTTTCTGAATGATTCACATTATCTATGTCCCTCATGATTTAATAAACCTCTATGTTGTCACTCCTCAGACTCTTACACTTGAGGGAAAAAAGTCTCAGCTTTTCCAGCTGCTCATCGTCATGGAGTCATCCAGTGTGGAAACAGATATTTAAGTCCAACTTGCCCGTGTTAACCAGATATCCTAAATGACCTCACCCCATTTCCCAGCATTTGCCTTACATCCCTCTCAACCCCTCCTATCTATGTTCCCATCCCAATGTGTTTTAAATGGTGTAATTTTATCCGCCTCCAATACTTTCTCTGGCAGTTCGATCCAGACACACACCACCCTCTGTGTGACAAGTTACCGCTCAGGTCCTTTTTGACTCTTTTGCCTCTCACCTTAAACCTATGCCATCTTGTTTTGGATTCCCCTTACGAAGGAAAAAACCTTGGATATTCACCCTGTCAATGCCCCGCATGATTTTATGCACATCTATAAGGTCACCCAGAGGCCTTAGATGCTGCAGGGAAAATAGGCCCATTTCTTCCGCCTCTCCCAACAGCTGAAACCCCCCAATTCCTGGCCACCTCCTTGTAAATCTTTTCTGCTGCCTTTTAAGTTTAACAACATCCTTCCTATCTCAGGATGATCAGAATTGTTCACATTATTCCCAAATGCCTAGCCTCAGTAACTGCTGTACAGCTGCAAAATGATGTCCCAACTCCTATACTCAATGCAGTGGCCAATAAAAGCAAGCATACCCAACACCTTCTTCATCTCCCTGTCTACCTGTGACTCCACTGTAAAGGAATAATGCACCTGTACCTGCACGTTCACCCCGAGGTCTCTGTTCAGCAACAGTCCGCAGGGCCCTACCATTAACCGTAAAAATACTGCCCTGGTTTGGCTTTGCAAAGTACAGCACTCACATTTATCTGAATTAAGCTCCATCTGCTATTCCTCAGCCCAATGGCCCAGTTGGTCAAGAGCCCATCGTACTCTTAGACAGCCTTCTTCACTGGACACAATGCCACCTGAAAATTCATCTGAACAAAACTTCACTACTCTGGCCCCTCCCTGCCTGTTACACTGTTACTACCCCAGTCTATATTCAAAAATTAAAGAGCCATTTATAATGACTCTATCACGTTTGTAGGTATCTGTAAATTCCTTGCACTTATTTTCCTCTGCATCCTTCCCACTGGGTGGTGACTTATTGACTGCACGGAAGATTCTGTGGTCCTTGGTGTTCCTCTCTGTTATTCCCCCCTGGCTCCCACAGCCCTGCGAAGTTAGCTTAAACCCTCTCCAACAGCACTAGTAAATCATCCCAAAGGAACTCAGTCCCAGCTCTGTTCAGGAACAACGCTATCTGGTCTGTTCAGGTCCCATCTCCCCCAGACCCAGTCCCAATGTCCCAAGAATCTAAAGTCCTCCAACCTGGATCCTTTTTTCAGCTTCACATTTACCTGTGTTATCCTCCTGTTCCTATTTCCACTTGGGTGGGGCACTGGGAGCAATCCGGAGATTCCTACTGTTGAGCTCCAGGTGCTAATTCCCTCCAGAGCCCCCTAATGTCTGACTGCAGGACCACATCCCTTTTCTCCCGCTGTCACTGGGTCCGATGTGGACCACGACTGCGGACTGATCCTCCTCTCCCCTCAGGGTGCTCTGCAGCCGCTCAGAGACATCCTTGACCCTGGCACCAGGGAGACAACACACCATCCTGGATTCCCATCTGCAGCTGCAGACACATCTATCGATAGTCCTCACTCTCGAATCTCCTCTCACTATCGTTCTTCCAGTCTTACTTGTGCCCCCCTGTACAGCTGAACCCTCCACCTTGGTGCCAGGGACTTGGCTCTGGCTGCACTTCAGAGATGAACCATCATTCTCACCAGGATTCTGAACTGAATCCCGGTTGGAGAGTGGGATGCACTCAGGGGATTCCTCTCCTAGCTACTTGGTCCTCTTGGGAAGTCTGCTGCTCCCCCATTCCCTCTTTCCCTGCATACTCTGAAGCTGCAGAGTGACCACATCTAGAAACATGCTCTCCACGGAGCTCTCAGCCTCACGGACTCTCCGCACTGACACCAGCTGCTGCTCAAGCTCCGAAACCCGGAGCTCCAACTGCTGTCACTGACCACACTTCCTGTACTCTGGTATTCCAGGAGCTAGGAAACATTCTGAAGTTCCCACACTCTCTTCACCCTTTGGTCATCTCTTGGCAAAGTTCTAATAACAAACAGTTCCAGCAGGGCTCCCAGTCCAGTGGGTTCAATGTTCCAGGGTTTTGGGAAAACTCTCCAGAAGACTTTAAGAAATAGGAGCAGAAATCAGCCATTCAGCTCATTGAATCTGCTCTGCCATTTGATCTTGGCAGATATGCTTCTCAACCCCATTCTCCTGCCTACTCCACAGGAACGTTTGATCCCCTTAACAATCCGAACCTATCTATCTCTGTCTTAAATACACTCAGTGACTTGGCCTCCACTGCCCTCTGTAACAATGAGTTCCACAGATTCACCACCCTCTGGCTGAAGAAATTCCTCCTCATCTCAGCTCGAAAGTGTTGGCCCTTCATTCTGAGGCTGTGCCTTGGGTACCTAGTCTCTCCTGTTTTTGGAAACATCTTTTCCATAACCACTCTATCCAGGTTGATCATTATTCAGCAAATTTCAATAAGATCCCTCTTCATCCTTCTAAACTCCATCGAGTACAGACCCAGAGTCCTCAACCACGCCTCACATGACAAGCCCTTCATCCCCAGGATCATTCATGTAAACCCCTCCAATGCCAGCACATCGTTTCTTAGAATATGGTTCCCAAACTGCTCACAATATTCCAAATACAGTCTGACCAGACCCTGACTTAGCCTCAGCAATACATTTCTGCCCTTGTATTCTGGCCCTATTGAAATGAATGCTGTCATTTCATTTACCTTCCCAAGCACAAACTGGACCTGCCAGTTAACCTGAAGAGAAACCTGAATGAGGTTTGTGCTTTAGATTTCCAAAGGCTTTCCTCATTTAGCAAACAGTCTTCGTGTTTCTTCTTCCTCCCAAAGTGCATAACCTCACACTGTAACACATTGCATTCTATCTGCCACTTCTTTGCCCACTCTCCCAGCCTATCCAGGACCATTTTCAGCCTTCCCACTTCCTCACCACTACCTGTCCCTCCACCTCATGTCGTCTGCAAACTTAGCAACAATGTCTTCACTTTCTTCATGTATGACGTGAACAGTTAAGGTCCCAACATTGACACATGCAGAACTCTACTAGTCACCAGCGGCCATTTTTCATCATTCTCTGCTTTATGCCAACCTGTCCGTCCTCAGTCCATGCCAGTACATTGCCCCTAACACGATGGGCTCTTAACTTATGTCAAAGGCGTTCTGGAAAATCCAAATAGATTACTTCCTCAGTCTCTCCTTTGGCTGACTGGCTCATTGCCTCCTCAAAGAATTCTAACAGATTTGCCAGGCATGACCTCCCCTTGATGAAGCCATGTTGAATCAGCCCTATTTTCCCATTGCACTTCCAAGTTCTGCAATTTCATCCATAAATTGAAGTCTAAAACCTTACCAACAATAGTCCAGGCTAACTGACCTATAATTTCCCATCTTCCAACTCCCTCCCTTCTTAAACAGGGCTGTTATGGGAGCCATTTTCTATTCCCTTGCCCCCACCAAATTCCTCCCCACCCCACCGACAACCCCGACTCCATTGATTCCTGAAAGATCATCACCAATGCCTCCACAGTCTCCTCAGCGATCTCCTTCAGAACACAGTGATAAAGATCATCCAATCTGGGTGAGTTATCCACATTCAAACCTACCAGCTTCCCCAGTACCTCCTCCTTAGTGATGGCCACTACACTCCCCTCTGCCCCCTTACAGTCTTGAAGTACTGGTATGCTGCTGATGTTTTCCATGTTGCAGACTGATGCAAAATATATATTTAATTCCTTTGCTATTTCTATTATTCTTTCTCCAGCCTCATTGTCCAGTGATCCAATGTCTATTTTAGCCTCCCTCTTCCTTTTTATATATCTGATAAAACTATTACAATTTTCTTTGTATTACTGGCGCGCTTACCCCCACCTTTCACCTTCCCCATCCTTAATGCTTTTTCCGTTGTCCTCAACAGATTTTTAAAGACTTCCTAACATTCTGGCTTCCCACTATTCTCCACCATATTGTATACCTTTTCTTTTGCTTTTATGCTGTCCTTGACCTCCCTCATCAGCCATGGTTGAATGTTCTCCCTTTAGTATGTTTCTTCTTTTTTGGGATTAGTTCCTGCTCTGCTTCCTGAATTACCCCCAGAAACTCTGCTGTTTGCTGCCCCACTATCCTATCTGTTCGGCTCTCCTTACAATCAACTCTGGCCAGCTCCTTCCTCATGCCTTTGCAGTTACCTTGACTCAACTGAAATACTGTTCCATCTGATTGCAGCTTCTCCCTTTCAAACTATAGGGGGAATTATGGTCATTTACCCACAGGGATACTTTCAGCTTAAACTCACAAATCAAGTTTGCCTCATTAGACATCACTAAATCCAGACCTGCCTGTTCCATAGGGGCTCAACCACAAGCTGCTCCAAAAACCATCTCATAGACATTCCATGAAATTCTTTTCTTGAGATGTGCTACCCAGTCCACCGATCCATTGAAGTCTGCCATAACATTTTGGATATGGCTCTTCTGTCTCCTGACTGATTTCCTTCCCCACTCCCTGATTACTGCTTGGAGATCTGGACATAACTTGCATCAGATTCTTTATTTCTTGCGGGTCCTCAACTCTACCCACCCAGATTCTACACCTTCTGACTCTATCACTTCTTGCTATTGATGAATTTTATTTCTTACTAACAAGGCAACTCTTGCCCCCCTGCCCATCTGCCTGTCCTTTTGATAGGACATGTATCCTTGTATATTTAGTTCCCAGCCCGGATCCCCTGACAGACATGTCTCTGTGATACCCACAACATCGTACCTGCCAGTTTCAATCTGCACTACAAGCCCATTGTGTATACTGTGTATATTTAAGTACAACACCCTCAGCCCTGCATTGACTGCCCTCCTTCCCATCATTGTTCTCTTATCTGCTGTGCTTTACTATCGACTCCTGATCCTTTCCACACTCTCTGTCTTTTTACATCTTCTAGAAACTTAAATGATCTCCCCTGAGCCCTCCTCCACTTTAACTCGTTTAAATTCCTTGGAAACTAAATTTACCTGTATTTGTGGCATCACTTTGTCTACCTTACTCGGAATGCTTCGTGCATTTCCTTACAAACTCTTTAAGTTTGATCTATTATTGATTTTCCCGGCACTTCTTTGGTTCCTTTGATTTTGAAATTTCCATCCCTACCTTTTATTTTCTGATAACAATCAATCCCATCACTAATCCGCAATCGTACCTTCTTCTTCACCTTTGGTTTTCTCATTTTCCATCAAACTGAACCAAATTACTTTTGCTTTGGGTTACCTTCAGGCATGGTTGCTCAGTGGTGAGCACTGCTATCTCACAGCATCAAGGACACGGATTCAATTCCCCCCTGGGGAAACTGTCTGTGTGGGGTTTGCACATTCTCCCTGTGTCTGTGTGGGTTTCCCCCAGGTGTTCTGGTTTACTCCCACTGTCCAAAGATGTGCAGGTCAGGTGAATTGGCCGTTCTAAATTGCCTATAGTGTTAGGTGAAATAGTCAGGAGTAAATGTAGGGAATGTTTCTGGGTGGGCTGCTGTTCGGAGGGTTGGTGTGGACTTGTCAGGCTGAACTGCCTGTTTCCACACTGTAGGGAACCTAATCAGGCCAATATTTATCATTAATCCATCATCATTAATGCTCTTTGATCTCAGTGCTTCTACTTGGATCTTGCTGTGTAGAAACTGGCTGCCACGTTCCTGACATTGCAACTGTGACTGCTTGTCAAACAAAACTGTCTGGAAATGTCTTTGGAAGAGCCTGAAATGTTAAGGGCTGGATTGATGCCCATATCCCTCTAAACTCTTCCTATTAATATACCGATGCCTTTTAAATGTTGTAATTGTACCAGCCTTCACCACCTCCTCTGGCAGCTCATTCTATACATTTAATACCCTCTGAATGAAAACGTTGCCCCTTTGGTCCCTTTTAAATCTTTCCCCTGTCACCTTCAACCTGTGCTCTCCAGTTCTGGACTCCCCCACTCTGGAGATAAGATCTTCTCTATTCACCCTATCTATGCCCCTCATGATTTTATAAACCTCTATACGGTCACCCATCAACCTGCAATGATCCAGGGAAAACAGCCTCAGCATATTCAGCCTCACCCTTTTATGCAAACCCTCCAACCTTGGCAACATCATTGTAAATCTTTTCTGAACCATTTTAAGATTTACAACATTTTTCCTGTAGCAGGGAGATCAGAATTGCACACAGTATTCCAAAAGTGGCCGAACCGATGTCCTGTACAGCCGCAACAGCTTCCAACTCCAATATACAATGCACTGACCAATAAGGGAAAGCATACCAAATGACTTCATCACCTACCTACCTACCTGCAACTCCACTTTCAGGGAACTTTTCTTCATTGTTTTGGATGAACTGGGAGTCTTTCAGTTGTGAAAGATGCCATTCCATGGCACGATTGGATGAAGTGCAGCAGTTCCCCCTGGTGTCCCTGGTCAATATTTATCCCCCAATCAAAATCACTAAAAATCTATTTCGCTGCTAATTATCAGACTGTGTTTGGGATCTCACTGTGAACAGTCTGCTGGAAAGAGCCATTGGGACATCCTGAGTTGGGGACAGGTGCTACACAAATTCAAGTTTTTCTTAAAGGTTGACGTCTCCTGATCCGGGTCCTCATCCATTGACTGCGCACTCTCACCTTCCAGGGGTCATGGGGTCATTAGGAGCAGTGACCCTGTCTGACCTCACGACATTGAGACTCTTTGCAGTCTCACACTTGACCCTCAGCCCAGCAGTGTGCAGTAAGGTTTGAAATGTAATCTGGAACCTTCTAAACAGACACCCCAATGTGACTCCTTCCTGAAATGTTTGTATCCACGTCTGCTCTAATGTTCTTGGATAAAGTTCTCCTGATCTGTGGGTGATCGGAGGTTTGTTAAAGAGGGATCGAGCTCCATCCCACTTTCCAGCTCTTGCTCCATAACTCTGGAGGTTTCACGATTTCAAATGAATATCCAAGTGTTTTTTTTCAATATGATGAGGGTTTCTGCCTCTCCCACCCTTTCAGACAGTGAGTCCCACATTCCACCAGCCTCTGGGTGAAAACAAATACCCTCAACTCCCCTCTAATCCTGCCCCCAACTGATTTCACTCTCTCCCCATGGTTATTGCCCTCTGTGCTGGTGGAAATCAGTCCTTCCCACCCACTCTGTCCAGGCCCCTCATCATTTTACACACCACAATCAAATCTCCCCTCAGCCACCTCTGTTCTAAAGAAAACACTCCCAGCCAAACCAATCATTCCTTAAAGTTAAAACTCCCCATTCCTGACAAACTCCTCCTCTGTCCCCGTCTCTAATGGGGTCACATCCTTCCTGTAATGTGGTGATCAGAACCTTACACTGTTCTCTCACTGTGCTCTAACTGGGGTTTTATACAGTTCCAGAATAAACAAACTCCTTGCTTTCACAGTAAACCAATATTGAGATAAGGGAGGTGATGGCCTAATGGTATTATTGCTGAACTGTTAACCCAGTGATCCAGATAATGTTCTAAGGACCAGGGTTAGAATCCAGCAGATGGTGGCATTCAAATTCAATCAAAACAAATCTGCAATTTAGAGTCTAATGATGACCATGAAACCATTGTTGATTGTCAGGGAAAAGCCATCTGATTCCCTAATGTCCTTTCGGTAAAGAAACTGCCATCCCTATCATGTGTCCTCAAACCACAGCAATGTGGTTGAATCTAAACTTACCACCTTACTGACCTGCATTAATCACCATGGCCACATCTTCCACCTCCACATACATTTGACTTCCAGCTTCAAACTGATGAGAGACATTTCTTCATTATCTGAGAAACAGATCGAAACATCCAAACCTGGAGCAGCAGTAAGCCATTCGTCCTGTCAAGCATGTTCCACCATTCAATATGATCATGGCTGATCATCCAACACAGTCCCCTGTTCCTGCTTTCTCCTCACATTCTTTGATCCCTTTAATCCGAACAACTATATCTAATTATTTATTGAACACATCCTGCATCTAATTCCCTGATGCTGGTAAAATGGATGAGAATTATTGAGTTGTGGTTTTTTGACCAGTATGGACACAATCGGCCTTTGGGTCTCTCCGACTCTATGACTCTATTATATTATATTATGAATAACTGAGTATCAAGGACTGACACATGTGGTACCCTAAGTTGTAATTACCTGTCATTCAGAAAAAAAACTCACTCTTTCTGTCCTGTCTGCCAACCAGTTCCCAATCCATGTCAGTACATGACCCCCAATCCTCTTGTTCATTTGGTCTAGATCTGGGAGTCCCACCCTTACTCATTGTCAGAACAGATTCTGAACAATCTCTGTCTCGTCCTTCGAGGGCTCCCACTGCCTTGACACTGATTTCCAATCGTATCGTTGGTTCCAATCCACTTTTACCAAAACACCACACAGTTGAGTAAAATGAAAACTTTTACACTTGCTCCATGGTTCAACATTTCCATCCCTCCCCTCAATCTCACTGAGTTCTGATCACTGTTATTGCAATGCTCCCCCATTGATATACATTCCAGCTGCCCACATTTATTCTATAAACAATGGTCCAAAACTGTCCCTTCTCTCTCTGCTGCTTCACCATCACCTTCTCAGGGGCAATTAGGGATGGGTCATAAGTGCTGGCCCTGCCAATCACACTCACATCCCAAGAGGCAATTTGAACAATGCCTGGTTTTTTGTTGGGTTTATTCTGTATTGACTACAAATGTTCAAAAAGATTGAATGGCCGGTGAATTTTGGGAGGTTTGAATTCCCTTCCAGTGGTAGGAATTAAAATTGTTTCTTGTCTTTCAGGTGGTCAAAACTCTCAGCCCAAGCTGACCCTGCTGCCACCCCCCCTCCCCGGAGCAGATTGATGCCAAGGGCACTGTCACCCTGGTGTGCCTTGCCAATCACTTCTATCCCGATGAGCTGGAGGTGCAGTGGAAGAAGGACGGTGCAGTCATTTCGGACGGGGTTCAGACCAGCAACGACCTGCGAGCTTCGGACAGCACCTACAGTGTCAGCAGCCTGCTGACCCTCTCTGGGTCTGACTGGGAGTCCAACGCTCGCTTCTCCAGTGCCCTCACCCACGTGACCCTCCCCTCTCCCCTCAGCAAGAGCATCAGGAGTTCAGAATGTGTGTAGAGTGTTTGAGTCAGTCCACAGAGGAGACACAACTTTAAACAGAACAGGGCTGAGCTGGCAGGACAAAGATCATTGTCAGCACTGAATTTCAACTCTCTTCCTTCTCAGGATTGCTCAGAGAAACTTCTGAGGTTTGGATGTTAAAGCTTGTCATTAGGATAGTGGTGATAGAGCTTTACACTGTGTCAAACCTCATACTATCCTGGGAGTGTTTGATGGGGACAGAATTGCCTTGTGATGTCAACTGCACAAAACAATGTAAACCTCAGAAGTCTCTGCTTCAGTAAACGAGATCTTCTTCCTGCTCAGCCACCAGTTCCAATTTTAAGGTTTTGTCACTGTTTAAAGGGACAGGATTCTCATGTTATTGAGAAAATCTCTCTAAGTGTTTTCCTCAAGCTCCATTGTGGCTGTGAATTTGAGCAGCTTCCTCTGTCTGGGCTGTTAATTCCAGTTGTTTCTTTTTCTGTCAATGGGAATGTGGAAAAGGGAATAAAGGTGAAGATTCAGTCTCTGTCTCAGCGTGCTTTGGAAATAACTGACCTCCACCCAACCCCTCAGTTGATAAGTTGCATTTCAGCAGATCATTGTCACAATTGGTTACTTGGCCTGTCAATCAATTTCAATCATCAATCATTTTCAAATGATCCCTTTGATCAGGAATTTATGCAGGTTACAAGATTCCAAAAAGAACAGAAATTGAAAGCTGTTAGGACTCAATAAGTACAATCTGATGCATTCCCTCTTCACACTTTTTGTCCAGGCCCAGCTGATGGGATCGAACTGTGCAATCTCTGCTGTATGTCAGACAGCCCCTGAAACAATCATTAGCCATTCACAGACATTGCCGGCTGTGCCTCCATCAGTGTATGTTCCATTTTGAAATATTAAACAAAGTGTGTTCAACTTAATGCTGCCTGTCGGTGTCTCTCTGAGTGTGGCCATGTTACTCAGAGAGACACTCACAGGCAGCGCTCAGTAACGTACCCACATTCAGAGACACCTGCAGGCAGCATGGAGTGTGAGCATGTTACTCACTGCGGCCTGTCTCTCAGAGTGTGTGTATTCCTTCGTGCAACCTGTAGGTGTCTCTCTCAGTGCGAGTGTGTTACTCTGTTCTATCTGCAGGTGTCTCTCTGATGTGTGTGTCTCCGAGCGATGGATTGAGAATGTGCTTTGTGCTGGGGATTGAAGATGAGGCTTTAATCTTCTCAAATCATGAATGAAAAACAGTTCAGCTGATTCAGTCTGAGGTGGTAGCTCATTCAGATGGCCAAAGTTAAAAAAAACACACAACACCAGGTTATAGTCAACAGGTTTATTTGGAAGTAAAAGCATTCGGAGCACTGTTCCTTCATCAGGTCGTTGGAATGGCAGGATCTTTGGACACAGAATTTATAGTAAATTCAGATGGCAGCTGAAAAAGGTGAATACTGAGAGTATATTCTCAGTAAGGGAGGGATTTCAGAGGCAGTTGGCACTGTGCTCCCAAATGTGTTGCCGAATTCCGAGAGGATTTTATGGATCCAGGGTCAGAGCAGTCGTGGTTGCTTGACCAGCCAATGCAGGCTCCCCATAGTCATATTTCAGTGGTTAATTAACCCAAAACTAGGTACAGCAATATTACCTTCCAGGGAGGGGAGCTGCCTGAGGGAGGGAGGTTGAATTCTTGCAGCCCCAAGAGAGGTTGCGGTGGATTAATGACAGGTATGACCACCATAAAGGTGCCACCTTCTCTCCCCCGCCTCAGCTGTGATGACCCTCAGGTTAAATGTGTGACTGCTCTGGGATGATGACCATGTTCCTGGGTGATGGAGGGAAGGCCAACCTCTCCCAAAGGCAGCACAGGCTGGATCGAATGGGCATCAAGAGTAAGCATGGGGAGACTGAGGGTGACAGAAGGAGGAAGGTTGGTTGGGAGGTTGTTATTCAGAGTCAGGTCCCAGAGAATCAGTCCTTCTGACACTCCCCTTTTTATCTGTCAGCCAGGATTCCCTGACTGGACAAAGTTAACTGTTCCTGTCAGGGAACTCATATTTTATCAAAAAGAATAAATCATTTCTTGAACAAGGAACTCAAGAGCTAAACGACACTAGACAAAATGAATGGTTTGAAAGGTTTCTTCATGGACACCGCAAATCAGATTTGGGGATGACTGTTTTCACTCAGCGGGTGGTGGGAATCTGGAATGGACTGTCAGAGAATCCCTACTGTGAGGAAACAGGCCATTTGGCCCAACAAGTCCACACTGATCCTTCGAAGAGTAAACCACCCAAGACCCAATCCCCTAAACCATTACCTCTACTTTTGCCCTGACTAATGAACCAAGTCTACACATCCCTGATCACTATGGGCAACTTAGCACAGCCAATTCACCTAAGATGCACGACTTTGGACTGTGGAAGGAAACCCAGAGCACCCAGAGGAAACCTACGCAGACACTTGGAGAATATGCGAACTCCACACATATAGTTGCCTGAGGCTGGAATCGAACCTGGGTCAAAACTCTCGGACTGGCCTTGACTTCGCTCCAGCCTCTGCCTGCACTTCTGGCCCCACCCACTCTGCAACCAAGACTCAGACTACATTTCCCAGAGTCACCCTGAGTCCAACTGCCTATCTGCAGCCAGCCAGCACACTCGCTCTCCTTCCTCACCCATCCACCCCCACAGTGCACCCTATCCTTCCACTTCTCCCTCTTCACCTCAACCCCACCTTTCCACTCCCGCACCTCACTCTACAACCCACCTCCGTCCCAATCGCCTTTCTCTCCCACACCCATTCCCCCATGCAACATCACAACCAACCCTCACCCACCACATGCCATCACCATTCTCTCCTCCCCTCCTTCAGCCAAATTGGGTCCCCCCCGAAAACCTCACCCCTGAGCCTTGCCCCATATTCACTATCCCCCCTGACCTCGTACTTGCTGAGGCCAAATGATCTATCCTCAGGAAAGGGCTCACAATTATTCCTGCCTGACCCCACCTCAAGAAGTCCCACACCCACCACGACACGGAGCTCTTCTTCTGCAGCATCGACTTCCGTGTCTTCTTCTTTAATAAAAACTCCCAAACTCCCTCTGAAGACCCCTTCTCCCACTTCCAACCTTCCTCCTCCATTTGGTAACCCCCCTACCCCCCAGCACCAGCTGTGTACACACCCGAGACCTCATCATTGTTGACTATTGATGTGCCATCTGTCGCCTCAATTTCTCCCCTCACCCACTCCAACCACACCCCCTCCGATTGCGCACTCCACTCTCTCTGTGTCAACCTCTGGTTCACCATCAAACCCGCTGACAAAGTTGTGATGGTGTTAGTCTGGAGAACTGACCTAAATATCACAGAGGCCGAACTTTCTCCAACACCATGTCCTATCTCCCCCTTGCCCAGAATCCCGCAGTGTTCCATCAGGCCAAAATCACTCGCACTGTCAGTGCCTGCATTGCCTCCAGGGATCTCTCCTCCACTGTCTCCAACCTCATAGTCCCCCAGCCCTGCATTTCCCAGTTCTACCTGATCCCCAAGATCCATAAGCCCAACTACCCAGTTGACCCATCGTCTCAGCATGCCCCTTCCCCGCTGAACTCCTCTCATCCTACCTCAACTCTCCTCCTTGGTTCAGGCACTGCCCACCTACATCCGCTGCACCAACCAAGCTCTGCATCTCTTTAGTAACCTCCAGTTCCCCAGCCCGAAGTGCTTTATCTCCAGGATGGCTGTGCAGTCCTTATATATGTCCATACCTCACAAGGATGGCCTCCAGGCCCAACACCTTTTCCGCTGGCTGCCTTCCACCAGGACTGTTCCCTTTGACAATTCTTGGTTTGTGCCACTTGTCCACCTACCCTCCAGAACCGCCATAAACCTTCCCCTGCAACCCGAAAAGATGGAAAGCCTGCTGGTACACCAATCCCTCCCCTCCATCCAGGGCCCCAAACAGTCCTTCCAGATGAGACAGAGGTTCACCTGCTTCTCCTACAACCTGTTTCACTGCATCAGGTGCCCGCGATGTGGTCTTCTCTACATTGGGAAGACCAAATACAATCTTAGGGAATTTTTCACCGAGCATCTCATCCAGGCCTGCAGGGGCTGACCAGACCTCTCAGTCCCTGCCCATTTTAATTCCCCTTCACATTCCCTTTCCGACATGACCATCATCAGCCTCCTTCATTGTCACAATGAACCAAACCACAAATTGGAGAAACAATATCTCATCTTCAATCTGGGCAGCCTACAGCCAGAGGACTCAACATTAAGTTCTCCAATTTCACATAACTACTCTTCCCTTCCCCCGATTCCCTTCCCAGCCCTATCCCTCCCTTCCAGTCCCGCATTCCACCTACCGAATTCATTCCTCCCATTGACCAACCAAGTTGTACCATCTACCTGTCATCACCAATCCCCACTTCATCATCCTGGCCCCACTACCCCCTCTGTCTGCAGCTTTCTCGACACCGTACCCCATTCCCGAAGAAGGGTTACACCCGAAACATCAACTTCTCCACCTCCTGATGCTGCCTGACTTGCTGTGTTCTTCCAACCTCCTGCCTGTCATTGAATGGAACAACCAGGAAAGGGTTAGATCATCAAGTGTCAGGGCCATCAACAAATTGGAATGGGGCATGCTACAGACAGATGCATTGACATGGTTAATCACAAAGAGAAGACCAAACAGGAAATGAAACACGTATCCACAGTGGACGGAATTTAATGTCAGAAAGTGTGAGACCATGCACTTGGATCGGAATAATTTAAAGGCCGACTATTATTTAAATGTGAGAGATTCCAACAAAGTGCAGTACAGAGTGACCTGGGTAAGATTGTGCATGAAACACAGAGAGTTAGTGCAGGTACAGCAAGTCATCGAGAAGGTGAATGGAATTTTCACCTTTATTGTTGGGGGTTGGAATTTAAAAGTAGAGAAATCCTGTTAAAACTAGAGATGGTGTTAGTGAGCCTGTATTTGAAGTATTGTGTGCAATTTTGATCCCTGTATTTAAGAAAGGATGGACAGCTATTGGAGGTTTCATCCTGCTCCTATTTCCTCTGTCCTGTGTGCTCCAGTGACCTTCCCTCACAGCAGAGCTGGTTGGAGTCTGCCTGCAGTAGCAGCCTCCAATCTCTTGGTGGTGCTGCCAAATGATCTGCCTTGCCCAGGCTGTCACAATCCCCACATTGCACAATGTCTGGACTTTGGAAGTATTCCATTGGCTTAAAATATTTCCAAATATCCTCAGCTCAAGGAACATATAACACACATATAATTTTCTCTCCTTTTATATTTTATCTCCAGCTGTCGCCTGACAACTGTGTAAAATCTAGAATGAATCATGAATCTCTGGGAGAACTTAATCTATGACAACACTGGGACTAATGACCAACTCCTCAGTGGGCTTTGAGAGTGAAGGTCAACATCAGTCTCACTGGGACTTGATCAGGGTTATCTTGATCGTGGTCCAGTCAGTCAGTGTTTTTATCTGGGTCCAGATAGTACAGGAGAAAGTGAGGACTGCAGATGCTGGAGAACAGAGCTGAAAATGTGTTGCTGGAAAAGCGCAGCAGGTCAGGCAGCATCCAAGGAACAGGAGAATCGACGTTTCGGGCATGAGCCCTTCTTCAGGAACTCTATGAGTTTCTACAGATTGAGCCTATTCGCTCCAAGCAGGGCCCCAGTTTATTTTTTTACTGATCAGGGACAGTGAAGCAGCTGCCCTCTAGTGGCGAGAGAGCGCTTGCACGGCTGCTGAAGATTATGGGTAAAGTCCCCTTCCATTCGCGCCCACACAAACCACCAGCGACTTCAGCTGCTTTATTGAAAACCACAAGCTTTAAGGCGCTGATCCTTCAACGGTGGAACTGGCCACACGATCATACGAATTAGGGACAAAAATGAAGGAGATTCATCCTCTTGAGCCTGTTCCCCATGGCTGACCTGATTATTACACATTCTTGCCTCAATCTGATCGATTTTTGATTAGCAATGGCTATCTACTTCTTCACTACAAACGTTCAGAGGTTTCATTTCTATGTTTGAAGAAGAGTTCCAAAGATCTGTGACCTTAAGCAAGAAAGAAAACCTGCTGATCTCGGTCATTAAATGAGGGAACTTATTTTAGTTTTATATTCTCCCTGAAAATAAGCATTCATTTCACATCCACGCTGTATTCTATGTTCATGTTGATATAGCATCTGCTTTAATCAGCTGCTTTCCCATGAGAACAGCTGCCTATCCTGCCACCTTCAATGACTGATGCTCATAAACATCCAGGTCCTACTGCCCCTACACCTACCCATACATGTACCCTTTAGTTTGTTTGTCTCTCCACGTTTTCCTTCCAAAATGAACCAGAGACAGCTCTTTCCATTAAATTCTATCCGCAACCATCTGCTCATTCCATTAACTTACCTTTATCTTTTTTTGAAGTTAGACACTATCTTCTTCATGAGCCATAATATATCCAAGTTTCATACCATCAGCAAATTTTGAAATTATGCCTTGTACACTCAGGTTAACATAGATGTAACTATTTTAAATAGTTTTTAAAGTGAACTATCGTATAAACTATTGTAAATTAAACCTCAAATTTATTACCCATCTCTAGTTACTCGGACTGAGTTCTGAACCAGATGATGGGGCCATTAAGAATGAATCATGTCATTGCGGGACTGGAGTCACAGACCGGGTGGTGACTGGGTTCCCTTGTCCAAACTACATTCATGAACATGACATTGAGTTTCATGGGGTTTTTTGTTCAGATCCCAGCGCCTTCCTTTCCAGATATTACATGGCTCACCACCGCCCTCTCCAGGAAAATTTGGAAAGGGCAACAAATAGCAGCCACTTTTGTGCCCGCCCATCCCAGGAGAAATGAAAATAATTGAAATACACTTCAAATGATCAAACTGGTGAGGCTTGAATTCATCTGTTTGAAAGACTGGAGCCTCGGCCAGAAATAGAGCCATGACATGGGTGAACCTGCTTTGTCAGACTGAAAGGTGGAGTGTCCTTCGGATTAACACTGGGATCAGGCACAAAATGAATTACACTCAAAGAGTGAACAAACGGCTATCAAAGCAGGTCACCAAACTGTAAAGAGCAGCAATTTATCTGGGAGAACTCAACAGGTATCAGTGGGTGTAAGAGCATTAGGCAGGCAAGTGTCAGATAATGTTGAACACACCAGAAACACAGCCATACAGAAAGGGAAGCTATTGGGATAGAGCAGGGAAACGGGAATGACTGAATTTCTCCACTGAGAGCTGGAAGGAGTTTTCTTGGTTAAAACTCCTCTGACAACGATAAAGGTTGAAGGGCCGTTTATATTATAAATAACACTGCAGCGCGCAAGAAAGGATATCAAGTGACATATCTCCTTTAAATTGGAAACAATATCAGAAACAAAGGTCAATGTGATTTTAGATTGAATATTGAGAGTGAGGAGATGGAGGGGAGATTGACCATATCAGCTGTCCTGAAGAATGCTTAGGTCATGGCTAGAATGATGTACAGTTAGGGAGTCCCTGCTTTGAGGGACAATACAGAATGGGGCAGGGACAGGGGATCAAGGGTCACAAGAAATGTGCAGGATAGCAAATGGAAAATGCCATGGAAAATGCAGGGTTACAGGGATAGGGTAGGGGAGGTGTGGGTCTGGGTGGAATGACCTTCAAAGGGTTAATACGAGCTTGCTGGGCTGAGTGGCTTGCTTCCACCTGTAGTGATTCCTCGATTCGATGATTCTGTGAAGGCCAGAACAGGATCTCAACATTTGAGGGAGGGAATTCTGATGTTCAAACATTCTTAAACAAAGAACACAGTAAATGTAGATTTACTATCAGTGCAGACAAACTGAAAGGAAAAATGACTTATTCTCCAGTCATATACCAAGTACAGAAAAGAGATCAGGAAAAATATTTTGATGCAGTCAATGGAACTTAATGATGAATGATGATAAACATCGTGCTCCATTAAAAAAAAGACAGAATTACTTTTTAGCATTACAACAGCAAAAGAGGAAATCAGGATCAAATAGTCACTTGATAATATAGTACTCGAGTGAGACAAAACCCTTCTTGTAAAATCATTTCATTTTACCTTGCTTTCTCTCCATGGATACTGCCTGACCCATTGGGGTCTCCAGAGTTTTGCTGTGCTATTTCTTACAAATTGTCCTGATGTATGCAAGACAAAAGTTTTGACAAAATGTGTCTTTTTTTTCAGCAACACTTGAATTTGGATCAGTCTGGAGAGAAAGCAGGGCCATGGAATCATGTTTCCCTGCAGGGAGGGAGGGAGTGTGTGTGGAACCTCCCATGGGCAGGGTTCTCCTGGCTGTCACCACATCAGGAAGGCTGGAGCTTGATGATCGAGCTGAATGGACAGGGCTCACTCTCACAGTCCTCAGGGCCATGGAGCCCCTTGTGATGGGAGCATCTGCTTGGTGTCAGGGCAGACAATGACATTGCAGTGGGATTGGAAATGGGACAACTCAACAATGGATGCTGTACAATGGCTGCACTGCCTCTTCCTCTATGCCTGATCCCTCCCCACACACAGGAGACTCTGCATTAGAAACCTTTTCTAAACGGCTACAACACACTGCAGCCCTCCCGACCTGCAAAGAGAAGAACATTTCTACAAAGACTTTGCTGCAAACGGATATTCCAGCAACTTCATCCACAGATGCCTAACAGGCAAACAACGCGATGAGGACATGCCACGACCTAACTCACTAGCCACACTATCTTAGATACAAACATCACAGAACTGACAGCTAGACTTCTCCAACCACTCATAAACTGCCCAAAAACTGACAGACATACTCAGACAACAACTCACAAGAACAAAAGGCCCAATACTCACCGTGTGAAAGACAGATGTAGTTTACAAGATTCCATGCAACGTTTGCACGAAACACCTCGGACACACAGGCAGACAACTAGCCATCCACATCCATGAGCACCAATGAGCCACTAAACCCCATGAGCAGCTGTCCCAAGTAGCTATACACACAGATGACAAGGACCACAAATTCGATTGGGCCAACACTATGAACATAGGACAAGCTCAGCAGAGTGCAGCCAGAGAGTTTCTAGAGGCGTGAAACTTATCCATGGGCTCCATCAATAAACACATTGACCTAGACCCAGTACACTGACCACTGCAACGAACATCAGGAACCAGGAACTGGAAACAGCAGGAATGGAACCAAATAAATTCCAGAAGACACAACACAACAGCGCTTCACAGGAAGCTCCAAAGCTCTGAAGATGTCACCTAGACAGAGGACAAAATGTCTGCAAATCAACTTCCCAGCTTGGCGAGCATACCCACAACTACAGCAAAAGTGAGGGGTTTTCCTGTCCTACAGTGCTCTCCAAATCCTTACCTGCCATCTTCATAGTCATACCCTCCTGACCCTTCCTACATATGGAATTGGATTGCCTGGACCTGAGGCTTATAAGTTCCTTCTGGAACAAAGTCTCCAGGTATCTCTGCACCTCCCTGATGTGTCAATAATACTTTCAACTCAGCCCCCAATCCAAACACTCTGTGTGGGGGTTGTTGTGGATTTATCCATTCACTGGTGTTTAATCTGAGTCACTTTAACTCAATAAAGAAATGTTAATTCCATTTACAAACGAAAATTTTCTCAGGGGCCTGCATTCCTGCTGAACGTGCCCCTTCTGTCCCTAACTGTAGTTTTGCCCTCCTGCCACCGGGACCACATTGCCCTCTCTATTCTCTCCCTCGTTTTCCGTGCCCTGGTGGTGGAGGGTGTCACTTCACACACCTTTCCCTTAAGCTTCAGCTCGGGCCATTTTCAAAGCACACACGAGACAGAGACTGAGATAGAGACTGAATCTTCTTCATCTTTATTCCCATTTTCAGATTGACATTGACAGAAAACAGACTGCAATTAATAGTCCAGACAAAGGAAGCTGCACAAATTCATATCTATAATGGAGCTTGAGGAAAACACTGGTAGAGATTTTCGCAATAACATGAGAATCCTGTCCCTTCAAAAAGTGGCAAAACCTTAAGGTGGAACTGGCAGCTAAGCAGGAAGGAGATCTGGTTTACTGAAGCAGAGACTTCTGAGGTTCACATTGCTTTTGTACAGCTGACAGTCTTCAATACCTTTGAAAGATTATGCTTGTTACTACAAGTCAACATTGTCCCCAACAAACAGTCTCCTGGACAGGAACAGAATAGGGTTAGATACAGAGTAAAGCTCTTTCTGTACTGTTCCCACCAAAAACACCCAGGACAGGGACAGGATAAGATACGAAATAAAACTGTCTCCACACTGACAGGAACAGCACTGTTTGGGAACAGAGTGAATCTCTCTCTGCCGTGTCACAGTAACCTGCCTTAACCCCTGAACCTCAGAGTCTCTCAGAGGCCAGTCTCATGAAGGAAGAGAGTTGAAATTCATTGCTGACAATGACCTTTGTCCTGCCAGCTCAGCCCTCTTCTATTTAAAGTTGTGTCTCCTCTGTGGACTGTCTCCAACACTCTACACACATTCTGATCTCCTGATGCTCTTGCTGAGCCGAGAGGGGAGGGTCACATGGGTGAGGGCACAGGAGAAGCGAGCGTTAGACTGGCAAAAGTATCATTTTGAATATTTGTATCCAATACCCAACAAATCCGATGTTTTTTAAATTCCTTTTTATTGTGGACATTGAAGTCCCCCACCAAGAGTACATGCTGTGCCCTCACCACCCTCAGAGCTTCCTCCAAGTGCTGTTCAACATGGAGGAGAGATTGATTCATCAGCCGAGGGAGGACAGTATGTGGTCATCAGCCATAGGTTTCACAGAATCAGAGAATCATACAGTGTAGAAGAGGTCCCTCATCCGATCATGTCTGTCCCACCAAGACAAAACTAAATCTACTCTCCATCCACTTTTCAGAGCTGGGCCCAAGGTATTGAATGTTTGGATATTTCAGATGCTCATCCAGGTATTTTTTGAAAGGGATATTTTATGGGGATCTACTCTGCTCTTCTGATAGAGTCACGGCATCTTCTACTGGCCGCTGATAGGGCAGACATCAGAACATCCCATCTGAACGATGGTCCATGAGAACTGAACCTCTGACAGTATTGCACTCCCGCAGTATTGACACACCAGCAGTGCATCACTCCTTCATCATGAACTATCTGACAGTGCAGCACTCCCACAGTATTGACTTTCTGATATTGCAGCATTCCCTCAGTACTCACCCTCTGACAATGCAGCACTCCCTCAGTAATTACCCACCATTAGTGCAACACTCCCTCAGTGCTGACACTTCAATAGCGTGGCACGTCCTCAGGACTGTCCCTCTGACAGTGTGGCACTCCCTAAGTACTGACCCTCTGACAGTGTTGCACTGTACTCTCAGCCTGGATAATTTGCTTCAGTGATAGAATCATGTAATGATGGAATCTATACAATGTCAAAGCAGGCCATTCACCCCAGTGAGTTCACACCAATCCTCCGAAGAGCATTCCACCCAGATCCAAACCACTGCACTATCCCTGCAACCTTGCGTTTCCCAATGGCTCATCCACCCAGTCTGCTACATTGTGAGTGTGAGGGGAGAGTGCTCCCCACTGAGACCAGGCTGAGACCTCCCGGTCCAATAGCCTGCCTTGTTTCCCCATCCCAGCCCACACTTGGAGAATGAGACCACCTGGGGAGGCTAGAAATGTTTCCCAACCAGAGATAGTGCCTTAAGGAGAGAGATGGTGAACAGATGATAGGGGCAGGGGGCAGTGGGATCAGTTGTCTTGAGGTTGGGTGTAGGACACATTGAAGCCGGCGTTGCCAGGTGGTGAGCCCTTTCCCCAGAAGAATTTGTAAGTCGATGGGTGAAAGTGGGAGGGGCACTAGAGTAACACCTTTGTTGTTGCTGAAATCCTTGCTGCCTACTCAGTCACGTCTGAGACACACAGACACATCAGACACACAGGAGGCAGTTTTCTGTGGATGTTCTCCTGGGGCAGGCCTCATCAATCATGGAGCTATGGTCAGTAACAGTATAAGCTGTGCTGCCCTGAAAGCCTGAGTCTGCCACTCAGCTCGGAAGGACTTCAGCTCATTCTTCAAAACTGGTTATGTCCCTCTGCAGCCTAGCCGGTCTGCCTGTGCCTTTCCACCACACCCAGGTTTTTCCTTGTGAGACACCTCATTCTCCTGAGGGACAGCTGGACTCAGGCCCAGCACATGATCTTGTCCCACTGTCAGCTTCTCTTCGATAAACTCATTGCTCACCTATAGCCCTCTCCAGGAGTGTTAAGAAAGGGCAATAAACAGCAGACAGATCAATGTCCTCCCCATCCCAGGAGTGATCAAAATAAATGATGATCAATTCAAACAATCAAACTGGTGGAAGGTGGTTAAATCATTCCAGTGATTAAATTTCACCTGGTAATTCCTGTCTTAAGTTTAAGGTGAAACTATCTTGGTCTTTGCTGAATTTAGACCAATTTTCATTGTTAACTTAATACATTTCCATCTTTATTCTTTCTCTCCTAACTGATCCTAATTTGAATGTTTCGAAAAACAAAACATTTTATTGAAGCTTTTTGCCTTGCATGCATCAGGACAATTTACAAGAAATGCTACAACGAAGAGAAACAATATTTAAACTGGTGTGTTCATAGTGATAACACCTCAGCCTGTCAGCACTTTCCTCAGATGCAATATCAATGTCACGTTTTTTCCGTTTGATTGGTTCTTTTACAATTATCCTGATGAGGGCAAAATGAAAAGATTCCAAAAAACAAGCATTTTTCAGGCCAGTTCAATATTCTCAAATGACTATTCGATCCTAATTTGCTCTTTTGCTTCAGACCTGTTCAAATTCCAAGAAGTAATTCTGTCCCATTTTGAATGGAGGACCCAGTTTACCAGTACTTGCTAAATTCCAATTTCTAGATCAAAATATTTTTCCTGATCTCCTTCCTGTTCCTGTTGTATGACCAGAGAATGTGTCATTTTGCCTTTCTGTTTGTCGGTATTGACAGTAAATCTACAATAACTGTGTCGATTTTATAAAGACGTTTTGTTATCAGAATACCCTTCCTCCCTCCTCGAGATCCTGTTCTGGCATTTCCTTGTAACCTAGATCCTCTGTCCCGATCCCATTCTGCAATGCCCCTAGTGGAAGCACATAACTGTACACCATATTCCAGATGTGACCTAACCATTCTTCAGTACAGCTGTCCTGGCCACTCTCCCCTCCATCTCCTCACTCTCAATGTTCATTCCAAAATCCCATTGGCCTTTCCCATTTCTTTTATACGACTTCCTTTCCCAATTTTAAGCATTTATGTTGCTCAACATATTTTCTTGCCCCCTGCAGTACATTGTTTGCAATATTGCCCTGCTCTATCCCAACAGCTTTATTGCATTTATGGTGCATTCAATGACATCTGACCCTTGTCTGTCTTACCCGCTTACACCCACTCTTTCTCTTGAGTTCTTCCTGACAAATTGATTAGATTAGTAACAGCGTGGAAAGAGGCCCTTTGGGCCAACTAATCCACACCGACCTGCCGAAGCATAACCCACCCAGACCCATTCCCCTACATTTACCCCTACACCTAACACTACGGGTAATTTAGCATGGCCAATTCACCTAACCTGCACATTTTTGGATTGTGGGAGGAAACCGACGCAGACATGGGGAGAATGTGCAAACTCCACACAGAGAGTCGCCTGAGGTTGGAATTGAACCCAGGTCTCTGGCGCTGTGAGGCAGCAGTGCTAACCACTGTGCCACCGTGCCACCCGTAAAGTTGCAGCTTGGTGACACACCTTGGTAGCCGTTTGTTCGGTCTTTGTGTCATTCATTTTGTGCCTGATCCGAAGGGCACACCACCTTGCAATTTGAAAATGCAGGTTCACCCATGTTATGGCCGAGGCTCCAGTCTTTCAAAGAGATGAATTTAAGCCTCACCAGTTTAATCATTTGAATTGTACGTCATTTACTTTGATTTCTCCTGGGATGGGGCAAGCTTTGATTTGCCTGCTATTTGTTGTCTTTCCCTAATTGTCCGGGAGTGGGCGGTAGTGAGCAATGTCATATCAAGAACACAGAACATAGACCATGACAGCGCAAGACAGGCCCTTTAACCCTCGATGTTGCACCGTCCTATGGAACCGTTCTGAAGCCCATCTATACTACAGTATTCCATTTTCACCTATACATTTATCCTGTGACCATTTAAATGCCCTTAGTGTTGGCGAGTCTGCTCCTGTTGCAGGCTGTGCATTCCATGCCCCTACTAGTCTCTGAGTAACGAACATACTTCTGACATCTCTCCTATATCTATCACCCCTCAATTTAAACCTATGTCCCCTCAGCATCTGAGGAAAAAGGCTCTCACTGTCCACCCTATCTAACCTTGTGATTATCTTAGTATGTCTCAATTAAGGCAACTCTCAACCTTCTTCTCTCGAATGAAAATAGCCACAAGTCCCTCATCCTTTCCTCATAAGGCCTTCCCTCCATGCCAGCCAACATCCTCGTATATTTCCTTTGAACCCTTAAGTTTTCACATCCTTTTTTTAATTCGGTGACCACAACTGTATGCAATTGTTGCCAAACCAGAGTTTTGTACGGCTGCAGCATGACCTCATGACTCCTCAACCCAATCTCTCTACCAATAAAAATTGACCCACCATAAGCCTTCATAACCACCCTATCAAACTGGGTTGAAAATGTGTTGCTGGAAAAGGGCAGCAGGTCAGGCAGCATCCAAGGAGCAGGAGAATCGACATTTCAGGAATGAAGAACGGCTCATGCCCGAAACGTCGATTTCCCTGCTCCTTGGATGCTGCCTGACCTGCTTCACTTTTCCAGCAACACATTTTCAGCTCTGACCTCCAGCATCTGCAGTCCTCACTTTTTCCTATCAAACTTTCAATGATCTGTGTACATGAATACCGAGATCTCTCTGCTCATCTACACTACTAAGAATTTCCCATTCGCCCAGTGCTCTTTATTCCTGTTGCTCCTTCCAAAGTGAATCGCATCACACTTTTCTGCGTTAAACTCTGTATTTGCTACCTCTGCAGCTTATCCATGTCCCTGTGTAACCTGTAATATCCTTCAGCACTATCCACAACTCCACAAACCTCAGTGTCATCTGCAAATTTACTAACCCATCTTTCGATGCCCTCATTCAGGTCATTTATAAAAATTGCAAACAGCAGTGACCCCAAAAGAGATTCTTGCAGTACAACGCTAGTAACTGAAGTCTAGGATGAACATTATCTATCAAAAACCACGCTCTGTCTTCTTTCAGCTCGCCAATTTCTGATCCAAACTGCTAGATTACCCTTAATCCCATGCCTCGGTATTTTGTGGAGAACCTTATCAAATGCCTTACTGAAGTGCATATGCACCACATCAACCGCTTTACACTCATGCACCTGTTTGGTCACCTTCTCAATGAACTCAATAAGGTTTGTGAGGCCGGAGCTACCGTGTTGACTATGCCTAATTAACTTATTCCTTTTTAGATGATTATAAATCCTATCTCTTCTAACCTTTTCCAACACTTTACCCAAAACCGAAGTAAGGCTCACTGGTCTATAATTACTAGGGTTGTCTTTACTCCCCTTCATGAACAAGGGGACTGCATTTGCTATCCTCCAGTGTTCTGGCACGGTTCCTCTCAACAACGATGTCATAAAGATCAAAGCCAAAGCCTCGGAAATCTCCTCCCTGGCTTCCCAGAGAATCCTTGGATAAATCCCATCCGGCTCAGGGAACTTACGTATTTTCACACTTTCCAGAATTGCTAACTCCTCCTCCTTAAGAGGGAAATCAGGATGGCAAAAAGGGAACATGAGATAGCTTTGCTTACTTGGGCTAAGGAGAATCCAAAGGGAGTTTATAAATGCATTAAGGACAAAAGAGTAATAATTAACAGAATAAGGCCCCTCAAAGATCAGCAAGGCAGTCGATGTGTGGAACTGCAGGAGATTGGGCAGATACTAAACAAGTACTTTGTGTCAGTGTTTACTGTGGAGAAAGACACAGCAGATATAGAATTTGGGGAAATAGATTGTGACATCTTGAAAAATGTCCATATTACATAGGAGGAAGTGCAGTTTGTCTTATAATGCAAAAAATAGATAAATCACTGATACCTGATCAGGTGCTCCCCAGAACTCTGTGGGAAGCTAGGGAAGTGATTACTGGGCCACCTGCTGAAATATTTATATCATCGATAGTCACAGGTGAGGTGCTGGAAGACCGGAGTTTAGCTAACGTGGTAAGGAAAAATCAGTTTCCGATGAGCCTGACAGAGTTGGTGGGCAAATTGTTGGATAGAATCCTGAGGGGCAGGATTTACATGTCTTTGTAAAGACAAGGACTGATTCAGGATAGTCAACATGGCTTTGTACCTGGGAAATCATGGCTCACTAACCTGATTGAAATTTTTGAAGAAGTAACAAAGATTATTGATTATGTCAGAGCAGTGGACGTGATCTGTATGGAATTCAGTGAGGCATTTCACAAGTTTCCTTGTGATCAATTGTTTTGCAAGGTTAGATCACATGGAAAAACAGAGAGAACTAGCTATTTAGGTATAGAAATGGCTGGAAGGTAGAAGACAGTGATGGAGGAGGGTTGCTTTTCAGACTGGAGGCCTGTGATCAGTGGTGTGCCACAAGGATCAGTTCTCGGTCCACTGCTTTTTGTCATTGACATAATGATTTAGATGTGACCATAGGAGGTACAGTTAGTAAGTTTGCAGATGACACCAAATTGGAGATGTAGTGGGCAGTGAGGAAGGTTACCGCAGAGCACAATGGACCGATGAGTGGCAGATGGAGTTTAATTTAGATAAATGCGAGGTGCTGTATTTTGGAAAGTCAAATCAAGCCAGGATTTAGATGCTTAATCATGGAATTACTACATCATGGAAACAGTGCTATTTGGCCCAACAAGTCCACACCGACCGTCTGAAGAGTAACCCATCCAGATCCACTTCCCTACCCGGGTCCTCTACATTTAACCCTGACTAATGAACCTAACGTATATATGCCTGAACATTTGACAATTCAGCATGGCTAATTCCCCAAATTGCACATCTTTGGACTATGGGAGGTAACCCAACCAGACACATGGAGAATGTACAAATTCTGCACAGACAGTCACCCGAGGCTGAAACTGAACCAGGGCTCTGGCACTGTGAGACAGCAGTGTTAATCACTGAGGCACTGAGCCACCGTGCCTTAATGGTAAGGTACTGGGGAGTGTTGCTGAACAAAAAGACCTTGGAGTGCAGGTTCGTAGTTCCTTGAAATTAGAGTCACAGGTTGAAAAGATAGTGAATAAGGCATTTATTATGCTTTCCATTATCAGTCAGAATTGAATACAAGTGTTGGGAGGTCAAGTTGTGGATGCACTGGACATTGGTTTGGCCACATTTGGAATGTTGTGTGTAAATCTGGTCTCCCTCCTATCGGAAAGAAGTTGTGAATCTTGAAAGGGGTCAGAAAAGATTGACAAGAATGTTACCAGTGTTGCGTTTTTTTTAAGCAATGGGGTGAGGCTGAACAGGCTGGGGTTGTTTTCCCCGGAATGACGGAGGCTGAGGGGTGACCTTATAGAGGTTTATAGAACCATGAGCGTCACGGATAGGGTAAAAAGACAAGGCGTTTTCCCTGGGGTGGGGGAGTCCAGAACTAGAGGGCATAGGTTTAGGGTGAGAGGGGGAAGATTTGAAAGGGACTTATGGGGCAACTTTTTCACGCAGAGGGTGGTGCATGTATGGGATGAGCTGCCAGAGGAAGTGGTGCAGGTTGGTACAGTTGCAACATTTAAAGGACATTTGGATAGGTGTATGAATAGGAAGGGTTTGGAGGGATCTGGGCCGAGTGCTGGCAAATGGGTCTAGATGAGTTTCATACATCTGGTTGATATGGGCGATATGGACCGAAGGGTCTGTTTCCGTGCTGTCCATCTCTATGATTCTGAGACTCTATGAAATGCAGGAAAGCTGAGACACAAATTCGCAGACATTAACTGGGTAACAGTCACACCCATACTCATGGACTGATCCTCTTTATGAGCTAAGTTGTCACTCAGTTCAGCTTTGAGCTGTCACTGTGAGGAACAGGCTAGGGTGGGAGAAATGAATGTAATGACTGAAGCCTCCAGTGTCTGTGATTGGCCTCAGCTCATTTGAAATGTGACTCAGCAGCATCAAAGTGGGCATAGTGCGATCCCACCAGATGGGTCTGGAAAAACAGAGTGAAGAGGAAATGCGTCAGATTAGAATGATTGGGCCCCAGCAGATTTCAGTTTCTGTTCTGTTTCGAATCTTGTCAACTTGACAGATTCCAGATCGAAGGGATCTCTTGAAAATGATTGAAGATTGGCTCAAATCCAGTCTTCAGCTGATGTGTCATTGATTGACCATCCAAGCAGCCAACCATGACAACCATTTGCTGAAACGTAGCCAATCAACTGAGGCTGGAGCAGTCTATACACAAAGCACTCAGAGACAGAAATTGAATTTTCTTCATCTTTATTCCCTTTTCCAGACTGACATTGACAGAAAACAGACTGCATTTAACAGCCCAGACAGAGGAAGCTACACAAATTCAAAGCCACAATGGAGCTTGAGGAAAACACTTGTTTAGATTTTCTCAAAAAAAAGAGAATCCTGTCCTTTTAAACAGTGACAGAACCTTAAATTGGAACTGACGGCTGAGCAGGAAGGAGATCTGGTTTACTGAAGCAGAGACTTCTGAGGTTCACGTTGATTTTGTACAGCTGACAGTCTTGAGTATCGAGGAGTTTTACTTGACATCACAAGTCAATGCTGTCCCCAACAAACACTCCCAGAACAGGGGTAGTACGCGGATAGATACAAATTCAACCTCCTTTACACTGTCCCAATGACCTGCCTTAACCGCTGAACCTCAGAAGTGTCTCTGAGCCAGTCCTGAGAAGGAAGAGAGTTGACATTCAGTGCTGACAATGACCTTTGTCCTGCCAGCTCAGCCCTGTTCTATTTTAAGTCGAGTCTCCACTGTGGACTGTCTCGAACACTCTACACACATTCTGATCTCCTGATGCTCTTGCTGAGAGGAGAGGGGAGGGTCACGTGGGTGAGGGCACAGGAGAAGCGAGCGTTGGACTCCCAGTCAGACCCAGCGAGGGTGAGCAGGCTGCTGACACTGTAGGTGCTGTCCGAAGCTCGCAGGTAGTTGCTGGTCTGAACCCCGTCCGAAATGACTGCATCATCCTTCTTCCACTGCACCTCCAGCTCATCGGGATAGAAGTGATTGGCAAGGCACACCAGGGTGGCAGCGCCCTTGGCATCAATCTGCTCCTGGGAGGGGGGCAGCAGGGTCAGCTTGGGCTGAGAGTTGTCACGGCCTGAAAGACAAGAGAAACAATTTTAATCTCTGGCATAGAAAGGGATTTCAACTCTCTGAACATGAACTGGCAAAACCATCCATTTTGAACATTTGTATCCAACCCCTATAAACCCCATAAAAGAACAGGCATTGTTCAAATTGCTTCTTGGCATGTGGGTGTCACTGGCCATTATTGTCCGTCCCTAATTGCCCCTGAGAAGGTGATGGTGAAAGAGAAGGGACAGTTTTGGACAATCGTTTAGGGAATGAATGTGAGCAGCTGGAAGGGCTATCAATGGGGGAGCATTTCAGTGACAGTGATCAGAACTCAGTGAGATTGAGAGGAGGGATGGAAATGGAGAACCATGGAACAATTGTAAAAGTTTTCATTTGGGAACAAACAATTTTACTAAACTGGGCAGTGACTTGGTCAAGCTTGGCTGAAAGACAAAATGCAGGGGTGAAATTAACCAGGGCTTGAGGAAAGCAAAGAGCTGACAGGATGAAATGTGTCCAAATGAAGTCAGGGAAATCCCAGTGATGTTTATAATCACAGAAAGAACAAGAAGAGAATAAAGGAATGTATGAGGCCCATTCGAGAGCAGGAAGGGAACTTGTGCGGAGGTGGAAGATGGAGCAATGGTTCCTCAAGAAAACTTTCCATCTATTTTCACAAAAGAGAGGGACAAAGCAGAAACTGTAGTTCAGGAGGGAGCCTGTGAAATATTGGAACTTCATCTTTCACATCTGAAAGACTCCCAGTTCATCCAAAGAAAAGAAAGATTCATGCTGTCCCCAAGACATTTGCAGACAGTGTGAGACTTGTTTGAAATGTGGTCACTGTTGTCATGTAGGAAATGTGGAAGCCAGATTGTACACAACAAGATCTCACAAGCAACAATGAACCAAGGAACATTTTGAGTGATGTTTGTTCAGGGATTAATATCAGTCTGAATATGATTCAAAGCCAAAATAACTGGGATAGTTGGATGGAAAATGAGAAAATGGATGGCAAAGGAGAATGTTGTATTACTGGTTCGTGATGGGACTGATTGTTACCAGAAAATAAAAGGAAAGGACAGAATATTGTGAATGTCATATTGGACGAAGGAAACATAAAAGTGCAGGGAAGCTCAACAAAAGAACAAACGTAAAAGCTTTGTCTTTTAACACGCGAACCATTTGGAATAAAGTAGACAAAATGGTATCACACAATCCAAGGTAAATAAGGAAGATAGGGGCTCATGAGAATTTATGAAAGCATCCAGACCATGTAATAGGATGGAGAGTATGGAAAAGATCAGGAATTAAACTTGATGCCTAGCAGGGTGGAATGGTGGATCAGTGGTTAACACTGCTGTCTCACAGCTCCGGAGACACAGACTCAATTCCAACTGACTGTCTGTGTGGAGTTTACACATTCTCCCCGTGTCTACTTGGGTTTCCTCCCATTGTCACAAAGATGTGTAGGTTAGGAGTATTATCTATGGGAATTGTAGGGTGGGTGGAATACTTTTTGGAGGGTCAGACTGGGCTGAATGGCTGATTCAACACTGTAGGATTTCTATGATTTCTGACAGAGATAACTATGAGAAGGAGGCAGTCAGTGCATGACTGAGGGTGTTGTACTTCGTTGCATCGAGTATATGAAACAAGGTAAATGAGCCTGTAGTGCAGGGACATGGCTGCAAGGATATCAGGGCTGGGAACTAAATATCCAAGGATGCACATCCTATTGAAAGGAAATGCCAGGGGATAGAGGGTCAAGTGTGAAGGAGGAACTGAAGGTAATCATTATAAGTTGGGATGTGGTATTATGGAGACTGACGGTATCACAATTTGTAATTCCCCAGGGTCTGATGCTCTGCAACTCAGAGTCCTTAAGAAAGTGGGTGTAGAAATTGTAGACACATTAGTGAACATTTTCCAGCATTCTGAAGACTCGGACAGAGTTCCAATGGACTGGCCAGTATCCAATATAACTCCACTTTTTAATAAAAGGAGGGAGAGTGAAAATGAGGAATTATGCATGAGGAAAACGCTGGAGTCCGTTCTTAAAGATACAATAACCGAGCATTTGGAAGCAGTGACAGGATTGGTCCAAGTCAGTATCGATTTACTATAGGGAAATCAGGCCTGACACATCTTCTGGAAGGTTTTGAGGATGTGATCAGTTGAGAGTGGTCAAGGCTGAATCAGTGGACAACAAAAACAAAAATTGATGAAAACTTTCATCGGTCTTGCAGCATCTGTGGAGAGCAAGCGAAGTTAGCGTTTCGGATTGAGTGACCCTCCCTCAGGACTCAGTGGATGTTGTGTTCTGGACTTTCAAAAGACTTTTGACAAGGCCCCATACAAGAGATTAGTGAGTGACATAAAACCTCATGGTATTGGAGGGAATGTATTGACATGGAGAGAGAACTCATTGGCAGATAGAAAGCAGAGAGTTGGAATAAATGTGTCCCTTTCAGAGTGGCAGGCAGTGATGAGTGGGATACCGCAGGGTTCAGTGCTGGGACCCCAGCTGTTCACAATATTGATAAACGATATGGACAAAGGAATTGAATGCAATCCCTACAAACTTGCTGATGACACTCAGCTGGGTGGCAATGTGCGCTGTGAGGAGGATGCTAAGAGGCTGCAGGGTGACTTGGACAGGCTGGCTGAGTGGATAAATACTTGGCAAATGCAATATAATTTGGATAAATGTGAGAGTATCCACTTTGGTGGTAAAACAGGAAGTCAGATTATTAGTGAATGGTGGAAGTTAAGGAAAAGGTGAGGTGCAATGAGAGCTTGGTGTCATGATGGAACAGTCACTGAAAGGGGGCATGCAGGTGCAGCAGGCAGTGAGGAAAGCTAATGGCATGTTGGCCTTCACAGTGAGAGGATATGTGTGTTGGAGTAAGGATGTCTTGCAGATTTATACAGAGCTTTGGTGAGGCCTCACTTTGAGTATTGTGTGCAGTTTTGGTCTCCTCGTCTGAGGAAGGACATTCTTGCTATTGAGGGAGTCCAGCGAAGGTTCACCAGACTGATTCCCGGGACGGCAGGACTGACATATGAGGAAAGACTGGATCAACTGGGCTTGTCCTCACTGGGATTTACAAGAATGAGGGGAATCTCACGGAAACATATAAAATCCTGATGGGATTTGACAGGCTTGATGCTGGAAGAATGTTGCCAATATTAGGGAAATCCAAAATTCAGGGTCAAAGATCATGAATAAGGGGTCAGTTATTCAGATGTTGTGAACTTGTGGAATTCTCTACCACAGAAAGCTGCTGGGGCCAGTTTGTTCGATATATTCCAGGGGGACCGTGTCCTTGAGTCTGAAGGGATTTATCGGTATAGGGGGAGAGTGGGAATGGGATACTGAGATTGCATAATCAGCCATGATCATATTGAATGGTGGTGCAGGCTTTAAGGGCTAAAAGGCCTATTCCTCCAGCAGTTTTCTATATTTCTACGTTTCTAATATCGGTGGATGGGGGTGTGTAGGGAGCAGGTTTACTCTGTTATTAAGAAATGAAATTAAATTGACAGCAAGAATAAATATAGAGTTAGACTGCATAGAGTCTGTGTGAGTCAACCTAAGAAACCACAAAGGAACAAAGATCCTGATGGGAGTTATGTGCAAGCCTCCTCACAGTCGTCGGGATGTGGGTAAGAAAATAAATCAGGAGATAGAAAAGGCAGGTTAGAAAGGCATTATTACAACAGACATGGGGACTGCAATATGCAGGTGGACTGGGAAAATAAGGTTGGGAATGGATCTCAAGGAAAGGAATTCATGGAACGTCTGCGAGAGACTTTTTTTGGAACAGTTTGTGGTAGACCCACTAGGAAACAGGTAACTCTGGATTTGGTGATATGTAATAAGGCAGCCCTGATTGGGGAGCTGAAGGTGAGTGAACCCTGAGGGGGCAGTGACCATAACGTGATAGAATTCATCCTGCAGTTCGTGAGGGAGAAGCTGGAATTCAATGTAATAAGAGGAGTTAATGAGCAAGTTAGACAAAGGAGAGCCAATGGACATGATCTATTTGGGTTTCCAGAAGACCTTTGACAAGTTGCCAAATAACCTAAGAGCCCATGGAGTTTGGCGCCCGGTACTGACATGGAGAGAGAGTGGAAATAAATGGATCTTTTGCAGGAAGGCAGCAGGTGCCTCGTGCAGTTCAGCAGGGGGCAGTGTTGGGACCTCAGCTATTCATGTAACAATTAATTATATATTAATGATCGGGAAAAGGAACTGAGGGCATTGTTCCTAAATTTGCAGATAACACAAAGATGAGGGGAGGGAAAGGCAGAGTTTAGGAAGTAGGGAGGCTGCAGAAGGACTTGGAAAGGCTCAGAGAGTGGGCGAAGAAGTGGCAGATGGAATACAGTGTGGGAAAGTATGAGGTTATGCCCTTAGGTTGGAAGAATAGAAGCTTAAACTGTTTTCTAAACGGGGAAATTTGGAATTCTGAAGCATCAAGGTACTCAGAAGTCCTCTTTCAGATTTCTCTGAAGGTTATCATTTCGGTTCAGTTGGCAAATAGGAAGACAAGTGAAATGTAATCATTCGTTTGAACTGAGTTAGAATACAAGGGCAGGTGTGTACTGCTGAGGCTTGGAATATTGTGAACAGTTTTGGGACCTGTATCTAAGGAGGGATGTGCTTGTATTGGGGGAGATCCAGAGGAGGTTTATAAGAATGACCCTGGGGGTTCCAGCCTGGTCTGATGAGGAGCTGTTGAGTACTCTGGATGTGTACTTGATCGAGTTCAGAAAGACATGAGGGATCACATTGAACTTACAGAATACTGAGAGGCCTGGATAGAGTGGGCGGGGAGAAGATGTTTCCACTCGTCAGAGAAACTCGGACCAGTGGGCACATCCACAGAGTTAAGGGATAACTCATGAGGACTGAGATGAGGCGGAATTTCTTCTGCCAGAAGGTGGTTAATCTATGGACCTCACTGCTGTGGACGTGAAGCAATTGAGTGTATTTCGGACAGACATTGATCGGCTCTTGATTGGATAGGCGATCAAACATCATGGAAAAATGGTTGTGAGAAACACATCTGCCATAACCAAATGGCACAGCAGACTTAATGAGGAGAATGGCCTAATTCTGCTTTAAGATCATTAGGCCTTGTGGTCTTTTGAAGAGACTCTGCCAAACCCCAGAACACTGAAAGCACTGGATTATGAGCCCTGCTGGAGCTGTTTGTCATCAGAACTTTGCTAAGAGATAACCAAAGAGTGGAGAGAGCGCAGATCCTTTTCCTTGTAGGAATTTCAGAATGCTTCCCAGCTCCTGGAATACGATGAGAGCAGGAATTGTAGTCAGTGACAGCAGTTGGAGCTCCGGGTTTCGGAGCTTGAGCAGCAGCTGGTGTCAGTGCGGAGCGTCCGTGAGGCTGAGAGCTCCGGGGAGAGCACGTTTCTAGATGTGGTCACTCTGCAGCTTCAGAGTATGCAGGGAGAGAGGGAATGGGGGAGCAGCAGACAGTCCAAAAGAACCAGGCAGATAGTACAGGAATACCCTCAGAGTGTCCCACTGTCGAGCTGGGATTCAGTTCAGAATCCTGGTGGGAGTGATGGTTCAGCTGGGGAATGTAGCCAGAGCCAAGTCACTGGCACTGTGGGGGGCTCAGCTGTACAGGGGGGCACAAGGAAGACTGGAAGAGTGATAGTGAGAGGTGATTCGACAGCGAGTGCAATTGATAGGTGTTTCTGCAGTTGCAGATGGGAATCCAGGATGGTGTGTTATCTCCCTGGTGCCAGGGTCAAGGATGTCACTGAGCAGCTGCAGAGCACTCAGAGTGGAGACGGGGAACAGGCAGCAGTTGTGGTCCACATCGGTCCCAGTGACAGAGGGAGACAAGGGATGTGGTCCTGCAGTCTGAATTTTGGCAGGAAATTTGTAGCAGGAGCTCAAAAACAGAAATCTCTGGATTACTCCAAGGGTCCCACACAAGTGAGAATAGGAACAGGAGGATAACACAGGTGTATGTGAGGCTGGAAAAGTGGTACGGGAGGGAGGGCTTTAGATTCTTGGGACTTTGGGAATCACTCTCGGAGAGATATGACTTCTATAGACCAAATGGGTTGCTCCTGAACAGAGCAGGAACTGAGCTCCTTGCTGGTGTTGTTGGAGAGGGTTTAAACTGACATGGAAGGGCTGTGGGCACCAGGGGCGAATATCCAAGGAACACAGAATCCTGGAAGAGTTAGATCACCAGAGTAACAAATCGTAACCTATTAGGCAGGGTCAAAGTGAGGAAGAGAGTCATCATTTCTAAACCCCGCTGACTGTGCATGTATGGGACTGCACGGAGTGTGGGGAATAAGATTGGGGAGTTACAGACACAGATTGCCAAGTGGAAATCTGAAGTTGGTGCTGTAACAGATGAGGCTCAAATAAGGACAGGACTGGGTGTTAAATATTCCTGGATACAAGGTGTTCAGGAAAGATAGGAAAGGATGGAAAGGGTGAGAGGTGTGGGATTGGTTAAGGAGATCGGTGCAGAGCTGGAGAAAGAGGATGTCCCAGAGGGCTCAAGGACAGAAGCGATTTGGTTTGAGATAAGGAGCAAAAAAAGGTGCAATCAGCTTCGTCAGTGCAGTCTATAGGTCACCAACTAGTGGGAAGGAAGTAGAGTGACAAATCTGCAAGGAATTCACAGCAAACATTCGGGGGACTTTAATTATAAGTATACGACTGGGATAGTAGCAGTATGAAGGGCAAAGAGGGGCCAGAGTTGTGAGAGTGTGCTCAGGTGAATTTTCTCCAGCGGTGTGTTCCAATTCTAATGAGATACAAAGCTCTGCCAGACCTGGATCTTGGGAATGAGGAGGCCCAAGTAGATTAAGTGTCAGTGAGAGGACATTTAGGGAAGAGTGACCATTGTATCACAAGGTTTAGGGTGACAGTGGAAAAGGACAAAGGACAATCCAGAGTAAAGTCATGATCATGGATCTTATCCCATGGAGCACCTCCAAATGTTTTACAATTAGAAATTTATACTTTCTTTTTAACCAGAATATGAATGAGTCACAAAACAAATATTTTGCCTCAATATTTACCATTAATAAAGGTAGTGAATTGAAGGAAATTCAGAAAATAAATGTTGATGTCTTGAGTAGAGTCCTCATTACAGAAGAAGAGGTGCAGTGCACCTGTTCTTTAAACTGATAGGGAAATCCCTAGGACCTGATCAGGTCCATCCCAGTACTTTGTGTGAAGCTTAGGAAGAGACAGTGATACCCCTTGGTGAGATATTTATATCATGAACAGCCACGTGTGATGTACTGGAAGACCGGAGCATGGCTCATGTTGTGCTGTTAGTTAAGAAGATCTACAAGGAATTCCCAGGGAATTATAGACAGGTGAGGCTGATATCAGTAGGGAATAAGTTGTTGGAGGGGATTTTGAAAGCCAGGATTTACCATGCATTTGGAAAGACAAGGATTGATTAAGGATAGTACACAAGGCTTTGTAAGTGGGAAATCGAGTCTCACAAATTTGATTGAGTTTTTTTAACACATGACCAAGAAGATAGCTGAGGGCAGAGTGGTAGACATTGTCTACATGGACTTTAGCAAGGCCTTTGACGTGTTCCCGCAAGGACAATTGGTTAGTAAGGTGAGATTAAATGGGATCCAGGGAGGGCAAGCCAACTGATACAAAATTGGCTTAATGGTTGGAGACAATGTGGTGGTAGAAGGTTATTGTTCAGACTGGAAGCCTGTGACCAGCGGTGTGGTAAAAGGATTGGTTCGGGGTTCATCATTGTTCGTCATTTATAGGAAATATTTGAATGAGCATATAGGAGGTATGGTTTGTGAGTTTGCAGATGACACCAAAATTGGCGGCATAATGGGCAGTGATGACGGCTATTTGAGAGTAGATTTACATTCCATATTGAGATAATAGTGCGGTGTTGCATTTTGGTACAAAAACTAGTCCAGGGCTTACAAAGTTAATTGTAGGGCCATAGGGAGAGTTGTCAAAGAGGGAGACCAAGGGGTGGAGGCATATTGTGCCTTGAAACTGGAGTGATATGTAGACAGGGTGATAAAGAAAGCATTTGGTACACTTGCCTTCATTGGTCAGAGCATTGAGCAATGGAGTTGGGACATTATGTTACAGCTCTCCAAGATATTGGTCAGGCCACATTTCTGGTAACCCTGCTATTGGCAACATGTCATTAAACTGGAAAGAGTGTAAACTAGATGACAAGAAATTCATCAAGACTGGATGGTTTAAGTTATAAAGAGTGTCTGGTTAGGCCTGAGCTATTTTCCTTGGAAGGTAAGAGGCTGTGGGGTGACATTTTAGAGGTTTATAAAATCATGATGGGAATAGATAAGGTCAAAGTCTTTTCCTCAAGTCGGAGAGTCCAAAACTAGAGTGCAGAAGTTTAAAGCAAGAGGGGAAAGATTCAAAAGGGACCTGAGTTGCATCTCTTTCACATAGAGCATGGTCCGTGTATTGAATGAGCTGCCAGAGGACATCATAGAGGTGAGTCTGATTACAACATTTAAAAGATATTTGAACAGATACATGGAGAGGAAAGATTTAGGGGGAAATGATCCAAACGCAGGCAAAAGGGACCAAGGGGAATAGATAAGGTGAATAGCTCATGAAGGCTGTAATTATTTTGCAGATGAGGTAAAAAAATTCCTGTGGAAAATTCAGGGATGAGGAAAGTCAGTTCAGAAAGTCTATTGGAGAAATTTGGATAGTCTTCCTTGGGGAAGAGAAGGCTGCGAGGACATTTGTTTCAGGAATGTATCATCAGGAGGGTTCTGGACAGAGTAAACAGGGAGAAAATGTTCCCACTCATGAAAGGATTGACAGCAAGAGGCCACAGATTGAAAGTAATTAGTAAAATAATCAAAACTGAGATGAGGAAAAACATTTTCAGCCAGTGAGTGGTTAAGGTGTGGAATGCACTGCCTGAGAGTGGGGTGGAGGCAGCTTCAATTGAAACATTCCGAAGGGAATGAGACTGTTATTTGAAAAGGAACAATGTGCAGGGTGACAGGGAGAAGGCAGGAGAATGACACTCAGTGAATTGCTCATTCAGAGAGCTGGTCCAGACAGGATGGACAGAATGGCCTCCTTGTGCACTGTAACAATTCTGTGATTGTGTGGTTGAGCAGAGTTAAAGCTGGGGGAGGTGGGAGCTCGGTGTCTCACTGTGCTGCTGGTGCTGCTGCTGCTGCTGAGGTCAGTGAGGTCAGAGACTGGGACAGGGAGCCAGAGCTCACATCAAACTCTGCCCGTGTCTGTCACACTGAGACTGGCAAGAGGTTACTCACTGATTTCACTACATGCTGCAGGAATGGGACCACAGGCTGCAAATGGACAGAGCTCCTCCACACGGTGAGTAAAACTGACTGACTTATATCTTGCTGCTTAAAGGGGGCAATGGAACTAAAGAAATACAGCTGGACACCCTGTTAGACACAGTGCTCCTCAATCAACCATTTCATTCACTGCAGCTCCCCACTAACACCTTCAACAATTCAGTATTTGTGTTTTAGTCAACATTTCAGTATTGACAGGGTTAATAACGGAGGATTGAGGTTTACTTACTCAGTCTGAGCTTGGTTCCTGGACCGAACGTAAGCCACAGTGAGAGCTCCCAGTACAGAGGCTGCACAAAAACCTCCTTCCCTCCATCACTCTCACCCTCTTCCTGTCCCTCTCTGTCTATCGCTCACTCGCACCCTCTCCTTGTCCATTTCTGTCTCTCACCTTCTCTCTGCCTCTCTCTACCACTCATGCCTTTCTCTTGCTCTGTGTTTCTCATTCTGTTTCTCTCTCTCTCTCTCTCTCTGTCTCTCTCTCTCTCTCTCTCTCTCTCTCTCTCTCTCTCTCTCTCTATCCGCTCCCCACCCCAGCCCCCACACCCCCTCTCTCTTGCTCTCTCTTATGTGGCCATGGAGTATAAGGGGGAACCTTGAGGCCTTCAGTGAGTAGTGGACACCACAGGGACTGGAGTGTGTAGTGGACGGTGACAATCCCAGCACGGGGTAATTTGCTCAGTTTTATTTAGATCTAACTGTCGGATATGTCAGTTCAGGTGGCGGGACTATGTGTCCATTATTATACATCTAATATAACTGTGGGATGTATCAGTACAGGAGTTGGGACTGTGCGTCCAGAGATATATATATTAGATATAGCAGTGGGAAGCATCAGTACAGGAAGTGGGACTATGTGTATTGAGGTTTTTGTACAGCTGTGTATCACTGTGTAAGGACTGTACTCGTACTGGCAGTAATAGTCAGCGACATCCTCATTCTGAACGTTGCTGATTGTCAGGGTGAAATGTGTGCTGGATACTTGTGTCCCGGTGAATCTGCTCGAGACTCCTGTGTATCGAGTTGTTGCATCATAGATCAACAGAGAGGGTTTCTGCCCTTCTCGCTGCTGGTACCAGGTAACATCACCACTGGCACTCTGACTGGATTTACAGGTGAGTGTTGCGGTCTGGCCCAGTCCCACTGACAGCACCGGGGGAGACTGAGTCATGATGATGTCCCCACTGATACCTGAGGGGTCAGAGAGAAACACAGTGAAGTCAGAACTGTCACAGAAAGAGCCTGTCAAATGAGAGATTGTTGGAGACACCGAGCATTCCTCTGGTTTCAGCATTTTCCCTTCAATCACAAGTCAGTGGAATTGGAGTGAAATGGAGAGCAGCTAAAGATTCAAGGTGGAAGGAGAGAGATTTGTACCTGCGACACAGAATGCCAGGGGCCAGATCAGCTGGATGTGTGAAACCATGGTGTGTGCTCCTGTCCCTGTGCCTGGTTCCTGATAAATTCTCCCTTCACTCGGCTCTGCTTTATAAAGCTGCAGCCTGTGAGAGTCTGACTGGGTGTTCCTCAGTATGTAAATGGTATCAGGCAGAGAGAGCCAAGTCAGCCCCTCACACTTCCTCTTCTCTCTCTCTCGCTCTCTCTCTCATCCTACTTCCTCCCTCCCTTTTCCTATTTTCCTCTTTCTACCTTTCACTTGAATATATTCCTGTAATTTATTGACTACCTCCTCTTTTCTATTTCCATTTCCGTCTCTATCCTTTCCCAATTATATAATCATGTATATCTTTCCCTTTTTCCATGTATGGTTGACACTCTGTCTATCTCCCTTTCCTTCTGTGTTGGTTGGTCTCTCTCTCTCTCTCTCTGTCTCTCTCTCTCTCTCTCTCTCTCTCTCTCACACACACACACACACACTCACTATGTGTGTCTTCTGTCCTTCTCTCAATCAGAAGCTCGATGACATGAGCAGCAGTTAACAAGTCTGTACTGGTCATCCATGATCTAACAACACTAATCCCAACTTGGCATTGAGGGGGAGATCAGCCATGATCATGTTGAATTGCAGAGCAGTCTCACAGGGCTAATCCCGAACCCTAACCCTAATTCTAACACTGATACTACCCCAACTCCATGTTTCTATCTTTCTATGTCTGTGTTATCTTCAACCTCTGCCCTTGGGTATTGATCCCTCTACTCATGGAAAAATTGCCTTCCTGTCTACTCTATCTCTAACCCATATAATCTTATCACCCTTTATCAGGTTCCCTCTCAACCTTCACTGCTCCAAGAGAAACAATCCCAGCCTTTCCAATCATTCCTCATAGCTCAGACCCTCCAGGTCAGGCAGCATCCTGGGAAATCTGCTCTGCACCCTCTCGAGTACAGTCATATCCCTCTCATAATGTGGTGAACAGAACCTGTTTGTCTGCCTGTCTGTCTCTCTCACTAGATTGCCTTTACTCCAGTCTCACATCTACTCTGTCTCTTTCTCTGTCTCAGTCACACTGTCTCAGACCCTGTCTTTCTCTCTCTTTTCTTCAACCACACTATCTTTGCCTCCCTTTACCTCTCTCTCTCCCTGCACTCAGCTTACACTGCCTCAAACTCTCTCTCTTTGTCACACCCTGTCCTTCTATCTCTATCTCTCTGACTGTCTTTCTCTCTCTCTCACTCCCTGCCTCACTCTTTCCCAGGTGACAATAGATAAATCTCCCTCTGCTCTACCCCACTAATGGATTTTAACCCTTGACCCCAGACACATATCTTCTCCTGGACTAAGGCCAAATTTCTCACATTGACCATGGTTTGGTGTCTCTGCAGAACATGAACACATTCTTGCCAAATGAAGGGCAATTCTGTGCTGTTGGCCTATTCTCACTGGGGACTGGATTGGCATAAACCTCATTCCATGAAACCCAGCAGAGAGAGGAGATCCTCAGGCCATCAGTGTGAGCTGGAGGGACGGGGCAGGCTCTGACCCACTGACCCATCCTGTCCATCCACATCATGTTCCAATTCCTTCCTCTCTCCTTTCTGTTCCATGGTCAGGCTCTGGATCAGGGTGTTTTACTGGGATGAGGTCAGGACAATCACACAGTTACAACAGAAAGGAACTGAACCCCACACCTACCATGATGTCCATGTCCCACTGTGACCCTCCAATAGAGACCAGTAAACATGGAAGTCATTCCCACCGGACAATGAATAGAGACCATTAAACATGGGCCTCTTTGCCACTGCACTCCCTCATGGAGACTTGCAATTATGGGCCTTCTTCCCACTGAATAGTCCAGCAGAGACGAGTTAAAGATGGACTTTATTCCTGTTGGACCTTCCAGTAGAAACCATGGAAAGAAAGGCCAACATTTCATTGAACTCTCCAGTACAGACCAGTAAATATGGAGCAGCTTCAAATTAAGACCAGTAAACAACGATCTTTGGAACGTTGGAAGGAGGAGCAAGAATAAGTAATTCAGACCTTCAAGCACGTTTGGCATTTAACATAATCATGGCTGATCTTATCCTCATCTCCACTTTCCAGACTGCTCCCTATTGCCCTCTATCCTGCTTTTCATCAGAAAAATATCTGTTTCTTTCTTGAATCTGTTGATTGAATCTGCCTTCACTGCACTCTCGGGGCAGTGACTTCCACAGATTCTCAACCGTCTGAGAGAAATAGTAAGAATGGAACAGAATCCCTACAGTACGGAAACAGGTCATTCAGACCAACAAGTCGATCACGACCCTTGAAAGAGCATTCCACCCAGACCTGTTCACCCTACCCTTTCCCCTGTAACCCTACATTTGTCATGACGAATGAACCGAACCTCCACATCCCTGGACACTATGGGTAATTTAGCATGGCCAATCCTCCTAGGTTGTACATCTTTAGACTATGGGAGGAAACCGGAGCCCCCAAGTGAAAGCCATGCAGACAGGGGGAGAATGTGCAAACTCCGTACAGTTGCCAGAGGATGGGATCAAACGGGGGTCCCTTGCAATGTGAGGCAGCAGTACTCACCGCTGTGCCACCTGTAGTTTCACCTCATCCCAGTTTTGAACCTACCTCCTCTCACTCTATATCTATGGCCTATTGTTCAAGAATGGCCCACAAGAGGGAACATCTGTTCCATCTCTGCCTTATCAATCCCCTTTAGGATTTTATGTACCTCTCACAGATCCCCCCCTCATGTGACTGAATTCCAGTCAGTACAAGCCCAAGCTATTCAGCCATTCCTGTACGACAGCCCTTTCATCCCGGGAATCAGTCTGGTGAACATCTTCTGAACTGTATCCTGTGCCACCATATCCTTCATCAAGTAAGGAGACCAAAACTGGACACAATGCTTCAGATGTGATCTCACCAATACCTCACAGAATTGTAACAATATTTCTTTATTTCTGTAATCCACTCCTTTTATAATAAATACCAAGATTCCAATTGCTGCAAGAAATGCCAACATTCCAATTCCATGGGGCTCAGTTTCCACTGAAACTCCAACAGAGATCAGGAAACATGGGCCTCCTTCCATCAGGACTCTCCAGTAGACACCAATAAACCTGGACATTGTTCCCACTGGACCACGAAATAGAGATCAGTAAACATGGTTCTCCATCCCACTGGAATGTCCAATGGACATGAATAAGCCTGGGCCTCTTTCCCACTGGACCCTCCAGTATCGGAGACTCAAACCCCACATCCTCTCCATCACATTGGTCTCTTATTTCAATCTCCACAACATTATTTGCCTCTGTATTACATCATCCCCTTTACCACAGAAATCTTTATTCCTGCTCATCCCACCTCCAAACTCCATGATTCCGATGTCCTTTCCCAGCTTACTCTATTTGTGTTCTATAAATTCCAAATTGTCTGAAATGGAGTGGCCCCTTCCCTGTCTCACACGTAGGAGAAGATGGACAGATTTTATATTAGTAATGAGTTGAAGCATTCTGAAAAGTGAATGTGGTCAGAATTGCTCAAACTGATGATGGCTCCTGCAGTTGAATACCCTGCTGGCAAGCTCCAGACTTTTACACACAGAATGGGGAAGTGTGTATAGTAGGGATATATTGTAGGGCTCCATGGAACTATCCCTCAGCAACAAGTGTCCCTCAGGAGGGGAGAGAGAATGTTCAGGGTCCTGCGCTCCATTTCCCAGCCCAGGCTCTTCCTGAATGACCTCTTCCTGTGCTCGGGGGAGCAGATTTAGGACTGAATTGAGAAGGCACTTCTTCAGCCAGAAGGTTGTGAATCGATGGAAATTGCCTGCCCAGTGAAGTGGTTGCGGTTTCCTCAGTAAATGTGTTTGAAGCTAAGACAGATATTTTTTGAACAGTAAAGGAATTAAGGGTTGTGGTGGGAGGGTGGGTAAGGGGAGCTGAGGCCAGGAAAAGATCAGACATGGTCTTATTGAATTGTGGACCGGGCTCGAGGGGCCAGACGGCCTACTCCTGCCCCTCATTCTTATGTTCTTCCAGATTCCAGGGAGTGCAGATGGTTCACAGTTTTTTCCCGTCTCAGTAACAAAGGTCCAGCTGCTCCGAGCTCCTTCTTTCACTTCCGCTATTGATGAAGTTTCAACCTTGCGATCTGACAGTCTTTGCAGTTATTTTTTACACTGGGGCTTTCTGCTGTGGTCAGAATCTCTAATAATAAGTGTCCAATCAGTGACAATCACAGCAGCTCAGAGCAGTCAGGACTGAGGAGACAGGCTCAATGAGAAACATAATGGGAAGATCAAAGCCATCCACTTCAGATCTTGGTACAAATTCCAAAACTCTCCCTGAGCACTGTCTGCGGCTCAACCAGACTCTTTACAAAAACAGAACAGTTCTGAAAAAGGTTCACTTGACCCAAAATGTAAACTCTGCTTTCTCTCCACAGATGGTGCTAGACCTGCTGAACCTTTCCAGCAATTACTGTTTCTGTTTCTCATTTACAGCAACCACAGCTTTTTCAGCTTTTATTTAGTATCAGACTCCTTCCTATCTTGCCCTCATCTTTGAGGCTGATCTGAACCCCAAATCCTCCACGTCACAGAGATCACTCACTGAAAATCTCTTTGCATTGGGACACCAAATGTGATCAATTCAATGTTGTCCTGGGCCACATCATAGCCACTGCCCTCTGTAAACTTCAGCTCATTCCAAACTCTGCTGCCCGTATCCAAAGTCTCACCAAATCCCATCCCCATCCCCCACTGTCCTCACTGAGCTACATTGGCTCCCAGTCCAACAACATCTCTAGTTAAAAATTCTCATCCTTGTTCTCAAACCCTCCCTGTCCTCCACCCTCCCTATCCAAGTAACCACCTCCTAGCTGCCAAATTCGGTATATTTATTAATCTTAGATATATAGTTCTCGAATCCTTTTTGCACATCTTTGAGAGATATTGTGAAATGCTGAGGTCCCAGCACAGATCCCTGGGAAACCACTATTTGCATCTTTCTCATTGGAGAGCACACACATTATCCTTCCTCTCTGTCTCCTGCCTCCAAACTAATTCCTGAAACAAGGCAAATGTGTTTTCTCAATCAATATGTTTCCATGTTGATGAATAGTCTCTCAAACAGTGAAGCTAGGAGCAGGAGTCGCCATTGGAGCTTGTTCCGCCATTAAATATGATCATGGCTGATCATCCAACACAATCACATGTTCCACTTGCACTCCATAACCTTTGATTCCTTTCGTCCTGAGAACTATATCATACCCTTTCAGGAAAATATTCAGTGGTTTGGGCTCAACTGCTTTCAGTGACAGAAACTTCCACAGGCTTCCCATTCACTGGATGAAAAACTTTCTTTCCATCTCAGCCCGAAATGGCCTTTCCCATACCCTTAAATTGTAATCTTTGGTTCTGGGCTCCCCAGGCATCAGGAACATCCCGCCTTGACCTGTTAGGACTTTCAAGTTTTCAATGTGACTCCCCTCAATCTTCGAACCTCCAGTGAAAATAATCCTCACTGAATCAGTTTCTCATCAGATCGAAGTGCTGTCATCCCCAGGAATCAGTCTGATAAACATTCACTACTCTCCCCCCACACCCAGAACATCCTTCCTCAGATAAGGAGACCAAAACTGCACACAATACAATCATAAAATCACACAGTACAGAAGAGGCCCTTCGACCCATTGTACCTGTACCAGCCAAACCACACTAAACCTACACCGGTCCCAATTTTCAACACGAGGCCCATAGGTTTAAATGTTAGGAAATTGTAAGTGTTCATCCAAGTACTTTTTAAAGGTTGTGAGATTTGCCACCTCACCTGCCATCCCAGGCAGTGCAAACCAGACCCCTCACTACCCTCTGAGTGAAAACCTGCTCTTCAAATGCCCTCTAAAGCTCCTGTCTTTCACAGTGAATGTGTGCCAACTCTAAGTAAAGGGAACAGCTGCTTTATATCCACACTGTCAATTCTCCTCATGACCGTATACATCTCTATCAGGTCCCCCTCCACCTTCTCTGCTTCAAAGAAAACAACCCAAGCTTATCCAGCCTCTCTTCATCGTTGAAATGCTCCACCCCAAGCAACATCCTGTTGACTATCCTCTGCACCCCGTCCAGTACAATCCCATCTTTCGGATCATGTGGTGACCAGAACTGCACACAGTACTCCAGCTGTGGCCTAACCAAAGTTCTGTACAGCTCTAACATATCTTCCTTAACATATCTATAACATATTTTCATCTATACTAGAAATGATAAAGGCAAGTATCCTATATACCTTCATAAATACCTTATTCACCCGTTACATCTTCCAAAGTTCATCACCTCACATTTATCTGGGGTAAGTTCTATCTGACTCTGATCTGCCCATCTGACCAATCCAGTTAGATCCTCCTGTAACCTAAGACCTTCTTCCTCACTGTCAACCATCTGCCAAACCTCGTGTCACCGACAAACTCAGTCATCATCCACTCACCCCCACCCCTCACCTCTCACATTCTCATCTTCATTGTTTCAATACATCCTGAACAATAAGGGACCCAGCACTGTTCCCTGTGGTATCCCACTGCACACTGGGCCCAGTCATACAAACGACCTTCTGCCTCCACCCACTGTCTCCTGTCACTGAACCAGTTTTGGTTTGAATATTTCAGGTGTGGTCTCACTAAGCCCCCATACAATTATAGCAAGACATCTCTGATCCTGTACTCAAATCTTCTCACTATGAAGATAACATATCATTTACCTTCTTCACTGCCTGCTGCACCTGCATGCTACCCACCCTATCAATGCAATCTCCTGACCTGGGAATAGGGTACAAATCCATCTTTGTGACTCCATTCATTTTCCTATACTGTACACAGGATCGAATTGAAACATTTGGTATCAGAACCAACACTGCAAGAGATCCCCAATTACTCTTACAGTTCAATCAGTGTACCCTGTCTAGTTTGTGATCAGTAATTTGCTGATTTTTAGATGGTTAGAATCATCCCTAGATCCCTGGTTCTGCCACTGGATTTATTTTAAAATGTCAACTGAAGAAGGCAGTCAATGGGTGTTTCAGGGCAAAAGAATCTCTACGTTTACTCAATACAAAAGATATGTATAATACAAGAACGATTGCAAATGTAATAAAAAGTGAAATTAACCCTGTCATTTGTACAGAGAACAGTAATTAAATACACTATCAAATTAAACACAGGTTATAACCTATTAGAAACTAGACTCGAAAAGTGTGGCGCTGGAAAAGCACAGCAGGTCAGACAGCTTCTGATGGACAGGAGAATCGCCGTTTCAGGCATAAGCTCTTCATCAGGAAGGTTGGGGGGAGGTGCAACTGGGCTGAGAGATAAATAGGAGGGTGGGAAAGGGATGGGGGCAAGTAGCTGGGAAGGTGATAGATAGAAGATGCAGGTGGGGGGGGGGTGAGGTGATCGTGATAGTTCAGAAGGGATGGTGGAGGAGATAGGTGTTATGGATGATGGACAGATACGAAAGTTCAAGAGGGTGGTGTCCAGTTGGAGGATTGGATATTCGTTTGGGGGGGGTGGGGATGAGGGGAGATAACGAAACTGGTGAAATCAACATTGATACCGTGTGGTTGGGGGGTCCCAAGGTGGAAAATGAGACATTCTTCTTCCCTACATGGTGGCTCAGTGGTTAGCACTGCTGCCTCACAGCACCAGGGTCCCAGGTTCGATTCCAGCCTTGGGTGACTGTGTGGAGTTTGCACATTCTCCCTGTGTCTGCGTGGGTTTCCTCCGGGTGCTCCAGTTTCCTCCCACAGTCCAAAGATTTGCAGGTCAGGTGAATAGGCCATTCTAAATTGTCTGCAATGTTAGGTAAATTAGTCAGTGGGAAATGCTCCTGGGTGGGTTACTCTTCAGAGGGTTGGTGTGGACTTGTTGGGTCACAGGAATGTTTCCACCTTATAATCTAATCCAATCCAAAAGCTCAGGTGAATTGGCTATGCTAAATTGCTCATAGTGTTATGTGCATTAGTCAGGAGTAAATATAGGGTCGAGGAATGAGTCTGGGTGGGGTACGCTTTGGAGGGTTGGTGTGGACATGTTGGGCCAAATGGCCAGTTTCCATACTGTAGGGAGTCTAATCTAATCCAATCAGATTTCGAGTGGCTTGGAGTTGGCAGTGGAGGAGGCCCAGGACTTGCATGTCCTTGGCAGAGTTGGAAGGGGATTTGAAGTGGCCGACCACAGGGTGGTGGGGTTGTTTGTTGCAGGTGTCCCAGAAATGTTCCGCAAGTTCGTCCTTCCCAACATTCCTGATGAAAGGTGTCTGTGCAAAATGTCGATTCTCCTTCTCCTCAGATGCTGTCTGACCTCCTGTGCTTTTCCAGCGCCTCACTTTCCGACTCTGACCTCCAGCATCTGCAGTCCTCACTTTTAACTATTCGAAGCAAAACAGTTTGAATCACACAAACTTTAATCAGGCTCCCTACCCTTGGGGTCCCAATGCACTGTCACCAGCCACCATCCCCTCCCTGCGAGCTCAGAGGGAAACTTTGGGGTCTCAGGATTTTCAGCTCAGCACCAAGGAAAATACAGGTTTAAAATGTGTCCTGTTGGTGAGGTTCTCGCCGTCAGTTCTCTTGGCTCAGGACAGGTCTGAGAGAAAGTGAGGACTGCAGATGCTGGAGATCAGGGTTGAAAGTGTTGTGCTGGAAAAGCGCAGCAGGTCAGGCAGCATCCATGGAGCGGGAGAATTAACGTTTCGGGCATAAGCCCTTCATCAAGAATAAGACCTGGGGGCTGAGAGATAAATGGGAGAGGGGGGTAAGACTGGGGCGAAGGTATCTGGGAATATGTTTGGAAAAGGCCTGTCTCTGGAAGCTCTTGTTCAGATCGTGTTTGGTTGGTGTTCCTGCTCTCGGGTGTCCATTGTTGCGATGATGTTCTTCGTTTGGTTCCTGGATGCACCTTCTCTATTCAGACTCTGTGGTTCTTGGTTCTGAAGCTGCTTGTTGGGGCTTGCTGAAGCTGTTCCTGCAGAAACTTGTTGTTGAAAAGGCTCACCCTCAGATTAGGGCTGGCTGTTATACAGACTGTGTGCCCCATTATCTCCCCTCCGATCTGTATTGTCCAATGTGTTTCTGGTGTTCCCTTTGGGGTCAGTTGGCTTCCTGACAGTTAAGAGTGTTTGTGAATGTATCTTGATTGATGTTGACTGCCCAATATCTCTGTGAATAAATATTGATTGTGTTGAATGTCGAGTATCTGTGTCAGTTCCAAAGTGTCTGTGTTAGTAGGCCGAGGTGTAAAAATGAGGTTCAGTCTGGAGAATGAGGTCTGGTTGGTGTCTCTTCAAGGGTTGAGGTGTGAACTGGAATTACAGGCAGAACAATGGTTCCAGGCAGCCATCTCCGTGTCTCTGTGTTTTCCCAGAGCTCAGCCCAGCTGCCTCTTTATTTTTAAATGGTTTTTAAAAATCCAGGGTTTTAGATGATTGGGATATTTGCTCAATTCCAACATGGGAGAACTCCAATTACTCTGACAAATCAATCAATTGATTCTCAAATAAACATTGAGCTTCCATTGTTACTTTGGCCAGTTTCTCTGGTTTTAACCAAAATGGGTTTTGTTTTATTGGGTCTGAATTATCTACCTCCACATAATGTTCAATTAATGTGACCCATCCAAGTGTCTCTTTTCCGACCATGTATCAGTGCAAAATGTGGCCATTCAGCCCATCAAGTCCACTCTGCCATTCTATCATAGTTGATTTGTTTGTCAACCCCATTCTCCTGCCTTCTCTGTTACCCTTGATTGGTTTATCAATCAAGAACCTATCTATCTGTCTTAAATACACTCCACAGCACTCTGCAGCAATGATCAATCCACAGATTAACCATTCTCTGGATGAAGAATCTCCTCCTCATCTCACTTCCAAAGGATGGCCCCTTCTGAGGCTGTGCCCTCAGGTCCCAGTCTCTCTGCAAAGTGGAAACATCTTCTCCATGTCTACTCTATCCAGGCCTCTCAGTATACTGTATGTTTCACTGAGATTCCCCCTCATCCTTCCAAACTCCATCGAGTACAGACCGAATACAGGCCTCAACCATTCCTCGTACAAACTTCTTTGTATTCTCTGAGCAATCTCATTCTGTCCCTCTGTTGATCTTTCTCCAGACACAAAAATAGTGCCTGAAATCTGTAATATCTCTGAGTTTGTTCACCTCACAGAAGGAAGTTCACTTTGGGAATTGACCAATTCTCTTTGGCTCTCACACTTTTTCTCATCCCCTTTCTGCTACACTCAGTGCTGGACATATCTCTACACAACTGAATAGTTCCTCAAAAACTGGGAGAGGAATTAAGGATGCTGCTTTCATCATGTGTGGAGGTTTACCTACAACTTGACAAGTTTTTTAAAAAATGTATTCACTTTGTGGAATGTGAGCATCGCTGGCTGGCCAGCATTTATTGCTCATCCCTAGTTGCCCTTGAGAAGGCTTTTGATGAGCTGCCTTCTTGAACTGCTGCAGTATACCTGCTGTGGGTTGACCGACAATACCATTCGGGAGGGAATTCCAGAATCTGGAGCCAGCAACAGTGAAGTGACACAATACATTTCAAGTCAAGTTGGCTTGGAGGGGAACTTGAAGGTGATGGTGTTCTCATATATCTGGTGCCCTTGTCCTTCCAGATGGAAATGGTTGTGTTTGGAAGGTGCTGTCTGAGGATATTTGGTGAATTTCTGCAGTGCATCTTGTAGATAGTGCACACTGCTGCTGCTGAATGTCGGTGGTAGAGGGCATGGTTACATCTGGATGCAGTGCCTATCAAGTGGCTGCTTTGCCCTGGATGGTGTTCAGCTTCTTGAGTGTTGTTGGGGGCTTCACCCATCCAGGCAAGTGGGGAATATTCCATCACATTCCTGACTTGTGCCTGACTTGGGCCAGGCTTTCAAGAGACAAGAGGTGAGGTACTTGCTGCAGTATTCTTAGTCTCTGACCTGCTTTTGTAGCCACTGTGTTTATTTGGTGAGTTTCAGCTGGCTATCAACTCCCAGGATGTTGATAGTGGGGGACACGTTCATGGTAACACCACTGAATGTCAAGGGACACTGGTTAGATTGTCTCTTATTGGTGACAGTCAGAGTCTAGCATTTATATGACATGAAAGTTACTTATCACTTGTCAGCCCAAGCCTGGATATTATCAGATCTTATTGCATTTGAACATGGGTTGCTCCAATCTCTGAGGAGTTGGAAATGGTGCTGAATATCGTGCAAACATCAGTGAACATCACCCCTTCTGACCTTGTGGAGGGAAGGTCATTGATGAAACAGCTGAAGGTAGTTGGGCGAAGGAGACTACCCTGAGGAGCTCCTCCAGAGATGTCCTGGAGTTGAGATGACTGACCTCTAACAACCATGACCATCTTCCTATGTGTCAGGTATGGCTCTAAATACCAAAGAGTTTGCCAATGATATCCAGTGATTCCAGTTTTTTTTAGGACCTTGAACCATTTGTTGACATCATGTGGAGTGAATCGAATTGGCTGAAGACTTTTATCTGTAATGCTGGAGACCACTGGAGGATCATCCACTTGGCACCTCTGTTGAAGATTGCTGCGAAAGCTTCAGCTTTATCTTTTGCACTGCTGTGCTGGGCTCTTCCATCATTGAGGATGGGGATATTTGTGGAGAATCCTCCTCCTCCAGTGAGATGTTTAATCATCCAACACCACTCATGACAAGATGTTTCAGGACTGCAGAACTTAGATCTTATCCGTTGGTCGTGGAATTCTTTAATTCTGTCTATCATTTGCTGCTTATGCTGTTTGGTATGCAAGGAGTCTTCTTTAGTGGCTTCGCCAGGTTAACACCTCATTTTAATGCATGCCTCGTGCTGTTCCTGGCATGCCCTCCTGAATTCTCCATTGTTGACCCCCTGGTTTGATGGAAATGGTTGAGTGGGGGATACGCCGGGCCAGTATGTTTCAGATTGTGCTGGAGCAGAATTCTGCTGCTGTTGATGGCCCACAGTGCCTCATGGATGCCCAGTCATGAGTTGTGAGATCGGTTGTAAGTCTGTCCCAGTTAGCACAGTGATAGTGTCACACAACATGATGGATACTATTCTCAGTGGAAGGCAGGAGTTGGCCTTCAAAAAGACTGTGTGACGCTCACTCTGACAAACACTGTATAGGACAGATGCATCTGCAGTTGGCGGATTGGTAAGGATGAGGTCAAGTATGACACATTTTTAAAAACTGCACCACATATTTAAATAATTTTTGCTCGGTAAAACACTTGATTCCGGATGCCTGTGTTTTCCAAATCCGCATGGTCCTGTCATGGAAATCTGATGTACTCTCCACAATATCTCCCTATGATAGCTGGGTGGGACCACTAGCCTTTGTCTAACTGACCATTCTTTATCTGGGAGTCGATGAGGGGGGGTCTCCACTTCCTCATCAGTGCTCCATTCTGAAGGTAATAACACTCTGAAACTCCTCCAGCCTCGACCTCAGTATGAGCTGACTGTGCTCATTTATTTCATTCAGGATCTGCTTTTTGGATCTGCTGTAATTAGGGACATCATACCAAACACTCCAGCTGGATTATCTTCACCCTTTCGGAAAGTTTCAGCGATCCTTTCGCTTGCTGTGGTGTTACATCAACCCTTATTGATGGATTTGGTTTAACCATGGCCCTGGTTACCTCACACAAAGGAGAGAGACCAGGAACCTGTTCCTGTCATTGTTCTGTTTCTTGGACCTCCTTTGGGCATTCTGTAATTATCGGGGAAGCTACTGCCTTTAGTCCTGACAAATCATTCCCCAGAAGGAAATCGACTCCCTCAACAGGGAATGTTTTCCCCACTCCGACAATCCCAGGCAACATCCTGGTGAATCTCCTCTCCACCCTCTCCAGTCCAATCACAACCTTCTGACAGTGTCATGACCAGTACGATACACAGTATTTCAGATATGACCTAATCAATGCTCTGTAAAGTAACAGCGAGACTTCCTTGCTCCTATATTCTACACCCTAGCTAATGATGGCAAGCATCCTTTATGCCTCCTTCACCACCCTTCCTAGCCGTGCTGATACCTTCCAGGATTGATGGACTTGTACACCAAGGTCCCTTTGTTCCTCACTACTCCCAAGGCACCTAAGAACAGAAGAACTAGGAGCAGGAGTAGGCCTTCTGGCCCTTCAAGCCTGCTCTGCCATTTAATAAGATCATGGCTCATCTTTTCATGGACTCAGTTCCCCTTACCCACGCTCTCACTGTATCTCTTAATTCCTTTACTGTTCAAAAAAATCTTAGCTTTGAAAACGTTTACTGAAGTAGCATCGACTACTTCATTGGACAAGGAATTCCAGTGATTTATGACCCTTTGGGTGAAGAAATTCCTTCTCAATTTGGTCCTAAAACTGCTCCCCCTAATTTTGAGGCTCTGCCCTCTTGTTTTAGTTTCACCTACCAGTGGAAACGTCCTATGTCTTATCTATTCTCTTCATAATTTTATATGTTTCTATAAGATCCCCCACCCCCTCATTCTTCTAAGTTCCAATGATGCATCCCAGTCTACTCAGTTTCACCTCTCACAGGTCAACCCTCCCAACCCCTGAATCAACCGAGTGAACCTTCTCTGCACCCCTTTGTGTGCCAGTACATCCTTTCTCAAGTCAGGAGACCAAAACAGCACGCAGTCCTCTAGGTGTAGCCTCACCAGCACCCTGTACAGCTGCAACATAACCTCTCTGCTTTTTCAACTCAATCCCTTTTGCAATGAGGACAAAATTCCAGTTGCCTTCCTAATTCCTTGTTGTACCTGCAGATCAGCCCTCTGTGATCCATGCACAAGGATACCCAAGGCATATACCTTTCATTGTGTATATCCCTCCCTTATTAGACCTCCCAAATTGGATCACCTCGCACTTATCAGGATTGAATGCCATCTGCCATTGATCTGCCCAATTTACCAGCTGATCAATATCAGACTGTAGCCTGAGACCCGGTGATCCAAGATGGCAGCAGAGTAGGACACTTCAGACCAAGTTCACCTGCTCCATCTGTTTCCTTTTCTTGTTTTTCTTCCATCTTTTTGTCTTTTCTTTTGTGTTTTTCTTTTGTCCTTCTTTCATCTTTTCTCTCCCAGCCACTGGCTCACAGCCTCAGACACCCGGTCTCCGATCAATGCAGACCCAGTGATACGGCCTCTCAGCTTTGTGTAGCAGTGTCCTGGCCTGGCAGGGAGACCTTCCAGCCCAGAAAGGCAGACTCTCGGTCTGACATGGTGGCCTCTCAGTTTAATGTGGTGGCCTCCCAGACCAGCATGCTGGACTGTCAGCCCAGTGTGATGGACTGTCAGTCTATCATGGCCATCTCTGAGTGGCCCAGTGTGGTTGTCTCTCAGCCCACAGGGTGATCTTTTGCTTTATTTGGTGGTCTCTCAGCCCAGCACTGCCTCAGCATGGACATCCGGTCTCAGGGTAACAATTCGCAGTATGATCCCATCGTCGCAAAGTGTTGAGGAAAGACTAATGATTGAACTTTCAGATTTGTTACTTTATTGTCTTCTTAAAACTAATCTGTAATGGGTATCTTTTAACTTTATTCTTTCTTTCTATCTTGTTCTTAAGATTCTGTACCTAGGTCCTTGTACGTAAGATGGCACCTTGTGAGGCGACATTACGTACTTTTCACTGCACTCCTATCCTTTTGTACTTGAGTACTTGTGACAATAAAATAAAAATCAAATCAATATCAACAACACCAGCAATTTATGTGGCATCTGAAATCTTTCTAATTATTCAATCACAGTCAATTTGTTAATGTACATTACAAACAGAAAGGGTCCCGGCTCCAATCCCTGTCACACACCACTGGTCACAAGCTTCCAATCACAAAGACAACCCTCCACCATCACTCTTTGCCTCATATTTGGAAGCCAATTTTACATATAATTTGCCAACTTGCCTTGGATCCCATGGGCTCTTACCATCTGGGCCAGCCTTCCATGTGGGGCCTTTGTTGACACAATCAATACTGGCATCCCTACCTCTCCAAGAATTGCTTAATACTGTACTTCAGGATTTTTTCTAATAATTTCCTTCACACTGACATCAGACTAACTGGTCTGTAATTGCCTAGCCTATCCCTGCTGCCCTCTTGAACAAAGGAACCACATTGACAATGCTCCAGTCTGGCACTTCACCTGTGGCCAGCGAAGTATTAATCAAGGAAAAGGCAATCAAACTTTAAAGGCAATGAAATGAAAACTACAGTTAATTTAAACCGAAAGATGTGATAGAGAAATGGACCCCTTCTCCTGTTATTTGAGGACTGGAAAGAAATAATGTTAGATTAGAAAGGATTTTAATTTGCCATGAGTTTTGAAATCTTTTGAATGTGTGTTTCCTGTCAGTATGTTTCACCTTCATTTCTTCTGTCGAAGGCGGTATTATTATTACATCGAAATCATTGTGTGCTTCTGCTCCACAGATGCTGCACACCAACTGCATTTCTTCAGCAGTTTCTGTTTGCGTTTCAGTCTGAGATCTGTGTTGTCCAATAATACCAGCTGTTGGGATGGGAATAGTTGGCTAGCATCATGATTTTCACTCTAATTGGAAATTGGCACTTCATATTTGATGAATCCACCAAACCTTTCCACTGTTTTCACATCTGTCAGTCACCACATCACTGCGACCGCTCCTACCTTTCCAGGTTCCAGGCAAATCCTTTTACTCTCAGTATGTGACGAATGTCCTTAACTTGGGCATCTTTAATTGCAAACTTTCTTGTTCAGCTTAATGACTCTTTCTTTCTTGTTCAGCTCCTGACAAGCGACACCCAGCATTCCACTAGATGATGATTGTGGTCAGCAATGCTTTGTATCTAGAAAAGCGATCATTCTCCCCATATCCTTGTCACTCACACTCTCAACTGATTCCATGGGCATCGCGGCAGGTTGCCGTGTTTGAGGAGAAATTGACTCGAAATTGAATCGACTGTTGATATTTCATGTGGATATTCAATTAAACAATAAGTATGTTTACATTGAAATTAATACATTACAAATGTATAATAATTGGACAGACTAATGTCTTAAACTTTCCGGCATTTGAGGGATATAACTTTTGCTGGTTTGTCAAGAGTGCTAGTTCATAAGGTGTAGGTTACAACAAAATTTGCTGCCCATCTTTTATAATGGACTCCAGTGTTTCTCCCACTACTGATGTCAAGCTAACCGGTCTCTGCCTCCCTTCTTAAAAGTGGGGTTATGTTAGACACCCTCCAATCCATAGGAACTGCTCCAGCGTCTAGAATTCTGAATTTTCTTTTTAAGCATGCTGGGGTGAGGGGCTCAGGCTGCCAAATATATTTCATGGCTCCACTTTGTCCTCCTATTTTTTAAGCACCTCCCCACACTTTCTCTCCTCCTGAAGGGCCTGCCTTGTTTTTGATGCTCTGTCACTGACAAAGGTTTCCTTCTTTTCCTTTCCCAAACTATCCATATTCTTTGACATCTAGGATCCCAGGAGTTGCTGCCCTTGTCTTTCTTTCTGAGCTGGCCCTGAATTCTCACTGTCTCACATTAAAAAGCTTCCCACTTTCCAAATGTAGACTGACCTGCAAGATCTGCTCCCTGTCTATATTTGCCAGATCCTGTCTCATGACATTGAAATTGGCCTTGCCTCACTTTAGACACTTACCTTTCTGCACTACCCTTATTCCTTTCTATAATAACTATGAAACTTATGGACTTATGTTCAATATCTGCAAAATGCTCACCCACTGACTCTTCAACTATTTGACTGGTTTTATTACCGAGGATTGAGTTCAGCACTGCCCATGTTTAGAAGGACTATCTACACACTGGCACCAAAAGCTCTCCTGGATGGACTTTAAACATTCCACCATTCATACAAAAGCAATGCCAGCTCATAATTGAGAAGTTGAAACTCCCTACTAACATAACCCTATTCCTCTCACACCTCTCTGTAATTTGCTAACATTTCTCCTCCTCTCTCTCCATCTGACTATTGGGAGGTCTATAGTACAATCCCAGCAAAGTGATTGTTCATTTTGTATTTTTAGCTTCACCCAAATGTCCTCGTTTGAAATGCCTTCCAAGGAATGCTCCTTAAATCCAGCAGTGATGGTCTCCTTTATCATTAATGTAATACACCCACCTCTCCTGCATTCCCTCTCTCCCACCTGAGACTTCTCTAACCTGGAATGTTGAGCTGCCAGTCCTATCTTTGTTCAATCATGTCTCCATTTGCAGCAATATGATATTCCCACGTGCTGGTCAATGCTCTCATTTCAAAAACCTTACTCATCAAGCTCCTTACACTAAAATAGATACAGTTCAGCTTTCTGGTCCTCCTGTATTCCTGATCCTGTCCGAGTGGTTACCCAGTGGTTTTCTGTGTCGCCCTTATTCTCCCATGAGGAGAAACATCCAGCATTTCCCCTGTCCAGCCCCTTAAGAATTCTGTACATTTCGATGAGATTCCCTCTCATTCTTCTAAACTCCAGTGATCAGATTCCAAACCTGTTTGAGCTTTGCCGATAAGACAATCGCTCTGCACCAGGAATCTGTCAAGGGAACTATCTCTGAACTACATCCAATGCAGCTCCTGTCCTTTCTTCAAAAAGGAGCCTGGTACTGGACACCATACTCCAGATGTGCTCTCAACTAGCCCCTAACCTTAACCCCTGTACAGCTGCAGTAAAATGTCACTGCTTTTAGATTGCATTCCCTTTACAATGAGCACCAACACTCCATCTGCCTCCGGATTCACTTGCAGTAGCTGCGTACTAACTTTGTGATTCTTGTCCCCCACATTACACTCCATCTGCCCAATATTTCTCCAAAGCCCAGGTGTATCTAATATTCAACAGGATGGACCCCTTCACTGGGAAATAGTTGTTTGTGACTAGACTAATGACACATCTCTGAGAATCACATTAATAACTGTTTTATCGATGCTTTTATTTCCTACCCACCATATCACAGCCCTGAATAATCTTATACCCCTCAATGAGGTTCTTTCTCAACCTTCACTGCTCCATGCAAAACAGCCTCAACGTTTCCAATCTTTCCTCATAACTGACTCTCTATTACAGGCAGCATCCTGGTAAATCTCTGCATCCTCTCAAGTACAATCACATCCTTCCCAGAATGTGGTGACCACGACCTGTCCACCTCTCTCTCTCTCTATCTCCCTTTTTGACTCAAATCTGCCACTTCTTTCTCTCTACCTCTATCTCTGTCTCCCACTTTTAATCTCTTTCATATTCTCTCTCTCTCTCTCTCTCTCCCTCTCTCATAGCCACTCTCTCCAACCCACTCACGGTTCCTCACTCCGTCAGATAATCTCTATTTCTCCATCTCTCTCTGTCTCCGTCACTCGCTCCATCATTCGCTTCAATTGAAAGCCTCCAAATGTTATCTGTCCCTCTCTATTCCTCCCTCTGTCTCTCTGCATCCCTCTCTGCATCCCAATCTACAGTCTCACTCCATCCCTCTCTGTAATTCTGTCTCTAAACATACTCATGTCTCTCTCTCTCTCACACACACTCAACCTGACCCTCTCTCTCCCGATTGCCTTCACTCTTGGTATCACACCCATCCTGCCTCTTTCTCTCTCTCCATCCCTTTCAATCACATCTTGTTTCACTTCTCTCTCTCTCTCTATCCCTCTCTCCATCAACCACACCATTTCTACCTGCCTCTACCTCTCTCGGTCCCCTCACATATCTCACACTGTCTCAGATGCTCCACCCTCTATCCCTCAATTACACACACACTCTCCTTCTAACTCTCTCTCTCTGTTTCGCTTCTCTCCCTTTCTCACAGTGTCCCAGGTGATGACAGTTGAATGCAGAATAAATCTCCCTCTGCTCGACCCCAATAATGGATGTTAACCTTTGACCCCAGAAGCATGTTTTTTTTTCCCTGGAGTAAGGCCCGATTTCCCACAGTGACCAAGATTTAGCCTCTCTCAGGAAGATGGACAGATTCTTGTCAAATGAAGGGCAGTTCTGTTGTTCTATTCTCACTGGGGACTGGTTTGGACACAAACCTCATTCCATGAAGGCCCAGCAGAGAGATGAGATCCTCAGCCCATCAGTGTGAGCTGGAGGGACGGGGCAGGACATGTTCTGACCCAGTGACCCATCCTGTCCATTCACAACATGTTCCAATCCCTTCCCCTCTCCTTCCCCTTCCATGATCAGTCTCTGAGTGAAGGTGTTTCACTGGGATGACGTTCAGAGCATCACAGTTACAACAGAAGGGAACTGGCCCCACATCAAACATGGCATCCATGATGTAATGGACACTACAACAGAGTCCAACAAACATGGAATTCAGTTCACGGGGCTGCCCAATGGAGGGACATGGGCCTCGCTCCTTCCCACTGAACCTCCCAATTGAGACCAGTAAACATGGGCCTCCTAATCACTGGACTTTCCAATGGAGATGAGTGGATGGCTGAGTTTTTGAAGAAGTAAGCAAGAAGGTAGACAAAGGTGGAGCAGTACACTCTGTCTACATGGACTTTAGCAAGGCCTTAGACAAGGATCCCCCCGCCACGGCAGACTGCCCAGTAAGATTATATCACATAGGATCCAGGGAGAGCGATCCAATTGGATATAAAATTGGCCTGATGATAGGAGGCAGAGGCTGTTGAGAGACGGTATTCTTCTGACTGGAGGCCAGTGACCAGCCGTCTGCCACAAGAATCGATCCTGGATCCACTGTTGCTCATCATTTATATGAACAATGTGGATGAGAAAATAGCAGAAATGCTCAGTAAGTTTGTGGCTGACATTAAAATTGTTGGCATCGTCAACAGGGAAGAAGGTTATCCAAGAGTGCGATGTCATCTTGATCAACTGGGCCAGTGGGTCAACAAAGCCAGATGGAGTTTAATTTCGACAAATGGAAGGAGTTACCTTTTGGTAAGACAAACTTGGGCAGGAATTACTCAATTAATGTCGAGCCATGGGGAGTGTTGTTGAACAGAGAGACTGAGGGGTACAGGTACATAGTTCCTTGGAAGTGACATGACACGTAGACAGGATGGTGAAGAAGGTATTTGGCACGTTCACCTTCACTGGTCAAAGCAGGGAGTACAGGAGCTGGGACATCATGTTACAGCTGTACAAGGCATTGGGAAGACCACATTTGGATACTGTGTACATTTCTGCTCACCCTGCTATAGGAAGGAAGTTATTACACTGGTTTGGATAAAATAAAGATTAACAGGGATATTACAAAGATTGGAGGGTTTGAATTTTCAGGCGAGGATGGATAGGCCGAGATGTTCTTCCAGGGAATGCAGAAGATTGAGGGGTGACCAGATAGAGGTTTATAGAATCATGAGGGTCATTGATAAGATGAATAGTCAAAATCTTTTACCCAGGTTAGGAGAGTCCAGTACTAGAATGAATAGATTTAAGTTGAGAGGGGAAAGAATTAGAAAGAACCTGAGAGGCAAATGGGACTAGTTCAGGTTTGGAAACTTGGTCGACATGGATGAGTAGAGCTGAAGGGCCTGATGCCATGCTGTAAACCTCCATAACTCTATGATGATGTCTACATGGTCCATCTTCCCATAGGACCAGTCAACATGGACCTCCGTCCCACTGGAACCTCCAATAGGCACCAATAACCATGGACCTCCTTCCCACTGGATGCTTCAGAAGAGACCAGTAAACATGGACCTCCTTCCCTCGGGACTGTCTAGTACCTGAGCTGCAAACCCCACATTCTCTCCATCACGTAGGACTATTATTTTAGTCTTAATGACATTGTCTGTCTCTGCACTATCTCAGCCCCTTGACCACAGAAACGCTAATTCCTGTTTGTCCCACCTTCTAACTATATGATTCCAATGACCTCTCCCAGCTTCCTGAAGCCAAATTCCATAAACGCTAGCTTGTCTGATATGGCGTGGTCTCTTCCCTGTCTTTCCATGTGTTGTTCCAGAATGACCCCTGACTTCACTGCCTGCCAATTGCCTCCATGGCTTTTCTCCTCCCTCACTCTGTGCCCTGCTGCAGACTCACATTCCCTCCCTCTCCCTTCCATCTTCTCTCGCTGCTCTCCTGCCCATCGCTGCTTCCTCCATCCCACCATTGACAGCAGAGCCTTCAGACCCCAACAGATCTCTGTCCCCCTGCCCTTCATCCCTCCGCCTCTCAATTGTGGTGCTATTGAATATACTGGTGAGTGCCATTACTTTTGGTTCACTGTCCCCTTGCCATTGATTTGCTGATGTAGTCCAGTAAATCTAGTGTGGCCTGTTCCCTGAGTTGGTTCAAGAGTGTTTTCCTTGAGAAAACACTCTTCTGTAAACTGGGTTGTCTGTTTCTCCCAGTCTTTGTGTAAAGGTGAGACTAAGTGTGTGTAAGCTCTTATACAGCACAGACAGAGGTCACTGAGCCTATTGTGACTGTTAGTCAAATGAGTCCAATGAGTCCCATTTACCCAGCCCTTCCGGTATAACCCTGCAATTGTTTCCTTTTCAGCTATTTCTCCAAATGCCCTTTTGAAAGTTGCTGTTGAATCCACTTCCACTCACCTTGCAGACAGTCACCATGAACTCGCTGGATAAAAATGTTCCTATCTTCTCTCTTGTCCTTCAGACCCTTTCTGAAATGTGTGCCCTCTGGTTACTGACCCTCCTGCCTGGAGAAACAATTTGTCCTGTACTTACAGCATCCAAACACTCCAATTGTGAACCCCTCATTGAGTGAGACCTATTTCCAGCACAGGGGGAGAACATTCAGCCTGTCAGGGAAATGCTGTCATTTCATGGAGCAATCCAGTCAGTCCCACCCCCTCCCCTACTCGACCCCCAGGGCCTTGCAGGTTTATTTCCATCAAGAGCCCATCCAATCTGTCATTGTAATCACTGAGTGTCTTCACCTGCCTCACCTGAATGGGCACTCATTTCCAAGTCATTCCCAATTGCTGCTAAAAACAAAGTCCTTCCTGACATCCCGTATCTCTTACCAAACAAAATGTAAGGTAATCTCAAGGTGAAGATGGGATTTTGTCTCCACACGGACTGTGCGGTTGTCACTCTTACTGATACTGTCATGGACAGATACACCAGCAGCAGGCAGATTGGTGACGGTCATAGCGAGGATGTTTTTCTCTCTTGTTGGTTCCCTCACCATCTGCCCCAGGTCCAGTCTAGCAGCTGAATCAGGTGGAATGTGACTAGCGTGTTCAGTAGTGATGCTCCTGAGCAGCTCTTGATGGTGAACTTTGAAGTCCCTTACTCAGGGTATATCCTGCATCCTTCCCACCCTCAGTGCTCCCTCCAAGTGTTGTTCAACATGGAGGAGGACTGACTGCTCAGTTGAGGTTGGAGGGGAGGGCGGTTCTATGTGGTAATCAGCAGGAGGTTTCCTTCCTCGTGTTTGAGCTGCTGTCTTGAGGCTTCATGGGTTCCATCGTTAATGGTGAGGTCTCCCAGAGCAACTGCGTTCTGAATGTACATTCCACTGTGTTGCCTCTCCTGCTTGGTCTATTCTGCTAGTTAAAAACTGAATAAGGGAACAATTCTGTGCAGGTTTCCCAGCTTGGAGACAGAGATGCTGCTGGATTCTGTTTCTGATCTCAGAGTGCAGGCGTGTGTGATTGCGGGATAGTGACTGACATTGTTTTCATCACTGTGCTGTTTCTGCAAAAATTAAATCCCAGAACCAACCTCCTGTGTTGTCAGATTCCAGGGAGTGCAGACGGTTCAAAGTTTTCTCCCATCTCAGTAACAAACACCGAGGTCCACAGAATCCTCAGTGCAGTCAGTTAGTCACCACCCAGTGTGAAGGATGTGGATGAATAATTCTGAAAGGAATTTACAGAAATCTGCAAATATGATAGAGTCGTTATAAATGCGGGGAAAGGGTCTTTAATTTCTGAATATAGACTGGGGTAGTAGCAATGTAACGGACAGAGAGGGGCCAGAGTTGTGAGACTGTGTTCAGGTGAATTTTCAGGTAGCATCGTGGCCAGTGAAGAAGGCTGTCTCAGAATGCAGTAGGATCTTCATCATCTGGGCCAGTGGGCTGAGGAATGGCAGATGGAGTTTAATTCAGATAAATGTGAGTGCTGTATTTTGGTAAGATAAGGTTTGGACGTAAATCTCATCCATGAAGGCCTAGCAGAGAGAGGAGATCCTCAGGCCATCAATGTGAGCTGGAGGGATAGGACAGGCTCTGACCCACTGATCCATCCTGTCCTTTCACAACATGTTCCAATCCCTTCCCCTGTCCTTCCCTTTCCATGATCAGTCTCCAATTCAGGCTGTTTGACTGGGATTAAAGTCAGAGCATCACACAGTTACAACAGAATGGAACTGACCCCACACCCACCATGGTGTCCATGATGCACTGGACACTCCACAAGAGTCCAGTAAACATGGAATTCAGTTCATGGGGCTGCCCAATGGAGAGACATGGGCATCCTTCTCACTGGACTTCCTTTGAGGGACCAGTAAGCATGGACCTCCTTCTGACTGGATCCTCCAAGAGAGACCATAAACATGCACCTCCTACGGATTGGATCATCCTGTAGAGACCAGTTAACATGGGCCTCCTTTCTACTGGACTCTCCAAAGGAGACCAGTAAACATGGACCTTTTTCCTGTTGGAACCTCCAATAGAGACCAGTAAACATAGATCTCTTTCTGACTGGATCCTCCAAGAGAGACCAGTAAACATGGGCCTCCTTCTGAATGGATCTTCCAAGATAGGCCAGTAAACCTAGGCCTCCTTATGACTGGAGCCTCCAAGTGAGACTAGTAAACATAGGCCTCCTATTCACTGGAGTTTCCGATGGAGATGTGTCGATGACTGAGTTTTTGAAGAAGTATTCAAGAAAATAGATAAAGGTAGAGCGGTACACTCTGTCCACATGGAGTTAGGCAAGACCTTAGACAAGATTCCTCATGGTAAACTGTTTAATAAGATTATATCACATACGATCCAGGGAGAGCTCACCAATTGGATATAAAATTGGCCTGATTTTAGGAGGTCGAGGCTGGTGAGAGACGGTTGTTCTTCATACTGGAAGCCAGTGACCAGGCGTCTGCCAAAAGACTCGATCCTGGATATACTGTTGTTCATCATTTATATAAAACATTTGGATGAGAAAATAGCAGGAATGGTCAGAAGGATTGTGGCTGACATTAAATTTGTTGGCATCGTGGACAGGGAAGAAGGTTATCCAAAAGTGCAATGTCATCTTGATCAACTGGGCTAGTGGGTCCACAAATCCAGACAGAGTTTAATTTCGATAAATGCAAGGAGTTGCATTTTGGTAAGAAACACTTGGGCAGGAATTACACAGTTAATGGTAGAGCAATGGGAAGTGTTGTTGAACAGAGAGTCTGAGGGGTACAGGTACAGATTTCCTTGGAAGTGGGGCCACAGGTAGACAAAGTGATGAGGAAGGTGTTTGGCACGCTCACCTTCACTGGTCAAAGCAGAGAGTACAGGAGCTGGGACATCATGTTACAGCTGTACAAGGCATTGGGAAGGCCACATTTGGACACTGTGTACATTTCTGCTCAACCTGCTATAGGAAGGAAGTTATTACACTGGTTTGGATAAAAGAAAGATGAACAGGGATGTTATCAAGATTGGAGGGCTGGAATTACAAGGCGAGGATGGATAGGCCGAGATGTTTTTCCAGGGAATGCAGGAGATTGTGGGTTGACCTTACAGAAGTTTATAGGTTCACGGGGGTCATAGATTTTCCGCCGGGTAGGAGTGTCCGGTACGAGAAGGAATAGGTTTAAGTTCAGAGGGGAAAGAATGAGAATGGTCCAGAGAGGCAACATTTTCACACAGGGATGGTGTGTATGTGCAATGAGCTTCCAGAGGTATTGGTAGAGGCGAGTACAATTAGTACATTTCAAGGACATTTTTACAGGAACATGGATAGGAAGGATTTAGAGAGGATTGGGCCAAACACAGGCAAATGGGACTAGGTCAATTTTGGAAACTTGGTCGGCATGGATGAGTTGAACTGAAGGGCTTGATGCCATGCTGTAAACATCTATGACTCTCTGCTGATGTATACATGGGCCACCTTCCCATAGTACGAGTAAACATGCACCTCCTTCCCACTGGACTGTCCAGTACCAGAGCTGCAAACCCCACATCCTCTCCGTCATGTAGGTGTCTTATTTCAATTTCAACAACACTGTCTGTCTTTGCACTATCTCAGCCCCTTGACCTCAAAAACCCGAAATCCGCTCGTCCCACCTCCAAACTACATGATTCCAATGTCCTTTCCCAGCTTCCTAAAGCCATATTCCATAAACCCCAACTTGTCTGATATAGAGTGGGTCCTTCCTTCTCTTACACATAGTGTCGATCCAGAATGACCCCTGACCTCACTGCCAGCCAATTGCCTCCATGGCCTCCCTCCTCCATCACTCTGTGTCCTGCTGCAGACTCACATTCCCTCCCTCCCCCTTCCATCTTCTCTCTCTGGTCTCCTGCCCATTGTTGCTTCCTCCATCCCACCATTGACAGCAGAACCTTCAGACCCCTCGAGCATACCCTCTGACCACTTGAACTTCATCGCTTCCCCTCTTGGTGATAGTGCAATAGAATATACTTTTCAGACTCATTACTTTTGCTTTGTTGTTCTTTGCCATTGCATTGACGACTTATATCAGTAAATCTAGTCTGGCCTGTTTTCTAAGTTGGTTCAAGAGCGTTTTGCTTTCGAAAACACTCTTCTGTAAACACGGTTGTCTGTGTCTCCCAGTCTTTGTGTAAAGGTAAGACTAAGTGTGTGTAAGCTCTTATACAGCACAGACAGAGGTCACTGGGCCTATTGTGACTGTTAGTCAAATGAGTCCAATGAGTCCCATTTACCCAGCCCTTCCAGTATAACCCTGGAGTTGTTTCCTTTTCAGCTATTTCTCCAAATGCCCTTTTGAAAGTTGCTGTTGAATCCACTTCCACTCACCTTGCAGACAGTCACCATGAACTCGCTGGATAAAAATGTTCCTATCTTCTCCCTTGTCCTTCAGACCCTTTCTGAAATGTGTGCCCTCTGGTTACTGACCCTCCTGCCTGGAGAAACAATTTGTCCTGTATTTACTGCATCCAAACTCTCTAATTGTGAACCCCCCATTGAGTGAGACCTATTTCCAGCACAGGGGGAGAACATTCAGCCTGTCAGGGAAATGCTGTCATTTCATGGAGCAATCCAGTCAGTCCCACCCCCTCCCCTACTCGACCCCCAGGGCCTTGCAGGTTTATTTCCATCAAGAGCCCATCCAATCTGTCATTGTAATCACTGAGTGTCTTCACCTGCCTCACCTGAATGAGCACTAATTTCCACGTCATTACCAATTGCTGCTAAAAACAAAGTCCTTCCTGAAATCCTGTATCTCTTACCAAACAAAATATAAGGTCTTATAACTGTGAAGATGGGATTTTGTCACCACACGGACTGTGCGGTGGTCACTCTTACTGATACTGTCATGGACAGATACACCAGCAGCAGGCAGATTGGTGAGGGGGATAGTGAGTATGATTTTCCCTATTGTTTGTTCCCTCACCACCTGCCACAGGTCCAGTCTAGCAGCTGAATCAGGTGGAACGTGACCATTTTGCTCAGTAGTGATGCTTCTGAGCAGCTCTTGATGGTGGACTTTGAAGTCCCTTACTCAGGGTATATCGTGCAACATTCCCACTCTCAGTGCTCCCTCCAAGTGTTGTTCAACATGGAGAAGGACTGACTGCTCTGTTGAGGTTGGAGGTGAGGGCGTTGCTATGTGGTAATCAGCAGGAGGTTTCCTTCCCCATGTTTGACCTGCTGTCATGAGGCTTCATGGGTTCCATAGTTAATGGTGAGGACTCCCAGGGCAACTCCTTTCCGACTGTACACACCACTGTGTTGCCTCCCCTGTCTGGTCTATCCTGCCAGTTAAATACTGAATGAGGGAACAATTCTGTGCAGGTTTCACAGCTTGGAGTCAGAGCTGCTGCTGGATTCTGTTTCTGATCTCCAAGTGCAGGCGTGTGTGTTTGTGAGAGAGAGACTGACACTTTTTCCATCACTGTGCTGTTTCTGCAAAAATTAAATCCCAGAAACAGCCTCCTGTGCTGTCAGATTCCAGGGATTGCAGACAGTTCACATGTTTCTCCCGTCTCTGTAACAAACATCCAGCTGCGCCGAGCTCCTTCTTTCACTTCCTCTCTTGATGAAGTTTCAGCCTTGCGATCTGACAGTCTTTGCAGTTATTTTTTACACTGGGGCTTTCTGCTGTGGTCAGAATCTCTAATAATAAGTGTCCAATCAGTTACAATCACAGCAGCTAAGAGCAGTCAGGACGTAGGACCACGAACTCACTGTAAAACATATTGGGAAGATAAAAGCCATCCTCTTCAGCTCCTGGTAAAACCTCCATCCCTCTCCCTGGGAGTCTGCTGCACAATCAGACTCTTTACAAACATGGCCACATCTCTGAGAATGATCTGAGCCCATATCCTCCATATTATACAGACCAGCCACTGAAAATCTCAGTCATGCCTGTGGGACTCCAAACATGACCATTCCAATGTTGTTCTGGCACACATCACAGCAATCGCCTCCGTAACTTTCAGTTCATCCCAAATTCTGATGTCTGTATCCAAACTTGCATCAAGTCCTTTTCCTCCAACCTGAAGAAGGGCTCATGCCCGAAACGTTGATTCTCCTGCTCCTTGGAAGCTGCCTGATCTGCTGCGCTTTTCCAGAAAAAACCTTTCAGCTCTGATCTCCAGCATCTTCAGTCCTCACTTTCTCCCTGTTCCCCCAACCTCCTGCACCTTGTGTCCACATTGGCTCCTGGCCCAGCAACACCTTGGTTTTCAAGTTCTCATCATTGTTCGCAAATCCCACTCTGCCCTCCTCCCTCCCTATCTCTGTAACCTCCTCCAAGCTGCCTCTGTCAGTGTGATCAGCAATCTTGGATGTATGGCTCTCTGTTTCTCCATCCAAGTAATTGAGAAATATCATAAAAAGCTGAGCTCCCAGCACAAATCCCTGGGGATTCACATCATCCTCATTGGAAGATGCACTTACTGTCCCTCCTCTCTGCCTCCTTCCTCCAAACTAATTCCTGACCAAAGACAAATACATTTCTCTAATTGGCTTGAGGTCGGAAGCAGTGGGTAATAGTGGAAGGATCATTGTCAGACTAGATGCTTGTGTCTAGTGGAGTGCCTCGGGGCTCGGTGCCGGGTCCATTACTCTTTGTTATCTATATCAGTAACTTGGATGAGAATTTGCAAGGCACGATTGGGAAGTTTGCAGATGACATTACAATAGACATTTAGGAATGTTATCAGAAATTTCAGCAGGACCTTGATCGGCTGGAGAAATGGGCAGAGAAGTGGCAAAATGAGTTCAGAGAGATAATTGTGAGGTCTTGCACTTTAGGAACTTTAATCGAGGTGGGAGTATCATGGTGAATGGAAAGGCCTTAAGGACTGTCGTGAAACAGAGTGATCTTGGAGTTCAGGTACACGGTTCTCTGGAAGTTGAGTCACAGTTTGACAGGGCAGTGAGGAAGGCTTTTGACACACTGGCCTTCATCAGTCAGGGCATTGAGTATAGAAGTTGGGAAGTTATGTTGCAACTGTACAGAACGTTGGTGAGGTCGCACTTAGAGTATTTGGTCACTTTGTTTTAGGAAGGATATTATTAAACTGGAACGAGTTCAGAGGAAATTTACAAGCATGTTGCCAGGACTCAACAGTCTGAGTTTTTGTGAGAAGTTGGACAAGCTAGAACTTTTCCTGAGAGTGTCGGAGACTGAGGGGTTTTCTTTAGGAGTGTATAAGACCTTGAGAGATAGGATAGGGTGAGTGCACTCAGTCTTTTTCCCAAGGTTGGGGAATTGAAGACTAGAGGGCATCAGTTTTAGGTTAGAGGGGAAAGAATAAAATGGAACCTGAGGGGCAACTTGTTTACACAGAGGGTGTCACACATATGGAGTTAGCGGTGAGTGGAAGTGATTGAGGCGGGTATATTAACAACTTTTAAAAAGGCATGTGGACAAATACATGGATAGGAACGACTCCGAAGGATATGGGCCAAGTGCAGGGAAATTGGGTTAGCGTGGATGGACATTTTGGTTAGCATGGACCAGTGTGGACCAAACAGCCTGTCTCTGTGCTGTAGGACTCGATGACTCTATGACTCTATAATTCCATATGTTTCCATGTTTATGTACAGTCTCTCAAACACAGAAACAAAGGAACTAGGAGCAGGAGTAGGCCATTCAGCCCTTCGAGTGGGCTCTGCCATTCACAATGACCAAGGCTGATCATCCAACTTAGTCCCCTGTTCCCACTTTTTCCCCATAACCTTAATCCCTTTAGTCCTAAGTCCCTTTCGACCTATCACCTTCTTGAAAACTTTTAATGTTTTGGTCTCAACTGCTTTCTGTGACAGAATATTCCACCAGCTTCCCACTCTCTGGAGAAAGAAATGTCTCCTCTTCTCAGTCTGAAATGGCCTTTCCCTTTTCTTTAAAATGTAATTCCTCGTTCTGGATTCTCCAGACATCAGGAACATCCTTCCTGTGTTTTTCTGGTCTTGTCCTGTTCCGATTTTAAAGGTTCCAATGTGATTAATCTAAATCTTCTAAACCCCAGTGAATATAATCCTAAATGATCCAGTTTCTCCTCAGATCTTAGTGCTATCGTCCCAGGAATCAGTCTGGTAAACCTTCACTGTCCTCCCCCCACAGCCAGAACATCCTTCCTCAGATAAGGAAACCAGATCTGCACACAATACAATCATAAAATCACACAGTTCAGAAGAGGCCCTTCAGCCCATTAACTGTGTACCAGTCAAACTACACTAAACCTACACCAGTCCCACTTTCCAACATGAGGCCCATGGTTTGAATGTTATGACATTTCAACTGCTCACCCAAGTACTTTTTAAAGTTTGTGAGGTTTCCCACTTCATCTACCCTCCCAGGCTGTGCATTCCAGGCCCACACCACCCTCTGGGTAAAAAAACATTTTCCTCAAAACATCTTGAAAACTCCTATCTTTCACATTGAATGTGAACCAACTTGTTATTGACCCTCCCACGAAGGAGAACAGCTGCTTTCTATCCACCCTGTCCATTCCCCTCATAACCTTATACACCTCGAATAGGTCCCCCCTCCACCTTCTGTGCTCTGAAGAAAACAACCCGAGCTGATCCAATTTCTCTTCATCACTGAGAGGTTCCATCCCACACAATATCCTGGTGATTCCCCTGTGCACCCCATCCAGTGCAATCACATCCTTTCAACAGTGTGGTGACCTGAACTGCACACAGTACTCCAACTGTGGCCTAACCAATGTTCTGCTTAACTGCAACATATCTTCCTGCTTTTATAACCAATACCTGAAATGACAAAGGCAAGTGTCCCATATGCCTCCATAACTGCTCTGTTAACCTGTCTTGCCACATTCAGGGATCAGCGGACAAGCACCCCAAGATCACTCTGTTCCTTTGAGCTTTCTCAGGTCAAAGAACAAGGGACAGGAACAGGCGCTTCGGCCCTCCAAGCCTGCGCTGATCCACAGCTTCTGTCTAGATCTATCGTCAATTTTCCAAGGATTTGTATCCCTCTGCTCCCTGCCCATTCATGCATCTATCTCGATACATCTTTAATGATGCTATCATGCCCATCTCTACCACTTCCGCTGGTAACGTGTTCCAAGTACCAACCACTCTCTGCAGAAAGAACTTTCCACACATATCTCCCTTAAACCTTTCTCCTCTCACCTTGAACCCATGGTCCCTAGTAATTGAGCCCCTCACTCTGGGAAAAGTCCTCTTGCTATCCACCCTGTTTATAGCTGTCATGATTTTGTAGACCTCTAGAAGGACCTCCCTCAATCTTCAACTTTCTATTGAAAATAATGCTAATCTACTCAACCTCTCTTCAGAGCTCATGCCCTCCATATGAGACAATCCTGGTTAACCTCCTCTGCACCCTCTCCAAGCATCCACATCCTTCTGGTAATGTCGTGACCAGAACTGTATGCAGTATTCAAAATGTGGCCAAGCCAAAGTCCGTTTCAATGCTGACATGACCTGCCTACTCTTGTACCCCAACTGATGAAGGAAAGCATGCCATCTGCCTTCTTGACCACTCTATTAACCTGCATTACCACCTTCAGGGTACAATGGACCCGAACATCCAGATCTCTCTGTGCATCAATTTTCCCCAGGGCTTTCCATTCACCATATAGTTTACTCCAGAATTGGATCTTCCAAAATTCATCAGATCATATTTGCCCAGATTGAACTCCATCTGTCCATTGAACATTTTCTGCCCAACTCTCCAACTATCTATATTCTGCTGCATTCTCTGACAGCCCCCTTCACTGTCTGCTACTCCACCAATCTAAGTGTCATCTGTAAACTTGTTAATCAGACGACCTCTACCTTCCTCTAGATCATTTACATCTATCATAAACAAGAGTGCTCCCAGAATGGATTCCTGTTCTCCATTTTGAGAAACTCCCTTCCACTACTACTCTCTGTCTCCTGTTGCCCAGCCTGTTCTCTATCCATCTAGTGAGTACACCCTGAACCCCATGTGACTTTAATTTCTCCATCAGGCTACATGGGGAATGTTATCAAACACCTTACTGAATTCCATGTTTATGACATCTACAGTTCTTCGCTAATCAGTCAACTTTGTCACTTCTTAAAAAATTCTACAAAGTAGGTAAGACATGACATTCCCTGCACAAAATCATGCTTCCTATCACGGATACATCCACTTTCTTCCAAATCAGTATCTGTTCCAGCAGCTTCCCTTCCACTGACGTCAGGCTCACCGCTTGATAATTACCTGGATTATCCTTGCTACTCTTCTTATACAAGGGGACAATAGCTCTTCTCCAGTCTTCTGGGACCTCAACAGTGTTCAAGATTGCCACAAAGATAGCTCTTAAGGCCCCAGCTATCTCCTCTCTTGCTTCCCACAGTACCCAGGGATAAATTCCATCCTGACCCTGGGAACTTGTTGACCTTAATGCCTTTTAGAATACTCAACACTTTGTCCCTCCTTAAACCGACTTGACCTAGAGTAATCAAACATCTATCCTCAACTTCAACATCCATCTTTTCCCTCTCCTTGGTGAATACCAAAACAAACTACTCATTAAGAATCTCTCCCATTTTCCCTGACTACACGCATAAGTTTCCTCTGTCCTTGAGTGGGCCAGCCCACTCTAGTCATCCTCTTGTTCCTTATCTATGAATAAAAGGCTTTTGGATTTTCCTTAACCCTGTTTGCTAATGATATTTCTTGACCCCTTTTAGCCCTTTTAATTCCTCATTTCAGATCGTCCTAATTTCCCAATATTCTTGCAAAGCTTTGTCTGTTTTCAGCCACCTAGACCTTATGTATGCTTTCTTTTTCCTCTTAGCCTGTCTCACAATTTTACCTGTCATCCAGGGTTTCCTAATCTTGCCATTGCAATCCCTTATTTTCACAGGGACATGTCAGTCCTGCATTCGAATCAACCTCTTTTTAAAAGTCTCCCACATATCAAATGTGGATTTACCCGCAAACACTTGCTCCCAATCTACATTCCCCAGTTTTTGCCAAATTTTGCGACAGTTCGCCTTCCCCCAGTGTAGCCCTCTTACTTTCGGACCACTCTCAACTTTGCCCATGTGCATTCTAAAAACTTACGGAATTGTGTCACTCTTCCCAAAATAATCCCCGACAGCGCTTTCAACCACCTGGCTGGGCTCATTCCCCAACACCAGGTCCAGTATGGCCCCTTCCCAAGTTGAACTATTTACATAAAATGTAAAATCCTCCTGGGTGCTCCTGACAAATTCTGCTCTGTCTAAACCTGTAACTTGAAGTGAATCCCCGTCAATGTTGGGAAATTTAAAATCTCCCATCACCACCACCCTGTTGCTCCTACATCTTCCATAATCTGTTCACACATTTGACCTCTATCTCGCGCTCGCTGTTGGGAGGCCTGTAGTACAGCCCCAGCTTTGTTACTGTACTCTTCCTGCTTCTGATGTCTGCCCAAGTTGCTCCACTGCACAAGTCTTCCATTGTGCCTTCATTCAATACAGCTGTGATATCCTCTCTGAAAAATAACGCCACTCCTCTATCCCTTTTACCTCCCTCTCAAATCCATCTGATACATCTGTAGCCAGGGATATTTAGTTGCCAATCTTGCCTTTCCCTCAACCAAGTCTCAGTGATAGCACAACATCATACTACCTGGTACAAATCCAAGCCCTGAATTCCTCTGCCTTACCTACTACAATTCTTGCATTAAAACAAATGCACCTCAGACCACCTGTCCCTTTGCGTTCATCATCTACCTATTCTTACCCTTAGTCACACTGATTTCATTACCTAGTTCCTCACAGGCTTTAGTTACTACCTCCTTACTGTCCACTAACCTCCTCATTTGGTTCCCATCCTTCTGCTACATTATTTTGAACCTTCCCAAAGAACGTGAGCAAAAGTAGCCTGGAGGACATTGGTTCCAGTCCTGCCCAGCTGCAGACTGTCTGATTTGTAATATTCCCACCTCCCCCAGAACCAGTCCCAATGTCCCAAAAATCGGAACCCCCCCGCCCCCCACTGCGCCATCTCTCAAGCCACTCGTTTATCCTGCCTATTCTTCCATGTCTACTCTGACTAGTACGCGACACTGATTTTCATCGTGAGATTACTACTTCTGAGGTCTTTATTTTTAATGTGGCTGCTAACTCCATAAATTATGCATGTAGGACCTCATCCCGTTTCTTACGTGTATCCTTGCGGCCTACATACACCATCACAGCTCGCTGTTCACCCTCCCCCTTCAGAGCTATTTGGAAGTCTCGTTTTCAAACACAGACCACCTATCTATTCCCCTTACAAAGTCCAACTAAGTCTGGCTCCCCCTTATCAAATCCACTCACTACATCCTCAAACAATTCCAGTCGATTTGTTCAGCATGATTTTTCTTTTGACAATCCATGCTGACTCTGTCCAATTCTGTCATTGGTTTCTCAGTGCTCAGCTATAAATTTTTTATAATGAATTTGAGCTTTTTCTTCACTGCTGATATCCGGATAATTGGTCTAAAATTCCCTCGGCTTAATGCTCAATGTTTCCCTTCATGGTAGAGTAAGGGCTACACAGAAAACCACTGAGTGACCACTAGGACAGGATCCAGAACACAGGAGGATCAGAAAGCTGAACTCTATCGATTTTAATGTAAGGAGCTTGACCAGTAATGTGGTTGAACTGACAGCATTGAACAACATGTAGGAATATAGACTCATTGAGACATAGAGATGTACAGCATGGAAACAAAGCCTTTGGTCCAACCTGTCCATGCCGACCAGATGTTCCAACCCAATCTAGTCCCACCTGCCAGCACCCGGCCCACATCCCGCCAAACTCTTTCTATTCATATGTCCATTCAAATGCCTTTTAAATGTTGCTATTGTACCAGCCTCCACCACTTCCCCTGGCAGCTCATTCCATACATGTACCAACCTCTGCGTGAAAAAGTTGCCCCTTACATCTCTTTTATGTCTTTCCCCTCTCATCTTAAACCTGTGACCTCTATTTCTGGACTCCCCCACCCCAGGGAAAAGACTTTGTCTATTTATCCTATCCATGCCCCTCATAATTTTGTAAACTACTATAAGGCCAACCGTCAGCTTTCGACGCTCCAGGGAAACCCCCCCCCAGCCTGTTCAGCTTCTCCCTATAGCCCAAATCCTCCAATCCTGGCAACATCCTTGTAAATCTTTTCTGAACTCTTTCAAGTTTCACAACATCTTTTCAATAGCAAGGAAACCAGAATATTTCAACAGTGGCCAAACCAATGTCCTGTACAGGCGCAACATGACCTACCAATTGCTGTAATCCATACTTTGACCAATAAAGGAAAGCATAGCAAACACCTTCTTCAATATCCTATCTACCTGTGACTCCACTTTCAAGGTATCTTTGTTCAGCAACACTCCCTCGGACCTTACCATTAAGTGTATGAGTCCTGCGAAGATTTGCTTTCCAAAAATACAGCACCTTGCCTTGATATGAATTAAACTCCATCTGCCATTTCTCAGCCCATTGGCCCATCTGATCAAGATCCTGTTGTAATCTGAGGTAACCTTCTTCGCTGTCCACTACACCTACAATTTTGGTGTCATCTGCAAATTTACTAACCATATCTCTTATGATGTTTCATATGTTGTTGCATTGTCTTTTTGGAATATCATATTGTTGCAATTGCTGAGACATGATTGAACAAAGATAGGACTGGCAGCTCAACATTCCAGGGTAGAGAAGTCTCAGGTGGGATAGATAGGGTGCAAGACAGGTGGGTGTGTTGCATTATTGATAATGGAAAACATGACTGCAGTACTGCTCCTGAAGGTTCATTTCTTGGAAGGGTCTTCACACGATGCCGTCTGAGTAGAGCTAGACAAAAGGACAATCACTTTGCTGGGATTATTCTACAGGCTCCCCAATAGTCAGATGGAGAGAGAGGAGCAGATATGTCAGCAAATCACAGAGAGGTGTGAGAGGAATAGGGTTATATTAGCAAGGAATTTCAACTTCTCTCACATAAACTTTATGTTTGACTTCATGTGAATGGAATGTTTAAAGTCCAACCTGGAGAGCTTTTGGTGCCAGTACGTTGATAGTCCCACTAGACATGGGCAGTGCTGGGCTCAATCCGAGGTAATGTCAAATTGTTGAAGAGTCAATGGGTGAGCATTTTAGAGATAGTGAACATAACTCCGTAAGTTTCCTAATTATTATGGAAAGGAATAAGGATAGTGCAGAAGTTAAGTGTCCAGAGTGAGGCAAGGCCAATTTCAATTTCATTAGACAGGATCTGGCAAATACAGACTGGGAGCAATTACTTGCAGGTCAGTCTACATTTGGAAAGTGGGGATCTTTTAATGTCGTTCAGGGTCAGCTCAGAAAGAAAGGCCAGGACAGCGGTTCATGGGATCCTGGATGTCAAGGAACATGGATAGTTTGAGAAAGAAAAATGACGAAGCATATGCCAAATACAGAGCATCAAAAAGAGGGGAGGCCATTTAGGAGGAGAGAGAGTATGGGGAGGTGCTTAAAAATAGGAGGACAAAGAGGAGCCAGAAAATATCTTTGGCAACCTGATCCCCTCAGCCCAGAATACTTTGGAAAGTGGCACAAGGAAGAATAGATGCACTCGTGGTCACCTTTCAAAATTCTATACTCTGGAGCAGTTCCCATGGATTGGAGAGTGGCTAACATAACCCTACTATATAAGAAGGGAGACAGGGAGAACACAGTGGGTTTTGTAGACCAGTTAGCGTGACATCAGTAGTGGGAGAAATACTGGAGTCCATTATAAAAGATGTGCAGCCAATGTTGTAGTAACCTGCACCTTATGAACGAACACTCTTGACAAATGGCAAAAGTTATATCCCTCAAATGCCAGAAAGTTTACTAATATATCATTTTGTCCAATTATTATACATTTACAATATATTAACTTCAGTGTAAATATACTTGTTTTTCAATTGAATGGCCGCATGAAATATCAACAATTTCGAGTCAATTTCTCCTCAAACAGGCGATGCCCAGGTAATCAGTTGAGAGTGTGAGTGAGAAGGATATGGGGAGAAAGTGGGCTATTCTAGATACAAAGCATTGCTGACCACAATCATCATTGTGCTGGGTGTAGCTTGTCAGGAGCTGAATAAGAAAGAAAGAGTCATTAAACTGAACAAGAAAGTTTGCAATTAAAGATGCCCAAGTTAAGTACATAAGTTACATAATCTGCACCTCATGAACCGGCACTCTTGAGAAACCGGCGAAAGTTATATCCCTTAACTGCATCAAAGATTAATATATAATTCTATATAATTAATATAGTTGAAAAAAAAAGTTTCATAGTTATTATGGAACAAGACAAGGGCAGTGCAGAAGTTAAGTGTCTACATTGTCAGGAACAAGAAAGAAAGAGCAATTAAGCTGAACAAGAAAATTTGCAATTAAAGTTGCCAAAGTTAAGTACATAAGTCACATACTGAGAGTAAAAAGGATTTGCCTGGATTCTGGAAAGGTAGGAGTGTTGGTAGTGATGTGATTACTAACAGATGTGAAAACAGTGGAAGGATTTGTTGGATTCATCAAATATGAAGTGCCAATTTCTAATTAGAGTGACAATCACGATGCAAGCCAACTGTTCCCATCCCAATTGCTGGTATTATTGGACAACACAGATCTCAGAACAAACACAAAAACTGCTGAAGAAATGCAGTTGGTCTGCAGCATCTGTAGAGCATAATCACGCAATGGCAAGTTGGGAAGTTGATGGTGAAGGGTTGTCTTCGTAATTGGAAGCCTGTGACCAGTGGTGTATGGCAGGGATTGGGGCTGCGACCCTTTCTGTTTGTAATGTACATTAATGAATTGACTGTGATTGTATAATTAGAAAGTTTTCAGATGCCACAGAAATTGGTGGTGTTGTTGATATTGATTTTATTTTATTTTATTGTCACATGGACTCAAGTACAAAAGTACTGGAGTACAGTAAAAAGTATGTGATGTCACCTTGTAAGGAGCCATCTTAGGTACAAGGACCGAGATACAGAATCTTAAGAACAAGGTAAAAAGAAAGAATAAGTTTAGAAGTTAGACGTTACAGACATCTTGACCATTTTAGTTTTAAGAAGAAAATAAAGAAATAAATCTGGAAATTCAATCATTACAGTCTTTCTTAAGCGCTTAACTACCGTGGGATCATATTTTGAGTCATCACTTGAGTCATGACTTCGAGACTGGAAGGCAAACTGAGGCTATGCTGGGCTGAAAGACCACCTTATACAGCAAAAGACCATCCTGTGGGCCAAGAGACAACCACGCTGGGCCACTGAGAGATTGCCATGCTAGGCCGAGAGTCCATCACGCTGAATTGACAATTGAACACACTGAGCCGAGAGGTCACCACATTAAACTGAGAGGCCAACATACCAGACCGAGAGTCTGTCTCACCGAGCTGGGAGGTCTCTCTGCCAGGTCAGGACTCTGCCACACTAAGTCATGAGGCCGCAACACTGGGGCTGCACTGTTCCAAGGCCTGGCAAGGGAGGCTGGGAGTCCGTGGCTGGGAGAGAAAAGAAGAGAGAACGACAAAAGACAGACACAAAAGAAAATAAAAAAACAGTGGAAGAAAAAGCAGAAAAGGAAACAGACGGAACAGATGAACTTGGTCTGAAGAGTCCTACTCTGCTGCCATCTTGGATTACTGGATCTCAGGCTACAGTTTGATATTGATCAGCTGGTAAATTGGGCACAGCAATTGCAGATAGAATTTAATCCTGATAAGTGTGAGGTGGTCCAATTTGTGAGGTCTAATAAGGGAAGGATATACACAATGAAAGGTATGTGCCTTGGGTATCCTTGTGAATGAATCACAGAGGGTTGGTCTGCAGGTACAACAAGCAATTCGGAAGGCAAATGGAATTTTGTCCTTCATTGCTGAAGGGATTGAGTTTAAAAAGCAGAGAGGTTATGTTGCAGCTGTACAGGATGCTGGTGAGGCAACACCTGAAATACTTCGTGCAGTTTTGGTCTCCTTACTTGAGAATGGATGTACTGGCCGTGTAAAGGGTGCAGAGAAGGTTAATTCCAGGGTTGAGGGGGTTGGCTTATGAGGAGAGACTGAGTAGATTGGGATATATTTATTGGAACCTAGAAGACTGATGGGGATCTTATAGAAACATATAGAATTATGAAGAGAATAGATAAGACAGAACGAGAGAGAATATTTCCACTGGCAGGTGAAACTTGGACAAGACGGCATCGCCTCAAAATTAAGGGGAGCAGATTTAGGATTGAATTGAGAAGGAACTTCTTCACCCAGAGGGTCATAAATCTATGAAATTCCTTGCCCAGTGAAGTAGTTGACGCTACTTCAATGAACATTTTTAAACATTTAAAGGAATTAAGAGATAAGATGAGAGCGCAGGTAAGTGGAGTTGAGTCCGGGAAAAGATCAGTCATGATCTTATTGCACAGTGGAGCAGGTTCGAGCGGCCAGACGGCCGACTCCTGCTCCTAGTTCTTATGTTCTTATGTTCCTTAGGAGCAGTGAGGAACAAAGGGAACTTGGTGTTCAACTCTATCGATCCCGGAAGGTATCAGCACAGCCAGACAGGGTGGTGAAGAAGGCATATGGGATGCTTGCCATTATTAGCCAGGGTGTAGAATACCGGAGTAAGGAAGTCTCGTTGTTAATTGACAGAGCATTGCTTTAGCTGTTTCTGGAACACTGGACAGTTCTGGTCATAACACTGTTGGAAGAACATGATTGGACTGGAGAGGGTGTAGAGGAGATTCACCAGGATGTTGCTTGGGATGAAAAGTATCAGTTATGAGGAGAGAGACTGGATAGACTGGGTTTGTTTCCTCTGGAGCAGAGGAGGCGTGGTGGGGTGGGAGGTGGGAGGGGAGGGGTGTGGGTTAGTGAATCTGATTAAGGTGTACAAAATTCTGACAGACAGAGACAAAGTAAATCGTGATCATCTTTTCCCCGTGGCAGACATGTTTATGACCGGAGGGAATAAGCTTTATGTGGTGAAAAGGTGGTTTAGAGGGGAATTGAGGATTGTTTACTTTCAAAAGAGGGTGGTAGAACTATGGAATATGAGAAGGTGGTGGACCCAGCTCAACTCACATTTAAGACACATCCAGATGAGCACATAAAATGCCAGGGCATGGAAGGCTATGGACCAAGTGCAGGTAAATGGGATTAGTGCAGTTTGGTGTTCACTGATCGGCATTGGAATGATGGGCAGAAGGGCCTGTTTGTTTGCTGTATGACTCAATAACTATGAAGAGAAGGAGGTGGAAACATTTTTCATGTCAATTGAGAAGATATTTAAACAAGTGAGGTGAGGAAAACCAATGGAGCTTGCCCATGCAAAATGAACTTGGGAAGCACAAGAAGTTTCTATATCCCTGCCAGAGGAACATTCTCAGGATCACGAGGAAGTTAAAAGGTGAAAAGCACATATGCGTTGATGCCAGAAACATACAGACAGATGTTTCAGAACTTACAGAAACAGCCTCCACAAACTTCTACGAAGTTTGTGAGAATTCAGCAAAATAATGTTGACAGGTGTATAAGAGCATTAAAGGCTGAGAATACTTACAATGTTGTTGGAGAAATTATTCTCTGAGAAGGATTTAAAACTACCTTCCCTTCTAGAATCAGAATTCATGAAGGGGAACAACAGTAAGACAAGCAGCTAGAATGGCTAATGATTATAGACTTCATTGAAGCTAAAACCCTGCAGATGCTGGAATCCAAAGTAGACAAACAGGAGGCTGGAAGAGCACAACAAGCCAAGCAGCATCAGAAGGTGGAGAAGTCACCTGATGAGAGACTGATCCAGAAACCTTATTCCCATCAGGTCTAGAAATGGGAGTAAAATAAAAATTGGGAGAGTGTTTGGAAGGCAGGGAGCCAGGGGAGAGAATGGACAGTAGGGAACAGCCCGATGACTACTCTTCAGATTAAGACAGAAATTGCTGAGGGTGGAAGCGATGATCAGAAGTTTAAATGATTCTCTTGGAATAAGGTGGGTCCTGTGCGTGTGGAATGTTGCAAGCTGTGAGGTAGACCCAGGAGATTTATGCGAGTTAATAAAAATGAGTAAGATGAGTGAATGCAAATAGATAATCCCATGGAGCATGTTGTAGCTGTAACTATAACAAAAAGGCTGGTGAATTCTGTCATTCGTAAAGGAAGTTGTAAGATAGATGAGAGGTGGACAGGACTTTTTTCAAAAGGAATGGTGATTCCTTTTTCTTCAGCTAAACCCAGAATCAAACTGAGAGATACAGGGGCAAAACAATCACTTTTACTGGAGAAAGAATTGATTTTCCCTCCAGAGAGCTCGATGGATTCTAAGGTGTTCATCAATGGGATTGGTGGAGAATATATTCCACTTCCACTTTATAAAGTACAACTGGAATGTGATTTGTTATCAGGAGAAGTAATTGTCGGAGTGGGGAAAACATTCCCTGTTGAGGGTGTTCATTTCCTTCTGGGGAAAATTTTGTCAGGATTAAAGGCAGTATCTTCCCCAATGATTGCAGAATGTCCAAAGGAGGGCCAAGAAACAGAACAATGACAGGAACAGGTTCCTGGTCTCTCTCCTTCGTGTGAGGTAACAAGGGCAATGGTTAAACAAAATCCAACAATAAGGGTTGATGTGACATCACAGCAAGTGAAACGATCGCTGAAACTTTCTGAAAGGGTGAAGATAATCCAGGTGCAGTGTTTGGTATGGTGTCCCTAATTAAAGCAGATCCAAAAAGCAGATCCCGAATGAAATAAATGAGCACTGTCAGTTCATGCTGAGGTCGAGGCAGGAGGGGTTTCAGAGTGTTATTACCTTCAGAATGGAGCATTGTTGAGGAAGTAGAGACCCACCCTCCATGGACCCCCAGATGAAGAATAGTTGGTTAGACATTGGCTCGTGGTCCCACCCAGCTATCATAAGGAGATATTGTGAGTAGCACATTAGATTTCCATGACAGGCCCATGGGGGTTTGGAAATTGTCCAATTAACCACAAGCATCCAGAATCAGGTTTTTTATTAAGCCAAAATTATAGAAAGATGTGGTGCAGTTTTATAAAAGTATCATACTTCAACTCATTTTTGCCAATCTGCCAGCTGCAGATGCCTCTGTCCACGAAAGTACCAGTAAAGGTGACCACCGCACAGTCCTTGTGAAGACCAACACCCGCCTTCACATTGAGAATAGCCTCCATCGTGTTGTGTTGCACTATCACAACTAGGACAGACTTACAACCGATCTCACAACTCATGACTGAGCATCCATGAAGCACTGTGGGCCATCAACAGCAGCAGAATTGTGCTCCAGCCCCGACTCGACCATTATCATCAAACCAGGGGATCAACACTGGTTCAATGGAGAATTCAGGAGGGCATATCAGGAGCAGCACCAGTCATTCACCAAGATGAGGTATTCCTGTATTCCTGATGAAGGGTTTTTGCCAGAAATGTCGATTTTACTGCTCCTCGGATACTGCCTGAACTGCTGTGCTTTTCCAGCACCACTCAAATCGAGACTCTGGTTTCCAGCATCTGCAGTCATTGTTTTACCAAGATGAGGAATTTATCTGGTGAAACCACCAAACAGGACTACTTGCATGCCAAGCAGCACAAGCAGCAAGTGACAGACAGTGTTAGACAACCCACAACCAATGGATCAGGTCTAAGCTCTGCAGTCCTGTCATGTCCAGTCATGAGTGCTGGTGGATGATTAAACATCTCACTGGATGAGCAGGCTCCACAAATATCCCCATCCACAATGATGGAAGAGTCCAACACATCAGGGCAAAAGGTCAGTCTGAAACGGTTGCAGAACTCCTCAGCCAGAAGTTCTGAGTGGATGATCCATCTTGGCCTCCTCCAGTGGTCCTCAGCATTAAAGACAACCATCTTCAGTCAATTCGATTCACTCCACGTGTTATCAAGAAATGGTTGGAGGCACTAGGTACTGCAAAGGCTATGGGCCCTGACAACATTCTTGTAATAGGAGTGAAGACTTGTGCTCCAAAACTTGCCACTTCCCTAGCCAAGCTGTTCCAGGAAAGCTATAACACTGGCATTTGCTGAACAATGTGGAAAATTGCCCAGCTATGTCCTGTACATAAAACGCAGGACAAATCCAGGCCAGCCAGTTACCGTCCCATCAGTCTCCTCTCAATCATCAGGTAAGTGATGGAATGTGTCATCAACAGTGCTATGAATCAGCACCTGCTCAGCAATAACCTGCTCAAGTGATTCCCAGTTTGGGTTCCACAAGGGTCACTCAGCTCCTGGCTTCATTACAGATTGGTTCAAACATGGACAAAAGGGTTGAATTAGGGATGAGCAATAAATGCTGGCCTTGGGCAACTGGGCATAAGCAACAAATGGCAGTGATGCTCACATTACTCAAAATGAATACATTTTTTAAAACACTTGTCAAGTTATAGGTAAACCTCAACATGTGATTGAAACAACATCCTCAATTCATCTCCCAGTTTTTGAGGAACCATTCAGTCATGTACAGATGTGTCAAGTAGTGAGTATAATGGAGGAGGGGATGAGAGAAAGCATGAGATCCAAAGACAATTGGACAATTTCCAAAGTGAACTTCCTCCTATGAGGTGAACAAATTCAGAGATATTAGAGAATTCAGACACTGTATTTTTACATCTGGAGGAAGATCAACAGAGGGACAGAGTGAGGTTGCTCAGAGAATACAAAGAAGTTTGTCTGAGGAGTGGTTGGGGCCTGTATTCGGTCTGTACTCGATGGAGTTTGGAAGGATGAGGGGAAATCTCAGTGAAACATACAGTATACTGAGAGGCCTGTATAGAGGAGACATGGAGATGATGTTTCCACTTGGCAGAGAGACTGAGACCTGAGGGCACAGGCTCAGAGTGAAGGGACCATCCTTTGGAACTGAGATGAGGAGGAGATTTTTCATCCAAAGAGTGGTTAATCTGTGGATTAATCATTGCCACAGAATGGTGTGGAGGGTAAGTCATTGAGTGTATTTAAGACAGAGATAGATGGATTCTTGATTGGTAAAGGGATCAAGGGTAATGGAGAAAATGCAGGAGAATGGGGTTGACAAACAAATCAATTATGATCGAATGGCAGAGCAGACGTGATGGGCCGAATGGCCTAACTCTGCACTGATACATGGTCTTTAAAAGATACACTTAGGTGCCCCAGATTAATTGAACATGATGTGGATGTAGGTTATTCAGACAAAATAAAACAAAACCCATTTTGATTAAAACCAGAGAAACAAGCCAAAGTAACAAATGAAGCTCAATATTTGTTGGAGAATCAATTGATTGAACTGTCAGAGTAATTGGAGTTCTCTTGTGTAGGATTGAGCAAAAGTCACTATCATCTAAAACCCTGGATTATGTTAAAAATGGCTGCCTGGAACTATTGTTCTGCCTGGAATTCCAGTTCACACCTCAACTCTGAAAGGGACACCAACCGGAACACATTCTCTTGGCTGAAACTAACTTTTACAACCTCGGCCTACTAACACAGACTACCAACAAGCAGCTTTAGAACCAAGAAACACAGAGGCCGAACACAGAAGCTGAATCCAGACACCAAACCAAGAGCATCATTGTAACAAAGGACACCCGAGAGCGGGAACACCAATCAAACGCTCTCTGAAAAAGAGATTCCAGACACAGGCCTGTTCTGAATAAACACAGAGATTCTTTTGCCATGAAACACTTGTCTACTGCCTTCTAAATTTCACAGTTTTAAATAAGCCCATTTGTGCAACCAGGGAACTGGGGATGATTCAAACCACCTAAAAATCAGCACATTACTGATCACAAACAAGAGAGGGCACCTTGATTGAACTGTTAAGTGTAATTGGAGTTCTCTTGTTTGGTTCCTCAGCCAGATGTTTCAATTCGATTCTGTGTACACTATAGGAAAGTGAATGTCGTCACAAAGATGGATTTGTATCCTATTCCCAAGTCAGAAGATTGCATTGAAATGGTAGGTGGTGCTTCATTCCTCTATAAAATTGATTTCATGAAAGTATATTGACAAGCACCGCTGACAAAAACCAAAGAAATTTCTGCCTTTACTGCATTCTGGAACTTTGTACACAATGGAAAACTCAAATACATTTGAAACATGTTGGGAAGACAGGGTATAGACTGAGAGCAGAAGTGAAGAAAATTAGTTGTATTCGGGAAATGGTTTTGGAAAATTTATGGGATTAAATTTTGAGAAATCCGCAGGGACCAATAACCTACATTTCAGATTACTTCAGGAATTGCCCAAAAATTTTGCGAACATTGGTGTTCAAGATTCTATCGATTCTGGAACTTTCCCAGTGACTGGAGAGTTGCGAATGTAACATCACTATTTAAAATGGGAGGGAGAGAGAAAAGTGGGCAACCTGGACCAGTCACCCTGACATTGGTATTGGGAAAAATACTCAAGTCCGTTGTGAAAGATTTAATCACTGAGCACGTGGAAAACAATGACAGTATTAGACAGAGTCAGCATTGTTTGCGAAAGGGAAATCATGCTTAACAAATTGACTGGAATTGTTCGAGGTTGTAATGAGCGGATTTGACAAAGGGGAGCCAATGGATGTAGTTTATCTGGAACATTCAGAAGGCTTTTATTCAGTCCCACAGTAGAAATTAGTGAATAAAAGTAAGACTCATGTGACTGGGGGCAGTGTACTGACATGAATACAGAACTGGTTGGCAGGCTGGAAACAAAGAGTAAAAAAAAAAGACCTTTTTTCTGAAAGGGCACCACAGGCCTGTATCCAGCTAGTCATATATTTGTTCGTGGTCTAGATGAGGGAACATAAGAGTAATATCTCCAAGTTTGCAGATGACACAAAGCTGGGTGGGAGGGGGAGCTGTGAAGAAGATGCAGAGATGTCTGTGTCCGTGTATACCAGTCACTGAAAGTCAGCGTGCAGGTACAGCAGACAGTGCAGAAGGTAAATGATATGTTACCTTTATAGTGAGAGGGTTTGAGTCCAGGATCAGGGATGTCTTGCTGTAATTGTATGGGGCCTGAGTGAGACCACACCTGGAATATTCAAACCAAAATTGGTTCAGTGACAGGGGACAGAGGGTGGAAGCAGAAATTTGTTTATGTGACTGGGCCCAGTGTGCAGTGGGATACCACAGGGATCAGTGCTGGGTCCCTTATTGTTCAGGATGTATTGAAACAATGAAGATGAGAATGTGAGAGGTAAGGGGTGGGGGTGAGTGGATGATGACTGAGTTTGTAGATGACACGAGGTTTGGCAGATGGTTGACAGTGAGGAAGAAGGTCTTAGATTACATGAGGATCTAACTGGATTGGTCAGATGGGCAGATCAGAGTCAGATGGAACTTACCCCTGATAAATGTGAGGTGATGAACTTTGGACGATGTAACAGGTGAATAAGGTATTTATGAAGTCTTATGGGACACTTGCCTTTATCATTTCCAGTATACATGAGAAGAGCAGGGGAGATGTGTTGGAGCTATACAGAATTTTTGTTAGGCCACAGCTGCAGGACTGTGTGCAGTTCTGGTCACCACGTGATCGGAAGGATGGGATCGTACTGGAGGGGGTGCAGAGGATAGTCACCAGGATGTTGCTTGGGATGAAGCATTTCAGCGATGAAGAGAGGCTGGATAAGCTCGGGCTTTTTTCTTTGAAGCAGAGAAGGTGGAGGGGGACCTGATAGAGGTGTAAACGGGTATGACGGGAATGGACAGAATGAATAGAAAGCAGTTGTTCCTCTTCTTCGGAGTTGGCACACATTCACTGTGAAAGACAGGAGCTTCAGAGAGGATTTGAAGAGAAGGTTTTCACCCAGAGGGTGGTGGGGTCTGGTTTGAATTGTCTGGGCTGATCGTTGAGGAGGACTTTTAAAAGTACTTGGATTAACCCTTGAAATATCATAACATTTAAAGCTTTGGGCCTTGTGTTTGAACGTTGGATGAATGCAGGTTTACTGTAGTTTGGATGGTACAGGTACAATGGGTCGAAGGGCCTCATCTGTACTGTGCAATTTTATGATTGCATTGTGTGCAGTTTTGGTTTCCTTATCTGAGGAAGGATGTTCTGACTGTGTAGGGAGGGCAGTGAAGGTTTACCAGACTGATTCCTGGGGATGACAGCACTTAGATCTGATGAGAAACTGGATCAGTTAGGATTATATTCCCTGGAGGTTAGAAGATTGAGGGGAGTCACATTGGAAACTCTAAAATCCTAACAGGACAAGGCAGGATGTTCCTCATGACGATGGAGTCCAGAATCAAGGATTAAAGTTTCAGGATATGGGAAAGGACATTTAGGGCTGAGATGGAGAGAAATGTTTTCATTCTACAGGAAGCCTGTAGAAGTTTCTGTCACTGAAAGCAGTTCAGCTCAAACCACTGAATGTTTTCCAGAAAGGACACGATACAGTTCTTAGAATGAAAGGGATCAAAGGTTATGGGGAGGAAGCAGGAACAGGCAACTGAGTTGGATGATCAGCCATGATCATATTGAATGGCAGAACAGGCTCGAAGGGCTAATTGGCCTAATCCTGCTCCGAGTTTCACTGTTTGAGAGACTGTTCTTCAACATGGAAACATATTGAATTAGAGAAAAAACATTTGCCTTGGGTTAGGAATTAGTTTGGAGTAGACAGAGTGAGGGGATAATGTGTGTGTCCTCCAATGAGCAAGAGGTGCATCGTGGAGTGCCCAGGGATCCATCCTATGACTTTAGCATTTCACAATATTTTTCAATGACTTGGATGAGGGAATAGAGAGCCATATATCCAAGATTGCTGACCACACTGAGTGAGGCAGCGAGGAGGAGGTTACAGAGATAGGGAGGGTGGATGGACAAGGAGGGAATTCAGAACAAGGACGAGAATTTGAAAATCGAGGTGTTGTTGGACCGGGAGCCAATGTAGGTCAGTGATGGCAGTGGGGGATGGAGATGGGATTTGTTGCGAGTTCAGATACGACCAGCAGAGTTTGGGATGAGCTGAAGTTTACAGAGGGCAGTGGCTGTGATGTGGCGCAGGACAACATTAGAATGATCACGTTTGGAGTCCCAAAGAAATGACCGAGATTTTCAGTGAGTGATCTCTGTGATGTGGAGGATTTGGGGCTCAGATCAGCCTCAAAGATGAGGCCAAGGTTGTAAGGAATCTGGTACTAAATAAAAGCTGAAAAAGCTGCACATTCTGCAAATGAGAAACAAAAACAGAAATTGCAGGAAAAGCTCAGCAGGTCTGGCACCATCTGTGGAGAGAAAGCAGAGTTAACATTTTAGGACAAGTGAATCTTCTCAGAACTGTTCTGAAGAAGGGTCATTTGACCCGAAAGGTTAACTCTGATTTCTTACCCAAGATGCGACCTGATCTGCTGAGGTATTCTGTTTTTTGTAAAGAGTCTGGTTGAGCAGCAGACAGTGCTCAGGGAGAGGGATGGAGTTTGTACCGGGAGCTGAAAAGGATGGTTTTGATCTTCCCAATATGTTTCCCAGTGAGCCTGGCTCCTCAGTCCTGACTGCTCTTAGCTGCTGCGATTGTCACTGATTGGACACTTATTATTAGAGATTCTGACCACAGCAGAAAGCCCCAGTGTAAAAAATAACTGCAAAGACTGTCAAATCGCAAGGTTGAAACTTCACCAAAAGAGAAAGTGAAAGAAGGAGCTCGGAGCAGCTGGACGTTTGTTACTGAGACGGGAGAAAACTGTGAACCATCTGCACTCCCTGGAATCTGACAGCACATAAGAACATTAAAACTAGGAGCGGGAGCAGGCTCTCTGGCCTCTCGGGCTGCTCTGCCATTCAGTAAGATCATGGCTGATCTTTTCATGGCCTCAGCTCCCCCTTACCCACCTTTTCACCAAAACCCTTGATTCGTTTACTGTTCAAAAAATTACCTGCCTTAGCTTGAAAAACATTTACTGAGGAAACCTCAACCACTTCGCTGGGCGGGGAATCGCATCGATTCACAACCCTCTGGGTGAAGAAGTTCCTTCTCAATTCAGTCCCAAATCTGCTACCCAGCACAGGAGGAGACCATTTAGCCCATCGTGTCTGTGAGTGATCCAATTAGTCCCACTGCCCCCCTCTCTCCCAATAACACAGCAAATCTTTCCTTTTCAGCTCGATCTCCAGTTGCCTCTTGTAGACCTGGATCCACAGCAGAGACTGCCCCTAATCTATGCTCCAAACTGGCACCTCATTCATTCATTGGGAGGCAAACTGTCTGGGCTGGGAAATGGAGCTCAGGACCCTGAACATTCTCTCTCCCCTCCTGAGGGACATCTGATGCTGAGGTTTCGTTCTGTGGAGCTGTACAATATATTCCTACCATACACACTTCTCCATTCTTTGTGTAAAAGGCTCGAGCCTGCCAGCAGGATATTCAACTGCAGGAGCCGTCATCAATTTGACCAATTCTGACCACACCCACTCTCCTTAAACTTTCAACTAATTACTAATATCAAATCTGTCCATCTCCTCCTTGGTGTGAGACAGGGAAGGGGCCACTTCATTCCAGACAATTTGGAATTTATGGAGCACAGATGGAGTAAGCTGAGAGAGGATTTCAGAATGATGGAGTTCGGAGGTGGAATGAGCAGGAATAAGAGTTTCTGTGGTCAAGAGGATGATGCAGAGCAGAGAAGGACAATGTAGTTGAGTTTGAAATAAGATACCTATGTGATGGAGAGGATGTGGGATTTGAAGCTCCAATACTGAAGGGTCCAGTGGGAAAGAGGCCCAGGCTTATTGATGTCCATTGGACATTCCAGTGGGATGGAAGCACATGTTTCCTGATCTCTGTTGGAGGTTCCAATTGAGTCCCATGGAATTGGAATGTTGGCATTTCTTGCAGCAATTGGAATCTTGGTATTTAATTTAAAAGGACTGGATTACAGAAATAAAGAAATATTGTTACAATTCTATGAGGCATTGGTGAGACCACATCTGAAGCATTGTGTCAGTTGTGGTCTCCTTTCTTGGTGAAGGATATGGTGGCACTGGATGCAGTTCAGAGGATGTTCACCAGACTGATCCCTGGGATGAAAGGGCTGTCATATGAGGAATGGTTGAATAGCTAGCTTCTGTACTCACTGGAATTCAGTCGTATGAAGGGAGAATCTGAGTGAAGTATATAAGATGCTAAAGGGGATTGATTGGGCAGGCATGGAACAGATTTTTAACCTCTTGTGGGCCAGTCTTGAACAATAGGTCATCGCGATAGAGTGAGAGGAGGTTTGTTTAAAACTGGGATGAGGAAAAACTGCAGGTGGCACAGTGGTACAGTGGTGAACACTGCTGCCTCGCAGTGCCAGAGACACAGGTTCGATTCCACCCTGGGGCAACTGTATGGAGTTTGTGCATTCTCCCCCTGTCTGTGTGAGTTTTATCTGTGTGCTCCGATTACCTCCCACAGTCGAATGATGGACACATTCGGAGGATTGGCCATGCTAACTTAGCCATAGTGTCCAGGAAAGTGTAGGTTAGATTCATTCGTCATGGGAAATGTAGGGTTACAGGGAAAGGGTTCTGGAATGGATCTGGGTGGAATGCTCTTTGAAGGTTCGGTGTGGGCTTGTTGGGCTGAATGGCCTGTTTCCAGACTGTATGGAATCTGTTCCATTCCAACTACTTCTCTCAGAGTGTTGCGAATCTGTTGAGGTCAGTGCATAACACCCACCCCCCAGCTCTCCCATCCCCCTCCCCACTCCCCCTCTTCCTCAAGCACAGTAGAGGCAGAAATCAATCAACAGATTCAAGAAAGAAACAGATATCTTTCTGATGAAAAGCAGGCTAGAGGGCAATTGGGAGCAGTCTGGAAAGTGGAGAGAAGGTTAAGATCAGCCATGATCATGTTAAATAGCAAACGGGCTTGAAGTGCTAAATTACCTTTTCCTGCTCCTCATTCCGAAGTTCAATCTTGCTAAGGCAATGAGATCCTCTTTGTTTCCTGGTCTGTATTGGAGGATCCAGTCACAAAGAGTCACATGTTTACTGGTCTGTATTGGAGGGTCCAATTTGAAGCTGGTCCATATTTACTGGTCTGTACTGGAGAGTTCAATGAAATGGAGGCCTTTCACTCCTGGTTTCTATTGGAGGGCCCAGCAGGAATAAGGTCTATGATAACTCGTCTCTTCTGGAGTATTCAGTGGGAAATAGACCCATTTTTACTGGTCTCCATTGGAGGCCCAAGTGGCAAAGAGGCCTGTGTTTAATGGTCTTTACTGGAGAGTTCAGTGGGAATAAATTCCATACTTACTAATCTCCACTGGACAGTCCAGTGGGACATGAATACCGTCGTGAGTGTGGGGCCCATTTCCTTTTTATAGTAAATGTGTGAAGGACCAATCCTTATACCAGTAAAACTAGAGCTTGACCGTGGAAGGGGAAGGTGAGGGGAAAGGCTGGAATATGTTGTGAATGGACAGGATGGGTCAATGGGTCAGAGCCTGTCCTTTCCCTCCAGCTCACAGTGATGGCCTGAGGATCTCCTCTTTCTGCTGGGCCTTCATGGAATGAGGTTTGTGTCCAAACCAGTCCCCAGTAAAAATAGGCCAACAGCACAGAATTGCCCTTCATTTCACAAGAATCTGACCATCTTCCTGAGAGAGGCCAAACCCTGGTCAATGTGGGAAATGGGGCTTTATTCTAGGAGTAGACATACTCCTGGTGTCAAGGGTTAACATCCATTAGTGGGGTAGAGCTGGAGCAGATTTACCCTGTATTTAACTTTTACCATTTGGGACATTGTTAGAAAGGCAGAGAGAGGGAGACATAGTGAGTGAGAGGAGAGAGAGAGAGAGAGAGAGAGAGAGAGAGAGAGAGAGAGAGAGAGAGAGAGATTGTTGGCGAGAGGCATAGAAGGACAGGGTGTGAAAGTGAGAGAGAGCGGGATAAAGAGTCTCAGGCAGTGTAAGATGAGTAAAAGGGGGAGAGAGAGAGTGGGAGAGAGAGGCAGAGATGGTGGGGTTGAAGAATAGAGATAGAGCAAGATAGAGTATGAGACAGTGAGACTCAGAGAGATCGGACAGAGAGAGAGAGACAGAGTAGGTGTGAGACAAAGAGTAAAGGCAATCCAGTGAAAGAGAAAGACAGACATGCAGACAGGTCCTGGTCACCACATTATGAGAAGGATATAACTGTACTCAAGAGGGTGCAAAGATTTCCCAGGAGGGTGTGAGCTATGAGGAAGGATTGGAAAGGCCAGGATTGTTTTTCTTGGAGCAGTGAAGTTTGAGAGGGAACCTGCTGAAGGGCAAAAAGATTATGAGGGGCAGGGATAGAGTGGACAGGAAGGCAACTTTTTCCATGAATAGAGGGATCAATATCCAGGGGCAGAGATTAGAGATTACACAGACATACAGAGATAGAAACAGAGAGCAGGAGTAGGGTTAGGGTTAGGGTTAGGGTTAGGGTTTGGCCCTGTGAGTCTGCTCTGTTATACAATATGACCACGGCTGATCCTCTCCCTCAATGCCAAGCTGGGATTGATGTTGCCAGAGCATTGATGACCAGTACAGACTTATTAAATGCTATTCACGTCATTGAACTTCTGATTGAGGGAGAGAAACAGAAGATATATGAGAGAGAGAGAGAGAGAGACCGCAAGTGTACATTGTGAGATTGAGTGAGAGAGGGCGAGGCATTTAATTGCTGCCCCAGGACTCACTGTTCTAATGTCCTGGAATAACGCCTGTTATAGAGATCAGTTAGAGAGCGACCGGAAGGAGGGAGATAGACAAAGAGAGTGAGGCAATTAGAGATTGAGGGTATAAGGAGAGAATGAGTGAGGAAATAGTCAGTAATATAAGTGAAGGGGAAAAATGAATGATAAGAAAGAGAGAGAGAGAAAGAGACCAACCAACACAGAAGGAAAAGGAGATAAACAGAGTGTCAAGCATACATTGAAAAAGGGAAAGATATAAATGGTTATATAATTGGGAGAGGACAGAGTCGGAGACGGAAATAGAAAAAGAGGGAGAAAGTAAACGAATAACAGGAATATATACAAGAGAACGATGAGAAAGAGAACAAAGGGAAAAGGGAGAAAGGAAGTATGAAAAGGAAGGATGAGAGAGAGAGAGAGACAGAGAGAAGAGGAAGTGTGAGGGGTTGACGTGGCTCTCTTTGCCTGCTGCCATTTACATACTGAGGAACACCCAGTCAGACTCTCACAGGCTGCAGCTTTATAAAGCAGAGCCCAGTGAAGGGAGAGTTTATCAGGAACCAGGCACAGGGATAGGAGCACACACCATGATTTCACACATCCAGCTGATCTGGCCCCTGGCATTCTATGTCGCAGGTACAAAACTCTCTCCTTATACTTGAATCTTTAGCTGCTCTCCATTTCACTCCAATTCCACTGACTTGTGATTGAAGGGAAAATGCTGAAACCAGAGGAATGCTCAGTGTCTCCGACAGTCTCTCATTTGACCGGCTCTTTCTGTGACAGTTCTGACTTCACTGTGTTTCTCTCTGACCCCTCAGGTATCAATGGGGACATCACCATGACCCAGTCTCCCCCAGTGCTGTCAGTGGGACTGGGCCAGACCGCAACCTTCACCTGTACGGCCAGTCAAAGTATTAGCAATGTCCTTGCTTGGTACCAGCAACGAGAAGGTCAGAAACCCTCTCTTCTGATCTATGCTGCAACATCTCGATATACAGGAGTCTCGGACCGATTCACCGGCAGTGGATCAGGGACCAGTTTCACCCTGACAATCAATAATGTTCAGAATGAGGATGTCGCTGACTATTATTGTCAGAACTACTATAGCAGCTCCACTCTACACAGTGATACAAAGCCATACACAAACCTCAAGACACACAGCACCACCTCGTGCCCTGACACATGAATCAGTTGTATAAAATGTATAATAATGGACACACAGTCTGAACTGACACGTCCACAATTAGATATAAATGAAACTGAACAAATTACCCCATGCTGGGATTGTCACTGTCCACTACACACTCCAGCCCCCGTGCTGTCCACCACTCACTTGAAGACCTCAAGTTCCCCTCTTACACTCCATGGCCACTTGTGAAGATCAGCTGCAAGATTTAATATAGAAAAATAAATTTCATAAAGCTCCCAAGCCCATCTGGACACAGAGAGAGACAGAGACAGAAAGACACATGAATGAGGGAGAGACAGAGAGGGGCAGAAAGAAGTTGAGAGTGAAGGAGAGACTGGGAGACAGGGAGAGGTTAAGAGTGATGGGGGGAAGCAGAGAGTAGAGGTTTTTGTACAGCCTCTGCACTGGGAGCTCTCACTGTGGTCCACGTTCGGTAAAGGAACCAAGCTCAGACTGAGTAAGTAAACCTCAATCCGCCGTTATTAAACCAGTCAATACTGACACACTCTTTCTAAAATACAGTTGCTGAATTGTTGAAGGTGTTAGTGGGGAGCTGCAGTGAACGAAATGGTTGATTGAGGAGCACTGTGTCTAACAGGGTGTACACCTGTATTTCTCTAGTCCCATTGCCCCCTTTAAACAGCAAGATATAAGTCAGTCAGTTTTACTCACCGTGTGGAGGAGCTCTGTCCATTTGCAGCCTGTGGTCCCATTCCTGCAGCATGAAGTGAAATCAGTGAGTAGCCTCCTGTCAGTCTCAGTGTGACAGACACGGACAGAGTTTGATGTGAGCTCTGGCTCCCTGTCCCAGTCTCTGGTCTCACTGACCTCAGCAGCAGCAGCAGCAGCAGCAGTAGCACAGTGAGACACCGAGCTCCCACCTCCCCCAGCTTTAACTCTGCTCAATCACACAATCACAGAATTGTTACTGTGCACAAGGAGGCCATTCCACCCATCCTGTCTGTACTGATTCTCTGAATGAGCAATTTACAGAGTGTCATTCTCCTGCCATCTCCCTGTCACCCTGCTCATTGTTCCTTTTCAAATAACAGTCTCATTCCCTTCGGAATGTTTCAATTGAAGCTGCCTCCACCACACTCTCAGGCAGTGCATTCCACACCTTAACCACCCACTGGCTGAACATGTTGTTCCCCATCTCACTTTTGTTAATTTCACTTCTAACTTTCAATCTGTCGTCTCTCGGTCTCAATCATTTCTCAATTGGAAACATTTTCTCCCTATTTACTCTGTCCAGGCCCCTCCTGGTTTTAATTCCTCAAACAAATCTCCTCTCTGCCTTCTCCAAAGAAGACTAACCAAATTCTCCAATCAATCTGTCTCCCTGATGTTCCTCATCCCTGGAATGATCTTCAGGAATATTCTTTGCCATTTCTACAAAACTTCACCTCCTGCCTGAATTATTCACATTTCCTATGGCCCTCATGATTTTATAAACATCTATAAGTTCACTTCTCAGCCTCTTATGCGTCAGAATAAAAAGTCTCAACTTTTCCAGCCTCTCACAGTCATGGAGTCAACAGACCTTTCAGTTTAACTTGTCCATGATAACCAGATGTCCTAAACTGACCTCATCCTATTAACTCGCATTTGGCTTCCATCCCTCAAAACCCTCCCTATTCATGTACCCATCCCAATGTGTTTTAAATGCTGTAATAGTATCTGCCTCCAATACTTTCTCTGGCAGCTCGATCCAGACACACACCACCCTCTGTGTGACAAGTTACCCCTCAGGTCCCTTTTGAATATTTTGCCTCTCACGTTAAATCTATGCCATCTTGTTTGGACTTCCTTTCCCAAGGAAAAGGCCTTGGATATAACCCTGTCCATGCCCCTCATGATTGTATAAACATCTATAAGGTCACCACGAAGCCTTAGATGCTGCACGAAAAATAGACCCAGTTTCTTCAGCCTTTCCCTACAGCTCAAACCCTCCAATTCCTGGCCATGTTCTTGTAAGTATTTTCTGCAGCTTTTTAAGTTTAACAGCATCCTTACTATTGCGAGGTGATCAGGATTGTTTACATTATTTCAAAAGTGGCCTCACTAATCTCCTGTACAGCTGCAACATGATGTCCCAACTTCTATAGTCAAAGCAATGACCAATAAAGGCAAGTGTACCCAACAACGTCTTCATCACCCTGTCTACCTGTGACCCCACTTTCAAGTAATAATGCACTTGCATCTTCAATCCGAGGACTCTTTGTTCAGCAAAACTCCACAGGGTCCTACCACTGTATAGGTTCTTCCCTGGGTTGCCTTTCCAAAATGCAACATCCCACAGTTATCTAAACTGAACTCCATTTTGCACACATCTGCCCATTGCCCCATCTGATGAAGGTCCCGCTGTACCCTGAGCTGAATTTCTTTACTATCGACGATCTCACCAATTTTGATATCATCTACAAACTTACTGTAACTCCGAGATTCACATCCAAATCATTTCTTTATATGATAAAAGTAGTGAACCCAGCACCAATGTTAGTGGCACACAGCTATTCACAGATCTCCAGTCTGAAAAGCAACCTATTACCACCACTCTCTGTCTCCTCTCTTCAATCTAATTTTTTTTATCCCAATGACTCACTCCCCCTGGATCCCATGTGGTCTAACCTTACTAACCAGTCTATCATGTGGAACCTTGTCAAAAACTTTACTGAAGTCCATATAGACTATGTCGACTGTTCTGTCTTCATCAATCTTCGTTGTCATCTTCTCAATCAAATTCAGGAGACATGATTTCCTATGCATAAAACCACATAGATTATCCAAAGAATGTAAATCCTATCCCACAGAGTCCACTCCAACATCTTACCCAGCACTGACATCAGGCTCACTGGTCTATAGTTCCCCTGGCTTTTCCTTATAGTCTTTCTTAAATAATGGCATAACATTAGCCAACCTCTCTGGTTCTCCAGCACCTTACCCATGTGTGTCGGTGATACACACTTCTCAGCAAGGGGCCCAGCAATCTCTTCCCTAGTTTCCCACAATGTTCTGGGATACACATGATCAGGTCCTAGGGTTTATCTACTACCTTTATGTGTTTTCAGATCTTGAGTGTCTCCTCTTTTGTGTGTGATCTCTTTTCAAAGACATCACTATTTTTCCAAATTCCCTAGCTTTCTCCACAACAAATCCTGACCTGAAATATTTGTTTGGGATCTCACCCATCTCTTGTGTCTTACCAAAATACAGCACTCACATTTATCTGAATTAAACTCCATCTGCCATTCCTCAGCCCACTGGCCCAATTGCTCAAGATTCCATTGTATTCTTCGACAGCCTTCTTCACTGCTAATAATTAGATTAAAGTCTCGACAGTGTGGAAACAGGCCCTTCGGCCCAACAAGTCCACACCGATCCTCCGAAGAGTAACCCACCCAGACCCATTTCCCTGTCAGTAATGCATCTAACACTGTGGGCAATTTAGCATGGCTAATTCACCTGACCTGTACATCTTTGGACCATGGGAGGAGACCAGAACACCCGACAGAAACCCATGCAGACACAGGGAGAATGTGCAAACTCCACACAGACAGTCATCCAAGGCTGGAATCGAACCTGTGACCCTAGCACTGTGAGGCTGCAGTACTAACCACTGAGCCACGTGCTGCCCCACCTGAGCCACCACTGAGCCACCGATGCCACCTGAAAATTCACCTGAACACACTCTCACAACTCTGGGCTCTCCCTGCCCATTACACTGCTACTATCCCAGTCTATATTCAGAAACTAAAGACCCCCTGCCCATTTATAACAACTCTATCATATTTGCAGGTCTCTGTAAATTCATGCATTTGTATTCCTCCACATCCTTCCCACTGGGAGGTGACTTATTGACGGCACTGAGGATTCTGTGTTCCTCTCTGACATTCCCTCCTGGCTCCCACAGCACTGCCAAGTTAGTTTAAACCCTCTCTCAGAGCACTCGTAAACCACCTCACAAGAGTCTAATGCACTCCCTCAGGGATCCTCTTTCCAGCCTCACAGTCACCTGTGTTCACCTCCTGATTCTATTCTCACCTGCGTGTGGCACTGGGAGTAATCCGGAGATTCCTCCTTTTGAGTTCCTGCTGCTTATTCCCTCCAGAGCTCCCGAACTTCTGACTGCAGGACCATGTTCCTTTTTCTCCATCCATCACTCGGTCCAATGCGGTCTAAGACAGCTGCCTGTTCCCCCTCTCCCCTCAGGGTGCTCTGCAGCCGCTCAGTGACATCCTTGACCCTGGCACCAGGGAGACAACACACCATCCTGGATTCCCATCTGCAGCTGCAGAAAAACCTATTGATTGCCCTTACTCTCGAATATCCTCTCAGTATCGCTCTTCCAGTCTTCCTTGTGTCCTCCTGTACAGCTGAGCCCCCCACCGTGGTGCCAGGGACTTGGCTATGGCTGCACTCCACAGATGAACCATCATTCTCATCAGGATTTTGAACTGAATCCTGGTTGGAGAGTGGGAGGCACTCTGGGGATTCCTGTACTAGCTGCCTGGTCCTGTTGGACTGTCTGCTGCTCCCCCATTCCCTCTCTCCCTGCATACTCTGAAGCTGCAGAGTGACCACATCGAGAAACGTGCTCTCCACGGAGCTCGCAGCTTCACGGACTCTCCACACTTACACCAGCTGCTGCTCAAGCTCCAGAACCCGGAACTCCAACTGCTGTCACTGACCACACCTCCTGCTCTCATGGTATTCCAGGAGCTGGGAAGCATTCTGAAGTTCTCACCTAAATGCACACTCTCTCCACTCTTTGGTTATCTGTTGACAATATTCTGATGATAAACAGCGCCAGCATGGCTCACCGTCCAGTGGGTTCAGTGTTCCAGCGTTTTGGGGAAACTCTCCAGAAGACTTTAAGAAATAGGAGCAGAAATCAGCCATTCAGCCCATTGAATCTGCTCTGCCATTTGATCTTGGCAGATATGCTTCTCACCCCCATTCTCCTGCCTGTTCCACAGGAACTTTCCATCCCCTTAACAATCACGAACCTATCTATCTCTGTCTTTAATACACTCAGTGACTTGGCCTCCACTGCCCTCTTGCACAATGAGTTCCACAGATTCACCACCCTCTGGCTGAAGAAATCCCTCCTCATCACAGCTCTAAAGAGTCGGCCCTTCATTCTGAGGCTGTGCCTTTGTTACCGAGTCTGTCCTGTTTTTGGAAACATCTTTTCCACAACCACTCTATCCAGGTTGATCAGTATTCAGCAAATTTCAATAAGATCCCTCCTCATCCTTCTAAACTCCATCGAGTGCAGACCCAGAGTCCTCAAACACGCCTCATATGACAAGCCCTTCATCCCCAGGATCATTCTTGTAAACCCCTCCAATGCCAGCACATTGTTTCTTAGAACATGGGTCCCAAATCTGTTCACAATATTCCAAATGCAGTCTGACCAGAGCCTGACTCAGCCTCAGCAGTACATCTCTGCTCTTGTATTCTGGCCCTATTGAAATGAATGCTTTCATTTCATTTGCCTTCCCAAGCACAAACTGGACCTGCCTGTTAACCTGAAGAGAAACCTGAATGAGGTTTGTGCTTTAGATTTCCAAAGGCTTTCCTCATTTAGCAAACAGGCTATGCATCCTTCTTTTATTCTATCTGCCACTTCTTTGAGAACTCTCAGAGCCTCTCCAGGACCTTTTACAGCCTTCCCACTTCTTCAACACTCCCTGTCCCTCCACCTATCTCATGTCACCTGCAAACCTAGCAACAATGTCTTCACTTCCTTCATCCATATTGTTCATGTATAACGTGAATAATTATGGTCCCAACGTTGATGCCTGCAGAACTCAACTCGTCCCCAGCTGCCATCTTTTCTCACTCTCTGCTTTATACCAACCTGCCAGTCCCAGTCCTCAGTCCATGCTAGTACATTGCCCCTAAAACTATGGGTGCTTATCTTACGTCAAATACCTTCTGGAAATCCAAATACATTACTTCCTCGGACTCTCCTTTGACTGGCTCATTGCCTCCTCAAAGAATTCTAACAGATTTGCCAGGCATGACCTCCCCTTGATGAAACCGTGTTGACTCAGCCCTATTTTACCATTGCACTTCCAAGTCCTCTGCAATTTTATCCCGAAATCGAATTCTAAAATCTTACCAATAACTGAGTCCAGGCTAACTGACATATAATGTACCATCTTCTACCTCCCTGCATTCTTTAACAGGGTTGGTATGTGAGCCCTTTTTTTTATCCCTTACCCCCACCAAATCTCCACCTCCACACCCTGACTCCATTGATTCCTTAAAGATCATCACCAATGCCTCCACACTCTCCTCAGTGATCTCCTTCAGAACACACGGGTGTAGTTCATCCAGTCTGGGTGAGTTATCCATATTCAGACCTTTCAGCTTACCCAGTGCCTCCTCCTTAGTAACGGACACTACACTCCCCTCTGCCCCCTAACAGTCTTGAAGTACTGGAATGCTGCTGGTGTTTTTCATGGTGCAGACTGATGCAAAGTACCGATTCAATTCCTTGGCTATTCCATCATTTCCTACTATTCTTTCTCCAACCTCACTTTTCCAGTAATCCAATGTCTATTTTTGCCTCCCTCTTCCTTTTTATATATCTGCTAAAAGTCTTGCAATCTTATTTTGTATTACTGGCGAGCATACCCCCACATTTCACCTTCTCCACCCTTCATGCTTTTTTAGTTATCCTCTACTGGTTTTTAAAGACTTCCTAATTCTCTGACTTCCTACTATTCTGCACCACATTGGATGCCTTTTCTTTTGCATTTATGCTGTCCGAGACCTCCGTCAACAGCCGTGATTGCCTTGTCCTCCCCTGAGTATGTTTTTTTTTTCTTTTTTGGGATGAATTCCTACGCTACTTCCTGAATTACTCCCAGAAACTCTGCTGTTTGCTGCTTCACCATCTTACCTGCTCGGCTCCCCTTCCAGTCAACTCTGGCGAGTGCCTTCCTCATGTCTTTGTAGTTCTGTTTACTCAACTGAAATACTGTTCCATCTGATTGTAGCTTCTCCCTCTGAAGCTACAGGGGGAATTCCATCATATTAGGGTCCCTTATCCACAGGGATACTTTCACCTTAAACTCACTAATCAGGTTTGCCTCATTAGACATCACTAAATCCAGACCTGCCTGTTCCATAGTGGCTCAACCACAAGCTGCTCCAAAAACCATCTCGTAGATATTCCTTGAAATCCTTTTCTTTAGACGCACTACCCAGTCCACCCATCCGTTGAGGTCTACCCTGATATTTAGTTTATGCCTTTTCTGTATCCTGATTGATTTTATTCCCCACACCCTGATTACTGCTTGGAGAACTGAACATAACCTGCATCAGATTCTTTATTGCGATTCCTCAACTATTCCCACAGATTCTACACCTTCTGACTGTCTATTACTTCTTGCTATTGATTGAATTTTATTTCACACTAACAAGGCAACTCTTCCCCCTCTGACCATCTGCCTGAACTTTTGATAGGACATGTATCCTTGGATATTTAGTTCCCAGCCGGGATCCCCTTACAGCCATGTCTCTGTGATACCCACAACATTGTACCTGCCAGTTTCAATCTGCAAGACAAGCTCATTGTGTATACTGTGTGTATTTAATTACATCACCCTCAGTCCTGCATTGACTGACCTCCTTCCCATCATTGTCTCTTATTTGCTGTGCTTGATGTTCGACTCTTGTTACTTTCTGTACTCTCTGTCCTTGTACGTCTTCTAGAAACTTGAATAACCTCTCCTGAGCCTTCCTCCACTTTAACGAGTTTAAATTCCTTGGACACTCAATTTACCTGGATTTATGGCGTCACTTTGTCTACCTTACTCGGAATACTTCGTGCATTTAGATACAAACCCTTTAAGTTTGTTCTGTTATTGATTTTCCCTGCACTTCTTTAGTCCCTTTGATATTGAAAACATCCATCCCTATCTTTTATTTTCTGGTAACAATCAATCCCATCGCTAACCAGCAATCGTACCTTCTCCTTCACCTTCTGTTTTCTCATTTTCCATCCAAGTGAACCAAATTACTTTATCGTTGTGTTGACTTCAGGCATGGTGGCCCAGTGGGTAGCACTGCTACCTCAGAGCACCAAGGACGCAGGTTTAATTCCTGCCTTGGGAAACTGTCTGTGTGGTGTTTGCACATTCTCCCTGTGTCTGTGTGGGTTTCCCCCAGGTGCTCTGGTTTACTCCCACTGTCCAAAGATGTGCAGGTCAGGTGAATTGGCCGTTCTAAATTCCCGACAGTGTTCGCTGAAATCGTCAGGAGTAAAAGTACGGAAGGTTTCTCATTGGGCTGTTGTTCGGAGAGTTGATGTGGACTTGTCAGGCTGAACTACTATTTCCATACGGTAGGGAATCTAATCAGGCCAATATTTATCATAATCCAACATCATTAATGCTCTTTGATCTCATTGCATCGAGTTGGATCTTGCTGTGTAGAAACTGGCTGCCACGTTCCTGACATTGCAACTGTGACTGCTTGTCAAACAAAACTGTCTGGAAATATCTTTGGAAGAGCCTAAAATGTTAAGGGCTGGATTGATGCCCATATCCCTCTAAACTCTTCCTATTTACATGTGCATGCCTTTTAAATATTGTAATTGTACCAGCCTTCACCACTTCTTCTGGCAGTTCATTTAACACATTTAACACCCCCTGAGTGAAAACGTTGCCCCTAAGGTCCCATTTAAAACTTTCCCCTGTCACCTTCAGCCTATGCCTTCCAGATCTGGACTCCCCCACTCTGGAGAAATGATCATCTCTATTCACCTTATCTATGCCCCTCATGATTTTATAAACCTCTATACGGTCACCCATCAACCAGTAAAGATCCAGGGAAAACAGCCTCAGCATATTCAGCCTCTTCCGATAGCTCAAACCCTCCAACCTTGGCAGCATCCTTGTAAATCTTTTCTGAACCACTTTAAGATTCACAACATTTTCCCTACAGCAGGGAGACCAGTATTCCAAAAGTGCCCGAACCAACGTCCTGCACAACCGCAACAGCTCCCAACTCCAATACTCAATGCACTGACCAATAAAGGAAAGCAAACCAAATGACTTTGTCACTACCCCCCCACCTCCCCCACCCCCTCCCCCCCTTACCCCCCACCGACCTGCAACTTCACTTTCAGTGAACTATTCTTCTTTTTTTGGATGAACTGGGAGTCTTTCAGTTGTGAAAGATGCCATTCCATGGCACTGTTGGATGAAGAGCAGGCAGATCCCCCGGTGTCCCTGATCAATATTTATCCCCTAATCAAAATCACTGAAAATCTATTTCTCTGCTATTTATCATACTATGTTGGGGATCTCGCTCTGCACAGTCTGCTGGAAAGATCCATTGGGACATCTTGAGTTGGGGACAGGTGCTACACAAATGCAAGTCTTTCTTTAAGATTGAAGTCTCCTGATCCGGACATTCACCCATTGTCTGTGCACTCTCACCTTCCGGGGGCATGGGGTCATTAGGAGCAGTGACCCAAAGGACACTGACACTCTTTGCAGTCTCACCCTTGACCTCAGCCCAGCAGTGTGCAGTACGGTTTGAAATGTAATCTAGAACCTTCTACACAGACACCCCAATGTGAATCTTTCCCGAAGTGTGTGGATCCGATTCTGCTCCAATGTTCTCAGATAAAGCTCTCCTGATCTGTGGGTGATCGGAGGTTTGTTAAAGAGGTATCGAGCTCCATCCCACTTTCCAGCTCTTGCTCCATAACTCTGGAGGTTTCGCTGTTTGAAGTGAATATCCAAATATTTTCTCAATGTGATGAGGGTTTCTGCCTCTCCCACCTTTTCAGACAGTGAGTCCCACATCCCACCAGCCTCTGGGTGAAAACAAATACCCTCAATTCCCCTCTAATCCTGCCCCCAACCGAATTCAATCTCTCCCCATGGTTATTGCCCTCTGTGCTGGTGGAAATCAGTCCTTCCCACCCACTCTGTCCAGGCCCCTCATCATTTTACACACCACAATCAAATCTCCCGTCAGCCTCCTCTGTTCCAAAGAAAACACTCCCAGCCAAACCAATCATTCCTCAAAGGTCAAAGTCCCCATTCCAGACAAACACCTCGTCTGTCCCCATCTCTAATGGGATCACATCCTTCCTGTAATGTGGTGATCAGAACCATACACTGTTCTCTCACTTGCTCTAACTGGGGTTTTATACTGTTCCACAATAAACAAACTTCTTGCTTTCGCTGTCAACCAATAATGAGATAAAGGAGGTGATGCTCTAATGGTGTTATTGCTGACCTGTTAATCCAGAGATCCAGATAATGTTCTGGGCACCAGGGTTAGAATTCGGCAGATGGTGGCATTCAAATTCAATCAAAGAAAATCTGGAATTTAGAGTCTAATGACGACCATGAAACCATCGTTGTTTTTCAGGAAAAAGCCATCTGATTCCCTAATGTCCTTTAGGGAAGGAAACTGCCATCCTTCCCATGTGACGACAGACCCACAGCAATGTGGTTGACTCTAAACTGCCCTCTGGGTGATTAGCGATGGGCAATACATGCTGCCAATCCAGCAATGCCCTCATTCCATCAAGGGAAAATGAAGAACAGTTGATCCCATGTGTCTTTTTACCACCTTACTGACCTGCATTAATCACCATAGCCACATCTTCCACCTCCACAAACATTTGACTTGCAGCTTCAAATTGACAAGAGACATTCCTTCATTATCTGAGAAAGAGATAGAAACATCCAAACCAGGAGCAGCAGTCGGAAATTCGGCCCCAAAACCTGCTCGACTATTCAATATGATCATGGCTGATCATCCAACACTCTCCCCTGTTCCTGCTTTCTCCCCAAATTCTTTGATCCCTTTAATCCGAAGAACTATATCTCATTCTTTCTTGAACACGTCCTGCATCTCATTCCCTGATGCTCATAAATTGGATGAGAATTATTGGGTTGTTGTTTTGTGACCAGTCTGGACACAATGGGCTGATGGGCCTTTTGGGTCTCTCTGACTCGATGATTCTATTATTATAATTTATGAATAACTGAGTACAGAAGACTGACCCCTGGGGCACCCTAAGTTGTAATTACCTGTCATTCAGAAAAAAGACTCCTTCTTTCTGTCCTGTATGCCAACCAGTTCCCAATCCATGTCAGTACATGACCCCCAATCCTCTTGTTCATTTGGTCTAGATCTGGGAGTCCCACCCTTACTCTTTGTGGGAACAGATTCTGAACAATCTCTGTCTCGTCCTTCGAGGACTCCCATTGTCTTGACACTGATTTCCCACAATGCCGCTTGTTCCGATCCACTTTTCCCAAAACACCACACAGTTGAGTAAAATGAAACCTTTAACACTTACTCCATGGTTCTCAATTTCCATCCCTCCTCTCAATCTCACTGAGTTCTGAGCACTGTCACGAAAATGCTCCCCCATTGACAGCCCTTCCAGCTGCACACATTCATTGTATAAACAATGGTCCAAAACTGTCCATTCTCTCTCTGCTGCTTCACCATCACTTTCTCTGGAGCAGTTAGGGATGGGTAATAAATGCTGGCCCTGCCAGTTACACTCACATCCCAAGAAGTAATTTGAACAATGCCTGGTCATTTGTTGGGTTTATTCTGTATTGACGACAAATGTTCAAAAAGATTGTATGGACAGTGAAGGGTTGAATTCCCTTCCAGTGGTAGGAATTAAGATTGTTTCTTTTGTCTTTCAGGCCGTGACAACTCTCAGCCCAAGCTGACCCTGCTGCCCCCCTCCCCGGAGCAGGTGAATGCCAAGGGCACTGCCACCCTGGTGTGCCTTGCCAATCACTTCTATCCCGATGAGCTGGAGGTGCAGTGGAAGAAGGATGGTGCAGTCATTTCGGACGGGGTTCAGACCAGCAACTACCTGCGAGCTTCGGACAGCACCTACAGTGTCAGCAGCCTGCTGACCCTCTCTGGGTCTGACTGGGAGTCCAACGCTCGCTTCTCCTGTGCCCTCACCCACGTGACCCTCCCCTCTCCCCTCAGCAAGAGTATCAGTAGATCAGAATGTGTGTAGAGTGTTTGAGACAGTCCACAGAGGAGACACAACTTTAAATAGAACAAGTCTGAGCTGGCAGGACAAAGGTCATTGTCAGAACTGAATTTCAACTCTCTTCATTCTCAGGATTGCTCAGAGAAACTTCTGAGGTTTGGATGTTAAAACAGGTCATTGGGGTAGCGGCAAGAGAGCTTTACACTGTGTCAAACCTCATACTGTCCTTGTCCTGGGAGTGTTTGATGGGGACAGGATTGCCTTGTGATGTCAGCTGTACAAACCAATGTGAACCTCAGAAGTCTCTGTTTCAGTAAACCATAGCTCCTTCCTGCTCAGCCTCCAGATCCAATTTAAGGCTTTATCGCTGTATAAAGCGACAGGATTCTCATGTTATTGAGAAAATCTCTCCAAGTGTTTTCCTCAAGCTGCATTGTGGCTGTGAAGTTGAGCAGCTTCCTCTGTCTGGGCGACTAATTCCAGTTTCTTTTTTCTGTCAATTGAATGTGGAAAAGTAAATAAAGGTGAAGATTCAGTCTCTGTCTCTGTTTGCTTTGGAAATTTTTAAAAAACTTTTTCTTTTTCTTTTTCTTTTTTTTTCCTTTTTTTGTGATCAAGACTCTCTTTCTTTTTTAACCCCCCACACTACCGCCTAACTGCGGTAGTGCTTATTTTACCCCAGCACCCATGGTGTGTGTGTGTGTGCAGGTGTGAGACACAGTGAAGGACACAAAGTGCACGAATCTTTATTCAATTTCCACCACCAGGAAGATAGGAAAAACACCCGAGTGGCCAGTGACAAGCACTGCCCTTCAAACCAAAGGGCAATGCTGTGTGATCAAAAAGGTGAAGGGGAGGGTAGGGACTAAATCGAAATAGAGTTGGAGGGAGAAATAATGCACTCCACTCCCTGCGGAGCCCACCTCTCCCTGAACGACTCCAGGGTGTTGGTGGGCACCGCGTGCTCCTTCTCCAAGGACACCCGGGCTCTAACGTAATCCCGGAAGAGGGGCAGGCAGTCGGCCCTAACGACCCACTCCACGGCCCGCTGCCTGGACCTGTTGATGGCCAGTTTGGCCAGGCCCAGGAGCAGATCCACGAGGAGGTCTTCAGACCTGCCCTCCCTCCTCCGTACCGGGTGTCCGAAGATCAGGAGCGTGGGACTGAAGTGCAGCCAGAAACAGAGGAGAAGGTTTTCGAGAAAATCAAAAAGGGAGTGCAAACGCCCACACCCAATATATACATGATCCACGGACTCCACAGCACCACAGAACAAGCAGTTGGGCTGGGAGTCCGTGAACCACCACAATCTGCGGTTGCAGGGGACTGCTGCGTGCAGCACCCTCCACCCCAGATCCCCGAGAGAAAGGGGGAGGACTCCCACGTAGAGAGACCTCCACTGGGGATCCCCACCGCCCGGTGGCAAATGGGCACGCCAAGGCGTGTCCGGACGGTGGATGAGGGAGAAGAGGTGGACGGTGTGCAGCAGCAGTCTATAAAGGGCCTTCCTTTTAATATCCTTAAAAGAAACAAAATTAAAATTCCGGAGGCGGTTCAGGTTGTGGGGCACAGGCTCCCGCGGGAAGTACGGGACCTTGGGACCAATGTGAAATTCCGTGCGGGCTGGGGTGAGCGCAGACGGGATCCCACCGCACACCTGAGCGTCCTCCAACTGGTGCACTACGTCGGGTCCGAGCACCGCCGTTTTAAGGCGTCGGATGTCGGTGGCCACGCACCGGACGTCTACCGCTGCCCTGCTAGCTATGTCCTGCGGCAGCGTCCAGCCCAGGCCCCTGGCACCCAGCACGTCCCCGACCCTGGTCGCCCTCGCCGCCACGGCCTTCCCCTCCGACAGCCACTCGAACCCGCGAGTACGGAGGTGCGGATTCCTGAGCAACCGCTCCCTGACGACAGCCGCCACTCCAGCCGGAGGGTAGGCGCGACGCGATTCGACCATGTTCCAGACAGTGATCAGGTCCTGGTAAAAGACAGGCAGCACCTTGAGGGAGACCTCCAAACCGTCACGAACAAGAGCTGCGTGTCGGAGTTGAGGTTATGTACCTGGCGGAAAAAAATACGTCGCCAGGGCGCACCACCTAGGAGGATGCTTGACGTAAAGGTATCGCCGCAAGGTCTGAAGGCGGAACATCGCGACCTGGGTGCGGACGCACACCAGCAACTGACCGCCCTCCTCAATAGGGAGACTCAGAACCTGCACTGCGACCCAATGCATCTTTTTGTCCAAGAAGAAGTCGACCAACGTTCCCTGGATGTCAGCGATGAAGCCAGGAGGAGGGACCAAAGTGACCAGCCGGTACCACAGCATGGCGGCCACCAGCTGGTTTATGACCAGCACTCGGCTCCTGTAAGATAGCACTCGGAGCAGTCCTGTCCAGGGGCCTCGGCGAGCCGAGACTTTGGCCTCCAGCTGCTGCCAGTTGGCCGGCCAGGGTTCCTCAGCGGGGCTGAGGTCGACCCCCAGGTAGAGGAGATGTGTGGTACTCCAGCTGAACCCCCGTAACTCCTCCGGCAGAGAGTCTATCCGCCACAGACCGACCAGTAGTCCGGAACATTTGGCCCAGTTGATCCTGGTGGAAGACGCCGCCGAGTACACGGCCTGGCACTCGCGCATCCTCCCCAGGTCAGCCGGGTCGGTGAAAGTGAGGAGCACGTCGTCGGCGTAGACCGAGAGGACCTCCCCCGTGCCCGCGCCGCACAGAACCAGCCCTGACAACCTCCTCCGCAAGAGGCGCAGGAAAGGCTCCACGCACAGGGAATACAGCTGGCCGGACAGGGGGCATCCTTGATGCACTCCTCTCCCGAAGCGAAGGGGCGCCGTCAGGGACCCATTGACTTTAACCAGACACTCTGCGGCGGCGTACAAAAGTCGGATCCGGGCGACGAACCGCGTCCCGAACCCGAATGCCCGCAGAGTCCCGAGCAGGTACTCGTGATTGACCCTGTCGAACGCCTTCTCCTGGTCGAGAGACAGGAAGGCGCTCGGCAGACCAGCCCGTCGACAGAAATGGATCAGGTCCCGGACCAGGTGGACGTTGTCGTGTATCCTCCGGCCCAGGGCCGTGTAGGACTGGTCCGGGTGAATCATGTGGGCCAGCACGGAAGCCAGGCGAGAAGACAACACCCTGGCGAAGATTTTGTAGTCCGTGCTGAGGAGGGAGACCGGACGCCAGTTCTTCAAAGAACGAAGGTCCCCCTTCTTTGGCAGCAGGACGATGACCGCCCTGCACCAAGAAAGGGGCAGCTGTCCGGCATTTAGACACTCCCCCAGGACCTGTGCGTAGTCGTTCCCCAGGACGTCCCAGAACGCCCTGAAGAACTCCACAGTCAGCCCGTCCAGCCCCGGGGTTTTGCCCCTCGAGAGCCGGTCGAGGGCGCCGGTCAGCTCCTCTAAAGTGACGGGAGCGTCGAGCCTTCCGGCGTCCTCCGGGCTGAGCTGCGGCAGGTCCTCCCACAGAACTCTGCGAGCATCCTCGCTGGACGGATCCGGAGAGAACAGAGCCGTGTAATAGTTTCGAACCTGGGCCCTGATGGCCTCCGGATCCGAGACTAGGGACCCGTCGTCGGCCAGCAGCACAAGGAGCTGCTGACGGGTGCCACGCCTTTCTTCCAGCGAGTAGAAGAAGGGGGAGCCGCGGTCCAGGTCTTGGAGGAGCTGGATCCGCCACCGCACGTACGCGCCTCGAGCCCCGACGAGCTGCAGGTCCCGGAGCGCGGCCTTCTTCTCTTCGCACGCCCCGCGCAGTGCAGGGTCCGCGTCGGGCTGACCGAGGCGTGACTCCAGGTCGAGCATCTCCCTCTCCAACTCCACGATCCTGGATTTCCGCCTCTTTGTCGACCCCCTCGCGTGCTCCTGACAGAAGACGCGGACGTGAGCCTTGCCCATGTCCCACCATAGCCTCAGGGAGGGGAAGCTTCCCCGCTTCCTTCTCCAGCCGGCCGAGCAACGACGAAACGAGTCCCGGAACCGCTCGTCCTCCAGCAGCAGGTTGTTAAAGTGCCAGTACGCGGAGCTGAGCCTGGCGCCGAACGGAAGGAGTTCCGCCCACACCAGGTGATGGTCCGTGCACGACACCTGCCGCGTGGAGGCCTTCGGAAAACAGGAGGCGTACGCCCGCGAAACGTACAGGCGGTCGATTCTGGATGCTCCGACCCCAGGCCTCACGAAGGTGAAGGCGATGGAGTCGGGATGGAGATTCCGCCAGACGTCCACCAGGTCGAAGGACTTGACCAAGTCCCCCAACCTCTTCCCCGACGCACAGCCAGTGCGTGCACCGCCGTGGTCCCTGCCCTCGAGGACGCAGTTAAAATCTCCCCCGAGGACGACGCACCGGTTCTCGTCGATGGAAGCGAGATGAGCAGACAGTTCTTCGAAGAAGCTCGCTTGCCTCGGCCCGGCCAGGGGAGTGGAGACGTTCACCAAGTGAAGCACCGCGCCCCCCAGCCGAACCTTCAGGTGAAGCAAACGGCCTGGCACCGGCTCCATGACCCCCAAGATCTCCGGCTGAAAATGCGGTTCCAACAGGATCGCCACCCCGCCAGATCTGCGGGTGAGGTGACTCATGTAGACCCCCCATCGCCACTCCAGGAGCCAGATGGCTTCGTCTCCCGGGGTAGTGTGGGCTTCTTGCAGGAAGCACACCGCACACCTCCCTTCCCGAAAGACCGAGAGGGTATGGAATCTGCGCTGTGACTCCCTTCTGCCGTTGATGTTGAGGCTGGCTATAGTTGTCTCAATGTCAGAAGCGTTGAGCAATCACCACCAGTACAGTTAAAAAAAAATACAATTACTGGTAGGACGAGGGAGGGGCACAGGAGTCCCTGCCCTCACCAGGAGTGCCCCCAGGAAGTTCCTGACTCGCTTTCGCTCGTTGATATCGACCCAGGTGCCTGGCGAGCAGCGTGGACCGACCAATAACCTCTCTCAAAAGAGCTCCAGCGGTCGAGCGCCAGTTGGGCTCTATCCCGGCGACCCCGAGTTTCCTCGACAAATTCCCGGAGTTCCTCGAGGGGGATGAGGGGGAGATCGGCGGGGGGCACCTGGGACTCAAAAATGTCGCTGCATACAGAGTCTGCGTCGTCCCCGGTGTCCGCCACCGATCCTGATCCCTCCACCGGGAGGTCGCCCTCGGTCGCCGAACCCTCCCCCACCGAGAGGGTGGGGGCTGGTCCGGCGCCGCCAACTGGCCTCGAACCCCCGGCGACCCCACCCCCAGGGTCACCAGCGGTACAATCCTCGGCACACCCCGTCCCGGAACGTCCCGAGTTCGGGTCACCGGGCGGCGGAGGCTCAGGGCCCCGCTCCTCTCCCGACACTGGGAGGCCTGGCATCTTGGGGAAAACGACTTCCCCCAGGAAAAGGTCATCCCCCAGGGCCAAGGCCCCCAGAGGATACCACCTTCCCCCCCTCCACCGCTCGGCGACCCAGTAAAGGGTTCTCGTCGTTGTTAAAACCTCCCCAGGGGCCAGAGCATTTGAGGTAGCAGGAACCCTGCTGTAGCCCCTGGGGGTTCTGGCAGGTCGGGACGTGGTGCGGGACAGTTGGGGGCACTGTTGGCTCATCCCACCGGCGCACTGCTGGTGTATCGCTCCCCTCCAAGGGACGGCCCATCTTCCCCAGAGGGATGGGGGGGATTTATGGTCCTTTCCCTCCCACCCGCCTTGGTGGTCATGGGGCCTGAGGCCCCTCCCCCCAGCCTTTCCCAGAATACGATTGGCTGGGGAAGAGAGGGGGCGTGGCCAGGGTGGGGAGGGGCAGCTGTGTTGCTTCCTGCCCCGCCCCTGGTTTATCAGGTTACGGCGGGCGTGGCAGGGGCCTAGTTCCCTCTCCAGGACTCGGAGCCATGGTCGCTGCATGCGGTTGGTCAGCTTCCCCCCAGGTTAGTGCCAAGGTGTGGCTGGGTGGGGTGGGGCTCAGGCTCTGGTCCCCCAGGCCAGGTGTTGCAGCACCAGGGGCGGGCGTCGAAGCCCCAGAGGTTTCTCTATCGGGGTTGGGGTAGATGTGGGGTCTATGGGGTCGGTGGGACCAGGGTCAGGTACGGGTTTGGGGTTTTGGGGGTCAGGTTTCCCCTGCCGGGGCGACGCTGGCACGGCCGCAGGGGCACTGTCGTGCCGGTGTGGGGCAGGTCGTGTGCTCAGTGTCGGGGAAGGGGATAGGGTCGTCTCCCCGTGGGCGGGCTTGATGCGACGTGTCTTCTTCAGCGCCTTCTGGCCTGCTGGATGCTCACCCCCCTCCCTGCTGGAGGCTGGAGCATTGGATGCCTCCGGCTTAGCATCTGGTGCCGGGGCTTGTGGTGTTGACTTTGGTTGAGGGGGAGTGGGTGCGGCGGCACCACCATTAGCCGTTGGTGTGAGCTGGGCAGCCTTCTGGGTGGGGCAGTTTTTTCTTATGTGCCCCACCTCGCGGCACAGGTGGCACCACAGGCCGCGCCCTCGTTTAGGAGGGTGAATGAGCCCTCGGTGACCTCCTCCCGGCCCAGGCAAATAAACACCTGGCGTTGGAAGGAGTATACGTTTCGGAGGGCGGGGTCCTTCAGACCGAGCAGGAGCAGTTGGATTCCTGACCAGATCTCCCCCAAGGTGGTGAGGTGGGGAAGAAGGAGCCCGCTGGCAATAAAGGGCGGGACGTTGGAGATCACGACCCTCTGGGCCGTAACCTCCAGAGGGTCGACGGGCAAATGTGTCCCGCCGACAGTTAGCCCTCTCTCCACGGCCAGGTGGACCGCCTGCTCGGTCTTAAGAAAAAAGACGGCCTTCCCGTACATGCGGGCCGCAGCGACGATGGCCAGTGGGCCGACCACACTAGCCATGGCCTTGCTGCAGGCCACGCTGGACATGTTGGGGTGGGGATAGGCCTTTGCCCCCAGGCGTTTAGTCAAGTGCCTGAAGGGTGTTGATGTCGCAGCAGGAGCTGGGACAGCCGAGCCTAAGGCAGCTGCTACACTGGCGTAGGTGCGGCTGGGCCCCGCGACCTTCGGGCTCGCCATACTCAGCTGCTGGATGTGGAGTCTGGCCTCTGGCAGCAGCAGGGGTGGAGGTTGTGGGGAGAGTCCCAGGGAGTGATGGTGGAGACCGGCCTCAGGTAGCAACAGCGGTGGAGGCAGGCCTCAGGCGAGTCCCAATTGGGCTGACCTGTTGGGGAGGGTCCCCAAGGCAAGTCCCAGGCAGCCCCAAAATGGAGTCCCAGGCAGCAGTAGCAGTAGTGGTGGTGGAGGTTGTAGGCAGGGGCCCAAGGCGAGTCCCAGACAGCGGAGGTAGAGGCAGGCCTCAGGCAACAGCAGCACTGGAGGCAGGCCTCTGTCAAGTCCTGGGCAGTTCCTTGGTTGCAGCAGTGGTGGGGGCAGGCCTGTTGGGGAGGGTCCCCAAGGTAAGCCCCAGACAGCAGTATTGGTGGAGGTTGTAGGGAGGGTCCAAGGAGAGTCCCAGGCAGCGGTGGTGGAGGCAGGCCTCTGGCAGCAGCAGCAGTGGGGGCAGGCCTCTGGCAAGTCCTGGGCAGTTCCTTGGTTGTCGCAGTGGGGGGCAGACCTGTTGGGGAGGGTCCCCAAGGCAAGTCCCAGGCAGCGGTGGTGGAAAGTAGGCCTCCGGCCAATCCTGGCCAGTTCCTCAGTCACAGCAGTGGTGGGGGGCAGGCCTGATGGGGAGGGTTAACAAGGCAAGTCCCAGACAGCCCCGAAATAGAGTCCCAGTCAGCAGCGGAAGTAGTGGTGGAGGTTGTGGGAAGGGGCCCAAGGTAAGTCCCAGGCAGCGGTTGTGGAGGCAGGCCTCAGGCAGCAGCAGCAGTGGAGGCAGGCCTCTGGCAAGTCCTGGGCAGTTCCTTGGTTGCAGCAGTGGTGGAGGCAGGCCTGTTGGGGAGGGTCCCCAAGGCAAGTCACAGGCAGCAGCAGTGGAGGTAGGCCTCAGGCAACAGGAGCAGCAGTTGTGGAAGTCCTGGGGAGAGGCCCCAAGGCAAGTTCCAGGCCGCAGCAGTGAGACAGGTCCCAAGCAGCAACAGGGAGAGTCCTTGCACGTGTGCACACACACAGTCACAGTCACACACTGATCCAATCTCCAAAAGGAAGGAAACACCTGAGTGACCAGTGACAAGCACTGCCCTTCACATTAAGGTGCAATGCTGTGTGATCAAAACAGTGAAGGGACTACATCAAAATAGAGTTGGAGGGAGAAATAATGCACTCCACTCCCTGCGGCGCCCACCTCTCCCTGAACAACTCCAGGGTGCTGACACTCCTCTTTTTCTCTGTCAGCCAGGACTCCCTGATTGGACAAAGGTAACTGTCTCTGTCAGGGATCTCATATTTTATCAAAAAGAATAAAACATTTATTGAACAAGAAGCTCAAGAGCTAAATGACACTAGACAGAATGAATGGTTTGAAAGATTTAATCATGGACACCGCAAATAAGATTTGGGGAAGACTGTTTTCACTCAGCGGGTGGTGGGAATCTGGAATGGACTGTCATAGAATCCCGACTGTGAGGAAACAGGCCATTTGGCCCAACAGGTCCACACTGATCCTTGGAAGAGTAACCCACCCAAGACCCAATTCCCTATCCCATTACCTCTACTTTTCCCCTGACTAATGAATCTAATGTACAGTTCACTGATCACTATGGGCAACTTAGCACAGCCAATTCACCTAACCCGCATGACTTTAGATTGTGGGAGGAAACCAGAGCACCCAGAGGAATCCTACGCAGACACTTGGAGAATGTGCAAACTCCACATATACAGTTGCCTGAGGCTGGTATTGAACTCGGGTCAAAACAGTCGAGCCGGCCTTGACTTTGCTTCAATCTCTGCCTCCACTTCTGGCCCCACCCACTCTGCAACCAAGACTCCGACTACATGTCCCAGAGTCACCCTGAGTCCAACTGCCTATCTGCAGCCAGCCAGCACACTCGCTCTCCTCACCCATCCACGCCCACAGTGCACCCTATCCCTCCACTTTTCCCTCTTCACCTCATCCCCACATTCCCACTCCCCCACCTCACTCCACAACCCACCTCCGTCCCAATCTACTTTCTCTCCCACACCCATTCCCGCGTGCTACATCACAACCAACCCTCACCAACCACATGCCATCACCCTTCCCCCCCTCCCATTCTTCAGCCAACTTGGGCCCCCCTCGAAAACCTCACCCCTGAGGCTTGCCCCATATTTACTATCCCCCCCAACCTCGAACTCTCTGAGGCCAAAATGTCCATCCTCAGGAAAGGGCTCACAGTCATTCCCGCCCGACCCCACCTCCACGAAACCCGCACCCACCACGACACGGAGCTCTTCTTCCGCCGCCTCTACCTCCGTGTCTTCAACTTTAACAAAAACTCGCAAACCCCCTCTGAGGACCCCTCCTCCCATCTCCAACCTTCCTCCTCCATTTGGTCACCCCCCCAACCCCCACCACCAGCTGTGTATACACCCGAGACCTCTTCATTGCTGATTGTTGATGTGCCATCAGCATCCTCCATTTCTCCCCTCACCCACTCCAACCACGCCAAATAAAAACTTAGGGAATGTTTCACCGAGCATCTCAGCCAGGCCTGCATGGGCCGACCAGACCTCTCAGTCCCTGCCCATTTTAATTGCCCTTCCAATTCCCTTTCCAACATGGCCATCCATTGCCACAATGAACCAAACCACAAATTGGAGGAACAATACCTCATCTTCCATCTGGGCAGCCCTCAGCCCAGATGACTCAACATTAAGTTCTCCAATTTCAAATAACCACTCTTCTCTTTCCCCGACTCCCTTCCCAGCCCCTCTTCCTCCCTTCTACTCCTGCCTGCCACCTAGCAGATTCATTCCTCCCATTGACCAATCAAGTTGTACCATCTACCTGTCATCACCAATCCCCACTTCATCATCCTGTCCCCACTACCCCCTTTTATCTGCAGCTTCCTCTACACCTAACCCCATTCCTGAAGAAGGTTTACACCCAAAACATCAACTTCTCCACCAACTGATGCTGCCTGACTTGCTGTGTTCTTCCAACCTCCTGCCTGTCACTGAATGGAACCAGCAGGAAAGGGTTAAACAATAAAGTGTCAGGGCCGTCAACAAATGGGAATGGGGCATGCTACAGATAGATGCCTTGAGACAGCAATCACAAAGAGAAGACCAAACTGGAAATGAAACACTAATACACAGTGGACGGAATTTAATGTCAGAAAGTGAGAGACCATGCACTTGGGTTGGAATAATCTAAAGGCCGACTATTATTTAAATAGTGAGAGATTCCAACAAAGTGCAGTACAGAGTGATCTGGGTCGTTTTGTGCATGAAACACAGAGAATTAGTGCAGGTACAGCAAGTCATCGAGAAGGTGAAAGGAATTTTCACCTTTATTGTTGGGGATTTAAATTTAAAAGTTGAGAAATCCTGTTAAAACTATTGAGGGTGTTAGTGAGCCTGCATTTGGAGTATTGTGTGCAATTGTAGTCCCTATATTTAAGAAAGGATGGTCAGCTATTGGAGGCTTTCTCCTGCTTCTATTTCCAATGTCCTTGTGTGCTCCAGTGTCCTTCCCTCACAGTGGAGCTGGTTGGAGTCTGCCTGCAGTAGCAGCCTCCAGTCTCTGGGTGGTGCTGCCAAATGATCTGCCTTGCCCAGGCTGTCACAGTTCCCACATTACAACAATGTCTGGACTTTGGAAGTATTCCATTGACTGTAAAACATTTCCAAACATCCTAAGTTCAAGAAACGCATAGCATAAATATAATTCTCTCTGCTTTTATATTTTATCTCCATGTCTTCCTAGCTGTCACCTGATATCATCACACACTTGTGCTAAATCTAGAATGAATCATGAATCTCTGGGAGAACTTAATCTATGACAACACTGGGACTAATGACCACATCCTCAGTGGGCTTTGAGGGTGAAGGTCAACAGCAGTCTCATTGGGACTTGATTTGGGTTATCTTGATTGTGATCCAGTCAGTCAGTGTTTTTGTACATGTCCAGATATTGCAGACAAACCTCAGACACTGTGATCTGATTGAAGTGAAGGGCTATCTGTGCAGGGCTTTCACACATGGCTCACACACATAGTGAAGCAGGGATTACACATTTCATGAGAGTAAATGGAACTAACAAACTGGGTGGACGTGACATCCCCACCCTGTCCCCAAGAGAGTGGGGACAGAAACAGTAATATTCTCAGACAGAAAGGATGACAAAAATGATATCCCGCAAAGAGAGAGGAGACAGGAAAAATGAAGCTCCCCAGAGACAGGCGAACAGTAACTGTCTGCTCCCCACTTTCCTGTTGTGACATATGTCCTTGGGAAATGGGTTTGGTTTATATTTTCTCAATTGTATTTAGGTTTGACAAGGTGATTCGGAAACACGGGTTCCAATTCCATATTTTGTGTAGCAGCAGATCTACTGAAGGTCATCCTTTCATTTGGAGTTTTCCCAGGATTCTGTCCAGGCTGATACAGCATGATCTCCCAGTACTGCTCCTATTGGGCTAAACCATCACACACCAGGGAATCTGACGGGCACTTTCTCTTTGTGCTGGCAAAGGGAGAGATTTGCTTTTACTGCAATGGTGGCCAAAGAAATGAGTCAGTGGATGTAGTTCCAGCTGAATATAATGTTCTGATGTTCATGATGGGATTAACCTCGACAGTTCCCATCTGCTTTAAACACCGACAATGGAACAGGAAGTCACCACGCAGGAGTCTCCTGGATCACACTGAGAAACCAAATTGATGGTATAACTGCAGAGAGCAAGACAATGGCTTGGATTCACCGAACAACCAGAGGTTTCAGCCAACAACTGGGTCACAGGCAAATGGCGTGTTGTGTAAACTCTCAGTATCTCTGGGAATAAACACAACTACTGAGCTACAAAACCGAACAGGATATTTGTATGACAAATTGGGAATTCCAAAAATAAAATTCAAACACAATATACATAAAACCTGAGTACAATCTCATTTCAGAGACGACAACATTTTCTTTGAAAGCTGAATGATAATGAGATGAGAATTCAAACAGCCATCCACTCCGTCAAACGGTGTTGAAGTTGCATTGTCCTCATCATAACATGTTTGCAAGCTTCATAATAACACGAAAAAGGAGAGAAACATTGCAAACTCTATTACCAATAGTCAGGATCCATTAAAAGCTAGGACCATGACGTTAAAAAGTCTGCCAACCACTCTGATGAAGATAGAGTATTTTAAATCTCAAGAGGCATTGATGACTTTTCTTCAGTGCCACAGCAAGGAAGCAGCAGCTGACATATGAACTCCAACAAACTAAAGATAACAGGCACTGAATACAGAGCAGGTTCCTTGGGGGGGGGGGGGGGGAAGAAACCAGCAGAGATCTGTCCAGTGCTGGGATCATTTTAGACAAGATACTTTGTTGCCAGCAAGTTACTGCAGCTTGAAAACTCCAGTAAGGTCAGAAAGAGAAAAAGGACAATGTGCAGATTATTCAACAGGACCCTAGACCTGGGCCTGAGGCAGGAGCCCAAGCTCCAACACACTCGCGTCACTTTCCACCAACCTTCACACAGTGTGGGGTCATGAACTCCGGCCATCAATCCCTCTGGGACCGGAACGGAGTGAGGGAACAGGGACAATTGCAGAAGAGTCAATTAGGAGTAAAGCAAGATGGAAAAGTTGTTTTGGAAAGGGGTTAGAGAAGGAAATATACTTTGTGTCACTCAGTACTGACATTGTCTCCGTGTTTTACAGAATGAACACAACAGCTCACTGTGAAGACAAACAAATGTCATATCAAAGTACTTTTCTTATCACACGGGACATTTTCATTGTGGTGCTTCTGAAGCTGTGCTCTCTCTCTATGTGTCTGTACAGATTGAGCCTGGTAGCTCCAAGCAGGGTGCCAGTTTATTTTTTTTACTGATCATGGACAGTGAAGCAGCTGCCCTCTAGTGGCGAAAGAGCGCTTGTACGGCTGCTGAGGATTATGGGTAAAGTCCCCTTCCATTCGCGCCCACACAAACCAGCAGCCACTTCAGCTGCTTTATTGAAAATCCCAAGCTTGACGTCGCTGATCCTTCAACGGTGGAACTGGTCACACGATCAAATGAATTAGGGACAAAGGAAGGAGATTCATCCTCTCGAGTCTGCTCCCCATGGCTGACCTGATTATTACACATTCTTGCTTCACTCTGATAGATTTATGATAAGCAATGGCTATCTACTTCTTCACTACAAGCATTCAGAGGTTTCATCTCTATGTTTGAAGAAGAGTTCCAAAGACATATGACCTTATGCAAGAAAAAAAAACTGCTTATCTCGGTCTTAAATGAGAGAACTTATTTTAGTTTTCTATTCTCCCTGAAAAGGAAGCATTCTTTTCACATCCACGCTTTATTCTATGTTCATGTTGATATGGCATCAACTTTAATCAGCTGCTCTCCCATGAGAACAGCTGCCTATCCTGCCACCTTCAATGACTGATGCACATAAACATCCAGCCTACTGCCCCTACACCCACCCATATTTGTACCCTTTAGTTTATTTGTCTCTCCACGTTTTCCTTCCAAAATGAATCATGGACATCTCTTTCCATTAAATTGTTTCTACAGCCATCTGCTCATTCCATTAACTGATCTGCATGCTTTTTGAAGTTCGACACTATCTTCTTCATCAGCCATAATACATCCAAGATTCATACCATCAGCAAATTTTGAAATTATGCCTTGTGCACCCAGGTTAACATAGATTTAACTATTTTCAATCATTTTTTAAAAATAAACAATTTTATAATCAATTTTAAATCAAGCCTAAAATGTATTGCCCATCTCTAGTTGCTCGGACTGAGTTCTGAGCCAGATGATGGGGCCGTTAAGTTTGAATCACGTCACTGTGGGACTGGAGTCACAGACCGGGTGGTGACTGGGTTCCCTTGTCCAAACTACATTCATGAACATGACATTGAGTTTCATGGGTTTTTTTGTTCAGATCCCAGCGCCTTCCTTCACAGATATGACATGGCTCAGCACCGCCCTCTCCAGGACAATTAGGGAAGGGCAACAAATAGCAGCCACTTTTGTGCCTGTCCATCTTCGGAGAAATCAAAATAATTGAGATACACTTCAAATGATCAAACGGGAGAGGCTTGAATTCATCTCTTTGAAAGACTGGAGGCTTGGCTAGAAAATGGGTGAACCTGTTTTGTCAGACTGAAAAGTGGAATGTCCTTCGGATTGTCACTGGGATCAGGTACAAAATGAATTACACTCAAAGTCCGAAGAAACGGTTATCAAACTGCAGAGAACAGTAATTTATTCAGGAGAACTCAACAGGCATTAGTGGGTGTAAGATCATTAGGCAGGCAAGTGTCAGATATTGTTGAATACACCAGAAACACAGTCACACATGAAGAGAAACTATTGGGATAGTGCAGGGAAACGGGAATAAATGAAATCTCAGCTGAGAGATGGAAGGGGTTTTCTCAGTTGCAACGCCTCTGAGAACAAGAAAGCTTGAAGGGCCGTTTATATTATAAACAACATTGCAACGCGGTGAACTGCTGCCTTCCTGAACCCGCTGCTGCCATTTGCTGTAGGTAGATCCAGAATGCCCTGAGGGAGAGAATTCCCTGATTTTAACCCAGTGACAGTGAAGAAACAGGGATTTATTTCTAAATCAGGATAATGAATGATTTGGGAGAAATCTTGCAGATGGGAGTTTTGTTCCCATGTGTGTACTATTTTAAAAGGGGTTTAATAACCTGAAAAAGAGGAATAATAAAGGGAAAGTAATGCTCGAAAGCATTCAACTGGATGTTGATGGATTAATTATTGCGGTGACCTTTTGGGCAGTTTTGTCTGTTCTTGTCCAACAGCAACATTCTGCATGGTAAAGCTTCATTGTGTTCCAAAAGAACACGTTTAAACCTCAAAGCTCTAATCTTAAACAAAGACAGTGCAAATTATTGACAGATGTTATGATTTTTTAATGTATCAGCCTTGTCTAAGTTGGATGAACGCCTTCCATGGAGTCAGAAAGGTTTGGGTTCAGTCCACTCTAAGGTGGGTCAACAACGATCTCACCCATCAGTGACAGAACTGCTGCGGAGCTCCTTCTGGTTCATGGGGAGGGCCCCAGTTAAAAACGAGCAGAGGAATGCTTGTTGGAGGCAGGGCTCTCAATGGAGACCTTGGCTTGTTATGGAATCCCAGATCAAATGCAACTAAATGCAGGTGTGGATCATGGGGGAGGTGACAGTTTAACATGAGGACACCATCTGAAGCAAGGTCCCTTGATTGGACACATTGTGGGAAAGCCAAGCAGATTTAATCCCTGAGCTGCCATTAAATCAGGATAGATCCAGGAATCTAGGGGTCAATTGGCTCCTCAGTCTAGTTGATATCGTCTGATGGTGGCTGGGAATTCCAGTTCACTACTTCTGCCCTAATATTCATTGGGAGAAATTTTAGCTGCATTTGGGATATTGGAATGGGCTACTTGAGTGATTAAATGTGCCCGGAGTCATGTTTCCAACTTAATTAAATCTAGCTCAAAGCGTAAACATCAAACCTGATATTTCATTTTCAAAACTGAGAGAAGATGTGCAGGTTAGGTGGTTGGCTGTGCTAAATTACTCATTATGTCCATGGGATGTGCAGGCTAGCAAATGGAAAATGTAGGGTTACAGGGATAGGGTAGGGGAGGTGTGGGTCTGGATGGAATGGTCTTCAAAGTGTCGATGTGGACTTGATTTGCTGAATGGCGTCCTTCCACACTGAGGAAATCCCTCGATTCTATGATTATATGAAGGCCAGAACAGGATCTAGACAGTGGAGGGAGGGAATTCTGATGTTCAAAAATTCCTAAACATAGAAACACAGAACACGTAGATTTACCAGCAACGCTTACAAACTGAAAGGCAAATTGACACATTCTCCAGTCACATACCAGGTACAGAAAGGAGTTCAGGAAAAATATTTTGATGCAGTTATTGGAATTTAATTATTCTAGACTGAGTGCTCTGTTCAAAAAAGGGCAGAATTACTTTTTAGAAGTTCAACAGGTCTGAAGCAAAAGAGTAAATTAGGATCAAATAGTCAGTTCAGAAGACAGAATTTGAGAAAGACAAAACCCTTCTTGTGAAAACGTTTCATTTTGCCTTGCTTTCTCTCCATGGATGCTGCCTAACCCGCTGAGATCTCCAGTCTACATGGTATTTGCCTTTGCTGTGCTATTTCTTGCAGATTGTCCTGATGTGTGCAAGACAGAATCTTTGACAAAATGACCCTTTTTTTTAGCAACACTCAAATTCAGATAAGTTTGGAGAGAACGCAGGGCCATGGAATCATCTTTCCCTGCAGGGAAGGGGGAAGTGTGTGTGGAATCTCCCGTGGGCAGGGTTCTCCTGGCTGCCACCACATCAGGAAGGCTAGAGCTTGATGATCGAGCTGAATGGACAGGACTCACTCTCACAGTCCTCAGGGCCATGGAGCCTCTTGTGATGGGAGCATCTGCTTGGTGTCAGGACAGACAATGACATTGCAGTGGGATTGGAAATGGGACAACTCGACACTGGATGCTACACAATGGCTGCACTGCCTCTTCCTGTCTGCATGATTCTCTTCAGGAGTGAACGTGGATTTTCAGAATGGCTGGAGACCTTGTTTTTTGAAGAAGGCATGTGCAATGGAGCATTTTCCTCCAGCTGACACTCACCAGCTTGGTGCTGGAAAAGGTTCCTTTATCCATTGAGCTTAGAGCCTTGCTTCTCACCCAGCAGATTGGTGTTGAATGGAGTTTCAGGAGATAAAGAGACTGAGAAGGGAGTGAATGAGCAAATGAATAAATCTACTTCTTAAACTTCCCAGCAACATTGAGAGCTCAGGGTTAAGACATGAAGGAGGAAGAGTGGACAGTTGAAGATCTTTTTCTCACAGACAGTGTGCATGATTGGGTACAGAGGAAAGAACATTCAATTGGTTTGATCTTATAAATTAGAGACTGAATTAGGCAGTTCCATCATTCAAGACTTCTCTACCTTTCAGTAGGACCATGGCTGATGTGTTTGTGTCTCCAATTCCACATTCCCATCCATGGAGTCATAGAGTCATAGAGATGTACAGGATGGAAACAGACCCTTTGGTCCAACCTGTCCACGCTGAGCAGATATCCCAACCCAATCTACTCTCCCACCTGCCAGCAATTGGCCCATATCCCTCTAAACCCTTCCAATTCATATACCCATCTAAATGCCTCCTAAATATTGTAATTGTACCAGCATCCACCACTTCCTCTGGCAGCTCATTCCATACACATCCCACCCTTTGCATGATACAGTTGCCCCTTAGGTCTCTTTTATATCACTACCATCTCACCCTAAACCTATGCCCTCCAGTACGGAATCCCCGACCCCAAGGAAAAACGTTTGTCTATTTATCCTATCCATGCCCCTCATAATTTTGTAAACCTCCATAAGGTCACCCCTCAGCCTCCGAAACTCCAGGAAAAACAGCCCCAGCCTGTTCAGCCTCTCCCTATAGCTCAATTCCTCCAACTCTGGCAACATCCTTGTAAATCTTTTCTGAACCCTTTCAAGTTTTACAACATCTTTCTGATGGGAAGGAGACCAGAATTGCATGCAATATTCCAACAGTGGTCTAACCAATGTCCTGTACAGCTGCAGAATGACCTCCCAACTCCTGTACTCGATACTTTGACCAATAAAGAAAAGCATCCCAAATGCCTTCTTCACTATCTTATCTCTCTGCGACTTCACGTTCAAGGAGGTATGAACCTGCACCGCAACGTCTCTTTGTTCAGCAACACTCCCTGGGAACTTACCATTAAGTGTCTAAGGCCAACTAAGATTTCATTTCCCAAAATGCAGCACCTCGCATTTATCTGAATAAAACTCCATGTGCCACATCTCAGCCCATTGGCCCATCTTGTCCAGATCCTGTTGTATTATGAGGTAACCCTCTTCACTGTCCACTACACCTCCAATTTTGGTGTCAATTGCAAACTTACTAACTGTACCTCTTATGCTCGCATCCAAATCATTTATGTAAATGACAAAAAGTAGAGGACCCTAGTCAGTCCTTGACTTTCCAAATACATGGACATCCTGTCCCTCAGGATTCCTTCCAATAACTTGCCCACCACTGAGATCAGGCTCTCCAGACTATAGTTCCCTGGCTTGTCTTTATGGCCCTTCATAAACAGTGGCACCACATTTGCCAACCTCCAGTCTTCTGGCACTTCACCTGTGACTATCAATGATACAAATATCTCAGCAAGAGGCCCAGCAAACACTTCTCTAGCTTGCCGCAAAGTTTTCGGGTACACCTGATCAGATCCTGGGGATTTATCCACCTTTAACTGTTTCAAGACATCCAGCACTTCCTCCTCTGTAATCTGGAGATTTTGCAAGATGTCAGCATCTATTTCCTTATAGTCTGTATCTTCCATATCCTTTCCCACAGTAAATACTGATGCAAAATATTCATTTAGTATCTCCCGCATTTTCTGTGGCTCCACAAAAAGGCTGCCTTGCTGATCTTTAACTCTTGAAATTTTGTGCAATAAAAGTCTGCTACCTCCACTTTTAAAATATTCAAATTGTTGAACTTTTGAAACAGTTCTCTCTGAAGGAAATATCCTTTAGAAAGACTGGCAGCCCAGCAGGAAACAGTATCCTTTCAGTATTCCTTTCAGGTGGCCTGCATTTGCTGAGTGTATCCCATAGCGCTCAATACTGGGCCCACAGCTGTCAATGTCTCTCACTGGCTTCAGTGAGGGAATAAATGGCATGGGGGCAATACTTACAGAGGGTTCAAAGAAAAGGAGGAAAGCATGTTGTGAAGATGACATGACAGGAGACAGACCGATAGAGCTCGGTTCACTGGGGAGACAGAAATCAAGCAGATGGTGTATAATTTGGGAAAATATGAAGTTGTTCACTTTGACAGGAAGAATCAAAATGTTGTGAATTATTGCAGTGGAGAATGACTGAGGAGTTACACACATAGTGATGTATGAGTAATTACTGGACCTCGGTGAGACCAAATCTCAAACACTGTATGCAGTTATGGTCTCCTTCTTGAAAGGAGAATATAAATGTATTGGAAGTGCTTCAGAGGAGTTTTACCCAATTGATGCCTGGAATGAGTGGGCTGTGTGATGAGGAAAAATTGGAAAGGCTGGCCTTGTCCTCACTGAAGGAGACAAGAGAGAGGGGTTCAAGGTTGGTACATCAGGTGCTGGTTGCCATGGATGTTGGTGTGTTCGCCGAGCTGGGAAGTTGATTTGCAGACGTTTCTTCCCCTGGTTTGGTGATACCTTCAGGGCTTTGGAGCCTCCTGGGAAGCGCTGTTGCAAAGACTAGAACAAACAGCCATCCCACAAATCCAACCTAAATTCTGGATGAGATTCTTGGACGACACTTTTATGACAATAAAGGGAACAGAGATCGAGAACATACACTGGATTATCAACACCATGGTCTCAGGGCTCACATTTACGAAAGAGGAAGAAATAACAACCAAATCCCACTTTTGGAAGTGATGGTAGAAAGAGCACAGAATGGTGAATGCACAACAAAAAAGTGGACAGAAAAGCCAGATCCAGAACTACAACAGCAACCACCCAAACAAACACAGGAGAAGCTGCATTAGGCCCGTTTCGAAGGGCTACAACACACTGCAGCACTCCCGACCTGCGAAGAGAAGAACACTTCTACAAAAACTTTGCCAAGAATGGATATTCCCACAACTTCGTCCACAGATGCCTAACAGACAAACAACGCGATGAGGACATGCCACGACCTAACTCACTAGCCACACTACCTTATATAAAAACATTACAGAACTGACAGCTAGACTTCTCCAACCACTCATAAACCGCCCAGAAACTGACAGCCCTTCTCCAACAACGAGTCAAGAGAACAAAAGGCCCAAAACCCACCGTGTGAAAGACAAATGTAGTTAACAAGATTCCATGTAATGTTTGCACGAAACATCTTGGACAAACAGGCAGAAAACTCGCCATCCACATCCATGAACACTAACGAGCCGCTAAACCCCATGAGCTGCTGTCCCAAGTAGCTGTACACACAGATGACAAGGACCACACATTCAATTGGGCCAACATTATGATCGTCGGACAAGCTCAACAGAGGGCACCCAGAAAATTTCTAGAGGCATGACACTCATCCATGGGCTCCATCAATAAACACATTGACTGAGATCCAATATACTGACCACTGCAACGACCATCAGGAACCAGTAACTGGAAACAGCAGGAATGGAAGCAAATAAATTCCAGAAGACACAGCACATCAGCACTTCACAGGAGGCCCAGTGCACTGAAGATGTCACTTAGACAAGGGACAAAATGTCTACGTATCAACTTCCCAGTTCGGTGAGCATACCCAAGGCTACAGCAAGAGGGAGGGGTTTTCGTGTCCTACAGTGCTCTCCAAATCCTTACCTGCCCTCCTCATTGTCATGCCCCTGCCCCCCTTACTACACATGGAATTGAACTGCCCCGTCCTGAGGCTTATAATTTCCTTCTGGAACACCTCCCTGATGTAATACCAATTATTTCAACTGAGCCTCCTATCCAAACACCCTGTATGGGATTTGTTGTAGATTTATACATTCACTGCAGGTGTATTTTACCTGAGTCACTTTAATTTAATTTAATTTAATTTAATTGGAATCCTTGTTCCCAAATCACCTCATCAAACCTAAATACAATTGAGAAAATATAAACCAAACCCATTTCCCAAGGACATATGTCACAACAGGGAAGTGAGGAGCAGACAGTTACTGTTCGCCTGTCTCTGGGGAGATTCGCTTTACCTGTCTCCTCTTTCTTTGTGGGATATCATTTTTACCATCCTTTCTGTCTGAGAATATTACTGTTCCTGTCCCCACTCTCTTTAGGGAACAGGGTGGGGGTGTCACATCCACCCAGTTTGATAGTTCCATGTACTCTCATGAAATGTGTAATCCCTGCTTCACTATGTGTGTGAACCATGTGTGAAAGCCCAGCACAGCTAACCCTTCACTTCAATCAGATCACAGGGTCTGAGGTTGGTCCGTTCTATCTGGACCCAGACAAAAACACGGATTGACTGGACCACGATCAAGATAACCCAGATCAAGTCCCAATGAGGCTGCTATTGACCTTCACCCTCAAAGCCCACTGAGGAAGTGGTCATTAATCCCAATGCTGTCATAGATTAAGTTCTTCCAGAGATTCATCATTCATTCTAGATTTTACATAAGTGTGTGATGTTGTCAGGTGACAGCGGGGAATACATGGAGATAAAATATAAAAGGAGAGAGAATTATGTATGTGTTAAACGTTCATTGAACTTAGGATGTTTGGAAATGTTTTACAGCCAATGGAATACTTCCAAAGTCCAGACATTATTGTAATGTGAGAGCTGTGACAGCCTGGTCAAGGCAGATCTTTGGGCAGCACAACCCAGAGACTGGAGGCTGCTACTGCAGGCATGTTCCAGCCAGCTCTGATGTGAGAGAAGGACACTGGAGCACACAAGGACATGGGAAATAGGAGCAGGAGGAAGCCTCCAACTGCTGTCCATCCTTTCTTAAATACAGGGACCAAAATTGCACACAATACGCCAAATGCAGGCTCAGTAACACCCTCGATAGTTTTAACAGGACTTCACTACTTTTAATTCCAATTCCCAACAATAAAGGTGAAAATTCCTTTCGCCTTCTCAATTACTTGCTGTACCTGCACTAACTTTCTGTGTTTCCTGCACAATACGACCTGGATCACTCTGTACTGCACGTTGTTGGAATCTCTCACAATTTAAATAGTAGTCGGCCTTTAGATTATTCTGACCCAAGTGTATGGTCTCACACTTTCTGACATTAAATTCAGTCCACTGTGGATTCGTGTTTCATTTCCTGTTTGGTCTTCTCTTTGTGATTAACCATGTCAATGCATCTGTCTGTAGCATGCCCCATTCCCATTTGTTGATGGCCCTGACACTTGATGATCTAACCCTTTCCTGCTGGTTCCATTCAGTGAAAGGCAGGAGGTTGGAAGAACACACCAAGCCAGGCAGCATCAGTAGGTGAAGAATTTGATGTTTCAGGTGTAGCCCTTCTTCAGGAATGGGGTGGGATGTAGAAGAAGCTGCAGATAAAGGGGGTAGTTATGACAGGATGATGAAGTGGGGATTGGTGATGACAGGTAGATGGTACAACTTGGTTGGTCAATGGCAAGAATGAATCTGGTAGGTGGCATGCAGGAGTGGAATGGAGGAAGCGGGACTGGGAAGGGAATCGGGGGAAGGGAAGAGTGGTTATTTGAAATTGGAGATCTTAATGTTGAGTCATCTGAGCTGTAGGCTGCCCAGACTGAAGATGTGGTATTGTTCCTCCAATTTGTGGTTTGGTTCATTGTGGCAATGGAGGAGGCTGATGCTGGTCATGTTGGAAAAGGAATGGGAAGGGGAATTGAAATGGGCGGTGACTGAGAGGTTTGGTCGGCCCCTGCAGGCCTGGCTGAGATGCTCGGTGAAACATTCCCCAAGTTTATGTTTGATCTTCCCAATGTAGCCAAGACCACATCTCAGGCACCTGATGCAGTGAACTAGATTGGAATGGCAGAAGAATTGGGGCACAGTGCCTGTATAGTCGCTGAAGAGGGACTGTTCGACATAGCTCAACCGGGTGCCCATGGTCACCCCATGGACCAGTTTGGCAAGGCGGAGGAAAGTATTGGTGGAGGGGGACTGGATGGGTCCGTTGCAGAGGAAAAGGTGTCGGGCATGGAGGCCATCCTTGTGAGGTATGGACATATATAAGGACTGCACATCCATAGTGGAGATAAAGCACTTAGGGCCGAAGAACTGAACGTTACTGAAGAGATGGAGGGCATGGTTGGTGTAACGGATGTAGGTGGGCAGTGCCTGAACAAAGGAGGAGAGTTGAGGTAGGCTGAGATGAGTTCGGTGGGGCAGGGGCATGCTGAGATGATGGGTCAGTCAGATAGTTGGGCTAGTGAATCTTGGGGAGCAAGTAGAATTGGGCAATGCAGGGCTGGGGGACTATGAGATTGAAGACAGTGGAGGGGAGATCACTGGAGGCAGTGGGGGCACTGACAGTGAGAGTGATTTTAGCCTGATGGGTCACCGCGGGGTTATGAGCAAGTGGGAGTAGAACGTGGTGTCTGAGAGTTGGGGTTCGGCCTCTGTGACATTTAGGTCTGTTCCCCAGACTAACAGCACCGCACCTTTGTCAGCGGGTTTGATGGTGAACCAGGTTTTGGCGCAGAGAGAGTGGAGTGCTCAATCGGAGGGGGTGTGGTTGGAGTGGGTGAGGGGAGAAATGGAGGCGGCTGATGGCAAATCAACAATCAGCAATGAAGAGGTGTGAGGTGTGTATGCATCTGGTGGTGGTGGTGGGGGTGCGGTGACCAAATGGAGGAGGAAGTTTGGAGGTGGGAGAAGGGGTCCTCAGAGGGAGTTTGGGAGTTTTTGTTAAAGAAGGATACACAGAGGTAGAGGCAGCGGAAGAAGAGCTCCGTGTCGTGGCAGGTGCAGGTTTCGTTGAGGTGGGGTCGGGCGGGAATGACTGTGAGCCCTTTCCTGAGGATAGACCTTTTGGCCTCAGAATGGTCGACGTCAGGGAGGATAGTGAATATGGGGCAAGGCTCAGGGGTGAGGTTTACGGGGGGGGGAGCAAGTTGGCTGAAGGAGGGGAGGGGGGAAGGGTGATGGCATGTGGTGAGTGAGGGTTGGTTGTTATGTCGCACGGGGGAATGCGTGTGGGAGAGAAAGGAGATTGGGACAGATGTGGGTTGTGGAGTGAGGTGGGGGAGTGGGAAGATGGGGATGCGGTGAAGAGGGAAAAGTGGAGGGATAGAGTGCACTGTGGGGGTGGATGGGTGAGGAGGGAGGGCGGGTGTGCTGGCTGGCTGCAGGTAGGCAGGTGGACTCAGGGTGACTCTGGGAAATGCAGTCGCAGTCTTGGTTGCAGAGTGGGTGGCGCCAGAAGTGCAGGCAGAGGCTAGAGCGAAGTCAAGGCCAGTCCGAGAGTTTTGACCCAGGTTCAATTCCAGCCTCAGGCAACTGTATGTTTGGAGTTGGCATATTCTCCAAGTGTCTGCGTAGGTTTCCTCTGGGTGCCCTGGGTTTCCTTCCACAGTCTAAAGTCGTGCAGCTGATGTGAATTGTCTGTGCTAAGTTGCCCATAGTGATCAGGGATGTGTAGATTAGGTTCATTAGTCAGTGCAAAAGTAGAGGTAATGGGATAGGGGATTGGGACTTGGGTGGGTTACTCTTCCAAGGATCAGTGTGGACTTGTTGGGCCAAATGGCCTGTTTCCTCACAGTAGGGATTCTTTGACAGTCCATTCCAGGTTCCCACCACCCGCTGAATCAAAACAATCTTCCCCAAATCTTATTTGCGGTGTCCATGAGGAAACCTTTCAAACCATTCATTTTGTCTAGTGTCGTTTAGCTCTTGAGCTCCTTGTTCAATAAATGTTTTATTCTTTTTGATAAAATATGAGTTCCCTGACAGGAACAGTTAACTTTGTCCAGTCAGGGAATCCTGGCTGACAGATAAAAAGGGGAGTGTCAGAAGGACTGATACTCTGGGACCTGACTCTGATTAACAACCTCCCAGCCAACCCCCTCCTTCTGTCACCCTCAATCTCCCCATGCTTACTCTTGATGCCCCTTCGATCCAGCCTGTGCTGCCTTTGGGAGAGGTTGGCATTCCCTCTATCACCCAGGAACATGGTCATTATCCCAGAGCAGTCACACTTTTAAACTGAGGGTCATCACAGCTGAGGCAGGGGGAGAGAAGGTGGTCATACCTGTCATTAATCCACTGCAACCTCTCTTGGGGCTGCAAGAATTCAACCTCCCACCCTCAGACAGCTCCCCCCCCCACCCCCCACCCCCCCACTGGAAGGTAATATTGCTGTACCTAGTTTTGGGTTAATTAACCACTGAAGTATGACTATGGGTAGCCAGCATTGGCTGGGCAGGCAACCACGACTGCTCTGACCCTGGATCCAGAAAATCCCCTCGGAATTTGGCAACACATTTGGGGGCACAGTGCCCACTGCCTCTGAAATCCCTCCCTTACTGAGAATATATTCTCAGTATTCACCTTTTTCAGCTGCCATCTGAATTTACTATAAATTCTGTGTCCAAAGATCCTGCCATTCCAGCTACCTGATGAAGGAACAGCGCTCCGAATGTTTTTACTTCCAAATAAACCTGTTGACTATAAACTGGTGTTGTGTGTTTTTTTAACTTTGGCCATCTGAATGAACTGCCTCTCAGACTGAATCAGCTGAACTGTTTTTCATTCATGATTTGAGAAGACTAAAGCCTCATCTTCAATCCCCAGCACAAAGCCCATTCTCAATCCATCGCTCGGTGACACAGACCTCAGAGAGACACCTACAGCAGCACAGAGTAACACACTCGCACTGAGAGAGACACCTACAGGCAGCACTAAGTAATACACACACTCTGTGAGATTGGCCGCGGTGAGGAACATGCTCACACTCCATGCTGCCTGCAGGTGTCTCTGAATGTGGGTGCGTTACTGAGCGCTGCCTGTGAGTGTCTCTCTGAGTAACACGCCCACACTCAGTGAGACACCGACAGGCAGCATTAGGTTGAACACTCACACTGAGAGAGAAACTGACGGCAATGTCTGTGAATGGCTTATGATTGTTTCATGGCCTGTCTGACATGCAGCAGAGATTGCACAGTTCGATCCCATCAGCTGGGCCTGGACCAACAAAGTGAAGAGGGAATGCATCAGATTGTACTTATTGAGTCCTAACAGCTTTCAGTTTCTGTTCATTTTGGAATCTTATAACCTGCATAAATTCCTGATCAAAGGGATCATTTGAAAATGATTGATGATTGAAATTGATTGACAGGCCAAGTAACCAATTGTGACAATGATCTGCTGAAATGGAACCAATTAACTGAGGGGTTGGGTGGAGGTCAGTTATTTCCAAAGCACACTGAGACAGAGACTGAATCTTCACACTTATTCCCTTTTCCACATTCACATTGACAGAAAATGAAACAACTGCAATTAACAGCCTTAACAGAGGAATCTGATCAAATTCACAGCCACAATGGAGCTTGAGGAAAACACTTGTGGTGATTTTAAAAATAACCGGAGAATCCTGTCCCTTTAAACAGTGACAAAACCTTAAATTGGAACTGGTGGCTGAGGAGGAAGGAGAGCTGGTTTACTGAAGCAGAGACTTCTGAAGTTTACATTGTTTTGTGCAGCTGACATCACAAGGCAATCCTGTCCCCATCAAACATTCCCAGGATAGTATGAGGTTTGACACAGTGTAAAGCTCTATCACGACTATCCCAATGTAATGCTTTAACTTCCAAACCTCAGATGTTTCTCTGAGCAATCCTGAGTTGACATTCGGTGCTGACAATGACCTTTGTCCTGCCAGCTCAGCCCTGTTCTATTTAAAGTTGTGTCTCCTCTGTGGACTGTCTGAAACACTCTACACACATTCTGATCTCCTGATGCTATTGCTGAGGGCAGAGGGGAGGGTCACGTGGGTGAGGGCACAGGAGAAGCGAGCGTTGGACTCCCAGTCAGACCCAGAGAGGGTCAGCAGGCTGCTGACACTGTAGGTGCTGTCCGAAGCTCGCAGGTAGTTGGTGGTCTGAACCCCGTCTGAAATGACTGCACCGTCCTTCTTCCACTGCACCTCCAGCTCATCGGGATAGAAGTGATTGGCAAGGCACACCAGGGTGGCAGTGCCCTTGGCATTGACCTGCTCCGGGGAGGGGGGCAGCAGGGTCAGCTTGGGCTGAGAGTTGTCACGGCCTGAAAGACAAGAGTAACAATTTTAATTCCGACCACTGGAAGGGAATTCAAACCTCCCAATATTCACTGGCCATTCAATCTTTTTGAACATTTGTAGTCAATACAGAATAAACCCAACAAACGACCTGGCATTGTTCAAATTACTTCTTGGGATGTGAGTGTGATTGGCAGGGCCAGCACTTATGGCCCATCCCTAATTGTCCTTGAGAAGGTGATGGTGAAGCAGCAGAGAAAGAAGGGACAGTTTTGGACCATTGTTTATAGAATAAATGTGGGCAGCTGAATGGCTATCAATGGGGGAGCATTTCAGTGCCAGTGATCAGAACTCAGTGAGATTGAGAGTAGGGATGGAAATGGAGAACCATGGAGCAAGTGTAAAAGTTTTCATTTTACTCAACTGTGTGGTGTTTTGGTAAAAGTGGATTGGAACCAACGACACAATTGGAAATCAGTGTCAAGGCAGTGGGAGGCCTCGAAGCTCGAGATCATTCAGAATCTGTTTCCACAATGAGTAAGGGTGGGACTTCCAGGTCTAGACTGAATGAACAAGAGGATTGGGGATCATGTCCTGACATGGATTGGGAACTGGTTGGCAGACAGGACAGAAAGAGTGAGTCTTTTTCTGAATGACTGGTAATTACAACTTAGGGTACCACATGTTTCAGTCCTTGGTACTCAGTCATTTATAACATAATATAATAGAATCATAGAGTCAGAGGGACCCAAAGGCCTATTGTGTCCATAATTGTCAAAAACCCACAACTCAATAATTCTCATCCATTTTACCAGCATGGTGGAATTAGATGCTGTATGTGTTCAATAAAGAATTAGAAAGAGTTCTTCAGATTAAAGAGATCAAAGAATGTGGGGAGAAATCAGGAACAGGCGACTATGTTGGATGATCAGCCATGATCATATTGAATGGTGGAACAAGCTTAACGAGCCGAATGGCTTAGTGCTTCTCCAGGTTTGGATATTTCTATCTGTTTCTCTAATAATGAAGAAATGTCTCTCATCAGTTTGAAGCTGTAAGTCAAATGTGTGTGGAGGTGGAAGATGTGGCCATGGTGATTAGTGCAGGTCAGTAAGGTGATAAGAAGACACATGGGATAAACTGTTTTTCTTTTTCCCTTGATGGAATGAGGGCATTGCTGGATCAGCAGCATTTATTACCCATCGCTAATCACCCAGAGGGCAGTCTAGAGTCAACCACATTGCTGTGGGTCTGGGGTCACCTGGTAAGGATGGAAGTTTCTTTCCCGAAAGGACATTAGGGAATCAGATGTATTTTCCTGACAATCAACAATGGTTTCATGGTCATCATTAGACTCTAAATTGCAGATTTTTTTGATTGAATTTGAATGCCACCATCTGCTGGATTCTAACCTTGGTCCCCAGAAAGTTATCTGGATCTCTAGATTAACAGCTTAGCAATAACACCATTAGACCATCACCTCCCTTATCTCAGTATTGGTTGACTGTGAAAGCAAGAAGTTTGTTTATTCTGGAGCTGTATAAAACCCCAGTTAGAGCACAGGGAGTGAACAGTGTACGGTCGTGGTCACCACATTCCATTAGAGATGGGGACAGAGGAGGAGTTTGTTTGGAATGGGGAGTTTGAGCTTTGAGGAATGGTTGGTTTGGCTGGGAGTGTTTTCTTTGGAAAAGAGGTGGCTGATGGGAGATTTGATTGTGGTGTGTAAAATGATGAGGGGCCTGGACAGAGTGGGTGGGAAGGACTGATTTCCACCAGCACAGAGGGCAATGACCATGGGGAGAGATTGAAATCAGTTGGGGGCAGGGTTAGAGGGGAGTTGAGGGTATTTGTTTTCACCCAGAGTCTGGTGGGATGTGGGACTCACTGTCTGAAAGGGTGGGAGAGGCAGAAACCTCATCACATTGAGAAAACATTTGGATATTCATTTGAAACAGTGAAACCTCCAGAGTTATGGAGCAGGAGCTGGAAAGTGGGATGGAGCTTGATATCTCTTCAACAAATCTCCGATCACCCACAGATCAGGAGAACTTTATCCGAGAACATTGGAGCAATTTTGGATCCAAACATTTCAGGAAGGAGTCACATTGGGGTGTCTGTTTAGAATGTTCTAGATTACATTTCGAACCTTGCTGCACACTGCTGGGCTGAGGGTCAAGGGTGAGACTGCAAAGAGTCTCAATGTCCTGGGGTCAGACAGGGTCACTGCTCCGAATAACCCCATGACCTCTGGAAGGTGAGAGTGCGTAGACAATGGATTAGGACCCAGATCAGGAGACTTCAACCTTAAGGAAGAACTTGCGTTTGTGTAGCACCTGTCCCCAACTCAGGGTGTCCCAATGGCTCTTTCCAGCAGAATGTGCACAGCCAGATCCCAAACACAGTGTGATAATTAGCAGCGAAATAGATTTTTAGTGATTTTGCCTGAGGGATAAATATTGATCAGGGACACCAGGGGAAGTGCCTGGCCTTCATCCAATAGTGCCATGGAATTTCATCTTTCACAACTGAAAGACTCCCAGTTCATCCAAAAAACGAAGAAAATTCCCCTGAAAGTGGAGTTCCAGTTAGGTAGGTAGGTGACGAAGTCATTTGGTATGCTTTCCTTTATTGGTCAGTGCATTGTATATTGGAGTTGGGAGCTGTTGCGGCTGTACAGGACATCGGTTCGGCCACTTTTGGAATACTGTGTGCAATTCTGATCTCTCTGCTGTAGGAACAATGTTGGAAATCTTAAAAGGGTCCAGAAAAGATTTACAAGGATGTTGCCAAGGTTGGAGGATTTGCATAAAAGGGAGCGGCTGAATATGCTGCTGCTGTTTTCCCTGGATCATTGCAGGTTGGCCGTATAGAGGTTTATAAAATCATGAGCAGCACAGATAAGGTGAATAGAGAAGATCTTTTCTCCAGAGTGGGGGAGTCCAGAACTGGAGGGCATAAGTTGAAGGTGACAGGGGAAAGATTTAAAAGGGACCTAAGGGGCAACGTTTTCATAGGGGGTGTTAAATGTATGGAATGAGCTGCCAGAATAAGTGGTGAAGGCTGGTACAATTACAACATTTAAAAGGCATGCATATGTAAATAGGAAGAGTTTAGGGGGATATGGGCATCAATCCAGCCCTTAACATTTCAGGCTCTTCCAAAGACATTTCCAGACAGTTTTGTTTGACAAGCAGTCACTGTTGCAATGTCAGGAACGTGGCAGCCAGTTTCTACACAGCAAGATCCAAGTAGAAACACTGAGATCAAAGAGCATTAATGATGTTGGATTAATGATAAACTTTGGCCTGATTAGATTCCCTTCAGCCTGGAAACAGGCAGTTCAGCCTGACAAGTCCACACCAACCCCTCCGAACAGCAGCCCACCCAGAAACATTCCATACATTTCCCCCTGACTATTTCACCGAACACTGTAGGGAATTTAGAACGGCCAATTCACCTGACCTGCACATCTTTGGACAGTGGGAGTAAACCAGAGCACCTGGGGGAAACCCACACAGCCACAGGGAGAATGTGCAAACACCACACAGACAATTTCCCAAGGACGGGAATTGAACCCAGGTCCTTGATGCTGTGAGGTAGCAGTGCTACCCACTGAGCCAGTATGCCTAAAGGTAACCCAAAGCGAAAGTAATTTGGTTCAGTTTGATGGTAAATGAGAAAATGGAAGTTGAAGAAGAAGGTACGATTGCTGGTTAGTGATGGGATTGATTGTTACCAGTTTATAAAAGGTAGGGACAGAAATTTCAAAATCAAAGGAACCAAAGAAGTGCCGGGAAAATGAATAAAAGAACAAACTTAAAGAGTTTGTAACGAATTGCACGAAGCATTCCAAGTATGGTAGACAAAGTGATGCCACAAATCCAGGTAAATTGAGTTTCCAAGGAATTTAAACTAGTTAAAGTGGAGGAGGGCTCAGGGGAGATTATTTAAGTTTCTAGAAGATGTAAAAAGACAGAGAGTGTGGAAAGGATCAGGAGTCGAATGTAAAGCACAGCAGATAAGAGAACAATGATGGGAAGGAGTGCAGTCAGTGCAGGACTGAGGGTGTTGTACTTTAATGCACACAGTATACACAATGAGCTAGTTGTGCAGATTGAAACTGGCAGGTGCAATGTTCTGGGTATCACAGAGACATGGCTGTAAGGGGATCCGGACTGGGAACTAAATATCCAAGGATACATGTCCTATCAAAAGGACAGGCAGATGGGCAGAAGGGCAAGTGTTGCCTTTTTAGTAAGAAATAAAATTCAATCAATAGCAAGATGTGATAGAAAGTCAGAAGGTGTAGAATCTGGGTGGTTAGAGTTGAGGAACCACAAGAATTAAAGAATCTGATGCAAGTTATGTCCAGATCTCCAAGGGTGTGGGGAAGGAAATCAATCAGGAGACAGAGAAGCCGTATACAAAATGTCAGGGCAGACTTCAATGGATAGGTGGACTGGGTAGCACGTCTCAAGGAAAGGATTTCATGGAATGTCTATGAGATGGTTTTTGGAGCAGCTTGCGGTTGAGCCACTATGGAACAGGCAGGTCTGGATTCAGTGATGTCTAATGAGGCAAACTTGATTAGTGAGTTTAAGGTGAAAGTATCCCTGTGGATAAATGACCATAATATGATCGAACTCCCCCTATAGTTTGAGAGGGAGAAGCTGCAATCAAATGGAACAGTATTTCAGTTGAGTCAAGGTAACTGCAAAGGCATGAGGAAGGAGCTGGCCAGAGTTGATTGTAATGGGAGCCGAACAGGTAAGATGGTGGGGCAGCAAACAGCAGAGTTTCTGGGGGTAATTCAGGAAGCAGAGCAGGAACTCATCCCAAAAAAGAAGAAACATACTAAAGGGAGAACAAGGCAACCATGGCGAATGAGGGAGGTCAAGGACAGCATAAAAGCAAAAGTAAAGGCATAAAATATGGTGGAGAATAGTGGGAAGCCAGAAGGTTAGGTAGTCTTTAAAAATCTGCAGAGGACAACGATAAAAGCATTCAGGATGGGGAAGGTGAAATGTGGGGGTAAGCGCGCCAGTAATACAAAAGAAGATTGTCAGAGTTTTATCAGATATATAAAAAGGAAGACGGAGGCAAAAATAGATATTGGATCACTGGAAAATGAGGCTGGAGAAAGAATAATAGAAATAGCAAAGGAATTGAATAGATACTTTGTATCAGGCTGCACCATGGAAAACACCAGCAGCATACCAGTACTTCAAGACTGTCGGAGGCAGGGGGGAGTGTAGTGGCCATCACTAAGGAGGAGGTACTGGGGAAGCTGGACGGTCTGAATGTGGATAACTCACCCAGACTGGATGAACTTCATCACTGTGTTCTGAAGGAGATCGCTGAGGAGAGTGTGGAGTCATTGGTGATGATCTTTCAGGAATCACTGGAGCCGGGGTGTGACGGTGGGGTGGGGAGGAATTTAGTGGGGGCAAGGAATTAGAAAATGGCTTCCAGAACAGCCCTGTTTAAGAAGGGAAGGAGTTGGAAGACGGGAAATTATAGGCCAGTTCGCCTGGACTATTGTTGGCAAGGTTTTAGACTTCAATTTAAGGATGAAGTTGCAGAGGACTTGGAAGTGCAATGGGAAAATAGGGCTGAGTCAACATGGCTTCATCAAGGGGAGGTCCTGCCTGGCAAATCTGTTAGAATTCTTTGAGGAGACAATGAGCCAGTAAGCCACAGTAGAGTTTGAGGAAGTAATCTATTTGGAGTTTCCAGAAGGCCTTTGACATACATTTAGAGCCCATCGTGTTATGGGCAATGTACTGGCATGTACTGAGGACGGACAATTTGGCATAAAGCAGAGAATGAGTAAAGATGGCATCTGGTGACTAGTAGGGTTCTGCATGTGTCAATGTTGGGACCTTAACTATTCACGTTATACATGAACAATCTGGATGAAGGAAGTGTTGCTAAGTTTGCAGACGACATGAGATAGGTGGAGGGACAGGTAGTGTTGAGGAAGTGGGAAGACTGAAAAATGTCCTGGATAGGCTCGGAGAGTGGGCAAAGAAGGGGCAGATAGAATACAATGTGTTACAGTGTGAGGTTATGCACTGTGGGAGGAGGAAGAGATGCAAAGACTGTTTTCTAAATGAGGAAAGCTTTTGGAAATCTAAGGCACAAACCTCATTCAGGTTTCTCTTCAGGTTAACAGGCAGATCCAGTTTGTGCTTGGGAAGGCAAATGAAAAGATAGCATTCATTTCAATAGGGCTAGAATACAAGAACAGAGATGTACTGCTGAGGCTGTGTAAGTGTTTGGTCAGACTGTATTTGGAATATTGTGAACAGATTTGGGATCCATGTTCTAAGAAACGATGTGCTGGCATTGGAGGGGTTAACAAGAACGATCCTGGGGATGAAGGGCTTGTCATATGAGGCGTGGTTGAGGACTCTGGGTCTGTACTCAATGGAGTTTAGAAGGATGAGGAGGAATCTCATTCAAATTTACAGGATATCAGATAGGCCTGGATAGAGTGGATGCAGAGAAATTTTTTCCAATAAGAGGAGAGACTCAGTAACCAAGGTGCGGCCTCAGAATGAAGGGCCGACCCTTTACAGCTGAGATGACGAGGAGTTTCTTCGGACAGAGTGTGGTGAATCTGTGGAACCCATTGTTACAGAGGACAGTGGAGGCCAAGTCACTGACTGAATTTAAGGTTTGTGATTATTAAGGGGATCAAACGTTCCTGTGGAGTAGGCAGGAGAATGGGGGTGAGAAGCATATCTGCCAAGATCAAATGGCAGAGCAGATTCAATGGTCTGAATGGCTGATTTTTGCTCCTATTTCTTAAAGTCTTCTGGAGAGTTTCCCCAAAACCCTGGAACATTGAACCCACTGAACTGTGAGCCCTGCTGGAGCTGTTTGTTATCAGAACTTTGACAAAAGAGATGACCAAAGAGTGGAGAGGGTGTGCGTCCATGTGGGAATTTCAGGATACTTTGCAGTTCCTTGAATACCATGATGACAGGTAGTGTGGTCAGTGACAGCAGTTGGAGCTCCGGGTTTCGGAGCTTGAGCAGCAGCTGGTGTCAGTGCGGAGAGTCCGTGAGGCTGAGAGCTCCGTGGAGAGCACGTTTCTAGATGTGGTCACTCTGCAGCTTCAGTGTATGCAGGGAGAGAGGGAATGGGGGAGTAACAGACAGTCCAAAAGCATCAGGCAGCTAGTACAGGAATCCCCTGAGTGCCTCCCACTCTCCAACTAGGATTCAGTTCATAATCCTAATCAGAATGATGGTTAATCTGGGGAGTGCAGCCAGAGCCAAATCCCTGGCAGCACGCGTGGGTCAGCTGTACAGGGGGACACAAGAAGACTGGAAGAGTGAGAGGAGAGGAGATTTGAGAGTGAGGGCAATCGATAGGTGTTTCTGCAGCTGCAGATGGGAATCCAGGATGGTGTGTTGTCTCCCGGGTGCCAGAAACAAGGATGTCACTGAGCGAAAGCAGAGCACCCTGAGGGGAGAGGGGGAACAGGCAGCTGTCGTGGTCCACGTCGCTCCCAGTGACAGCGGGGAGCAAAGGGTTGTGGTCCTCCAGTCAGAATGTAGGGAGCTCGGGTGGAAATTAGGAGCAGGAGCTAAAAGGTAGGAATCTTCAGATTACTCCCATTACCCCATGCAAGTGAGAAGACGAACAGGAGGGTAACACAGGTGACTTTGGATCTGGAGAAAGGGTCCAAGAGGTAGGTCTTTAGAGTTTTGGGACATTGAGAGTGGGTCTGGAGGAGATGGGATCTGGACAGACCAGACAGCGTTGCTCTTGAACAGAGCTCGGACTGAGTTCCTTTGGGGTGATTTACTAGTGCTGTTAGAGAGGGTTTAAACTAACTTGGTTGGGCTGTGGGAGGCAGGGGGAATATCAGAGAGGAACACCAAGTTCCACAGAATTCTCAGTGGAATCAATAAGTCACCACCCAGTGGGAAGGATGGGGAGGAATACAAATGCAAGGAATTTACAGAAACCTGCAAATATGATCGAGTCGTTATAAATGCGGGGAAGGGGTCTTTAATTTCTGAATATAGACTGGGGTAGTAGAAATGTAACGGGCAGAGAGAGGCCAGAGGTGTGAGACTGTGTTCAGGTGAATTTTCAGGTGGCATCGTGGCTAGTGAAGAAGGCTGTATTAGAGTATAATAGGATCTTGACCAACTGGGCCAGTGGGCTGAGGAATGGCAGATGGAGTTTAATTCAGATATATGTGAGTGCTGTATTTTGGTAAGACAAGAAGATGGGTAAGATCCGAAACAAATATTTCAGGTCAGTATTTATTGTGGAGAAGGACATGAATGCGAGGGAATTTGGAAAAAAATAGTGATGCTTTCAAAAAGTCCACAATACAAATGAGGAGATTCAAAAGGTCTTAAAACATATGAAGGTAGGTAAATCCCTAGGACCTGATCAGGTGTATCCCACTACATTTTGGGAAATGAGGGAAGAGATTGCTGGGCCCCTTGCTGAGATATGTTTATCATTGAGAGCTACAGGTAAGATGTTGGAGAACCAGAGAGGTTGGCTAATGTTGTACCATTATTTCAGAAAGGCTATCAAGAAAAGCTCAGGAACTATAGACCAGTGAGCATGATGTCAGTGCTGGGTAAGATATTGGAGTGGATTCTGAGGGACAGGATTTCTATCCATTTGGATAATCAATGTGGTTTTGTGCATGGAAAATTGTCTCCCTGATTTAATTGAGGAGGTGAAAAAGAAGATTGATGAAGGCAGAACAATAGACAATGTCTGTGTGGACTTCAGTGAAGTGACAAGGATCCACATGACAGTATGGTAAGTAAGGTTAGAGCACATGGGATCCAGGGGGAGCTAGCCGTTTGGGTAAAAAAATTATCTTGAAGATAGGAGAGAGGGAGTGGTGGTAAAGGGTTGATTTTCAGATTGGGGAGATCTGTGAATAGCTGTGTGTCGTAAGGATTGTTGCTGGGTCCACTGCTTTTGGTCATTTAAATAAATGATTTCACTGTGAATATCGGAGTTAACATAAGTTTATAAATGACATCAAAATTGGTGGGACAGTGGATAGTGAAGAAGATTATCTCAGGGTACAGTGGGACCTTGATCAGATGGGGCAATGGACACAGGAATGGGAAATGGAGTTCAGTTTAGATAAATGTGACATGTTGCATTTTGGAAAGGCAAACCAGGGCAGGAGTTATACAGTTAATGGTAGGGCCCTGTGGAGTGTTGATGAACAAATTGACCGAGGGGTGAGGGGTGAGGGGTGAGGGGTGAGGGGGGTGAGGGGTGAGGGGTGAAGGTGAAGGTGAAGGTAAGGGGAAGCTGCATTATTCCTTAAAACTGGATCACAGGGAGACAGGGCGATAGAGAAGATGTTGGGAACGTTTGCCTTTATTGGTCACTGTATTGAGTACAGGAGTTGGGACATCATGTTGCAGCTGTACAGGAGATTGGTGAGGCCACTTTGGGAATATTGTGAACAATTCTGATCATTCTGTGATAGGAACGATGTTGTTAAACTTTTAGAAGGTGCAGAAAAAAGATTTACAAAGATTTTGCTCAGAATTGGAGGGTTTGAACGATAGGGAGAGGATGAATAATTTTTCCTGCAGCATCAGGATTGTGTGATTGAGCAGAGTTAATGCTGGGGGAGGTGGGAGCTCGGTGTCTCACTCTGCTGCTGCTGCTGCTGCTGCTTCTGCTGAGGTCAGTGAGATCAGAGACTGGGACAGGGAGCCAGAGCTCACATCAAACTCTGCCCGTGTCTGTCACACTGAGACTGACAGGAGGCGACTCACTGATTTCACTCCATGCTGCAGGAATGGGAACACAGGCTGCAAATGGACAGAGCTCCTCCACACGGTGAGTAAAACTGACTGACTTATATCTTGCTGCTTAAAGGGGGCAATGGGACTACAGAGATACAGCTGGACACCCTGTTAGACACAGTGCTCCTCAATCAACCATTTCATTCACTGCAGCTTCTCACTAACACTTTCAACAATTCAGCATTTGTGTTTTAGAAATTGTGTTGACAGGGTTAATAACGGAGGATTGAGGTTTACTTACTCTGTCTGAGCTTGGTTCCTTTACCGAACGTGTACCACACTGAGAGCTCCTTTTGCAGAGGCTGTACAAAAACCTCTACTCTCTGCTTCCCCCCGTCACTTTCAACCTCTCCCGGTCTCTCCCTCATTCATGTCTTTCTTCCTCTCTGTTTCTCTCACTGTTTCTCTCTCTGAGATGTGTCCAGCTGGGCTCGGGAAGTTTGTTAAATTTATTTTTTGATATAAATCTTGCAGTCATTTTTCACACGAGGCCATGGAGTGTAAGAGGGAAACTTGAGGCCTTCCGTGAGCAGTGGACACCACAGGGACTGGAGTGTGCAGAGGACAGTGACAATCCCAGCATGGGGTAATTTGCTCATTTTTATTTATATATTACTGTGTTTGTATCAGTGACAGAGGTCGGGCTGTGTGTCTATTATTATGTATAACATATAATTGTGAATGTGTCAGTACAGGAGGTGGTGCTGTGTGTATTGAAGTTTCTGTACAGCTCTGCCTCACTGTGAAGACCAGCTGTAATCCTGCTGACAGTAATAGTCAGCGACATCCTCATTCTGAACGTTGCTGATTGTCAGGGTGAAAGTGGTCCCTGATCCACTGCCGGTGAATCACTCGGAGAGTCCTGTGAATCGAGTTGTTGCATCATAGATCAGGAGAGAGGGTTTCTGAACTTCTCGCTGCTGGTACTAAGCAAGGTAGCTGCTAATGCTTTGACTGGCCGTACAGGTGAGTGTTGCGGTCTGGCCCAGTCCCACTGACAGCACCGGGGGAGATTGAGTAATGATGATGTCCCCACTGATACCTGAGGGGTCAGAGAGAAACACAATGAAGTCAGAACTGTCACAGAAAGAGCCTGTCAAATGAGAGATTGTAGGAGACACTGAGCATTCCTCTGGTTTCAGAATTTTCCTTTCAATCACAAGTCAGTGGAATTGGAGTCAAATGGAGAGCCGCTAAAGATCGAGGTGGAAGGAGAGAGATTTGTACCTGCGACACAGAATGCCAGGGGCCAGATCAGCTGGATATGTGAAATCATGGTGTGTGCTCCTGTCTCTGTGCCTGGTCCCTGATAAGCTCTCCCTTCACAGGGCTCTGCTTTATAAAGCTGCAGCCTGTGAGAGTCTGACTGGGTGTTCCTCAGTAAGTAAATGGCATTGGGCAGAGACAGCCACGTCAGCCCCTCACACTTCCTCTTCTGTCTCTCTCTGTCTCCCTCTTTCTCCCTCTCTCTCTGTCTGTCTAGCCTCGAGAGACATTGATGTGAACTGCGCTGAATTAGACCATTTGGCCCATTGTGTCTGTGCTGGACAATAAATACCTTGACAAACTAATCCCATTTTCCCGCTCTTGGTCCATAGGCCTTGCAGCTACAGCAACACAAATGAATATCTAAACACTGCTTCAATGTCACGAGAGTTTGTGACTCAACCAGCCTTTCAGGCAGTGAGTTCCAGACTCCCACCACCCTCTGGGTGAAAACATTTCTCCTCAACTCTCCTTTCACTCTCTAACTCGATTGGGCCTGGACTCTCTTGAGTTCAGAAGGATAAGAGGGGATTAGGGGATTAATGTATTAATGTCTAACAGGGTTGGGCAGGGAGGAGGTTTCCCCTGGTTGGGAATTCTGGAACCAGGGTACCCAGTCTTGGGGGATACAAAGTTGACCATTTCGGGCTGAGATGAGGAAACATTTCTTCACTCAGAGGGTAGTCAACCTGTTGTACTCTGTACCTACGATCCTGACAGCTATAGAGGAGAGAGAATTGAATATGTTCAAGATTATTCTTTTCACAGCATAAAGGGAATGGGGAGAAAGCTGGAATATGGCTTTGAGATGGAGGATCAGCCATGATCATACTGAATGACAGAGCAGGCTCAAAGGGCTGAGTGGTCTACTCCTGTTTCTGTGTTTCTGTGTTTCTGTGTCTGTGTTACCTTCAGTTTCTGACTCTAGTTTCTGACACCTTTATCCATGTAAAAAGTGCCTTCCTGTCGAATCTATCTGTGCCCCTCATAATCTTACAGTCCTCTGTCAGGTCTCCTCTCAACCTTCACTGCTCCAAGGAAAACAGGCCCAGTCTTTCCAATCTTTCCTCATCACCCAGACCCTACAGCCCAGGCAGCATCCTGGGAAATCTCTGCACCCTCCCGAGTACAATCACTTCCTTCCCAGAATGTGGTGACCAGATCCTGTCTCTCTCTTTTTATCACTTTCTCTTTTTATCACTCTCTCTCTCTTCCCATTCTGTCTCATATCTGCCAACTCTTTCTCTCTATCTCTCTCTTTGGCACTCCTAATCTCTCCCATTCTCTCTCTCTCGCACTCTGTCCCATCATCACTCTCTTCAACTCACTCACACTTTCTCACTCTGTCTCATAATCTCTATTTCTCCATCTCTCACTGTTTCCCTCACTTCCTCCCTTTCTTGTTTCTTATCAATTCCTTCTTCTTTCTCCATCCTTCCTCTTCACCTACCTGGTCTCTCTCTCTCTCTCTCTCTCCGTCCCTCTTAGTCACATTATCTCACACCCTATTTCTTTCCCCATTTCCCTCAACCTCACCATCTCTACTTCCATCTGCATCTCTCTCACTCCCTCTACACATCTCACACTATCACAGACACATCTCCCTCTCTCACACACACACTCTGCCTCCAACTCTCATTCTGTCTCTCTTCCCTCTCTTTCCCACAGTATCCCAGGTCGTGACAGTTAATTGCAGGGCAAATCTCCCTCTGCTCTGGCCCACTAATGGATGTTCGACTGGGACAACACTACTATTATAGGACAAGCCAAACAGAGAGCAGCCAGGTAATTCCCAGAGGCATGGCACTCATCCACAGATTCAATCAATAAACACATCGACCTGGACCCAATATACCAGCCACGACAGCGGACAGCTGGAACTGACAACTGGGAGTGGCAGAGACAAATCACTACAAATGCCGGAGGAAACATCACAGAAGCGCTTCACAGAAGGCTCTCAAGCCCTGAGGATGTCACCTAGACAGGGGACGAAACGTCTACAACACAAATTCCCAGCTCAGCGAACACAGCCACAAAAATGGATGTAAACCCTTAACATCAGAAGCATATCTTCTCCTGGAGTAAGGCCCTATTTTCCACATTGACCAGGCATTAGCCTGTCTCAAGATGATGGACAGATTCTTGTTAAATGAAGACAGTTCTGTGCTGCTGGCCTCTTCTCACTGGGGACTGGTTTGGACACAAACCACATTCTATGAAGATCCAGCAGAGAGAGGAAATCCTCAGGCCATCAGTGTGAGCTGGGGGGACAGGACAGGCTCTGACCCACTGACCCATCCTGTCCATTCACAACATGTTCCAATCCCTTCCCCTCTCCTTCCCCTTCCACAGTCAGGTTCTAGGTCAGGGTGTTTTACTGGGATGAGGTCAGGGCCATCACACAATTACAACAGAAAGGAACTGAGCCCCACACCCACCATGATGTCCATGACTCACTGGACTGTCTAATGGAGACCAGTAAACATAGGCCTCCTTCCCACTGGATGTCCAGCAGAGACCAGTATTCATGGATCTCCATACCATTGGATCATCAGTAAACAGAGACCTCCATTACACTGGGCCCTTCAATAGACACCAGTAATCGCAGGCCCCAGCCCACTGGATTCTCCAATAGACTCCAGTAAACATGGGTCACCATCTCACAAGACACTTCAGTAGAGGCCAGTAAACTAGGGCCTTCTTTCCCCTGAACCTTACAATGGAGACCAGTAGGTATGCATCCTGTTCCCACTGATCCTCCAATAGAGACCAGTAAACATGGGCTTCCATGCCACTGCACCCTTCAGTATCTGAGCTTCAAACCGCACGTCCTCTCCAGCACATAGGCCTCTTTTCTATCTCCACAACATTGTCTCTCTGCACAACGTCAGCCCCTTGACCACAGAAACTCTTATTCCTGTTCATCCCACCTCCTAACTCCATAATCCTGATGTCCTCTCCCACCTTCCTTCCACCCGCTCCATAAAGCCCAACTGTCTGAAATGGAGTGGTCATTTCCCTGTCTCACACCAAGGAGGAAATGGGCAGGTATTTAATGAGTAATGGGTTAAACGATGATGGAGAGTGAGCAGGAAAGTGGAGTTGAGTCTGAGATGGGATCAGCCATGATTGTATTAAATGGTGGAGTGGGCTTGAGGGGCTGAATTGCCTGCTCCTGCTCCTAATTTGCATGTTCATCCACCCTCTCCCTCATCCCTCTTAATGCAACTTTGTGAACCACCTTGGAATGTTTTGGAAGTTGAAGGTGCGATGCGAATTCAACATTTGTGTTGAATTAATGTGAGGACAGAATTGTGCAGAGGCTGTGAAAGCTACTGCTTTTGAATATCCTGCTGGCAGGCTTCATCCTTCCACAGACAGAATGGGAAAGTCGGGGAGGTCAGAATGTGATGTTGGGATCCATGGCACTGTCCCCCAGCAATGTGGTTGACTCTCTATTGCCCTGTGAAATGGCCGAGCAAGGCTCTCAGTTGTATCAACTGTGACGACCTCTTAACAAAGAAATGAAACCAGACGGGCCACAGGCATCGATGCAGACACAGTAAAGGTATTGACATACCTGCTCCATCGTCCTTACTGACATCTGGGGGCAAGTGCCAAATTCAGGAGAGCTGTCTCTCAGACTAGTCAAGCAACAGCTTGACACAGCCATACACACAGAACCATACCTTACAGACAATGTCCCAGACACCACCATCACTGTCCCTGCATGTGTCCTGTCCCACCAGTAAGGCGGACACAGCAGAGCTGATGACACGGTGGTCTACAGCCAGGAGGGAGTTACCCTGAGAGGCCTCAAAGTTGATTCCGGACCCCATGAAGTCTCATGACCCCAGGTTAAACATGGGCGAGGAAACCTCCTGGTGATTACAAGATCTGTTGCTCCCTCGGCTGATGAATCAGTCTCTCCTCCATGTTGAACAGCATTTGGAGGAAGCATTGAGGGTGATTACAGCAGAGTGTACTCTGGGTGGGGGGGTTTCAATGTCCACCACTGAGAATGACTCGGCAGCAGCATCACTGATCGAGCTGATTAGTTCCTAATGGGTGTAGCTGAGGGACTGGCTCTGCAGCTGGTGATGAAGGAACCAAACAGATGGAAAAACGTACTTGACCCCATCCTCACCAATCTTGCGGCTGTAGATGCATCTGTCCTTGACAATATTGGTAAGAGTGACCATAACGCAGTCCTTATAGATACAAAGTTTAACCTTCACATTGAGAATACCCTCCATTTTGGTGTGTGGTACTATCACCGTGCTAAATAGGACAGACTCCAAACAGATATTGCAACTCAAGGCAATGATCATGAATGGGGAGCATTGCCAATGTGTGCACAATCTCAACGTCTCATACACTGAAACAGTCCATGTTCGAATGCAGCAATATCTGCACAATATCCAATTTCATCTGAGAAGCAATATTTCCCATTGGTGCCATGCAAATACCAGCCAATGACCATCACCAATAAGAGACAATCTAGCCATCGTCCCTTGACAGTCAATGCTATTACCATCACTGAATCCCCACTATCAACGTTCTGAGGTTCCATTGACCAGAAACTCAACCGGACTCACCACAGAAACACAGTGATTACATGAGCAGGTTAGAGGCGAGGAATACTGTATCGAGTAACTCACTTCCTGAATCCTCCAAAGCCTGTCAACCAAGTCAGGAGTGTGATCGAATGCTCTCCACTTTCCTGGATGGATGCAGCTCCAATAACATTCATAGAATAATGGTGTCACAGAGTCATACAGCACAGAAACAAACCCTTCAGCCAAACTTCTATATTCTGACCAGGTTTTCTGAAGTGAACTAGTCTCATTTGCCTGCATTTGGCCCATATCCCTCTAATCCATTCCTGTCTTTGTCTATCATATCATATGTCATTCTTATCAACTCAGAAAGCTTGCTCCCATCCAGAGCCAAGCAGCCTCCTTGATTGGCATCACATCCTCAAAGCATCCACTCCCACCACTGCTCCATAGCAGCAGCGTGTATTATTGATAAGATGCTCAGCAGAAACTCACCAAATTTCCTCAGATAGCACCTTCCAAACCCATATGGGAAAATAGGAATTGCCCGAAAAGCTCAGCAGATCTGGCAGCATCTGTGGAGACAAATCAGAGCACGAAATGTTAACACTGATTCCTCTTCACAGATGCCGCCAGAACTGCTGAGCTTTTCCAGCAATATCTGTTTTTGTCTCGGAATTACAGCATTTGCCGTCCTTCTGGTTCCCGTCCAAACCCACATCCACTTCCATTTAGAACAGGAGTGGGAACACTATGAGCTGCAAGTTCCCTTCAAAAAAAGCTTCGCATCCTGACTTGAAAATGTATCACTGTTCCTTCACTGTCGTTTGGTCAAAATGCTGGCATTCCCTCCCCAAGAGCATTGTGGGTCAATTTACAGCTTGTGGACGATAACAATTCAAGAAGGCAGCTTCCCACCACCATCTCCAGGGCAACTAGCGATAGGGTAAAAAATGTTGGCCTAGCCGGTGAAGCCCACTTCCCACGAATGAATACTTAAAACCAAATCAAGTGTTCCTCAGGAGGGGAGAGGGAATGTTAAGGGTCCTGAGCTCCATTTCCCAGCCCAGGCAGTTTGTCTCGCAATGAATGAATGAGATGCGAATTTGAAGCCCAGCTTCAGAGCGGTATCACTGTGTGGACATGAGGTCTATAAAAGGGAATTGGAGATTGAGCTGAAAAGGAAAGATTTGCTGAGTTATGGGGAGAGAGCAATGGGGCTAATTGAGTCATTCAAATGCATGATGGGCTGAATGGCCTCCTCCTGTGCTGTCAGATTCCAGGGAGTGGAGATGGCTCACAGTTTTCTCCTGTCTTAGTAACACACATCCAGCTGCTCTGAGCTCCTTCTTTCACTTCCTCTATTGGTGAAGTTTCAACCTTGCGATCTGACAGTCTTTGCAGTTATATTTTACACTGGGGCTTTCTGCTGTGGTCAGAATCTCTAATAATAAGTGTCCAATCAGTGACAATCACAGGAGCTAAGAGCAGTCAGGACTGCGGAGCCAGGCTCACTGGGAAACATATTGGGAAGATCAAAGCCATCCTCTTCAGCTCCCGGTACATACTCCATCCCTCTCCCTGAGCACTGTCTGCTGCTCACACAGACTCTTTACAACTTTAGCCTCATCTTTGAGGCTGATTTGAGGCCCAAGTCCTCCACATCACAAATATCAGCCACTGAAAATCTCAGCCATTTTTTGGGACTCCAAATGTGACCATTCCAATGTTATTCACGCCCACATCACAGCCGCTGCCTTCCGTAAATATCAGCTCATCCCAAACTCTACTATCGGTGTTCAAACTCACACCAAGTCTACCCCACACCCCCGCCCCTGTCTTCCATTCCACCATGACCAACACAATCCTCACTGACCAACATCAGCTCCTGGTCCAGCAACACCTTGATTTTCAAATTCTCATCCTTGTTCTCAACTTGCTCCCTGTCCTTCCATCCTCCCTATCTCTGGGACCACCTCCAAGCCACCTCAGTGTGGTCAGCAATCTTGGATATATGGCTCTCTGTTTCTTCATCCAAGTCATTGAGAAATATCGTGAAAAGCTGAGGTCCCAGCACAGATCACTGGCAACACCACTATTCACATATGGCTCATTGGAACACACACACATTATCCTTCCTCTCTGTCTCCTAGACAGACGCATTTCTGACACAAGGTAAATGCATTTCTCAAATTCCATCCGATTCCATGATTTGGAGGTGCCAGTGTTGGACTGTCGTGTACAAAGTTAAAAATCACAGAATACCAGATTGTAGTCCTACAAGTTTATTTGGAAACACCAGCTTTCGGAGCGGTGCTCCTTCATCAAGTGATTGTGGAGTGTAAGATCTGATTCCATGTTTCTTTTGTGGAATGTTCTTAAATGTCTTCTGGAATTCCCTATGGACAATAGCTATCGACATTCCCTTATATCCCACATTAGGGAGCTCCTAACAATGTGTAACCTAGTTAGTTAAAGGTTAGATTAGATTCCCTACAGTGTGGAAACAGACCCTTTGGCCCAACAAGCCCACACTGACCCTCCGAAGAGAAACCCACTTCCTTCTGAACTCATGCACCTAACACTGTGGGCAATTTAGAATGGCCAATTCACCTGACCTGCGCATCTTTGGACTGTGGGAGTAAACCCACGCAGTCACAGGGAGAATGTACAAACTCTACACAAATCCAAGGCTGGACATTGAACCTGGGCCCCTGGGGCTGCGAGACAGCAGTGCTAACCACTGAGCCACCATGCTGAACCTTCAACTTCTAAACCTTTGTAAATCCATGCTGATTCTCTCGGACCAGTTCATATTTGTCCGTTATTCTCTCTCTAAAAACAGACTCAATCACTTTCTGAAAACAAACATTCAACGGAGATGTTCATTGTGAAAGAGGTTACTGAACAGCTCGCACTGACACAAGGGGCAGAAGAGCCTCCTCCTCTGCTGGAGCCTTCTCTGTCTCCTTGACAGGAATATTTTACAGATTAAAAATTAAAGACTAACAGCATTTTTTTTAAAATTAAAAACTCCTCAAACAATTTCCACATACAGGGTCAGGCGATGTGTAGTAATTGCGATGGGGAAGCTGATGGAGCCCATTGTAGCCCAGAGTGACCACATCTGCAGCAAGTGTCGGTTGCTCAAGGCACTCCAGCTCAAAGTTGATGAGCTGGAATCTGAGCTTCAAACACTGCGACATATCGGCGGGGGGGGGGGGAAGCAGGGGGGGAGAGTTACCTGGTCTCTCTCGCCGCCTCCGTTCTCTTTCGCCTCCGGTCTCTCTTGCCCCTAGTCTCTCTTGTCCCCGGTCTCTCTCGCCCCCGGTCTCTCTCGCCGCCCCCGGTCTCTCTTGCCCCCGGTCTCTCTTGCCCCCAGTCTCTCTCGCCGCCCGCGGTCTCTCTCTCGCTGCCCCTGGTCTCTCTTGCCCCCGGTCTCTCTCTTTGCACCCACCGGTCTCTCTCGCCCCCGTCTCTCTCTTTGCCCCCACGGTCTCTCTCTTTGCCCCCCGGTCTCTCTCACCCCCGGTCTCTCTCGCCCCAGGTCTCTCACTCGCTCCCGGTCTCTCTCGCCCCCGGTCTCTCACTCGCTCCCGGTCTCTCTCACCCCCGGTTTCTCTCTTGCCCCCGGTCTCTCTCTCACCCCTGGTCTCTCTCTCACCCCCGGTCTCTCTCGCCGCCCCCGTTCTCTTTCGCCTCCGGTCTCTCTTGCCCCTGGTCTCTCTTGTCCCCGGTCTCTCTCGCCGCCCCCGGTCTCTCTTGTCCCCGGTCTCTCTTGTCCCCGGTCTCTCTTGTCCCTGGTCTCTCTCACCACCCCCGGTTTCTCTCGCCCCCGGTCTCTCTCGCCGCCCCCAGTCTCTCTCACCCCCAGTTTCTCTCTTACCCCCGGTCTTTCTCTCGCCCCGGGTCTCTCTCTCACCCCCGGTCTCTCTTGCTGCCCCCGGTCTCTCTTGCCCCCGGTCTCTCTCACCCCCGGTCTCTCTCACCGCCCCCGGTCTCTCTCGCCCCTGTTCTCTCTCGCCACCAGGCTATCTCGCCCCCGGTCTCTCTTGTCCCCAGTCTCTCTCTCCACCCCCAGTCTCTCTCACCCCCGGCCTCTCTCACCGCCCCCGGTCTCTTTCGCCCCTGTTCTCTCTCGACCCCGTTCTCTCTCGTCCCCGGTCTCTCTCGCCGCCCCCGTTCTCTCTTGCACCCGGTCTCTCTTGCCCCCGGTCTCTCTTGCTCCTGGTCTCTCTTGACCCGGTCTCTCTTGCCGCCCCCGGTCTCTCCTGCCCCCGGTCTCTCTTGCCCCCGGTCTCTCTTGCCCCTGGTCTCTCTTGTCCCCGGTCTCTCTCGCCCCCGGTCTCTCTCGCCGCCCCCGGTCTCTCTTGCCCCCAGTCTCTCTTGCCCCCAGTCTCTCTTGCTCCTGGTCTCTCTTGACCCGGTCTCTCTTGCCGCCCCCGGTCTCTCCTGCCCCCGGTCTCTCTTGCCCCCGGTCTCTCTTGCCCCTGATCTCTCTTGTCCCCGGTCTCTCTCGCCCCCGGTCTCTCTCGCCGCCCCCGGTCTCTCTTGCCCCCAGTCTCTCTTGCCCCCAGTCTCTCTCGCCGCCCCCGGTCTCTCTCTCGCCGCCCCTGGTCTCTCTTGCCCCCGGTCTCTCTCTTTGCACCCACCGGTCTCTCTCGCCCCCGTCTCTCTCTTTTCCCCCATGGTCTCTCTCTTTGCCCCCCGGTCTCTCTCACCCCCGGTCTCTCTCGCCCCAGGTCTCTCACTCGCTCCCGGTCTCTCTCGCCCCCGGTCTCTCACTCGCTCCCGGTCTCTCTCACCCCCGGTTTCTCTCTTACCCCCGGTCTCTCTCTCACCCCTGGTCTCTCTCGCCGCCTCCGTTCTCTTTCGCCTCCGGTCTCTCTTGCCCCTAGTCTCTCTTGTCCCCGGTCTCTCTCACCGCCCTCGGTCTCTCTTGCCCCCGGTCTCTCTTGTCCCCGGTCTCTCTTGTCCCTGGTCTCTCTCGCCGCCCCCGGTCTCTCTCACCCCCAGTTTCTCTCTTACCCCCGGTCTCTCTCTCGCCCCTGGTCTCTCTCTCACCCCGGTCTCTCTTGCTGCCCCCGGTCTCTCTCGCCCCCGGTCTCTCTCACCCCCGGTCTCTCTCACCGCCCCCGGTCTCTCTCGCCCCTGTTCTCTCTCGCCACCGGTCTCTCTCGCCCCCGGTCTCTCTCGCCCCCGGTCTATCTCGCCCCCGGTCTCTCTCGCTGCCCCCGGTCTCTCTTGCCCCCAGTCTCTCCTGCCCCCTGTCTCTCTCGCTGCCCCCGGTCTCTCTCGCCACCCCCGTTCTCTTTCGCCCCCAGTCTCTCATGCCCCCGGTCTCTCTTGCCCCCGGTCTCTCTTGCCCCCGGTCTCTCTTGTCCCCGGTCTCTCTTGTCCCTGGTCTCTCTCACCACCCCCGGTCTCTCTCGCCTCCCCCGGTCTCTCTCACCCCTCTTCTCTCTCGCCCCCGTCTCTCTCGCCACCCCCGGTCTTTCTTGCCCCCGGTCTCTCTCACCGACCCCGGTCTCTCTCTCGCCGCCCCCGGTCTCTCTTGCCCCCGGTCTCTCTCTTTGCACCCCCCGGTCTCTCTCGCCCCCTGTCTCTCTCTTTGCCCCCACGGTCTCTCTCTTTGCCCCTCTGATCTCTCTCACCCCTAGTCTCCCTCTTTTTACCCACCCGGTCTCTCTCGCCACCCCTTGTCTCTCTCACCCGCAGTCTCTCTTTTTGCCCTCATGGTCTCTCTCTCTTTGCCCCCACGGTCTCTCTTACACCTAGTTTCTCTCGCCGCCCCCAGTCTCTCTCACACCTGGTCTCTCTCTTTGCCCTCCAGGTCGCTCTCGCCCCCGGTCTCTCTCTTTGCCCCCCCGTCTCTCTCACCCACTGTCTCTCCCTTTGTCCGCCCGGTCTCTCTCTCACCCCCGGTCCCTCTCACCCCCAGTATCTCTCTCACCCCCGGTCTCTCTCGCCGCCCCCGGTCTCTCTTGCCCCTGGTCTTTCTTGTCCCCGGTCTTCTCATCCCTGGACTCTCTCGCCCCGGTCTCTCTCACCCCCATCTCTCTCTCACCCCCATCTCTCTCTCACCCCCGGTCTATCTCTGTCACGCCCGGTCTGTCTTGTCGCCTGTCTCTGTCAACCCCCGATCTCTCGTCGGCCGTGGTCACTCATCACCCCTGGTCTCACGCCCGTGGTCTCTCTCGTCCCTGGTCTATCTCGCCCAATCTCAGTCTCACTCCACCCCCTGGTCTCTCTTATCCCTGGTCTCTCTCACCCCCGGTCTCTCTGGACTCTCTCTACACCGGTCTCTCTCGCCCCCGGACACTCTCGCCCCGGTCTCTCACTTTGCCCACCCCGGTCTCTCCCACCCCCATTCTCTCTCGCCACCCTTGGTCTCTCTCGCCCCCTGTCTGCTCTTTGCCCCCCTGACTCTCTCGCTCTCAGTCTCTCTCTTTGCCCCGCCGTCCCTCTCTCGCCCGCGGTCTCTCTCACCCCCGGTATATCTCTCACCCCCGGTCTCTCTCACCCCCGGACTCTCTCTCATCCCCGGTCTCTCTCACCGCCCCCGGTCTCTCTCACAGCCCCCGGTCTCTCTCAACCCCTGTCTCTATCTCAATCTCGGTCTCTCTTGCCCCTGGTCTCTCTCTCACCCTCGGTCTCTCTCGTCCCCGGTTTCTCTCTCACCCCCGGTCTCTCTCTCACCCCCGGTCTCTCTCACACCCGGTATCTCTCTCGTCCCCGGACTCTCTCACCCCCGGTCTCTCTTGCCCCCGGACTCTCTCACCCCCGGTCTCTCTCTCACCCCCGATATCTCTCTCACCCCCGGTCTCTCTCTCACCCCCGATATCTCTGTCATCCCCGGGCTCTCTCGCCCCCGGTGTCTCCCACCCCCAGTCTCTCTCTCACCCCCGGTATCTCTCTCACCCCCGGTATCTCTCTCACCCCCGGTCTTTCTCTTGCCCCCAGTATCTCTCTCACCCCCGGTCTCTCTTGTCGCCTGTCTCTATCAAGCCCCAGTCTCTCGTCGGCCCTGGTCACTCATCACCCCGGCTCTATCTCATCCCTGGTCTGTCTTGCCCCCCCTCCCCAGTCTCTCTTCACCCCTCCCGAGTCTCTCTTACCCCTGGTCTCTCTCGCCCCCGGTCTATCTCGTCCCGCACTCTCTCTCACCCCTGATATCTCTCTCACCCCCGGTCTCTCTCTCTCACCCCCAATCTCTCTCGCTCCCGCACTCTCTCACCCCGGTCTGTCATGTCAGTCCCGGTCTCTCTTGCCCCCGGTCTGTCTTGTCCCCGGTCTCTCTCGTCGCCCCCGGTCTCTCTCTTGTCTCCGGTCTCTCTCTCGCCCATGGTCTCTCTCGCAGCCCCCGGTCTCTCTAACCTCCGGTCTCTCTTGTCCCCAGTCTCTCTTGTCCCGGGTCTCTCTCGCCGCCCCCGGTCTCTCTTGTCCCCGGTCTCTCTCGCCGCCCCCGGTCTCTTTAACCCCCGGTCTCTCTTGTCCCCGGTGTCTCTAGCCGTCCCCGGTCTCTCTTGTCCCCGGTCTCTCTCTTTGCCCCACAGTCTCCCTCTTCCGCCCCCCCCGGGCTCTCTCGCCACCCCCTGTCTCTCTCGCCCCCGGTCTCTCTCTTTGCCCCCACGATCTCTCTCTTTTCCCCCACGGTCTCTCTCTTTGCCCGCACGGTCTCTCTCACACCCAGTTTCTCTCGCCGCCCCCAGTCTCTCTCACACCTGGTCTCTCTCTTTGCCCTCCAGGTCTCCCTCGCCCCCGGTCTCTCTCTTTGCCCCCACCGTCTCTCTCGCCCACAGTCTCTCTCTTTGCCCGCCCGGTCTCTCTCTCGCCCCCGGTCCCTCTCACCCCTGGTATCTCTCTCACCCCAGGTCTCTCTTGCCCCTGGTCTCTCTTGTCCCCGGTCTCTCTCACCCCTGGACTCTCTCGCCCCTGTCTCTCTCACCCCCGGTCTCTCTCTCACCCCTGGTCTCTCTCGCACCTGGTATCTCTCTCGCCCCCGGTCTCTCTCGCTGCCCTCGGTCTCTCTCGCCGCCCCCGGTCTCTCTTGCCACCAGTGTCTCTCGCCCCCTGTCTCTCTCACCCCCGATCGCTCTCTTGCCCCCATTCTCTCTCGCCCCTGTTTTCTCTCTCACCCCCGGTCTCTCTCTCGCCACCGGTCTGTCTCGTCGCGCACTCTCTTTCACACCCGGTCTCTCTCTCCCCTGGACTCTCTCTCGCCCCGGGTCTCTCTCGTCCCCGATCTCTCTCACCCCCGGTCTCTCTCTCGCCACCGGTCTGTCTCGTCGCGCACTCTCTCTCACACCCGGTCTCTCTCACCCCTGGACTCTCTCTCACACCCCCGGTCTCTCTCTCGCCACCGGTCTGTCTCGTCGCGCACTCTCTCTCACACCCGGTCTCTCTCACCCCTGGACTCTCTCTCGCCCCGGGTCTCTCTCGTCCCCGATCTCTCTCACCCCCGGACTCTCTCGCCCCGGTCTCTCACATCGCTCCCGGTCTCTCTTGCCCCCAGTCTCTCTCACCATCCCCCGGTCTCTCTCTCTTCCCCGGTCTCTCTCACCGTCCCGGGTCTCTCTTGCCCCTGGTCTCTCTTGCCCCCGGTCTTTCTTGCCCCCGGTATCTCTCGCCCCCGGTCTCTCTCGCTGCCCCCGGTCTCTCTCGCCGCCCCCGGTCTCTCTTGCCACCAGTCTCTCTCTCGCCGTCCCCGGTCTCTCTTGCCTCTGGTCTCTCTTACCCCCAGTCTGTCTTGTCCCGGGTCTCTCTCGCCACCCTGGTCTCTCTCGCCCCCGGTCTCACTTGTCCCCAGTCTCCCTCTCGCTGCCCCTGGTCTCTCTTGCCCCCGGTCTCTCTTGCCCCCGGTCTCTCCTATCCCCGGTCTCTCTCGCCGCCCCCAGTCTCTCTTGTCCCGGGTCTCTCTCGCCGCCCTTGGTCTCTCTTGCAGCCCCCGTTCTCTCTCTTGCCCCCGGTCTCTCTCGTCCCCGGTATCTCTCTTTGCCCCCCCCCGGTCTCTCTCGTCCCGGTCTCTGTCTCGCCTCTAGTCCCTCTCGCTGCCCCCTGTATCTCTCACCCCCAGTCTCTCTCTTTGCCCCCTGGTATCTCTCTCACCCCTGATATCTCTCTCACCCCTGGTATCTCTCTCTCGTCGAGCCACCGGTCTCTCACTCGCCCCCGGTCTCTCTCACCCACGGTCTTTCACTCGCCCCCGGTCTCTCTCACCCCCTGTCTCTCTCTCTCACCCCCATCTCTCTCTCACCCCCTGTCTCTCTCTCACTCCAGGTTTCTCTCTCACCCCCGGTCTCTCTCACCCCCAGTCTCTCTCTCGCCCCCGGTCTGTCTTGTCGCCTGTCTCTGTCAACCCCCGGTCTCTCGTCGGCACTGGTCACTCATCACCCCTGGTCTCACGCCCGTGGTCTCTCTCATCCCTGGTCTGTCTCGCCCACTCTCAGTCTCTCTCCCCTCCCCCCGCCCCCGGTCTCTGTTAACCATGGTCTCTCTCGCCCCCGGTCTGTCTTGTCCCGCACTCTCTCTCACCCCCAGTCTCTCTCACCCCTGGACTCTCTCTCACTCCCGGTCTCTCTCGCCCCCGATCTCTCCCGCCCCCGGACTCTCTCGCCCCGGTCTCTCACGTCGCTCCCGGTCTCTCTTGCCCCCGGTCTCTCACTTTGACCCCCCGGTCTCTCTCACCCCCAGTCTCTCTCGCCACCCTTGGTCTCTCTCACCCCCGGTCTCTCTCTTTGCCCCCCCTGTCTCACTCGCCCTCAGTCTCTCTCTTTGCCCCCCGGGTATCTCTCTCACCCTTGGTTTCTCTCACCCCCGGTCTCTCACTCGCTCCCGGTCTCTTTCACCGTCCCCGGTCTCTCTTGCCCCTGGTCTCTCTTGCCCCCGGTCTTTCTTGCCCCCGGTATCTCTCGCCCCCGGTCTCTCTCGCTGCCCCCGGTCTCTCTCGCCGCCCCCGGTCTTTCTTGCCCCCGGTCTCTCTTGCCCCCGGTCTCTCTCGCCGCCCCCGGTCTCTCTCGCCCCTGTTCTCTCTCGCCGCCGGTCTCTCTCGCTGCCCCCAGTCTCTCTTGCCCCCTGTCTCACTCGCCGCCCCTGGTCTCTCTCTCGCCGCCCCCGGTCTCTCACTGACCCGGTCTCTCTCTTTGCCCCCCTCCTGGTCTCTCTCTTTGCTGCCCCGATCTCTCTTGCCGCCCCGGATCTCTCCCGCCCCTGGTCTCTCTCTTTGCCCCCCCCGGTCTCTCTCGCCCCCGGTCTCTCTCTTTGCACCCCCCGGTCTCTCTCACCCCCTGTCTCTCTCTTTGCCCCACGGTCTCTCTCTTTGACCCACTCGTCTCTCTCACCCCTAGTCTCTCTCTTTCCCCCCCGGTCTCTCTCGCCATCCCCTGTCTCTCTTGCCCCTGGTCTCTCTCTTTGCCCCCACGGTCTCTCTCTTTGTCTCCACGGCCTCTTTGAATGCCCCCACGGTCTCTCTCCCACCCAGTTTCTCTCGCCGCCCCCATTCTCTCTCACAACTGGTCTCTATATTTGCCCTCCAGGTCTCTGTCGCCCCCGGTCTCTCTCTTTGCCCCCACCGTCTCTCTCGCCCACAGTCTCTCTCTTTGCCCGCCTGGTCTCTCTCTCGCCCCCGGTCCCTCTGACCCCCGGTATCTCTCGTAGCCCCGGTCTCTGTCGCCCCCGGTATCTCTCTCGCCCCCGGTCTCTCTCGCGCCCCCCGGTCTCTCTCGCCGCCCCCGGTCTCTCTTGCCCCCGGTCTCTCTCTTTGCACCCCCCGGTCTCTCGCCCCCTCTCTCTCTCTTTGCCCCCCTGATCTCTCTCACCCCTAGTCTCCCTCTTTGACCCCCCCGGTCTCTCTCGCCACCCCCTGTCTCTCTCACCCGCAGTCTCTCTCTTTGCCCTCATGGTCTCTCTCTCTCTTTGCCCGCACGGTCTCTCTCACAACCAGTTTCTCTCGCCGCCCCCAGTCTCTCTCACACCTGGTCTCTCTCTTTGCCCTCCAGGTCTCTCTCGCCCCCGGTCTCTCTCTTTGCCCCCCCGTCTCTCTCACCCACTCTCTCTCCCTTTGTCCGCCCGGTCTCTCTCTCGCCCCCGGTCCCTCTCACCCCCAGTATCTCTCTCACCCCCGGTCTCTCTCGCCGCCCCCGGTCTCTCTTGCCCCTGGTCTTTCTTGTCCCCGGTCTTCTCATCCCTGGACTCTCTCGCCCCGGTCTCTCTCACCCCCATCTCTCTCTCACCCCCATCTCTCTCTCACCCCCGGTCTATCTCTGTCACGCCCGGTCTGTCTTGTCGCCTGTCTCTGTCAACCCCCGATCTCTCGTCGGCCGTGGTCACTCATCACCCCTGGTCTCACGCCCGTGGTCTCTCTCGTCCCTGGTCTATCTCGCCCAATCTCAGTCTCACTCCACCCCCTGGTCTCTCTTATCCCTGGTCTCTCTCGCCCCCGGACTCTCTCGCCCCGGTCTCTCACTTTGCCCACCCCGGTCTCTCCCACCCCCATTCTCTCTCGCCACCCTTGGTCTCTCTCGCCCCCTGTCTGCTCTTTGCCCCCCTGACTCTCTCGCCCTCAGTCTCTCTCTTTGCCCCCCCGTCCCTCTCTCGCCCGCGGTGTCTCTCACCCCCGGTATCTCTCTCACCCCCGGTCTCTCTCACCCCCGGTCTCTCTCTCATCCCCGGTCTCTCTCGCCGCCCCCGGTCTCTCTCACAGCCCCCGGTCTCTCTCAACCCCTGTCTCTATCTCAATCTCGGTCTCTCTTGCCCCTGGTCTCTCTCTCACCCTCGGTCTCTCTCGCCCCCGGTTTCTCTCTCACCCCCGGTCTCTCTCACCCCCGGTCTCTCTCACACCAGGTATCTCTCTCGTCCCCGGACTCTCTCACCCCCGGTCTCTCTTGCCCCCGATATCTCTCTCACCCCCGGTCTCTCTCGTCGCCCCCGGTCTCTCTCTTGTCTCCGGTCTCTCTTGTCCCCGGTGTCTCTCGCCGCCCTCGGTCTCTCTTGCCCCCGGTCTCAACTCTCGCCACCGGTCTGTCTCGCCCCGCACTGTCTCTCACACCCGGTCTCTCTCACCCCTGGACTCTCTTTGCACCCCCCGGTCTCTCTCGCCCCCTGTCTCTCTCTTTGCCCCACAGTCTCCCTCTTCCGCCCCCCCCGGGCTCTCTCGCCACCCCCTGTCTCTCTCGCCCCCGGTCTCTCTCTTTGCCCCCACGGTCTCTCTCTTTTCCCCCACGGTCTCTCTCTTTGCCCGCACGGTCTCTCTCACACCCAGTTTCTCTCGCCGCCCCCAGTCTCTCTCACACCTGGTCTCTCTCTTTGCCCTCCAGGTCTCTCTCGCCCCCGGTCTCTCTCTTTGCCCCCACCGTCTCTCTCGCCCACAGTCTCTCTCTTTGCCCGCCCGGTCTCTCTCTCGCCCCCGGTCCCTCTCACCCCCGGTATCTCTCTCACCCCAGGTCTCTCTTGCCCCTGGTCTCTCTTGTCCCCGGTCTCTCTCACCCCTGGACTCTCTCGCCCCTGTCTCTCTCACCCCCGGTCTCTCTCTCACCCCTGGTCTCTCTCGCACCTGGTATCTCTCTCGCCCCCGGTCTCTCTCGCTGCCCTCGGTCTCTCTCGCCGCCCCCGGTCTCTCTTGCCACCAGTGTCTCTCGCCCCCTGTCTCTCTCACCCCCGATCTCTCTCTTGCCCCCATTCTCTCTCGCCCCTGTTTTCTCTCTCACCCCCGGTCTCTCTCTCGCCACCGGTCTGTCTCGTCGCGCACTCTCTTTCACACCCGGTCTCTCTCTCCCCTGGACTCTCTCTCGCCCCGGGTCTCTCTCGTCCCCGATCTCTCTCACCCCCGGTCTCTCTCTCGCCACCGGTCTGTCTCGTCGCGCACTCTCTCTCACACCCGGTCTCTCTCACTCCTGGACTCTCTCTCACCCCCGGTCTCTCTCTCGCCACCGGTCTGTCTCATCGCGCACTCTCTCTCACACCCGGTCTCTCTCACCCCTGGACTCTCTCTCGCCCCGGGTCTCTCTCGTCCCCGATCTCTCTCACCCCCGGACTCTCTCGCCCCGGTCTCTCACATCGCTCCCGGTCTCTCTTGCCCCCAGTCTCTCTCACCATCCCCCGGTCTCTCTCTCTTCCCCGGTCTCTCTCACCGTCCCGGGTCTCTCTTGCCCCTGGTCTCTCTTGCCCCCGGTTTTTCTTGCCCCCGGTATCTCTCGCCCCCGGTCTCTCTCGCTGCTCCCGGTCTCTCTCGCCGCCCCCGGTCTCTCTTGCCACCAGTCTCTCTCTCTCGCCCCCGTTCTCTCTTGCCCCCGGTCTCTCTTACCCCCAGTCTGTCTTGTCCCGGGTCTCTCTCGCCACCCTGGTCTCTCTCGCCCCCGGTCTCACTTGTCCCCAGTCTCCCTCTCGCTGCCCCTGGTCTCTCTTGCCCCCGGTCTCTCTTGCCCCCGGTCTCTCTTGTCCCCGGTCTCTCTCGCCGCCCCCGGTCTCTCTTGTCCCGGGTCTCTCTCGCCGCCCTTGGTCTCTCTTGCAGCCCCCGTTCTCTCTCTTGCCCCCGGTCTCTCTCGTCCCCGGTATCTCTCTTTGCCCCCCCCCGGTCTCTCTCGTCCCGGTCTCTGTCTCGCCTCTAGTCCCTCTCGCTGCCCCCTGTATCTCTCACCCCCAGTCTCTCTCTTTGCCCCCTGGCATCTCTCTCACCCCTGATATCTCTCTCACCCCTGGTATCTCTCTCTCGTCGAGCCACCGGTCTCTCACTCGCCCCCGGTCTCTCTCACCCACGGTCTTTCACTCGCCCCCGGTCTCTCTCACCCCCTGTCTCTCTCTCTCACCCCCATCTCTCTCTCACCCCCTGTCTCTCTCTCACTCCAGGTTTCTCTCTCACCCCCGGTCTCTCTCACCCCCAGTCTCTCTCTCGCCCCCGGTCTGTCTTGTCGCCTGTCTCTGTCAACCCCCGGTCTCTCGTCGGCACTGGTCACTCATCACCCCTGGTCTCACGCCCGTGGTCTCTCTCATCCCTGGTCTGTCTCGCCCACTCTCAGTCTCTCTCCCCTCCCCCCGCCCCCGGTCTCTGTTAACCATGGTCTCTCTCGCCCCCGGTCTGTCTTGTCCCGCACTCTCTCTCACCCCCAGTCTCTCTCACCCCTGGACTCTCTCTCACTCCCAGTCTCTCTCGCCCCCGATCTCTCCCGCCCCCGGACTCTCTCGCCCCGGTCTCTCACGTCGCTCCCGGTCTCTCTTGCCCCCGGTCTCTCACTTTGACCCCCCGGTCTCTCTCACCCCCAGTCTCTCTCGCCACCCTTGGTCTCTCTCACCCCCGGTCTCTCTCTTTGCCCCCCCTGTCTCACTCGCCCTCAGTCTCTCTCTTTGCCCCCCGGGTATCTCTCTCACCCTTGGTTTCTCTCACCCCCGGTCTCTCACTCGCTCCCGGTCTCTTTCACCACCCCCGGTCTCTCTCTCTTTGCCCCCCCTGTCTCACTCGCCCTCAGTCTCTCTCTTTGCCCCCCCGTCCCTCTCTCGCCCGCGGTCTCTCTCACCCCCGGTATCTCTCTCAATCCCCGGTCTCTCTCATCCCTGGACTCTCTCTCATCCCCGGTCTCTCTCGCGCCCCCCGGTCTCTCTCGCCGCCCCGGTCTCTCTTGCCCCCGGTCTCTCTTACCCCCAGTCTGTCTTGTCCAGGGTCTCTCTCGCCACCCCGGTCTCTCTCGCCCCCGGACTCACTTGTCCCCAGTCTCCCTCTCGCTGCCCCTGGTCTCTCTTGCCCCCGGTCTCTCCTGCCCCCGGTCTCTCTTGTCCCCGGTCTCTCTCGCCGCCCCCGGTCTCTCTTGTCCCCGGTCTCTCTCGCCGCCCCTGGTCTCTCTCGCCGCCCCCAGTCTCTCTCACACCCGGTCTGTCTCTTTGCCCTCCACGTCTCTCTCGCCCCCAGTCTCTCTCTTTTTGCCCCCCGGTCTCTCTCACCCCAGTCTCTCTCACCGCCTCTGGTCCCTCTCGCCCCCGGTCTTTCTCTTCGCCCCCTCCGTCTCTCTCGCCCCCAGTGTCTCTCTTTGCCCCCTGATCTCTCTCTCGCTTCCGGTCCCTCTCACCCCTGGTATCTCTCTCACCGCTGGTATCTCCCTCTCCCCCGGTGTCTCTCTCACCCCCGGTCTTTCACTCGCCTCCGGTCTCTCTTGCACCCGGTCTCTCTCTCACCCCAGTTATCTCTCTCAGCCCCGGTATCTCACTCACCCCCATCTCTCTCTCACCCCCGGTCTCGCTCTCGCCCTAGGTATCTCTCTCACCCCCTGTCTCTCTCTCTCACCCCTATCTCTCTCTCACCCCCTGTCTCTCTCTCACTCCAGGTTTCTCTCTCACCCCCGGTCTCTCTCACCCCCGGTCTCTCTCTCGCCCCCGGTCCGTCTTGTCGCCTGTCTCTATCAACCCCCGATCTCTTGTCGGCCCCGGTCACTCATCACCCCTGGTCTCACGCCCGTGGTCTCTCTCGTCCCTGGTCTGTCTCGCCCACTCTCAGTCTCTCTCCCCCCTCCCCCCCGGTCTCTCTTAACCATGGTCTCTCTCGCCCCTGGTCTCTCTCATCCCGCACTCTCTCTCACCCCTGGACTCTCTCTCACTCCCAGTCTCTCTCACCCCCCATCTCTCTCGCCCCCGGACTCTCTCGCCCCGGTCTCTCACTTCGCTCCCGGTCTCTCTTGCCCCCGGTCTCTCACTTTGACCCCCCGGTCTCTCTCACCCCCAGTCTCTCTCGCCACCCTTGGTCTCTCTCACCCCCGGTCTCTCACTCGCTCCTGGTCTCTCTCAACCCCGGTCTCTCACTCGCTCCCGGTCTCTCTCACCCCCGGTCACTCACTCACCCCCGGTTTCTCTCACCCCCGGTCTCTCTCTCGCCCCCGGTATCTCTCTCGCCCCCGGTATCTCTCTCGCCCCCAGTCTTTCTCTCTCCATTGGTCTCTCTCACCCCCGGTCTCTCTCGCTCCCGGTCTCTCTCACCCCTGGTTTCTCTCCCGCCCCGGTCTCTCTCACCCCTGGTCCCTCACTCGCTCCCGGTCTCTCTCTCACCCCCGTTCTCTCACTCGCTCCCGGTCTCTCTCACCCCCGGTCTCTCTCACCCCCGGTCTCTCCCGCCCCGGTCTCTCTCACCCCCGGTCTCTCTCGCTCCCGGTCTCTCTCACCCCCGGTCTCTCACTCGCTCCCGGTCTCTCTCACCCCCGGTCTCTCACTCGCTCCCGGTCTCTCTCACCCCCGGTCTCTCTCACCCCCGGTCTCTCTCGCCCCAAGTCTCTCTCTTTGCCCCCCGGTTTCTCTCACCCCCGGTCTCTCTCACCCCCGGTCTCTCTCGCCCCCAGTCTATCTCGCCGCCCCCGGTCTCTCTCGTTGCCCCCCTGTTCTCTCTCTCGCGCCCAGTCTCTCTCACCGCCACCGGTCTCTCTCGCCCCAAGTCTCTCTCTTTGCCCCCCGGTCTCCCTCGCCCCCGGTCTCTCTCTTTTCATGCCCTGGTCTCTCTCGCCCCCAGCTCTCTCATCCCCCGGTATTTTTTTTGCCCCCGGTCTCTCTCACCCCCCGGTCTCTCTCTCTCTCATCCCCAGTCTCTCTCGCCCAGGTATCTCTCTCACCCCGATATCTCTCTCACCCCCGGTCTCTCACTCGCTCCCAGTCTCTCTCACCCCCGGTCTCTCTCTCACCCCTGGTCTCTCTCACCCCCGGTCTCTCTCCCGCCCCCGGTCTCTCTCACCCCCAGTCTATCTCTTACCCCCAGTATCTCTCTTTGCCCCCCCATCTCTCTCGCCCCCGGTCTCTCTCACCCCTGGTCTCTCCCTCTCACCCCCGGTCTCTCTCTCGCCCCTGGTCTCTCTCACCCCCGGTCTCTCTCACCCCCCGGTCTCTCTGTCACTCCCGGTATCTCTCTCGCCCCCGGTCTCTCTCTCACCCGGGGTCTCTCTCACCCATGGTCTCTCTCCCGCCCCCAGTCTCTCTCATCCCTGGTCTCTCTCTCACTCCCAGTATCCCTCTCGTACCTGGTCTCTCTCGACCCCAGTATTTCTCTCACCCCCGGTATCTCTCGCCCCCAGTCTCTCTCTTGCCCCCGGTCTCTCTCACCCCTGTTCTCTGTCTCACCCCCGGTCTCTCTATCACCCCAGGTCTCATCCACCCCCGGTCTCTCTCACACCTAGTCTCTGTCTCACCCCCGTTATCTCTCTCATCCCCAGTATGTCTCTCACCCCTGGTATCTTTCTCAACCCCGGTCTCTCTCTCGCCCCCGGTCTCTAACACCCACGGTCTCTCTCTCACCCCAGGTTTCTCTCGCCCCCGGTCTCTGTCTCACACGGTCTCTCTCACCGCTGGTCTCTCTCTCGCCACCGGTCTCTCTCTCACCCCTCGGTCTCTCTCTCGCCGCCGGTCTCTCTCACCCCCGGACTCTCTCCTGCCCCTGGTCTCTCTAACCCCCGGTCTCTCTCCCGCCCCTGGTCTCTCTCACCCCCGGTCTCTCTGTCACTCCCGGCATCTCTCTCACCCCCGGTCTCTCTCACGCCGCATGGTCTCTCCCACCCCCGATCTCGCTCTCACCCCCGGTCTCTCTCACACCCCTGGTATGTCTCGCCCCCGGTTTCTCTCACCCCCGGTCTCTCTCACACCAGGTTTCTCTCGCCCCCGGTCTCTCTCACCCCCGGTCTCTCTCTCACCCCAGGTTTCTCTCACCCCCGGTCTCTCTCACCCCCAGTCTTTGTCTCGCCCCAGGTTTCTCTCGCCCCTGGTCTCTCTCACCCCCAGTCTCTGTCTCACCCCGGTCTCTCTCACCCCCGGTCTCTCTCGCCCCCGGTCTCTCTCTCAGCCCCCAGTCTGTCTCACACCCCGGTCTCTCCCACCCCCGGTGTCTCTCACACCTAGTCTCTGTCTCACCCCCGTTATCTCTCTCATCCCCAGTATGTCTCTCACCCCTGGTATCTTTCTCAACCCCGGTCTCTCTCTCGCCCCTGGTCTCTCTCACCCCCGGTCTCGCTCTCACCCCCGGTCTCTCTCACACCCCTGGTGTGTCTCGCCCCCGGTTTCTCTCACCCCCGGTCTCTCTCACACCAGGTTTCTCTCGCCCCCGGTCTCTCTCACCCCCGGTCTCTCTCTCACCCCAGGTTTCTCTCACCCCCGGTCTCTCTCACCCCCAGTCTTTGTCTCGCCCCAGGTTTCTCTCGCCCCTGGTCTCTCTCACCCCCAGTCTCTGTCTCACCCCGGTCTCTCTCACCCCCGGTCTCTCTCGCCCCCGGTCTCTCTCTCAGCCCCCAGTCTGTCTCACACCCCGGTCTCTCTCACCCCCGGTGTCTCTCGCCCCCGGGCTCTCTCTCACCCCCAGTCTCTGTCTCACCCCGGTCTCTCTCACCCCCGGTCTCTCTCACCCCCGGTCTCTCTCTCACCCCCCGGTCTCTCTCTCAACCCGGTCTCTCTCACCCCCGGTCTCTCTCTCACCCCCCCCCCGGTCTCTCTCTCACCCCCGGTCTCTCTCTCACCCCGGTCTCTCTCACCCCTGGTCTCTCTGTCACTCCCAGTATCTCTCTCACCCCCGGTCTCTCTCTAACCCCCGGTATCTCTCACCCCCAGACTCTCTCACCCCCTTTCCCTCTCTCACCCCAGGTTTCTCTCGCCCCTGGTCTCTCTCACCCCCGGTCTCTCTCTCACCCAGGTTTCTCTCGCCCCTGGTCTCTCCCACCCCCGGTCTCTCTCTCTCACCCAGGTTTCTCTCGCCCCCGGTCTCTCCCACCCCCGGTCTCTCTCTCTCACCCTGGTTTCTCTCACCCCGGGTCTCTCTCTCACCTCCCCAGTCTCTCTCACACCCCGGTCTCTCTCTCACCTCCCCAGTCTCTCTCACCCCCGATCACTCTCTCACCCCGGTCTCTCTCATCCCCGGTCTCTCTCATCCCCGGTCTCTCTCTCACCCCGGTCTCTCTCACCCCCGGTCTCTCTCTCACCCCTGGTCTCTCTCACCCCCGGTCACTCTCTCACCCAGGTCTCTCTCATCCCCGATCTCTCTCTCACCTCCCCAATCTCTCTCTCACCCCGGTCTCTCTCACCCCCCGGTCTCTCTCTCACCCCCTGGTCTCTCTCTCACCCCCGTTCTCTTTCTCACACCCCAGTCTCTCTCTCACCCCGGTCTCTCTCTCATGCCTGGTCTCTCTCGCCCCCCCCGGTCTCTTGCCCCCCCCGGTTTCTCTCACCCCCGGTCTCTCTCTCACCCCCCAGTCCCTCTCTCACCCCGGTCTGTCTCACCCCCGGTCTCTCTCACCCCCGGTCTCTCTCACCCCCGGTCTCTCTCTCACCCCCGGTGTCTGTCTCACCACCGGTCTCTCTCTCACCCCCGGTCTCTCTCGTGCCCACGGTGTCTCTCTCACCCTCGGTATCTCTCGCCCCCGGTCTCTCTCTCACCCCCCAGTCTCTCTCTGTCCCGGTCACTCTCTCACCCCCCGATCTCTCTCTCACCCCCCGGTCTCTCTCTCACCCGGTCTCTCTCACCCCCCGATCTCTCTCTCACCCCTGGTCTCTCTCTCACCCCTGGTCTCTCTCTCACCCCGGTCTCTCTCTCACCCCCGGTCACTCTCACCCCCCAGTCTCTCTCTCACCCCCCGGTCTCTCTCTCACAAGGTCTCCCTAACCCCCGTTCTCTTTCTCACCCCCCGGTCTCTCTCTCACCCCGGTCTCTCTTGCCCCCGGTCTCTCTCGCCCCCCCCGGTCTCTCTCACCCCCTGTCTCTCTCACCCCCGGTTTCTCTCACCTTCGGTCTCTCTCTCCCCCGGTCTCTCTCTCACCCCCCGGTCTCTCTCTCACCCCCGGTCTCTCTCTCACACCCCGATCTCTCTCTCACCCCTGGTCTCTCTCTCACACCCCGATCTCTCTCTCACCCTTGGTCTCTCTCTCTCACCCCCATCTCTCTCTCTCGCCCCGGGTATCTCTCTCACCCCCAGCCTCTCTCTCACTCCATGTCTCTCTCACCCCGGTCTCTCTCTCACCCCTGGTCCCTCTCTCGCCCCTGGTCTCTCTCACCCCAGTCTCTCTCTCACCCCCGGTCCCTCACTCGCCCCGGTCTCTCTCTCACCCCTGGTTTCTCTCTCACCCCCGGTCTCTCTCACACCCCGATCTCTCTCTCTCACCCCCATCTCTCTCTCGCCCCCGGTCTCTCTCGCTGCCCCCGGCCTCTCTCGCCCCCGGTCTCTCTCGCCCCCGGACTCTATCACCTCCGGTCTCTCTCTCGGCTCTGGTCTCTCTCATCCCTCCCGTAGTTAACTTTCATTGTCCACGGTCTCTCGTCACCCCTGGTCTCTCTTATTTCCCCCGGTCTCTCTCGCCCCCTGTCTCTCGTCCCCACCGGTCTCGAGTGCCCGGGTCTCTCTCACCCCCCCGGCCTCTCTTGTCACCCCCAGTCTCTCATCCCGGTCATTCTCGATCCAGTCTTTATCGCCCCCAGTCTCTCGTCACCCCCAGTCTCTCTCAATCCGGTCTTTCTCGTTGCCAGTCTCTCTCACCCACCAGTCTCTTGTCGGCCCTGGTCTCTCAGCACCCCTGGTCACTCTCACCCCCGGTGTCTCTTGTCACCCCCTTTTTCTCCCCACCCCAGTCTCTCTCGCCCCCGGTCTCTCTCACCGCCCCTGGTCTCTCTTGCCCCCGGTCTCTCTCACCGCCCCAGTCTCTGTCGCACCCGGTCTCTCTTGTTACCCCTGGTCTCCCTTGCTGCCCCCAGTCTCTCTCGCCGCCCCCGGTCTCTCTCACCCCCGGTCTCTCTCGTCCCCGGTTTCTCTCTTTGCCCACCCCCCGGTCTCTCTCGCCCCCCAGTCTCTCTCGCCACCTCCGGTCTCTATTGCGCCCAGTCTCTCTCGCCGCCCCCCCAGTCTCTATCGCCCCCGATTTCTCTCGCCTCCGGTCTCTCTCGCCGCCCCCAGTCTCTCCCGCCGCCCCCAGTCTCTCTTGCCGCCCCCCCCAGACTCTCCCGCCCCCGGTCTCTCTCTCGCCCCCGGTCTCTCTCACCCCCGGTCTCTCTCTTTGACCCCCCCATCTCTCTCAACCCCAGTCTCTCTCGCCGCCCCCGGTCTCTCCCGCCCCTGGTCTGTCTCGCCCCCGGTCTCTCTCACCCCCGGTCTCTATCCCCACCCCCGGTGTCTCTCTTTGGCCCACAGGTCTCTCTCGCCGCCCCCCCCGGTCTATCTCATCCCCGGTCTCTCTCTCTCTCGCCCCTGGTCGCTCTCGCTGCCCCCGGTCTCTCTCGACCCCGGTCTCTCTTGCCCCCGGTCTCTTTTTTTGCCCCCCCGGTCTCTCTCACCGCCCCTGTCTCTCTCGCCCCCGGTCTCTATCGCCACCCCCGGTCTCTCTCGTCCCCGGTTTCTCTCTTTGCCCACCCCCCGGTCTCTCTCGCCCCCAGTCTGTCTCACCACCTCCGGTCTCTATTGCGCCCAGTCTCTCTCGCCGCCCCCCCAATCTCTATCGCCCCCGATCTCTCTCGCCTCCGGTCTCTCTCGCCGCCCCCAGTCTCTCCCGCCACCCCCAGTCTCTCTTGCCGCCTCCCCCAGACTCTCCCGCCCCCGGTCTCTCTCTCGCCCCCGGTCTCTCTCACCCCCGGTCTCTCTCTTTGACCCCCCCATCTCTCTCAACCCCAGTCTCTCTCGCCGCCCCCGGTCTCTCCCGCCCCTGGTCTGTCTCGCCCCCGGTCTCTCTCACCCCCGGTCTCTATCCCCACCCCCGGTGTCTCTCTTTGGCCCACAGGTCTCTCTCGCCGCCCCCCCCCCCGGTCTATCTCATCCCCGGTCTCTCTCTCTCTCGCCCCTGGTCGCTCTCGCTGCCCCCGGTCTCTCTCGACCCCGGTCTCTCTTGCCCCCGGTCTCTTTTTTTGCCCCCCCGGTCTCTCTCACCGCCCCTGTCTCTCTCGGCCCCGGTCTTTCTCTCTCGCCCCCGGTCTCTCTCGCCGCCCCTCCAGTCTCTCTCGCCCCTGATCTCTCTCGCCCCTGGACTCTCTTGCCCCGGTCTCACTACGTCCCCGGTCTTTCTCTCTCGCCCCCGATCTCGTTCACTCCCGGGCTCTCTCTCGTTCCAGTCTCTCACGTCACTCCCGGTCACTCCTGGTCTCTCTCACACCCGGACTCTCTTGCCCCGGTCTCTCACGTCTTCCACGGTCTCTCTCTCTCGCCCGCAATCTCTGTCGCCCCCTGACTCTCTCGCCCCCGATCTCTCTCGCCCCGGTCTCTCACGTCGCTCCTAGTCTCTCTCGCCCCCGGACTCTCTCGCCCCCGATCTCTCTCGCCCCGAACTCTCTCGCCCCGGTCTCTCACGTCGCCCCCGGTTTCTCTCTCGGCTCTAGACTCTCATCCCTCCTGTAGGTACCTCTCATTGCCCACGGTCTCTCGCCGCCCCCGGTCTCTCTCGCCACCCCCGGTCTCTCTCGCCCCCGGTTTCTCTCTTTGCACCCCCACGGTCTCTCTCACCCCCAGTCTCTCTCGCCGCCCCCGGTCTCTCTCACCCCCGGTCTCTCTCTCGCCCCTGGTCTCTCTCGCCCCCGGTCTCTCAATCCCGGACACTCTCGCCGCCCCCAGTCTCTCTTGGCCCCGGTCTCTCTTGTGCCTGGTCTCTCTCTTTGCCCCCCCGGTCTCTCTCACCGCCCCCGTCTCTCTCGCCCCCGGTTTCTCTCTTTGCCCCCCCCGGTCTCTCTCACCCCCAGTCTCTCTCGCCGCCCCCGGTCTCTCTCACCCCCAGTCTCTCTTGCCCCTGGTCTCTCTCGCCCCCGGTCTCTCTCAACCCCAGACTCTCTCGCCGCCCCCAGTCTCTCTTGCCCCCGGTCTCTCTCTTTGCCCCCCCCTGGTCTCTCTCACCGCCCCCGTCTCTCTTGCCCCCGGTCTCTCTCTTTGCCCCCCCGTTCTCTCTCACCGCCCCCACCTCTCTTGCCCCCTGTCTCTCTGCTTGCCCCCCCCCGGTCTCTCTCACCGCCCCCATCTCTCTTGCCCCCGGTCTCTCTCGCCCCCAGTCTCTCTCGCCACCCCCGGTCTCTCTCGCCCGTCTCTCTCGCCGCCCCCCCCAGTCTCTCTCGTCCCCGATCTCTCACGTCGCCCCTAATCTCTCTCTCTCACCCCCGATCTCTCTCGCCCCCTGACTCTCTCACCCCCGAACTCTCTCGCCCCGGTCTCTCACATCGCTCCCGGTCTCTCTCTCGGCTCTAGTCTCTCTCGTCCCTCCTGTAGGTACCTCTCATTGCCCACGGTCTCTCGTCACCCCTGGTCTCTCTTATCTCCCCCGGTCTCTCTCGCCCCCTGTCTCTCGTCCCCACCCGTCTCGAGTGCCCCCGGTCTCTCTCACCCCCGGTCTCTCATCGCCCCCGGTCTCTCCCCGCCCCCGGTCTCTCCCCGCCCCCGGTCTCTCTCTCTCCCCCGGTCTCTCTCTTTGCCCCTATCTCGGTCTCTCTCGCCACCCCTGGTCTCTCTCGCCCCCGGTCTCTCTCTTTGCCCCCCCCGGTCTCTCTCACCCCAGTCTCTCTCTTTGCACCCCTGGTCTCTCTCGCCCCCAGTCTCTCTCTTTGCCTCCCCGGTCTCTCTTGTCCCCGGTCTCTCTCTCGCCCCCAGTCTCTCTCGCTGCCCCAAGTCTCTCTCGCCGCCCCCGGTCTCTCTCGCCCCCGGTCTCTCTCTTTGCCCCCCCCCCGGTATCTCTCTCACCCCAGGTCTGTCTTGTCGCCTGTCTCTATCAACCCCCGGTCTCTCGTCTTCCGTGGTCACTCATCACCCCTGGTCTCACGCCCGTGGTCTCTCTTGTCCCTGATCTGTCTCATCGCCCCCGGTCTCTCTCACCCCCGGTTTCTCTCGCCCCCCGGTGTCTCCCTCCCCCGGTCTCTCAGTCGCCCCCGGTCTCTCTTGCCCCCTGGTCTCTTTCGTCCCCCGGTCTCTCTCGTCCTCGGGCTGTCTCGCCCCAGGTCTCTCACCCCCCGGTTCCTCTCTCCCCTGGTCTCACTTGCCCCCCCCGGTCTCTCTCGTCCCATTATCACCCCCAGTCTCTCATCACCCCCGGTCTCTCGTCGCCCCCGGTCTCTCGCCCACAGTCTCCCTGGCCCCTGGTCTCTCTCGTCACTCCCTCTCTCTCGCTTCCGGTATCTCTCTCACCTCTGGTGTCTCTCTCACCCCCGGTCTCTCTCTCGCCCCCAGTCTCTCTCACCCCCGGTTTCTCTCACCCCCGGTCCCTCTCTCACCCCCGGTCCCTCTCTCACCCCCGGTCCCTCTCTCACCCCCGGTCTCTCTCTCGACCCCGGTCTCTCTCACTCCTGGTATCTCTCTCGCCCCTGGTGTCTCTCTCATCCCTGGTGTCTGTTGTCATCCCCTTTCTCTCACCCCCGGTCTCCCTCGCCCCTGGTCTCTCTCGCCACTTTCCGGTCTCTCTCGCCTCCTGTCTTTCTTTGCCCCCTGTCTCTCTCTCTTGCCCCCGGTCTCTCTCACCCCCGGTCTCTCTCATCACATCCTCTCTCTCACCCTCGGTCTCTCTCATCACACCCTCTCTGTCGCCCCCGGTCTCTTGTCACCCCCCGTGTCTCGCTCCCAGTCTCTCTCACCCACAGTCTCTCTCGCCCACCGTCTGTCTCATTGCTCCCTGTCTCTTTAGCACTCGGCCTCTCTCGCTTCCCGGCTTCTCTTGCTCCCGGTCTCTCTCTTGCCCCCGGTCTTTCTAGCCCCCTGGTCTCTCTCACAAACCCATTTCTCTCGCTCCCCTGTCTCTCTCGCTCCCCGGTCTCTCTCTTGTCCCCGGTCTCTCTCTTGCCCCCCGGTCGCTCTCGCCGCCCCTGGTCTCTCTCTCCCCCAGACTCTCTCTCGCCCCCAGTCTCTCTCTCCCATTGTCTCTCTCGCACCCGGTCTCTCTCTCCCATTGTCTCTCTCGCCCCCGATCTGTTTTATCGACCTCCCGGTCTCTCTCTCGCCCCTGGTCTGTTTCATCACCCTGGTCTCTCTTGTCAACCCCGTTCTCTCGCCCCCGGTGTTTCTCACCCCAGGTTCCTTTTGTTGCCCCCTGTCTTTCGTCACCCCTGGCCTCTCTCGCCCCCAGTCTCTCTCGCCCCTGTGCTCTCTCGACACCCCCCCAGTCACAAGACCCCAGTCTCTCTCGCCCCCTTTCTCTCTCGGCTCCCCCACCAGTCTCTCTCACCCCCGGTCTCTCTTGTCACCCCCTTTCTCTCCCCCCAGTCTCTCTCGCCCCCAGTTTCTCACCAACCCCGGTTATCTCTCACCCCACAGGTCTCTCTCGTCATCCTCTTTCTCTCGCCCCCAGTCTTTCTCGCCCCCGGTCTCTTACGCCAACCGGTCTCTCTCGCTCCCGGTGTCTCGCCCCGCCTGCCCCCGTCTCCCTCCCCCAGTCTCTCTCATCATCCCCTTTCTCTCACCCCAGTCTCTCTCGCCCCCCCCCCCCGATCTCTCTCGGCCCCCCCGATCTCTCTCGCCCCCCGGTCTCTCTTGCCCCAGTCTCCCTCTTGCCTCACGGTCTCTCTCATACCAGTTCTCTCTCGTTGCACCCGGTCTCTCTCATCCCTGGTCTCTCTCGCGCCCCCGGTCTCTCTTGCCCCTCCCCGGTCTCTCTCGCTTACCACTGTCTCTCTCTCATCCCTGGTGTCCCTTTCTCTCGCCCCCAGTCTCTTTCACCCCCAGGTTCCTCTCGCCACCCTGGTCTCTCTCTCTCCCACACTCTCTCTCGCCCCTGGTCTCTCTCGCCTCCTCCGGTGTCTCTTGCCCCCGGTCTTTCTCGTCGTTGGTCTCTCTCCGCCACCGGTCTCTCGTTGGCCCCGGTCTCTCGGCACCCCCCAGTCTCTCTCAACCCCGGTGTCTCTCGTCACCCCTCGGTCTCTCTCACCCCTGTCTCTCTTCACCCCCCGTTCTCTCACTCGCTCCCGGTCTCTCTTGTCCCCGGTCTCTCTCTCGGCCCTGGTCTCTCTCGCTCCCGGTCTCTCTCGCCGCCTGTATTTCTTTGCCCCCTGTCTCTCTCTCTTGCCCCCGGTCTCTCTCACCCTCGGTCTCTCTCGTCACACCCTCTCTCTCACCCCCGGTCTCTCTTGCCCCCGGTCTCTCGTCACCCCCGATGTCTCGCCACCCCCCGGTGTCTCTCCCCCCCCCCTCCCCGGTCTCTCTCGCCATGGTCTCTCATTCCCGGTGTCTCTCGTCACCCCATTTCTCTCGCCCCCGGTCTCTAGCGCCCCTCCCACCCCCGGTATCTCTCGCCTCCCCAGTCTCTCTGGCCCCAGTCCACTCTCGCCCCCGATCTGTCATCGCCGGTCTCTCGACCCCAGTCTCTCTCGTCATCCCCTTTCTCCCCCCCCCAGTCTCTCTCGTCATCCTCTTTTTCTCGCCCCAGTCTCTCTCTCGCCTCCCGGTCTCTCTCACACCAGGTCTCTCTCTCGTTGTCCCCGGTCTCTCTCACCCCCCGGTCTCTTTTGCCCCCGATCTCTTGCCCCAAGTCTCTCTTGCCCCCAGTCTCTCTCGCCCCCGGTCTGTTTCGCTTCCCCCCAGGTCTCTCTCGCCCCCGGTCTCTCGTCTGCGGTCTCTTTCATCACCCCCTTTCTCTCGCTCCCAGTCTCTCTTACCCCCGATCTCTTTCGGTGCCCACCCCGGTCTCTCACCTCCCCACTCTCTCACGCCCCCAGTCTCGCTCGCCCCTGGTCTCTTACCCCCGGACTCTCGCCCCCGGTATGTCTCGTCTTCCTCTGTCTCTCTTGTCAACCTTATCTCTCGCCCCCCCCCACCCCCAGTCTCTCTCACCCCTGCTCGCCTGTCGCCCCCTGCCACCTCTCATTGCCCACGGTCTCTCTCGTCACTGCCCGTCTCTTCTCACCTCCTTTCTCTCACCCCCAGTGTCTCTCGCCCCCGGCCTCTTTCGCCAACTAGTCTCTCTCGCACACCCCCGCACCCCCACGTCTCTCGCACCCACTCCCCGGTGTCTCTCGACCCCGTTCTCTCTTCTCACTCACTTTCTTTCGCCCCCAGTCTCTCTCGCCCCCAACCTCTTTCGCCCACCGGTCTCTCATCCCCCGGTCTCTCTCGCCCCCGGTCTCTCTTGCCCCACCAGTCTCCCTCACCCCTGGTCTCTCGGCCCCGGTCTGTCTCGTCACCCCATTTCTCTAACCCCAGTCTCTCTCGCACCCAGTCTCTCGCGCCCCAGTCTCTCCCACCCCCTCCCTCCCCTTGGTATCTCTCAACCCCATTCACTCTCGCCCCTGATCTCTTGCCACCAGTCTCTCGCCCCAGGTCTCTCTCATCACCCCCTTTCTCTTGCCGTCAGTCTCTGTCACCCCCGATGTCTTTCGCCCCCGATCTCTCGCCCCAAGTCTCTCTTGCCCCCAGTCTCTCTCGTGCCCGGTCTGTTTCGCTGCCCCCCCCCACCTGGTCTCTCATCTGTGGTCTCTTTCATCACCCCCTTTTCTCTCGCTCCCAGTCTCTCTTACCCCTGATCTCTTTCGGCCCCGCCTGGTCTCTCGCTCCCCCCCCCCCAGTCTCTCTCGCCCCCGGACTCGCTCGCCCCTGGTCTCTTTCCCCCGGTATGTCTTGTCTTCCCCTGTCTCTCTTGTCAACCTTATCTCTCGCCCCGCCCCCTCCCCCACCCCCCCGGTCTCTCTCACCCCGGGTCTCTCTCACGCCTGCTCTCCTGTCGCCCCCTGCCACCTCTTGTTGCCCACGGTCTCTCGTCGCCGCCAGTCTCTTCTCACCCCCTTTCTCTCACCCACAGTCTCTCTCGCCCCCGGCCTCTTTCACCAACTGGTCTCTCTCGCTCCCCCCCCCCCCCCCGGTCTTTCTCGACCCCGTTCTCTCTCGTCCCTGGTGTCTCTCGTCACCCCGTTTCTCTCGCTCCCAGTCTCTCTTGCCCCTGGTCTCTTTTGTAACCTCATCTCTCTCGCCCCTGGTCTCTCGCCCCCAGTCTCTCTCGCCCCCAACCTCTTTCGACCCCCCCAGTCTCTCACCCCCCGGTCTCTCTCGCCCCCGGTCTCTCTTGCACCCCCCCGGTCTCCCTCGCCCCTGGTCTCTCGCCCACGGTCTGTCGCGTTGCCCCAGTCTCTCTTGTCAACCCTATCTCACACCCTCCCCAGTCTCTCTTGCCCCCAGTCTCTCTTGCCCTCCTGGTCTCTCTCGCCACTGGTCTCTCACCCTCGGTCTCTCTCTTGTCACCCCCTTTCTCTCGCCTCCAGTCTCTCTCGCCCCCCCGCCCGGTCTTAAGCCCCCCAGTCTCTCTCACCCCCCGGTCTCTCTCCCCCCTAGTCTCTCGTCACCCCTTTCTCTCGCCCCAGTCTCTCTTGCCCACAGTCTCTCGCCATCCCCGGTTATCTCTCACCCCACAGGTCTCTCTCGTCATTCTCTTTCTCTCGCCCCCAGTCTTTCTCACCTCCGGTCTCTTTTGCCAACTGGACTCTCTCACCCCCGGTCTCTCTCTCTCGCCCCCAGTCTCTCTTGTCCCCAGTCTCTTTTGCAAACCAGTCTCTCTCGCCCCCAGTCTCTCTCTCTCTCTCTCTCTCCTCCCGGTCTCTCTTGCTCCAGGTCTCTCTCTCGCCCCCGGTCTCTGTCTTGGCCCCCGGTCTCTCTCGCCTTCCCCGGTCTCTCCCTCCCACAGTCTCTCTCACCCCCGGTGTCTCTCTCCCCCACGGTCTCTCTCATCTCCGGTCTCCCTCGTCGCCCCAGGTGTCTCTCGTTGCCGGTCAGTCTCGACCCCCAGTCTCTCGTCGGTCACGGTCTCTCGCTTGTGGTCTGCCTCGCCCCCACCTCTCTCACCTCGGTCTCTCGTCGCTCCCGGTCTCTTGCCCGTGGTCTCTCTCACCCCCCCGGACTCTCTTGCCCCCAGTTTCTTGCCCCTGGTTTCTCTCACCCTTGGTCTCTCTCATCACCCTCTCTCTCTCACCCCCCGATTTCTTTCGGCCCCCCTCCTCCCGTCTTTCTCATCCCCTCCAGTCTCGCTCGCCCCCGGTCTCTCGCCCCCCTGTCTCTCTTGCCCATGGTCTCTCTCACCCCTGCTCTCCTGTCGCCCCCTGCCACGTCTCATTGCCCACGGTCTCTCTCGTCGCCGCTGGTCTCTTGTCACCCCCTTTCTCTCACCCTCAGTCTCTCTCGCCCCCGGCCTCTTTCGCCAACTGGTCTCTCTCGTCCCCCTACGGTATCATCACCTCATTTCTCTCGCCCCCAGTCTCTATCGCCGCCAGTCTCTCTCGCCCCGGTCTGTTTCGGAACACCTTCTCTCTTGCCCCCAATCTCTCTCCACCAGTCTCTCTCGCCCACTGATCTCTCTCCCCCCCCAGTCTCTCTTCCCCCCCAGTCTCTCTCGCCCCCCCCCCCACCCAGTCTCTCTCACCACTGGTCTCTCGCCCCCGGGCTCTCTCTCTCGTCACTCCCTTTCTCTCACCTCCAGTCTCACTCTCCCCGGTCTCTCTCACCCTCGTTCTCTCTCACCCACAATCTCTCTTGTCGCCCCCGGTCTCTCGTCACCCCCGGTGTCTCGCCCCCCGGTCTCGTTCGCCCACAGTCTCTCTCTCCCCTGGTGTCTCACGCACACATTTTCCCTCGCACTCCCCGGTCTCTGTCGTCACTCCCGGCCACTCTCGTCAATGCCGGTCTCTCAAGTCACGCCCGGTCTCTTTCGTCACTCCCGATCTCTCTCGCCCCCCCCCACTCCCCGGTCACTCTCGCCCCCGGTCTCTCATCACTCCTGGTCTGTCTTGCCCCCCCCCCCCCTCCGTGTCTTTCGTCACCCCCGGGCTCTCTCGCCTCTGGTTTCACTCGCTCCTGGTCTCTCAGGCATTCCCAGTCTGTCTCGCCTCCAGTCTCTCTCACCCCCGGTCTCTTTAGCCTCTGATCTCTCGCCGCTCGGTCTCTCTCGCCCCTGGTCTCTCTCTCACCCCGGTCTCTAATCAGCCCCAGGCTCTCATCATCCCCGGTCTCTCGCCTCTGGTCTCTTTCGCCCCCCCCGGTCTATCTCGCCCCCGGTCTGTCTTGCCCCCAGTCTCTCTCGCTGCCCCCCTGACTCTCTCACCCCAGGTCTCTCTCACCCCCAGTCTCTCTTGTTGCCCCTAGTCTATCGTCCCACCTGGTGTCTTGCCCCCAGTCTCTCTTCGCCCCCCGTCTCTCTATTGCCCACAGTCTCTCTTGTCACCCACTCTCTCTTGCCTCCGTCTCTCTCACCCCCGTTCTCTGTCGCCGCCCCTGCTGTCTTGCCCCCAATCTCTCTTCGCCCCCACCCCCCCGTCTCTCTAACCCCCTGGTCTATCTCGCCCCCGGTCTCTCTCTCCCCCGGTCTCTGTTGTTGCCCCCAGTCTCTCAGCAGCACTGCTGTCTTGACCCCGGTCTCTCTTCGCCCTCAGTCTCTGTCACGCCCCCAGTCTCTCTCTCTCTCTCTCTCGTCCCTGGTCTCTCTCTCCCATCCCCGGTCTCTCTCTCCCTGGGTCTCTCTTGTCGCCGGTCTCTCTCTCACTGACGGTCTCTCTCACCCCCGTGGTGTTTCAGTGCCCTCAGCCTCTCTAGTCACACGCAGTCTCTTGCCCCCGGTCTTTCTCACCGCTCCCGTCTCTCTCTCGCCCCCGGTCTCTCTCTCGCCCCCGGTCTCTCTTGCCCCCGGTCTCTCTCTCGCCCCCGGTCTCTCTCTCACCCACCGGTCTCTCTCTCGCCCCCGGTCTCTCTCTCACCCCCCGGTCTCTCTCGCCCCTAGTCTCTCTCGCCCCCAGTGTCTCTCACCCCCGGTCTCTTTAGCCTCTGATCTCTCGCCGCTCGGTCTCTCTCGCCCCTGGTCTCTCTCTCACCCCGGTCTCTCTCACCGCCTCTGGTCTCTCTCTCGACCCCCGTCTCTCTATCGCCCCCAGTCTCACTCTCTCGCCTCCGGTCTTTCTCTCTCACTCCCGGTCTGTCTTGTCACCCTGGTCTCTCTCGTGAACCCTCTCTCTCAACCCCACTCTCTCTCTCGACCCCGGCCTCTCTCTTGCCCCTGGTTTCTCTCGCCTCCAGTCTCTCTCGCCTCCGGTCTCTCTCATCCCCAGTATCTCGCCCCCCAGTCTCTCTTGCCTCTGGTCTCTTTAGCCCCCGGTCTCTTGCCCCCGATCTCTCACCCCCGTTCTCTCTCATCAGCCCCTTTCTCTCTCCCTGGTCCCTCTTCCCCGCCCCGGTCTCTCTCGCCCCGGGTCTCTCTTGACCCCAGTCTCTCTCGCCCCCTCTCTCTCTCGCACCTAGTCTCTATCTCGCCTCCAGTCTCTCTCACTCGCGGTCTCTCTCGCCCACAATCTCTCTTGTCGCCTCTGGTCTCTCACCCCTGGTGTCTCACCCCCGGTCTCTCTTGCCCACAGTTTCTTTCGCCCCTGGTCTGTCTCATCGCCCCCTGTCTCTCTTACACCAATTCTCCCTCGCTCCCCCCCGGTCTCTGTCGTCACTCCCAGCCACTCTTGCTCCCCCACTCCCCGGTCTCTCTCGTCACCCTCGGTCTCTCTCACTCCCGGTCTCTCTCTAGCCCCCCGGTCTCTCTCGCCCCGGGTCTCTCGTCTCACCCTGTCTCTCATGCCCCCGGTCTCTCACGCCCCCGGTCTGTTGTCACCCCTGGTCTCTCTCTTGCCCCGTTCTCTCTCGCCCCCGATCTCTCTTGTTTCCCCCTGTGTCTCGTCACCCCTGCTGTCTCACCCCCGGACTCTCTCACTCCCAGTCTCTCTTGCCCCTCTTTCTGTCTTGTCGCCCTCGGTCTCTCTCGCCCCCGTTCTCTCTCTCTCATCCCTGGTCTCTCATTGCCCCCGGTTTCTCTCTCGCCCCGGTCTCTCTCGTACCCCCCACCCCGTTCTCTCTTGTCGCGCCCGGTTTCTCGTTGCCCCAGGTCTCTCTCGTCTCCAGTCTCTCTCACTTCTGGTCGGTCTCCTCGCTCCTGTCTCGCTCAGCCCCGGTCTCTCTTGTCGCCCCCTGTCTCTAACTCTCCCCGGTCTCTCTCACCCCCTGTCTCTATCTTTCCCCAGTCTCTCTCGCCCCTTGTCTCTAACTCTCCCCGGTCTCTCTCACCCCCGGTCTCTAACTCTCCCCGGTCTCTCTCGCCCCCGGTCTCTAACTCTCCCCGGTCTCTCTCGCCCCCGGTCTCTAACTCTCCCCGGTCTCTCTCGCCCCTTGTCTCTAACTCTCCCCGGTCTCTCTCGCCCCCGGTCTCTAACTCCTCCCGGTCTCTCTCGCCCCAGGTCTCTAAATCTCCCCAGTCTCTCTAACTCTCCCCAGTCTCTCTCACCCCCCGGTCTCTAACTCTCCCCGGTCTCTCTCACCCCTTGTCTCTAACTCTCCCCAGTCTCTCTCACCCCCGGTCTCAAACTCTCCCCAGTCTCTCTCACCCCCGGTCTCAAACTCTCCCCAGTCTCTCTCGCCCCCAGTCTCTAACTCTCCCCAGTCTCTAACTCTCCCGGGTCTCTCTTGCCACCGGTCTCTCTCTCAGCCCCGGTCTCTCATTGCCCCCGGTTTCTCTCCCGCCCCTGGTCTCGCTCGCACCCCCCACCAGTCTCTCTCTTATACCCACTCCCCCCAGTCTCTGTCTGCCCCGTCCTCTCTCGTCCCCTGGTCTCTCTCGCTCCTGGTCTGTCTCGTTGGCTCCTGTCTTGCTCACCCCCAGTCTCTCTTGTCGTGCCCTGTCTCTAACTCTCCCCAGTCTCTGTCCCCACCGGTCTCTAACTCTCCCAGGTCTCTTTCACCCCCTGTCTCTAACTCTCCCCAGTCTCTCTCGCCCCCGGTCTCTAACTCTCCCCGGTCTCTCTCGCCCCTGGTCTCTAACTCTCCCTGGTCTCTCTCGCCACCGGTCTCTGACTCTCCCCGGTCTCTCTCGCCCCCGGTCTCTAACTCTCCCCGGTCTCTCTTGCCCCTGGTCTCTAACTCTCCCCGGTCTCTCTCGCCCCCTGTGTCTAACTTTCCCCAATCTCTCTCGCCCCTGGTCTCTAACTCTCCCCGGTCTCTCTCACCCCCTGTCTCTAAATCTCCCCGGTCTCTCTCGCTCCCAGTCTCTAACTCTCCCCGGTCTCTCTCGCCCCTGGTCTCTAACTCTCCCCGGTCTCTCTCACCCCCTGTCTCTAAATCTCCCCGGTCTCTCTCACCCCCGTCTCTAACTCTCCCCGGTCTCTCTCGCCCCCGGTCTCGAACTCTCCCCGCTCTCTCTCGCCACTGGTCTCTAACTCTCCGCGGTCTCTCTCGCCACCGGTCTCTGACTCTCCCCAGACTCTCTCGCCCCCAGTCTCTAAATCTCCCTGGTCTCTCTCGCTCCCAGTCTTTAACTCTCCCCGGTCTCTCTCGCCCCCGGTCTCTAACTCTCCCCAGTCTCTCTCGCCCCCAGTCTCTCTCACCTCTGGTCCCTCATCTCTCCGGGTCTCTATCTTCCCTCGAACTCTCTCGCCCCCTGGGTCTCTCTTGTCCCTGTTCTCTCTCACTCCTGGTCTCTCTCGCCCCCAGTCTCTCTCACCCCCAGTCTCTCTTGTCACCCCTGGTCTCTCATCAGACCCTCTCTCTTGCACCCGGTCTCTCTCTCTCACCCTCCGGTTCCTCTCGCCCCAGTCTCTCTCATCGCCCCCCGGTCTCTCTCGCACCCCTGCGTCTCTCACCCCTGATCTCTCTCACCCTCCTTGGTCTCTCGTTGCACCACACACACCCCCCCCCCCCACCGTCTCTCTCTCGCCTCTGTTCTCGCTCGCCTCCCCCCCGCTCTCTCTCGACCCCTGGTCTCTCTCGCCCTCGGTCACTCATCCCCCCTGGTCTCGCTCTCCCTTCGGTCTATCGCCCTGGTCTCTCTCACCCACCCTGGTCTCTCTTGTCACCCCCGGTATCCCTTGTCACTCCCGGTCTCTCCCTCCATCAGTCTCTCATCATTCCTGGTCTCATTCACGCCCAGTCTCACTTGTCCCCAGTCTCTCTTGCCACCCCGGTCTCTCATCACCCCCTCTCTCTTGCCCGTGGTCTCTCTCGCCCCCGGTCTCTCTCGCTCCTGGTCTGTCTCGGCGGCTCCTGTGTTGCTCACCCCCGGTCTCTCTTGTCGCCCCCTGTCTCTAACTCTCCCCAGTCTCTCTCTCCCCCGGTCTCTAACTCTCCCCGGTCTCTCTTGCCCCCGGTCTCTAACGCTCCCGGGTCTCTCTCGCCCCCGGTCTCTGTCACACTCCCATTCTCTCGCCCCGCTCCAGTCTCTCTTCCCTCGGTCTCTCTCACCCCTGGTTTCTCATCACCTCGGTCTCTCTCACCTCTGGTCTCTCATCTCTCCGGGTCTCTCTATCCCCTTGATCTCTCTTGCGCCCCGGTTCTCTCTTGTCCCTGTTCTCTCTCGCTCCTGGCCTCTGTCAACCCCCGATCTCTCTCGTCACCCCCGGTCTCTCTCACCCCCAGTCTCTCTCATCACCCCTGGGCTCTCGTCACCCCCTCTCTCTTGCCCCAGGTCTCTCTCACTCCCGGTCTCTCTGATCGCCTCTCATCTCTCTCGCCCCAGTCTCTCTCACCGCCCCCCGGTCTCTCTCGCCTCAACTCCCGCTCTCTTGACTCCCCCCCCCCCCGCGTCTCTCGCCCTCCCTGGTCTCTCTCGCCAACACCGGTCTCTCTCACCCCCTTCTCTCTCTCATCACTCCCAGTCTCTCTCATCGCCCCTGGTCTCTCTCGTCAACCCTCCGACTTGCCCCCGGTTGCTCTCACCCCCCTAGTCTCTCATGTTCCCGGTTTCTCTCGTCACCCCCGGTCACTCTCGCCCCCGGTCTCACAAGTCCCCGGTTTCTCTCGTCGCCCCCAGTCTCTGTCTCATCCCCCTCTGTCTCGCCCCCCACTCAGTCGGCCCCCTCTCTCTCTCGCACCCCCTCCCTCTCTCGTTCCCCTCTCTTTTGGCCCCTTTTCTCTCGCACCACCCCCTTGCCCCCCTCTCTCTCTCACTGCCTCTCTCTCTCTCACCGCCTGTCTCTCTCTCGTCACCCCCTCTCTCTCGCCCCCGGTCTCTCTTGCCCCCCCCTCCGTCTCTCACGGCCCTGGTTTCTCTCGTTGCCCCGGTCTCTCTCTTGTCCCCGATCTCTTTCATCGCCCCCAGTCTCTCGTCGCCCCCCTCTCTCTCGCCCCCTCTGTCTCACCCCCCTCTCTTGCACCCCTGTCTCTCTTGCCTCCTCTAGCTCGCCCCCCCTCTCTTGCACCCCTGTCTCTCTTGCCTCCTCTAGCTCGCCCACCCTCTCTCGGCCTCCCCTCTCTCGCCCCCCCTTTCTCTCGCACCGCCCGTTTCTCCCACCCCTTTTGTCCGTCCCCTCTCTGTCTCACCCGCCTCCTCTCTCTCTCGACCCCTCTCTCACCCCCCTGTCTCTCGACCCCAAACCTTTCTCTCCCTGCTCTTTCACACTCTCTCGAATCACTGTCGCCTCATCTCCCTTTCTCTCGTCCCTCTCTCTCTCCTTCTTGCCCCTCTCTCTCTCTCTCTTTCTCTTGCTGCCATCTCCCTCTGTCTCTTGCCCCCTCTGTTTGCCCCTCTCTCGTTCCCTCTCTCAGCTCCATCCTTGTCTACTCTCTCTCTCTCTCTCTCTCTCTCTCTCTCTCTCAGGGAGGGAGAGAGGGAAGAGTGGAGGCAGATGGAGAAATCGTGATTGGGGGTGTGTGTGATAGAGACGGGGGAATGAGTGAGAGTGAAAAGGAGAGGTGTTGAGAAGGAAAGAGTATGCAGAGATAGAGAGGTAGAGCAATGAGGAGAAAGGGTAGGGGTGAGGAAATGGGGAGTCCAGGCTGCAGTGGTGGGACAGAGGGAGTTAAACCCAGCTCCAGAGCTCAGGGTTCGGTGCCCTCCCCTTCCCTGAGGACCAGGACTTGGGGCTGAGTCTGTCTCTCTCCAGCTCAGCTTATCCAACACAAAGACACACAACAACATTGGTCACTCTGCTGCTCGGCACGCTTTAATCAACATTTTTATTGGTTACAAATGGAAGTGATGGATACAGTCAGTGGGATGGTGCCTTTTCTCACTGGCCCCTGAGTTGTGAGAAACATTGAAATGTTTCCCTGTCACCCTCCCTGGGGGATAAGGATGGACAAACCAGCGCTACCCTCAGTCTGTTACCATAGCGACAGGCTGCTCCATCGCTGAAACACTGAACTGAAATAAGAAAATCCCGGATGGTGTGATTAATGAGGGAATTTGATGGATGGATCGATTTGGGTGAAGGGAAATTTCAGCACATTCTTCAGCTGCTGCCTGAACTTAGTCTGGGTCACGGCATAAATCGCGGTGTTTGTGCAGCAACTGAGAAGCTGCAGCATGAAGCCCAATTCCTGCACAAACCAATGGAGATACACAGACCGATACCCACTAAACAACATCCGGGTCCATATAGAATACAGCATGAACGTTGACCATAACAGGATGAAATTGACCGAGATCACAAACAGTAAAATGATGGATTTTTTTCGGTTTCTCATTTCAGTGTCAGACTGAGCGTCCCCATTGGTGTGAGCGCAGAGTCTCCTGCGGGCTCTGCTGGTCACTAAAATGTGTCTGACGGTGAGAACATTGAGCAGCAGAATCAGGAGAAATGGGACACACGGGGTTAGAATGTGGTGGAGGAACTCGATTGTGGCCCAGAATCTGGAGACTCGAACAGCGACTGGTACATCACAAAACCAGGGCTGGTTCCCCAGCCAATACGGAGCCGTGAACATAAAATACCAGAAAATGTTCTTTAAACAGCTCAGCACAGTCACTGCTCCCAGAACCACATCCGCCGTTTTCTCACTGCAATATTTACTTTTCAGCTTCTGGCAACAAATGGCCACAAACCGATCAAAGGTGAAAGTGACGGTGAACCAGACAGAGCAGTCAGTGGCTGCATAAAGCAGGACGGCGTGGATATTACACACGGGGACGGAGTCCATCAGGAAATAAAACTGTTCCTGATAAACAATGGGAATGTGTCTCAGGATCAGGTCGAGGATAATGACCAGGAGATCCGCCGCTGCCATGGCCCCCAGGTAATGTCTGACACATGGAGACAATCCACAATCTTTATAAAGCAGGACGTAGATGGTCACTACGTTAACTGTGAGGAAGGAAAACAAACCCATTATCCATCAGCCTGGAGGCAAAGGGATCCGTTTGATCGGGGACCCAGTGAGATTTTCAAATGTGTCCCTGTATTCAGGGATTTATTAAAATAATTGGAGCTGGAATAACAAATGGGAAGGTCGGAATTACTGACAAAAATGTGACATAAACCACAAGAAACCCTCCCTCCCCAAACACACAGAGACACATCCATAAGGACAGATGGTTTCTGGAATATTCCCACACACTCGATCACTCGAGAGCAGACACAGGTCACTCCTTCCCAGTTCCTAATACGGAGGGTGGGAACGTTGCTGTCCTGAAGGATTCTCTCCCAATTTCCTGAAGACAAGCGGAGTTTGGGAATTCCTGTATTTTGGTCTAAATTGTGGTCGATCCTGTGTCGGGAAGAAATGCAAACGCAGGGAAAACGTATTCACCCCTTTAACTGCCTGAGGGGCCTTCGGAACAGTGTCTCCTTCTCCCTGGAATGGGATCTCTTCCCTCGGGATCTTATCGTTTTTTTGTGAACGGGGGGACGTCAGTGAATTGAATTGTCAGTTATAGAATGTCAGGCTCAGAACGTTCCGGGGAATGTCAGTGAGAGAATGTTGGGGACGGAACGTTCCGGAGAATGTCAGTTATAGAATGTCGGGCTCAGAACGTTCCGGGGAATGTCAGTTATAGAATGTTAGGAACAGAACGTTCCGAGGAATGTCAGTTATAGAATGTCGGGCTCAGAACGTTCCGGGGAATGTCAGTTACAGAATGTTGGGGACAGAATATTCCGGGGAACCCCTTGACCTGTCCATCACCTTTCCCCCCTACCCACCCCACCAACATGATGTACTGTACCTGTACACACTGTAACATTAAGGGAGTGAGAGACGGAGGGTCCAATCACAGGAATGGGAACCAAAGGCATTGCCAGATCAGCTGAAATGGTTAGATGTACCACATTCTCAATCCACCTCACAGAACCAGCCCAGAGACCATAAACCCAGAGGAGATATCTGTTCACCGTGGAACACTGTACAGACCAGGCCAGTGTCCTGCTCAGTACAACCCAGCAATCTGTCCAGATTCATCCATTACACTGGACAATACAACCCAGCAATCTGTCCAGAGTGGAACAATGCACCGATCAGATCAGGGCATTGATGTATAAACCCGGATTAGATATCTGTCCAGGACGGGGAGCTGTGCAGACCACAGCAGTGCATTGATCTATAAACCCAGACTAGATATCTGTCCAGGACGGGGAGCTGTGCAGACCACAGCAGTGCATTGATCTATAAACCCGGACTAGATATCTGTCGAGCACGGGGAGTTGTGCAGACCACAGTAGTGCATTGATCTATAAACCCAGACTAGATATCTGTACAGCACAGGGAGCTGTGCGGACCACAGCAGGGCACTCATGTGTGAACCTGAAACAAATATCCATCCAGCATGGGGAGCTACACAAATCACATCATTGCATTATCTATAAACCTCAAACAGATAGTCTGACCAGCAGAGCGAAACGTGCAGTGATCACCCATTAATTAATCTGTAAACCAGGAGCAGTTACCCTCCCAGCATGTAGGACTGTGTACACCACCCCAGTGAATTGATCTGTAAACCAGAAGCATTTACCCTCCCAGCACGTAGGACTGTGGACACCACCCCAGTGCAATGATCTGTAAACAAGGAGCAGGTACCCTCCCAGCATGTAGTACTGTGTACCCCACCCCAGTGCATTGATCTGTAAACCAGGAGCAGTTACCCTCCCAGCATGTAGGACTGTGTACCCCACCCCAGTGCATTGATCTTTAAACCAGGAGCAGTTACCATCACAGCATGTAGGACTGTGTACACCACCCCAGTACATTGATCTGTAAACCAGGAGTAGTTACACTCCCAGCATGTAGGGCTGTGTACACCACCCCAGTGCATTGATCTGCAACCCAGGAACAGTTACCTTCCCAGCATGTAGGACTGTGTACAACACCCCAGTACATTGATCTGTAAACCAGGAGCAGTTACCATCCCAGCATGTAGGACTGTGTACAACACCCATTGGATTGATGTGTAAACCAGGTGCAGTTACCTCCCTGCATGTACGACTGCGTACCCCACCCCAGGGCATTCCTCAGTAACACTGTGTGAGATCACTGCCCAGCGCGGGGAAACTAGCAGCCCATGCTGGAAGTGACTGGATGTGCAGCTCCCACCCATTTCCAGCTCCATGTCTCCATTGTTGCCCTGACAAGGGGGTGCTGTGGGTGTGAACATCACTGCCAGAGAGAGATGGCGGGGGAATTTAAATATCACCACATGGGAGGGGTTTGGGGTATAGACAGAGAGGGGCAAACTGAGAGACAGTGTCATGGAAGGCTGTGTTCCCAGGTTTCAGAATGCTGAAATGTAGACACTTCGATAACATCCTGTAACATGAGCCAGTCTTCCCAGGAAAGATGGGAAAAAGGGATATTGGTGTGAAGTCAGATGATCATTTGTTGTGCATCTTTGTAACTGCAATTAGTTTCAACAGAATCGATGCCTCATTTGGGCAGATTCTAACAATAATTTATCTTTGTTTGATTTTCCCTGAGTGTGACAGAGGGATCGTCCTCACGAGGCTGAGCTCGTTTCCTGGTGCTATATAACTCACCTCATTAACTACCCAGCCTACCCCATGGTGTCCCTCTCATTCAATACCAGCCCGATTCTTCCACCCATCATGGCTGGAGGTACTCACCATCGCCCGGGTGCCCCTGATATTCTCTGATCCCTGACACTGGTGCCATCTTTAAAAGGCCAAGGGGCACACGGTTGAGCTTTCTCAGTTTGGAGCTGCCCTGTCCAGTTTTCCCCGAGCCATGGCAGATAAGGGGCAATTACACCACGGTTTGTCGACAGGGGATCAGAGATCCTGGTGGATGGGCGAGTACAGAGGGGACCTTTCACTTCCCAGAGGGGGCGACACCACCAGACCTACCGAGCATGGTCTGAGCTCCCCACCCAGCTCGTGCAGTATTTGAGGTCTGAAGAAATGTCCAGCAATACAGGACAAGCTTCAATAACCTCCCCCACTCTGTCAGGATAAGGGTCACCATATTCTCACTGCTCCCTCACACTCACTGTATATCTGTTATCGCACCGACCCCGAACAAGGCTCATGGTCCCCCACTCTCGCTACTGCATGCAGCATCTTCTCTCTCTGTCTCTGTCTCTCTCTCTCTCTCTCTCCCCCTCTCTCCCCCCCTCCCTCCACTTCACCCCCACACTAATAACACTGCATGGATACAACACTGTGGACTGACTCTCTCTGGACACCTCACCATGACCCCCTCCCCACCTATACTCACACTAACAGCAGGACCACCCACTCCCACCCTCACTCTCTCCCTCCCTTTCTCCAATTCCAAGAGAAACAGCCTGGAATAGGACAGAAATGGCCAAGCAGGGTAGTGGAGTGCCCGATATCCGTTCCCTCGCCCCCTTCCCGGCGCCATGTGGGGAGGATCCTGGTACGATCTGGAGGGGACCGGGACGTCTCGTGTGGAGATTCTGATACATCTGCGTCCCACCGACCGAGTCAGGAGCAATGTACAGTGAAGGGCAATTCTCACTTTAAACCCACTGGCAGCTCCGTTTCCCCTCGGCACAACTTAGAAGCCGTGGCCCTGATGCCATCTCCCTTTTGTGTCGAGCTGGTACAAATGGAATCCCCATGGTCTCGGTGGGCAGGACGGTGGACTCACAACACATCGTCACCACCACCTCCCAGGAAGGGAGCACGGAGACACCCTCCTACACCTCCCCCTGTAAACAGCTCAGATACTGAAACTAATCTCTGATCGTTACTGCTCTCCCCACTTGTTCTGATATCTTCAACAATCTGTGCTCATATACACCCAGCGCTCTCTGCTCCCTGCAGCCCCTTTATAATGGCACAGCCTGTTTTAAACTGTCTTTCATTGTCTTTCCTACCAAAGTGCATCACCTCACACTGCTCTGCCGTGATCCCCATCTGCCATAAACCTGAACACTACACCAATGTGTGATTGTCCTGTTAGAGTTCCACACACTCCTCCATAGACTTCAGAGTTCTTCCAGGTTCGGTGCCATCTACAAACATTGAGATTGTTATAGCGTCACAGTCCCCAGGAAACAACTGAAATCCTGCCCCACACACATGAGTCTGAGCAAGTGAAATACTGATATATTCCCACGGACGGAGTTGAATAATGACATACTGGCAATGGAGCAACAAAAATCCTGACACATACGAGACAGAGCAGATGAAATATTGACAAACCACAGAGCAAGAGAAATCGGATAGGATCTACTTATCGATATTCATCTGGGTATAATGTGATGAATGTGAAAATATGTATTGTACCTTTAAGAGAGAGTGAATTCTGTTCTGAACTGAGAGCTTACAATCACCTGTGATATGAGAAGATGGCAGACCCAGAAACAGTATATTGCTATAGAGCTGGAGTTGGGTAATAAGCAGTTAAGAGAAAGGGAGTCCCAGAGTTGTGAATAGTTGATGTAAAATGTTCACTTTCAGAGTCAAAAAATAAATTGATATTTTTATTTAAACAGTGGAATTTGGCAGATCTGTCCCTCATACTTTAATAGTTTATGAGGCGACTTGAGCATTTCTTTATGTTTCATTTAAGTTACCGGATGAGCTTCACGCCGTGCCCTAACCATCTCCGTGTGTGCATCTGTGTGTCTCTGGGTGGGGCAGGCCTGCCAGTCTCTGTGGTGCTTAAAGTGATGCAATGCTACCCTCTGCTGGCTTCCACACGCCACTGCACAGGCATTGGCAGAGGGTGAAAACCATTCATTAAGTGAGGGGGAAGAGAGAGTGCAGCGGTTCACAGCACCATCCAAACTGATATTCTTATCCATGGACTGATCTAAATGTCCTTTAAACGTTGTAACTGTCTCTGCTTTCACCACTTCCTCTGGAAGTTCATTCCACACACAAGCCAGATTAAAATATTTACCTCTCGTGACTTTTGTAAAATCTTTTCCTCACAGTAAAAATATCCCTCAGTTTTGAATCCACAATTCTAGGGAAAAGACATCAGCCCTTTGCCTTATCTGTACCCCTCATTATTTTATAAACCTCTGCAAAGTTACCCCTTAATCTCATATTCTCCAGGGAAAAAAAGTCCCAGCCTATCCAGCCTCTCCTTATAGCTCTTTCCCTCCATTCCCTGCAATATCCAGGTTAATCTCTTCTGAACCCTTTCCAGCTTAATAATATGAAGGTCAGTAATATCTGGGTGAATAGTCAAGGTATTTTCTAAGGGTACGGGGAGTCCAAAACTAGAGGACATAGGCTTAAGGTGTTAGGGGAAACATTTTAACGTGACCTAAGGGGCAGCTTTTTCACCCAGAGGGTGGTGTGCCTATGGAATAAGCGGGAGGTTGACCAGACTGGGCACAGTATTCCAGAAGAGGTTCCACCAATATCCTGCACAACCACTACATGACGTCCCAATTCCGATACTCAAAGTTCTGACCATTAAAGATAAGTGTGTTAAACACCTTCTTAACCGCACTATCTATATGAAATGCAAATTTTAAAGGACTATACCTGACGGCCTAGGTCTCTATTCTACAACATTGCCAAAGACCCTACTTTTAATTGTATAGGTCCTGCTATTGTTTGATTTACCAAATCCAATACCTCGCATTAATCCAAACTAAACTCCATCTGCCACCCCTCAGCCCAGTGTGTGATATTACTGCCACCTCACCCTCCACCTTCAATTTTAAAACGCCCATCCCTCTCCGGGAAGCCTGCACACTCCGGCATTGATTTTCACAAAGGCCCTGAGCTTGGTTTGCCTTGTGTGGTTAGGGGGAGGAGGGACAGATTGCAGACACAGTCAGTGGGGAGGAGAGACTGGACAGTAATCGGCGGCCTGGGATCATTTCATGGTTTTAGGAAGAGGGCAGTTGCACGTTAGAGGTGGGTAAGAGTAATCGGTGTTTTGGGACCAGAAATTAAGCTCTTTCTTCGACTCTAGTGTTCAGTAATAAATATCCATTTGAGACCCTTCATTGTGCAGAGTGTGTCTGCAGGATTTATTTCTCAAATATTGCAGACTACAGACAATAGCGATTAAAGATGCTCATAGTTAATTTCGATAGCACAGCATGTACACTCAACATCCGACGGTTGAGACAAATATTTTACATTTGTTTAACAATACAAAATGTTTTGTGCAGTTCAGTAATGGGAATCTGATTATAATAAATCCACACCGAGCTGAAAGTGGGCACTAAAATATGACCCAAAGTCTTGGTATGGTTGTGCCCCAGTCTCTGAGCCAGAACTCTGAATTTGATTCCAATTCCTGAACTTGTTTGGTAGTTTTCCTAGCTCTGGACTAGAAGGCCTGGATTCAAGTCCTGCCTGTTGCAGAGGTATGTCACATCATGTTAGAACAGGCTGATGAACAAACACACAGGAGAATACTCTTACAGCTTTATGGGTATTGCTGAGTGATGCTAGTGTCCCTAACTCCGGGCACAAAGGTCTAGGTGTAAAGCCCACAGAAGTGTCTCATGATACCTCTGAACAAACTGATTAAAATGGATTTAGAATTGTGACTTGATGGAGAAGGAAAAGGTGTCAGTATTGAATTTCAGAATTTAGGCCCGGGATGACTGAAAGTACAGCTATTCATGTTGATTGGAGTCACATTTCGCAGCAGTAAAGGTTTATAAAATCAGAACAGTCCTGGATAGGTGAATAGTCAGGGTTTTCCCCCAGGTTAGGGGCATCCAAAACCAGAGGGCAATGGGTTGAAAGTGAGAGGGGAAAGATTTGATGAGAGCTAAAGGGCACCTTTTCACGCAGAGGGTGGTGTGTGTATGGAATGAGCTGCCAGAGGAAGGGGTGCAAGATGGTAGAACTACAGCATGTAAAAGGCATCTGGATGCTGACAGACCTGCCGAGCTGTTCCAGCAATTTCTGTATTTCTTTAAAAAATGCATTCATTTTAACAAAGGTATTCTGAATACATTAAACATTTTATTTTTTAATGACGCAGGGCCATGTAAACATATTTAAAATCGAACGAGACCATTTTCTGCTAAGGGTATGGCTCTGCGTATGACAACAGCAATGATGCACCTACAAGGAACAGGGAATGTGATGGAGACATAGTTGGACAATGTACAAGGAGACCTCACGTGGCCCAGTTTTGGAGAGGATGACATTACTGTGTGATTCAGCTCAGAGAGGGAGAAAATGTAACCTGCCTGAGAAGGAATGGCCAATTACGCTCTCTCTCCTTCATTGTTCCTCATTACAACAATGTGTGCGAGCTAAAAGAAAATCTCTACAGTCATCGTTACCATTCTTATAGAAATCCAACAGTGTTGAAACAGGAATTCGGCCCAACAAATCAATACCAATCTCCCCAAACCATTCACCTATATATACACCTGGCTAATGTTCCTAACCTAGAAATCCCTGAACACTACAGACAATTTAGCATGACCAATCCACCGAACATACACAGTTTGAGCTGTGGTAGGAAACTGGATCACGCATTTGAAGCTCACACAGGAAAGTGGAGAATGTGTAATCTCCACACAGACAGTCACCCAAGGTTGGAATTGAACCCAAGTCCCTGGTGCTGTGAGGCAGCAGTGCTAACCACCGGGCTACCCTTTGGGTGATCCCTGACCAGAATTCATTGGAATCTCTTCACTGCCGAAAGCAAAGGGAATTCAGCCAAATCCAACTCTCCCAGGATGAAATCCCATTGCTAGCAACTGTGTGAGTACAATATCCTCAGAAGCAGAATAACGTTTTGGACAATCACTCAATTTTTCGTTTTGTCATGGGTTCCAATAATATCTGGACCGAAATATTAATTATATATTTGCAATATCCAAACAGTTTGCCATTCATCTTTCCATCATTGTTTGAGTAACATTGCTCTGGATCATAAACGTGCTATTTGAGCAGATTAAAGAAACTAGCCTGACTTGTTCCTAACACTGACCCTGACCCAGTCTGAGACCGATATCATGGGCCATATCACCAACCTTGTTATATTTAACATTTTTTGTGAACAGTGGAGGAGTGGGACTAGAAAAGGAAACAGTGACGCAAAAAGCCGGGGAACAATAGACCAGTGAGCCTGATGTCAGTGGTGGGTAAGTTCTTGGAGGGGATTCTGAGGGATAGCATTTACATACATTTAGGAAGGCAAGGGCTGATCGGGGAAGACAACGTATCTTTCTGCATGGGAAATCATGTCTCATTAATTTGGTTGAGTTTTTTGAAGAGGTGACAAAGAAGATTGATGAAGGCAATTTGGGAGACATTGTCTACATGGACTTCAGCAAGGTGTTCATTTAAAGAACAAAGACCAAAGAAAATTTACAGCCCAGGAACAGGCCCTTCGCCCTCCAAGCCTGAGGCAATCCAAATGTACAGTCTAAATCTGTCGGTCAATTCCTAAGCATCTGTATCCCTCTGCTCCCCACCTACTCATGCATCTGTCCAGACGCATCTTAAATGAATCTACCGTGCCTGCCTCTACCGCCTCTGCTGGCAACGCGTTCCAAACGCTCACCACCCTCTGTGTGAAGTATTTACAGCGTATATCCCCCTTAAACATCCCACCTCTCACTTTGGAAGCATGACCTCTCGTTATTGAATCCTTCACCCTGGGAAAAAGCTTGTCTCTATCCACCCTGTCTATACCCTTCATGATTTTGCAAACCTCAATCAGGTCCCCCTCAAGCTCCTTATTTCAGGTGAAAATAAACCTAACATACTCAGCCTCGCTTCATAGCTAGTATTTCATTCTGATTGGTCGACAGATGAGTAAGTTTCAGTCACATAAGATCCAGAAGAAGATAGTCACAAATGGCTTGAAGGAAGAGGGATATTTTTCAGCCTGGAGGCTTGTGAGCAGCAGTGTGCTGTAAGAATCAGTACTGAGTTCACTGCATTTCATCATTTATGTAAAGGATTTAGATGTGAATATTGGGGCCATAGTTAGTATGTTTACAGATGACATCAGAAAGGCGGTGTAGTAGATTATCTCAGAGTACAAGAAGACCACAATTATATGGGACAAAGAGGCAAAGAGTAACACATGAAGTTTAATTTAGAGAAATATAATGTTTTGCATTTTGGGAAGGCAAATCAGGGCAGACATTATATACTTCATGGTCAGGTACTGGGGCATGTTGTGAAACAAAGGGACATAGGGCTGCAGGTGCATTATTCCTTGAATGTGGAGTCGCAGGTAGACAGAGTGGTGCTGAACACATTTGGCACATTTGCCTTAATCAGTCAGAGCATTGAGTACAGGAGTTGTGGTGGTATGTTGTATCTGTACAGGACGTTGGTGAGGCCACTTTAAGAATACTGCGTACAACTCGGATTTCTGCAGAAATGACTTACACTGATGTCCCAGGACTGGAGGTTTGAGCTTTAGGGAGAGGTTGATTAGATTGAGGTGTTTCTCCCTGGAGTGTCAGAGGTTGAGAGGCAACATTATAGAGGTTTATAAAACCATCAGGGGCATGGATATTCTGAACAGCCACGTTCTGCTCTCCAGGATAGGGGAGTCCAAAACAAGAGGGCATAGGTTGTAGGTGAGGGGGATTGACTTAGAAAGGACCTGAAGGTAAATGTTTCACACAGTGAGTGTTGTGTGTACAGAAAGTGCTGTCAGAGGAAGTAGTGAAGGTGGTTACAATCACACATTTAAAAGTATCTGAAAGAGGAGAGATATTGGCCAAATGCTGGCAAATGGGACTAGATCAGATTTGATGTCTGATCGGAGTGAACAGATTGGACTAACGGATCGGCTTTTGTTCTGCATGACTCTCTGGTTCTATAAGAGGGATGATGAAAAATTCTGTAAGGTCCTTTCAAGTCGGACTTCTCTTCTCTGGAAGTTTATCGTGCCTCTATGTTCACATTGATTGAAAGCTGCATAAGTTAAATATTTGACAAAGAAGTGAGTCACAGATAATGGGATACAGACAGGAAAGTGGGGCTGAGACCCCAACCTGATCAGCCACAATCTTACTGCCTGGTGGAGAAGGCTCATAGAGGAAATGCTGAAGATGGTTACAATCGCACATTTAAAAAGTATCTGAAAGAGGAAGGATATTTGCCAAATACTGGCAAATGGGACTAAATCAGATTTGATATCTGATCGCAGTGAACAGATTGGATTAATGGGTCTGTTTCCATTCTGCATGACTCTCTGATTCTATAAGAGGGATGACGAACAATTCTGAAAGGACATTTCAAGTCGGAATTCTCTTCAGTGGAAGGTTATCGTTTCTCTATGTTCATATTAATTGAAAGCTGCTTTAGTTAAATATTTCACGAAGAAGTGAGTCATGCACAATGGGACACAGACAGGAAAGTGGGGCTGAGACCACAACCTGATCAGCCACAATCTTAGTGCTTGGTGGAGAAGGCTCAAAGTATCTAATGACCCACTCCTGCTCCTCAGTCCCATGTTCCTGTGTTTCATTCAGCCCCGCAAACCTGCTAGACAGGAGCAGTTGGAGGCTACTTACTCCTATCAGATGTTGCACAGAAACACAGGAGACCATTTAGTCCCTCAAGACTGTCCCACATGCTTTGAGATGATTTGGGAAATGTAATTGGAAAATCCAGGCTGGGACTGAAAGAGGCCCCTCATCTCTCATTAGAAAGCTTCCCCTATCTGCAGCTTGTGCTCCATTTGTTGGTCATGTTGTAGACCCAGATTCAGTGTGAATACAGCCCACATACCTCACCCAGAGATGGCTCACAAAATCATCTGGTCTCCCTGACTGCAATATGCAATACCAGAACAAAAATAACACCCACTAACTTTCCAATAACAGAATGTAAGAACATCAGAAACAGGGGCATGTCGTTCACTCCCCAAACCTGCCTGCCCTTCACGAAGATCATGGCTGATCAGCTCCTGGCCTCAAATCCTCTTTCATACCCAACTCTTCATAGCCCTCAACTCTATGACAGGTCAATATCCATCTATTTCCTCTTCAAATACTTTCAGTCATCTAGCTTCCCGAACACTCTTGAGAAGAGAAATCCTAACATTCAATCCCACCTGTCTGAAGAAACCACGTGCTGCTCCTGTATGTTGGTTTATTGATGCGAACAAAAGAGTTTGAGACAAGGGTTCAGGTAAAAATGACTAGCCCTGATATCAAGGCAATGGTTGACTTCTGTTGACATCAAGGAGCTTAACAAAACTGGACCTAATGGGAATCAGAGCAAACTCTCCAGTGTTTGGCGTCAAACATGGCACAAGCAAGATGTTCATCATCTGTGTCCTTGGTCACCTCTGTGGGAGATCCTCAGGGTAGCTTCATCTTCACAAATATCTTCAGCTGCTTCATCAATGTCTCCCCACCCTCACCCTCCTCACCATAAGATCCGAAGTGGGGATGGTCAATGAAGGTTCCACAATGTTCAGAACGTTTTGTCCCCCGTCAGCTCCTGAACCGGTCTGTGTCCATGTGCAGCAAGACCCAGGCTCCATTCAGGCTTGTGCTGTTAAAGTATCAGTAACATTCATGTAACAGCACTGCCTGACACTGCACATTGCCACATTAAAACAAGAGTTCATTCAGCACCTAACACTGGTTTCACAGGAATATGAGGAAGTCATTCAGCCCATTGACACTATTGGAGATGAACAGGGACAGCCCATTCAGTGCCTCCAGCCTATTACTCAGGAAGAGAAGGAGTCTAGTGTGATGGACCACACCAGAGCCCCTCGAACATATTTGACGGCCATAGCCTGGAGTCTAATGTTTTCTTATTTTAAAGGAAATGTAAAGTGTCTGTTCCAGATGCAATGTGACTGGTCAGACTACTCGGTGTGAAGCAAACCACCATCTAATTAAACACGAAAGAAGAAATAAAACCACAGAAAGAGGAATTTAGAATAACATAATTCTATTGGACAGCTTAACAGAATAATAGATCTAGGAACTATTACTAATGAACTGTTCCAATATAGGGAAATCCCATATAACACAGCCGTTTGCAAAAAGAAACATTCAGGCACAGAATGTCACAAACATTTCTACAATCCAGGAACTAAAAACAGCATCAAGAGAAAATTCAGAGAGGGTAGCAACCAGGAAACATTCACTGAATCTTCCAACTCTGTGGAGACCCCAATAGTTTCTGAAGTCACTGAGAAACCAAAACCCAGAGATCCTAATCTGTGAGAGCTGGCCACACCCATTCAGGCTGCATTAAAATTAACCGAAGGCCTCCCTAGCTGTCACTCAAGTGGTCTTAACTAGCCAGCTTGGTAACAATCGTTCAATCTCTCTCATAAAAGAAACCCGGACCAAATAACCTCTTAAAGCTACAGCCTCATCACACTAGTCAGTAAAATGAGCTGTCAAGCAGGAACCAGGGGTAAACCAGTCAGGCCCTTGGCCCTGTTCAATTGTACGAGGAAGAAGCCAGTCAGTCCCTTGAGTCACTTACACAGGAACAGTAGGAGCCCATTCCCACCTCAAAGCACTTACACAGGGGCAGAATGAAGTAATTGATTTTGATTCCTGATGAATGTCTTATGCCCAATACGTCGATTCACCTGCTTCAAGGATGCTGCCTGACCTGCTGTGCTTTTCCAGCAAACGACTCTCTACTCTGATCTCCAGCATCGGCAGTCCTCACTGTCTCCTAATTGATGCTCTAACATGTTGCAGAAGCTGCACAGACAGACTGTTCCACATTGTTCCTCGTGGCTCCTTGCTCATGATACACATGTAGGACTTTAACGTGGTTTTATAGTGGTGAGCAGGGAAACCATATGTCTTGTGTGAAGTCTCAAGAAGGCATCTTTCATCTCTGAGAAGACAGCCTGGTGTTCTCTATGTCGTGCGGAAGCTGGTGGGAATGGCTACCTGTTTCAGATGGAAGGTATTGTGGCTGCTGTTGGGGATTATGAATAACCTGACGTTCAGTACAGGGTTCACATGCCCACTGCACAATAACGTGGGGAGAGTTAATTTACGCATATAAACTATTAGGAAGGCCAGGCTATACTGATGAATGGATGCTTTCAGTTCAAATAATGCTGATCGTGTTCATGTTGATCTTGTCTAGTACATGTCCTGTTCAGTGTAACCTGTATGCCTTACTCTGTCCAAGTCTATTTCCACCCTATGATCTGTCTGGCCATGCTTACTATGATCTGCCTCCACTGCTCATAAATAAAGTGTTTCCTTGTACTGAGGTACACGTGGCAATAAATCAAACCAATAAATCCTGGGTAAAGTAAGTAATTTCTCTCCCTGTCAATGTCTATTTTGGAAATAAGTGATCGCTGCCACTCCTCGTGTTTCAGCGTCACCATTTCTTCGTCTCTCACAGCTCTACAGATTAAACACTCAGCTTATTCACTCTATCCTCATGTTAATTATCCGTGTCTGTGGTAAGGTGATCATTCCTTACAAAGGAGATCAAATCTGTACAGAGTGCCCCAAATGCTCTCTCAGCAAGGCTTTACAACAGCAGGAAGATGGCTTTACTTATGTACTTGAATCATCTTACAATGAAGGACAGCATACCATTGACTGCACCCATTACTTACACAGGGTTTGATTCAGACCGGTCAGTATAGACTTGTGAATGGGAGATCATGCTTCCCAAATTTCTTAGAGTCCTCTGCTGAAGTGACCAAGAATGTTGATGAGGGCAGTGCGGTAAATGTAATCTCTATGGATTTCAGTAAGGCCTTTGATAAGGTTTCACATTGCAGGCTGCTCTGGAAGGTTCCATCACGTAGAATACTGGGGGAACTGGCCAATTGGATACACAGTTGGCTTGTTGATGGGAAGCAGAGTGTTTAGTGGAAGGATGCTTGTTAGACTACAGGTTGGGTCCATAGCTTTTTGTTAGCTATGATTTGGTTGAGAATGTACAAGGCATGGTTAGTAGGTTTGCAGATGACACGAAAATAAGTGGGAGCATGATCAGTGAGGAAGTTTATCAGAAATTGCAGCAGGACCTTAATCAGGTGGGCAAGTGAGCTGATAAATGGCAAATGGAATTTAATATAGATGTGTGAGGTCTTGCAGCTTGGAATCTCAAATCAAGGTAGGAGTTTCACGGTGAATGGGCGGGCCTTAAGGGGTGTAGTGGGCAGGGAGACCTTGGAATTCAGGTGCACGGTTCCCTAAGAGTGGAGTCACAGGTAGACAAGGCAGTGAAGAAGGCTTTTGGCACACTGGCCTTCATCAGGCAGGACATTGAGTAGAGAAGTTGTAAATTTATGTTGCAGTTACACAGGACTTTGGTAAGGCCGCACTTGGAGTATTGTGTTCAGTTTTGTCAACTTGTTATAGGGAGGATATAATGAAATTAGAAAGAGTGTAGAAGAAATTTAAAAGGACGTTGCCAGGACCCAATGGTCTGAGTTATAGGGAGAGGTTGGACAAGCTAGGACCTTTTCTTTAGCATGTAGAAGACTGAGGAAGTCCTTATAGAGCTGTATAAGATCATGAGGGGCATGGATAGGGTTAATGCTCTCAGTCTTTCTCCAAAGTTTAGTGAATCGAGGGGAGATCAGTTTAAGGTTAAAGGGGAAGGAATAAAAGGGAACCTGCGGGGCCACTTCTTTACACAGAGGGCTGGTACATGGATGAGCTGCCAGACGATGTGGCTGAAGGGGTGGGGGGTGTGTGTGTATTAACAACATTTCAAAAGCATAGAACATAGAACATAGAAAATTACAGCGCAGTACAGGCCCTTCGGCCCTCGATGTTGCGCCGACTGAAGCCTACCGAACCTACACTAGCCCAATAACCTCCATATGCTTGTCCAATGCCCGCTTAAATGACCATAAAGAGGGAGATTCCACCACTGCTACTGGCAGGGCATTCCATGAACTCACAACCCGCTGAGTAAAAAATCTACCCCTAACATCTGTACTATACCTACCACCCCTTAATTTAAAGTTGTGTCCCCTAGTAACAGCTGACTTCATGAGCGGAAAAAAGGTTCTCACTGTCAACCCTATCTAAACCCCTAATCATCTTGTACACCTCTATTAAATCTCCCCTAAAACTTCTTTTCTCCAATGAGAAAAGCCCCAAGTGCCTCAGCCTTTCCTCATAAGATCTTCCTACCATGCCAGGAAACATCCTGGCAAACCTCCTCTGCACTCGTTCCAATGCCTCCACATCCTTCCTATAGTATGGCGACCAAAACTGCACACAATACTCCAGATGAGGCCGCACCAGAGTCTTTTCCAACTGCAACATGACCTCAGGACTCCGGAACTCAATTCCTCTACCAATAAAGCCCAGTACACCATATGCCTTCTTCACAGCAGTATTTACCTGGTTGGCAACTTTCAGAGATCTGTGTACATGGACACCCAGATCCCTCTGCTCATCCACACTACCAAGTAGTCTACCATTAGCCCAGTAATCCATCTTCTTCTTACTCCTACCAAAGTGAATGACTTCACACCGAGCGACATTGAATTCCATTTGCCACCTTTCTGCCCAGCTCTGCAACTTATCTATATCCCGCTGTAACCTGCCACTTCCTTCTTCGCTGTCCACAACTCCACCGACATTCGTGTCATCCGCAAACTTGCTCAACCAGCCTTCAAGCCCCTCCTCCAGGTCATTTATAAAAATGACAAACAGCAATGGTCCCAAAACAGATCCTTGTGGAATAACTGCGCTCCAGGATGAACCTATACCATCAACTACTACCCTCTGTCTCCTTCCAGCCAGCCAATTCCTAATCCAAACCTCTAATGCACCCTCAATGCCATACCTCCGTAGTTTTTGCTTTAGCCTGCCATGGAGTACCTTATCGAACGCCTTGCTAAAATCCATATACACCACATCTACTGCTTTCCCCTCGTCCACCTCCTTAGTCACCTTCTCGAAGAATTCAATAAGGTTTGTGAGGCACGACCTGCCCTTCACAAAACCATGCTGACTATCCTTGATCACATTATTGCTATCAAAATGTTCATAAATCCTATCCCTTACAATTCTCTCTCAGACTTTGCCCACAACAGAAGTGAGACTCACTGGCCTATAGTTACTCGTGCTGTCCCTGCTCCCCTTCTTGAACAAGGGGACCACATTCGCTATCCTCCAGTCTTCTGGCACTATTCCCGTAGACAACGACGACCTAAAAATCAGGGCCAGTGGCTCCGCTATCTCCTCCCTAGCTTCCCAGAGGATCCTAGGATAAATGGCATCAGGCCCAGGGCACTTATCTATTTTCATCCTTTCCAGTATTCCCAGACCTCTTCCCTACGTACCTCAAGGCCATCCATTCTAATCACTTGTGACTCAATATTCACATCAGCAACAGTGTCCTTTGGATCAATATGCGGATAGGAAAGGACTTGAAGGATATGGGCCAACTGCAGGTAAATAGAGTTAGCGTGGATGAATATTTCCAAGGTGGACTCGAACCCCTCTGTTAATTAAAACCAAACACCCAGAAAAGCTCGCTTCACATCGTAATCTGTTAAAATATGAGTGACACAGGTCTCCTACATTCCATTATTTAACAAACAATTAGCAAGTTTCTTAACTTTAATAGTGAACACTGAACAAAAACTATTCGCAATTACAAGCCCCTCTTTTCTTAACGACTTACTATCTGACTCCAACTCTGTAAAAAAATACTGTTCCAACAACCTACATATTAAACGTTACAAGCTCAAGACCATCACAGTCTCTATCTTCCCCGCAATGTTCACTCTTTCAGCTGCTGGTGTCCCTGGGTCATGTTTTTTTTAATACAAGTATGTTTTACATGAACATGTGTCTTTGATGGAGAGTTTTTGAAATGGCCAGTTAGCACTCCTGCTCTACAGCCGTTAATCTGCTGTTGGATGGCAGCGGCTCTCCCTCTATTTTCAAAATGCTGGGTTTATTTACTTCCCATGATACAATAATTCTCATAATTTGAGTGATTTCCAGGTGTACTAACAATAATATTCAAATTCCATTGGCTTCTGATATTATGAGTATTATTTAAAGTCTTTGACTGCAGTTGAATTGCTGTCAAAACAGCAACCAAAACTCAGGCTTCCATTTCCCAGTTAATTGTTACATTTGGAACAGTCTGACCTTTAGCTGGCATCTGTGGCTGTACTTTCGATTCAGCAAAATCCATCCTGTCTTAAAGTGAACAGACATTGATTAGATTCCAGGCAGTAACACACCCCGCGCTATCTGTTATTCTGTATACAAACCTCCTTGAACCCCTCGATTAGATTCCAGGCCGTAACTCACTCTGAGCTGTTCTGTATATTATTCTGTATATAACCCACCATGAACACATCAATTTGATTCCAGGCTGTAACTCACTCTGGGCGATCTGTTATTCTGTATATAACCCACCCTGAAAATCTCAATTCGATTCCAGGCCGTAACTCAATCTGAGCTATCTGTTATTCTGTATATAACCCACCCTGAACACCTCAATTCGATTCCAGGCCGTAACTCACTCTGAGCTATCTGTTATTCTGTATATAACCCACCCTGAACACCTCAATTCGATTCCAGGCCGTAACTCACTCCAGGGTATCCGTTATTCTGTATATAAGCCACCCTGAACCCCTCGTTTACATTCCAGGCTGTAACTCTGTCCGGAGTGTCTGTTATTCTGCATATAAACCACCCTGAACCCCTCAATTAGATTCCAGGCTGTAACACATCCTAGAATATCTGTTATTCTGTATATAAACCACCCTGAATCCCTCAATTCGATTCCAGGCTGTAACTCACTCTGTGCTCCCTGTTGTTCTGTATATAAACCACCCTGAATCCCTCAATTCGATTCCAGGCTGTAACTCACTCTGGGCTCCCTGTTGTTCTGTATATAAACCACCCTGAATACCTCAATTCGATTCCAGGCTGTAACTCACTGCGGGCTATCTGTTATTCTGTATATAAACCACCGTGAACCCCTTGATTCGATTCCAGGCAGTAACTTCCTGTCAGGGTTGAAAGGGAAGGCTGGTAGTTATAGGGAATGCTGGCTGACTAAAGAAATTGAGGGTTTGGTTCAGAAAAAGAAGGAAGCATATGTCAGGTATAGACAGGATAGATCCTAACCCATGTCCATGGATTCCAGGCTGGAACTCACTCCGGGCTATCTGTTATTCTGAATATAAACCACCCTGAACCCCTTGATTAGATTCCAGATTGTAACTCACTCCGGGGTATCTGGTATTCTGCATGTGAACCACCCGAACCCCTCGATTAGATTCCAGTCTGGAACTCACTCCGGGCTATCTGTTATTTTGTATATAACCCACCCTGAACGAATTGATTTGATTTCACTTCCTGACATCTTAAGCTCATGTTTCCAACACAATCTAATCTCAATAATGAACAATGTATCACTGGTCCTCCTATCTGCTGGCACTACCATCATGTTAACTTTCTGATGTTTACATACATGATTACCTGTAGCAGTGAGTCGCAGGTAGACAGTGTGGTGCTGAATACATTTGGCACATTTACCTTAATCAGTCAGAGCATTGAGTATAGGAGTTGTGGTGGTATGGTGCATCTCTACAGGATGTTGGTGAGGCCAGTTTAAGAATACTGCGTGCAACTCGGTTTTCTGCAGAAATGACTTACATGGATGTTCCAGGACTCGAGGCTTGAGCTATTGGGAGAGTCTGATTACGTTGAGGTGTTTCCCCCTGGAGTGTCAGAGGTTGAGAGGCAACATTATACAGGTTTATAAAACCATCAGGGGCATGGATATTCTGAACAGCCATGTTCTGCTCCGAATGATAGGGGAGTCCAGAACAAGAGGGCATAGGTTGAAGGGGAGAGGGCGAATGATTTCGAAGGGACCTGAAGGTAAATATTTCACACAGAGAGTGGTGTGTGTACAGAAAGTGCAGTCAGAGGAAGTGGTCAAGGCGGGTACAATCACAGGAGGATTATTGGCCATATGCTGGCAAATGGGACTAAATCAGATTTGATATCTGATCGGAGTGAACAGATTGGACTAACGGGTCTGTTTCTATTCTGCATGACTCTCTGGTTCTATAAGAGGAATGACAAATAATTCTGAAAGGACCTTTCCAGTCGGAATTCTCTTCAGTGGAAGGTTATCGTCTCTCTCTGTTCACATCGATTGAAAGCTGCGTTAGTTAAATATTTGACAGAGAAGTGAGTCATGCATAATGGGACGCAGACAGGAAATTGGGGCTGAGACCACAACCTGATCAGCCACGAACGTAGTGCCTGGTGAAGCAGGCTCAAAGTATCTAATGACCCACTCCTGCTCCTCAGTCCCATGTTCCTGTTTTTAATTCAGCCCCTCAAACCTGCTAGACAGGAGCAGTTGGAGGCTGCTTACTCCTATAAGATGTTGCACAGAAACACAGGAGACCATTCAGCCCCTCAGTACTGTCCCACACAGTTTGAATTGAGTTGGGAAATGTAATTGGAAAACCCAGGCTGGGTACGAAAGAAGCCCCTCATCTCTCTTCACAGAGCTTCCCTTCTCTGCAACTTGTGCTTCATTTGTTAGTCATGCTGTACACTCAGATTCAGTGTGAATACAGTCCCCCCCCCCCCCATACCTCACTCAGGGATGGCTCACAAAATCCTCTGGTCTCCCTGTCTGCAACATTCAATAACAGAACATTCATGAAAATAACATCCACTAACTTTCCAATAACAGAATGGGAGAACATCAGAAACAGGGGCATGTTGTTCACCCCCCCAAGCCTGCCTTGCCCTTCTTTAAGATCATGACTGATCTGCTCTTCGTCTCAAATCCTCTTTCATATCCAATTCTTCACCTCCCTCAACTCTCTGACAGGTTAATGTCCATACACCTCCTCTTCAAATACGTTCAGTCATCTAGCTCCCCGAACACCCTTGAGGAGAGAAATCCTGACATTCAATCCCACCTGTTTGAAGAAAACACTTGCTGCTCCTATATCATGGCCTATTGATGTGAACAAAAGAGGTTGACACAAGGGTTTAGGTAACAATGACTGGCCCCGATATCAAGGCAGTGGTTGACTTCTGCTGACATGAAGGAGCTTAACAAAACTGGACTTAATGGGAATCAGAGTAACCTCCCCAGTGTTTGGGGTCAAACATGGCACAAAGGAAGATGGTCATCATCTCACTCCTGGGTCACCTCTGTGGGAGATCCTCAGGGAAGCTTCCTCTTCATAAACACCTTCAGCTGCTTCATCAATATCTCCTCGCCCCCACCTTCCCCACCAAAAGAACAGAAGTGGGGATAGTCGCTGAAGATTCCACAATGTTCAGAACATTTTGTCACCTGTCAACTCCTGAACTGGTCTTTGTCCATGTGTAGCAGGATCCAAACTCCATTGAGACTTGTGCTATTAAAGTGTCCGTAACATTCACGTAACAGCACTGGTGGGCACTACACATTGCCACAGTAAAATAAGAGTTCATTCATCACCTCACGCTGGTTTCACAGGAATATGAAGAATACATTCAGCCCATTGACACTATTGGAGAATAACAGGGACAGCCCATTCTGTGCATCCAGTCTATTACTCAGAAAGAGAAGGAGTCTAGTATGATGGACCACTCCAGAGCCCCTCGAAAGTATTTGACGGCAATAGCCTAGATCCTAATGGTTTCTTATTTTAACGGAAATGTAAAGTGTCTGTTCCAGATGCAATGTGAATGGTCAAGCTACTCTGTGAAGCAAAACACCATCTACTTAAACACAAAAGAGAAAATGAAAACAAAGAAAGAGGAATTTAGAATAACGTAATTCTATTGACCAAGTTAACAGAATAATAGATCTAGAAACTATTACTAATGAACTGTTCCAATATAGAAAAATCCCATAAACACAGCCCTTGGCAAAAAGGAATATTCAGATACAGATTGTCACAAACATTTCTCCAATCCAGGAATTAAAAACAGCATCAAGAGAAATTTCAGAGAGGGTAGCAACCAGGAGAGCTTCACTGAAGCTTCCAACTCTGTGGAGACCCCAAGAGTTTCTGAAGTTACTGAGAAAACAAACCCCAGTGATCCTAATCTGTGAGAGCTGGCCACACCCATTCAGGCTGCATTAAAAAAAAACACAAGGCCTCCCTCGCTGTTACTCAAGTGGTCTTAACTAGCCAGCTTGGTAACGATCGTTCAATCTCTCTCTTAAAAGAAACACTGACAAAATAACCTCTTAAAGCTACAGCATTGTCACACTAGTCAGTGCAATGAACTGTCAAACAGGAATCTGGGGTAACAAATCAGACCCATGGCCCTGTCCAATCGGACAAGGTGGAAGCCAATCACTCCCTTGAGTCACTAATACAGGAACAGCAGGAGGCCATTCCCACCTCAATGCACATACATGGGGGCAGAATGAGGTAATTTTTGCTGATTCCTGATGCTGCCTGACCCGCTGTGCTTTTCCAGCAATTGATGCTCTACTCTGATCTCCAGCATCGGCAGTCTTATGTGTCTCCGAATTGATACACGAAGATGATGAACAAGTGGGGCAGAGACTGCACAGACAGACTGTTCCACGTTGTTCCTCTTGGCTCTGTTGCTTATGATACACATGTGGGACTTTAACGTGGTTTTCTAGTGGTGAAGAGGGAAGCCATATGTCTTGTGTGAAGTCTCAAGAAGGCATCTTCCATCTCTGAGAAGCCAGCCTGGTGTTCTCTATGTAGGGCGGAAGTTATTGGGAATGGATACCTGTTTCAGACGGAGGTATTGTGGCTGCTGTTGGGGATTGTGAATAACCTGACGTTCAGTACAGTGTTCACTCACCGACTGCACAATAACGTGGGGATAGTTAATTTAGCCATATAAACTATTAGGAAAGTCACGTTAGACTGATGAATGGACTCTCTAAGTTCAAATAATGGTGGTCTTGTTCATGTTGACCTTGTCTAGTGCGTGTCCTGTTCAGTGTAACCTGTGTGCCTTACTCTGTCCAAGTCTATTTCCACCCTATGATCTGTCTGGCCATGCTCACTATGATCTGCCTCCACTGCTCATAAATAAAGTGTTTCCCTGTACTGAGGTACACGTGACAATAAATCAAACCAATCAATACTGGGTAAAGTTTGGAATTTCTCTCCCTGTCAATGTCTATTTTGTAAATAAGTGATCGCTGCCACTCCTCCTGTTTCAGCATCACAATTTCTTCGTCTCTCACAGCTCTACAGATTAAACACTCAGCTTATTCACTCTATCCTCATGTTAATTATCCGTGTCTGTGGTAAGGAGATCATTCCTTACAAAGGACATCAAATCTGTATAGAGTGCCCCAAATGCTCTCTCAGCAAGGCTCAACAACAGCAGGAAGATGGCTTTACTTATGTACTCGAATCATCTTACAATGAAGGACAGCATACCATTGACTGCACCCATTACGGACACAGGGTTTGATTCGGAGCAGTCAGCATAGACTTGTGAGTGGGAGGTCATGCTTCGTAAATTTCTTCAAGTCCTTTGATGAAGTTATCAGGATGTTTGATGAGGGCAGAATGGTAGATGTAGTCTCTATGGATTTCAGTAAGGCCTTTGATAAGTTTCCACATGGCAGGCTGCTCAGGAAGGTAACATCTCGTAGAATGTGGGGGGAACTGGCCAATTGGATACACAGTTGGCTTGATTGTAGGAAGCAGAGGGTTGAGTGGAAGGATGTTTGTCAGACTGGAGGCTTGGTCCATTGCTGTTTGTTATCTATGATTTCGTTGAGAATGTGTAAGGTATGATTAGTAAGTTTGCAGATGACACTTAAGGAATTGGGAGCATGATCAGTGAGGAAGTTTATCAGAAATTGCAGCAGGACCTTAATCAGGTAGGAAATGGGTCGATAAATGGCAAATGGAATTTAATATAGAAGCGTGAGGTCTTGCATTTTGGAAACTCAAATCAAGGTAGGAGTTTCATGGTGAATGGGATGGTCTTAAGGGGTGCAGTGGGCAGAGGGACCTTGGCGTTCAGGTGCACGGTTCTCTAAGAGTGGAGACACAGGTAGGCAGGGCACTGAAGAAGGCTTTTGGCACATCGGCCTTCATCAGGCAGGATATTGAGTATAGAAGTTGGGACGTTATGTTGCAGTTACACAACACTTTGGTAAGGCCGCTCTTGGAGTATTGTGTTCAGTTTTTGTCACCTTATTAGGGGGAGGATGTGATTAAATTAGAAAGATTGCAGAAAAGATTTACAAAGATGTTGTCAGGACTCAATGGTCTGAGTTATAGGAAGAGTGTGGACAAGCTAGGACCTTTTCTTTCACGTGTAAGAGTCTGACAGAGTCCTTTTAGAGCTGTATAAAGTCAGGAGGGGTATGGATAGAGTTAATGCTCTCAGTGTTTTTCCAAGGTGGAGTGAATCGAGGATTAGAGGGGATCAGTTTTAGGTTAAAGGGGAAGTAATAAAAGGGAACCTGAGGGGCCACGTCTTTACACAGACGTCTGGTACGTGGATGAGCTGCCAGCAGATGTGGTTGAGGGGGGTACATTATAAACATTTCAAAAACATTTGGATAAATATGTGGATAGGAAAAAACTGGAAGCATATGGGCCAACTGCATGGAAATGGGGTTAGCGTGGATGGACATTTACAAGGTGGACTCGATCCCCTCTGTTAATTAAACCCAAACACCCAGAAAAGCTCGCCTCACCTCGAAATCTGTTAACATATGAGCGATACAGATCTCCTACATTCCACTATTTAAACAAAAATTATCAAGTTAGTTTCTTAACTTTAATAGTGAACACTAAACAAAAACTATTCGCAAATACAAGCCCCTCTTTTCTTAACTACTTACTATCTGACTCCAACTCTGTAAAAAAAAATACTGTTCCAACAGCCGACAAATTAAAACTTACAATCTCAAGACCATCACAGTCTCTATCTTCCCCGCTGTGTTCACTCTTTCAGCTGCAGATCTCCCTGGGTCATTTTTTTTATTGCATGAACATGTGTCTTTGATAGAGAGTGTTTGGGATGGTCATTTAGCACTCCTGCTCTACAGCAGTTACTCTACTATTGGATGGCAGCAGCTCTCCATCCAGTGTTCAAAATGCTGGGTTTATAAAATCCCCATGATATAATAATTCTCATAATTTGATTCCTGCCCAGGTGTACAAACAATAATATTCAAATTCTGTTGGTTTCTGGTATCCTGAGCGTTATTTAAACTATTTGGTTGCATTTGAATGGCTGTCAAAACAGCAACCAAAACTCAGGTATCCATTTCTCAGCTAATGGGGACATGTGGAACAGTGTGACCTTGAGCTGGCATCTGTGGCTTTAATTTCTATTCAACAAAACCCGTTCTGTCTTAAAGTGCCCATACATGTTTTTGGCTTCATAACATTTTGCCACTTCAGAAAATAAAATGAACCAACAGAATGAAAAGATGGCATCATTCCTTTTCCTCTAATTCTTAATCCCAATTATATGAAATACAAAAGTATTAATCTCAGTTATATCATTCATATTAATTCTACACACCAATACAACACTGGAATAAGTCAAATCTTATCTACACTGCTTTCCTGTAAATCCGCGAAAACCCATCTGCTATCACATTTTAGGAGCCACAGTCTGTACATTTTGTGAGTTTAAACTCGGAGAGGTAAGACTCCAATTAAATAGTCTCATATTCTGGTCTTTAAATATTCCAAAAAGCGCGAGAGATTTGTCGTTGTCCACAACCATCCCCGACAATTTGTTTGTCATATACACATTAAAATATTGTCAGGCCAGTGTGAAACTTAATCATTCTTGCTCAATAATGGAGATTTTGTATTTTTTCTCTGGTGGATATTGAGTTTTTCGACAAGTAGCCAATTAGCCATTCAATTCCATCATCCTCTTTCTGTAGCAATACATCTCTGACACCTATATCCCGAGCATCAAACACAATTTTCAAAGGGTTTCAGAATATTTGGTGTAGCTAAAGCTGGTGTGGTGATTAATACTGCTTTAAAAATCCTCAAATGCCTCCTGGCATTGTTCTGTCAAACACAATTCTGTGTTCTTCTTTAATAAATCCATCAGTGGTGCCAATAGGCTGCTGAAGTTTAGAACAAACTTCCGATAGAATCCACTCAGTTCCAAAAATTGAAGCACCTCTTTCTTCGAGGATGGTTGTGGAAATTCCTCAAAGTCTTTGTGTTCCATGGGGTCAACCTTCCATGTCCAATGTAATGTCCCAAGAACGTCACCTCTGCCTTCGCGAATTCTGTTTTCTTTAAGTTTATTACCAAGTTTGCTTCTTGTAATCGTTCAACATGCTCTGGCAACTGTAACATGTGAGCTTTCAATCACTTGCGAAAGATCACTACATCATACAGATAAACTACACAATTTGTTCATATGGCCACAACTCTGTTTCTGAGTCTTAAATGTGGCTGGTGCATTATTCATCCATATGAAATACTCGATAAAGTTTTTTTGTCATCTCTGGTATCTTTACTAGATAGTTTAACAGACTCCACATTTTTTTTTAATTTGAAAGGGGCCACTAAACCTGGCTTTGAACAGATTTCTTACCACTGGTGGCAATACTAATACGTCATCGCACAGGAAATCTTCAACGTTTCAGTGTTTTTATCTGCCACCTGTTTCTCTCTATGCTGTGCTCTTCAGATACTGTTTCGTAAACTCACCTACTCCGTCTACTCTCTCCTTCACCTCACACACATAATCCAGGTGTGAGATTTCCGACTTCGGTTCTGTCAATTTATATGCAATTAATTTCAAACAACCTCTCACTTCATGTACGACTATTAACTCGAAGGAAGTAAAGTGAGTAGATTTATTTGCGGCATCTCTAATGACAAATCTTTAATGGGGTACCTTTATCCCAATCATTTGGCCAACCCTGCCAGTACGCTGTTAACATAGTCTTCAGCATCTGATGCTAACTTTCCAAGGCTCCCTGGGATTCAGGATGGGACGCCCTTGATGTGAAGTGCTGTATGCCTAAACCATCCATGACTTCCTTAAACAGCTGAGTAGTACAATGAGACCATTGGTCTGATTGAATCTCTCTAGGTAGCCCACAGCGAGTAAAGAAAGCTACCAACTCCTCCACCTCCCTTTTTGCCTTGGCACTCCAATAATGGAATTGCCTCTGGAAATCTGGTAGACACATCCAATATGGTCAGAAAATATTGGTTACCACTTTTACTTTAGAAAGGGGGGCTACACAATTAATCAAGGTTCTTCGAATGCAGGAATTGGCAAAAAAGGTGCTGGTTTTATTACTGGCTGTTACTTACCTCCCATTTGGGATGTATGTCACGTAAAACAAAAATTAACTGCGTCCTAGTGCATTCCAGGCCAGTGGAAATGCTTCTGTTCCTTGGCCTGAGTCTGCTGTTCATCTAAGTGACCGCCTGCAGTTAGTTTACGTGCTACCCGTAACACTGTACGTTACTGCTAACACAATCTGGTGCACTTCGGCCCATTTCCCTTCTGCAGTAACCTATCGGGGTCTCCATTTTAATTTTATGATTCTATCTTTAAGTTAATAACGTTCGACAATATATTCTCATTCCTTTTCTGTGTTTGTGCTTATGTATGTGTGTGTGAATGAAAGTGTATATATCTGTTGTAAGTCCATTAGCCTTTCTGGACTAAACACCTCTGCCTGATCCTCTGCCTGTTCAGGGTTTTCCTGGGCCGTTACATCAAACAGGGGGTCAGCTCACTGAGCATCAACCCATTTGTCTTTTTCGTTCGTTTTTCCTTCCTGCTGTAACTTATGACAGTGGGATCTTGTTACTACACAGTCAGGAAAAATTCCTGGGTAATTTTATTTTAACTCACCAATTCCCTAGTCTTCCTTTGGCTTCTCCACCACAAGGGGTGCCTATCCCACCTCGCCTCCTGCTAAATCGTTCCCAAGAACAAACTGTATTCCTGGAACTGACACTCTGTTACTCACTGTCACTTTTACTTCCCTAACCTTGATTTGGCATTCCATCCTGCTGTTACACAAGGGAATGCTTAATTTCTTCCCCATTCCACAACTTAACACGCTCTTGATTAACATGCCAGAAAGTGTAAAAAAATCTTTCATCTCTTCCTATTAGCGGCCGAGAGAAAGTGAGGGCTGCAGATGCTGGAGATGAGAGTTGAAAAGTGTGGGGCTGGAAAAGCACAGCACGTCGGCAGCATCCGAGGGGCCGGAGCGTTAACGTTTCAGGCATAAATGCTTCATCAGGAAAGTGGGAGGTAAGGGAGGGGGAAGGAGGTTGAGTAATAAATGGGAGGGTGGGGGTGGAGCTGGGGTGGAAGGGAACTTGGAAGGCGCTAGGTAGATGCAGGGAGGGTGTGATGGTGGTAGGTCGGAGAGGAGGGTGATAGGACTCCTATTGGTGGTAGGACAGCTGGAACCCTCAAACTGTATAGCATCAACGTTGACTTCACCAAATTCCAAATCTCCCCTCCACCAACCTCTCCCAGATCCAACCGTTCAACCTAGCACTGCCCTCTTGGACTGCCCTAACTAGCCATCTTCCATTCCCCCTATTGACTCCACCCTACCCTCCGACATATCACTATCACTACCACCTACATCTTCTTATTGCCTTCCCAGTGACCCTCCCACCAGCTCAGCTACTACCCTCATATTTATCTTTCAGCCCACTTGTCCCCCCACCATGTCCCTGACGATGGGTTTCTGCCTGATATTCGATCGTCCTGCTGTCTGGATGCTGCCTGATCTGTTGTGCTTTTCCAGCGCCTCACTCCTCAACTATTAGAGACTGAGCAGATCCCATATCTCACATAAAATATAACTTCTTGTCCTTCTCCCCTGTTCTTTCTGAGTAAACTTTATCTACAGAGGTGAATTCTTTAGAGAGATCAGACACTGCCTCCATACCCAGCCCTTGCCTAAGCTGTGCAATTTCCTACAGCTCCTCAGCTCCACTTGGGGTCTCCTTTACCTGCTTCACTAATGCCACTGGGGGTAGCCTCTTCGACCACATTTTTCCCCAAAGTGTCTTCCTTTAACGACCAGCACGGTGTGTCCCAGCTTACTGCAGTGAAAACGATTTTTCCCCTGTGCCCTTCTGAAACCACCAGCACTGTAATTTTATGTGTTCCACTCCCTTATAGTGAGAGCACCTGAGGCCTTTCACCACTTTTCAACCCCCTTGGGCTTCTTTCTTCACTTGTGGTAAACTATTGTGAGCTACTGTTCGCTTTGTAATGTGTGATTGTCCCTTCTCCCAATTTCTATCCCTCACAGGATGAAATTCCTGCAAGAAGCAAAATTTCATCACATGCCACAATGCATATTTACCTGCCATTTCTGCCACGCTTCTCACTTCTTGCTTGTCTATGCATTCACATTAATTCTTACTATCTCTGGAAGTGAGTCTTTTAACTTCTCCAGCAGATTAATCTCCCTTCAAGCCTCACAGGTCTTATCCATTTTTACGGCCAGCACCAACTTGTCAAAATGACTGTCGTTAATTCTTTCAAACTCAATGTAAGTCTGACCTGGTTCCATCTCTATTTTTCTGAACGTCTGTCTATATGCTTCTAGTACCAATTTATAACCAATCTTAGTAGCCAATTTAACATCTTGATAATCTCTTGACCCCTCATCTGATAGCGCTGCACATACCTCACCAGCTGTGCCCACCAGCTTAGTCTGAACTAGCATTACCCACAAGTTCACTGGACATGTCCTCTGCCTAGCCATTGTTTCAAATGAAATTAAAAAGGTTTTGACAATTTTCTCACCAAAATATTGCAAGATACTAACCTAGTTGTATACATCCCTACGTTCTCTCTTCATCTCCATCCTGTTAGTTTAAATTACTTGTCTAATTCCCAACTTCTGAATTTCAAATCCCCTCTCTCTTTCTTTTTCCTCTCTTTCTCTTTCGTCTCTCTGTTTCCGTCCCTTTATTTATCATCTAACTCCAGTTGCCACATTTGCAATTGAAGTTTTTTATAACTCTACTGCAGTTGCCTATTTCTCTGATACATCAAAGTGCTTAACCAACTCCATTACAATTTCAGCTTCCCTTTCCTCTTTGGTTAAACCCAATTCCAAACTATTTGCTAATTCTAAAAAATGTCCTCCTTCTGTCTTTCTAAACTTCCTTGGAAAATTTGGGAACCTCTTTAGTAACGTTAAAAGACATTTCCCTCACTTTTCATTTGACCAATCACAAGTAACAAAATTAAACGAATTTTCCCACTGGTTTTATTTGAAGAACAAAGTCACTAATTGCAAAGAGTTGGAATTTGCGGGGAACTCTCGTATCTCAATTCTGTTCAAGTCGGTCCAAGTGCCACATTGATGTTATGACATCAATTTCGAACCCCTCTGTTAATTAAAACCACACACCTAGAAAAGCTCACCTCACCTCATAATCTGTCAAAACGTGAGCGACAGACAACTCCTAAATTCCACGAATAAACAAAAAATTACAATTTATATGAGTGCAAGTTAGGTCACTGAGCTTGAAGGTATGTTTTCAGAAGTTTCGTCACCATGACTAGGTGACATCATCAGTGAGAGTATTTGCTGAAGCGCTGGTGGTATGTCCCGCCTCTCCATTTATAGGTCTTGGTTTCTTAAAGTGGGTGATGACATTTCTGGTTATTTTAACAAGAGAATGTAGACAGGATCTAAATTGATGCGTTTATTGATGGACTTCTGGTTAGAATACCATTCCTCTAAGAAGGCCCTTGCGTGTCTTAGTACGTGTGTGTGCTTTGTCCCAGTCAAAGTGGTGCTCTTCTTTGTCTGTATGTATGGAACATAGTGATAGTGCGTCATGTCTTTTGGTGGTTAGCTGGTGTTCATGTATCCTCGTTACACGACAACAGGACAGTTTCAATGGTGGAACAATGATTTTATATACACTGTTTAATCAATGTGTGTGTGCAGATAAGTCGCATTTTTCACATGTGCACAGCACATTGTAAATGAACAACAGAGACACAGTTAACGAAAAATAATGCATATGATGTATAAACTTGTTAAAACATTAAAACATGATTTGATCCTCTCAATGTTCCTTCCTTTTCTGGGATTCCCAACTCTAATGTCTCATTCTTAACAGGATGTGTGCTCCAAATTCTTGATTCTGGTGTCCCAACTTATTTCAGTGAATCACCTTTCTACTGGGACTTCAATATTTTGGCCTGCTGGGTTCTTTCAAAAGCTAGTGTCAGTCATATTATTGGAGATAAATATTCTGGCATCAGACTCAGCATTTGAACATATTACTCTGTTGTACATGCACTGTACAAAGTACCACAGCACACAGACATTGCCAAAGCATTGGGGGAAGTTCATCTACTTCTTTCGATAATGTAGTTTTCTTATTTTCCACATCTCCATATCTATATCCTGTCTCTCGTTCTCCCTTTGTATCAAGTTAAGAAATCCACCAATTATTCTTCGTGTCCCATCTCCCAAAACTCCTTCTTTCAGTTTATATCTAACGCTCTCTTTAAGATGTAATGTGGTTATAATTGAGCAATGTAACTACAAAGACATGCGGGCGTAGCTGGCCAGAGTTAATTGGAAGGGGAGCTGAGCAGGAAAGACCATGGAGCAGCAATGGGCGGAGGTTCTGGGGATAATTCGGAAGATAATACCAGAAATTCAACCCCAAGAACTTGAAACATAATTCATGGGAGATCAAGGCAACCATGACTGATAAGGCATCAAACCAAAAGAGAAAACATACAATGTGGTGAAGATGATTGGGAATCCAGAAAATTCATTGGCTCTGAAACTACATAAGGCTGGCATCACTGACACTGCAGAGCTCTTAATCATGGTCAGGGAAAGGAACAGAGGAAACACATTGACTTTTAACACAGAAGATGGTATTTCTCAAGGAAAAACATTCAGGTGAATTAAACATTTGAATTAAGATCAGTTAAATGCTTTTGCGGAATGTGTCAGATTGGAAGCAAGACCCGGGGAGATAGACCCTCAGTTGAATGAGAGTTTGAAAATTGAAGCATTTCAACATCGGAAACCAGGTTCGGTCACTGAGTGCAGGGCTGATGGGTGAATGGGTCTCAGTGAGAATTGGGGAACAAACAGCAGAATTGCATTGCAGGTATTGCAGCTCGAAACTGCATATTCATGTAGTGCTGTAGACCACAGCAGCAGGAGAAGCAGAACAGCATTCAACCACAACCTGAAACTTTTTGCCAGGATAACACCTCAGTCTGTCATTACCATCAACACCATCTATGGCTCAGTGACGAGTGTGGGTGAACATGTCAGAGTCAGAATCACATGAACTTTAACCTGATGCTAACTCCTTAAAGCTTCCGGACTTGACCAACAGATCTGAACGAAGCCCTGCAGTCCTGTCACATTTAGTCATATATGATGATGGACGATTAAACAAATGACTGGAGGAGAGGGCTCCACAAACTTTCCCATCCTAAATAATGGAACAGACGTCCACATCAGTGTAAAAGAGAAGGATGTTTTATCTGCATCATCTTCTGCCAGAAGTGTTGAGTCGATGATACACCTCACCCTCACCATGATGCCCACAAAATCACAGCTGCCAGTCTTCAACCAATTCGATTCGCTGCACCTGACATGAAGAAACAGGTGAACACAGCAGATACGACACATACAATGGGTCCTGTCTATATTCCTGCAATAGGACTGAAACCTTGTGCTGCACAACAAGCCGTGTCCCTGGAGAAGCTTTTTCATTCCAGCTTCAACTCTCACATCTCCCTGGCAATGTGGAAAATTACTCAGCTAAGTCCCTTCGCCTAAAACGGGAATAATTACAGTCTGACCAATTACCACCTCCTCAGTCCCATCATGACGGTCAAATTGGTGGGAGTTCTTTTTGACAGAAATAACCTGCTCAGTGTGGTTTCCGATAGGTCCCCATGTGGAGATGGTACTATTGTGGAAATGTCACTGGATTACTAATACAGACCAGGCTAATGCTCTGGCAGTGAGTGGAAGTTAAAAACAATTAATAAAATATCGAGATCTCAAATCTGGGGTCAGTAACAGTGACCTTGAAGCCAATATGGATTGTAAACAGAATTCCCTTCTCCAATGTAGTTTTAGGAAGTGAATCTCCCATGATTTCCTGGGCTGGGCTAAAAGTGACTCCAAAGACCTTGACATGTGACAAACATTTCAATGGTCTCTGAACCCCAAGCAAGGGCACTCATTTGTATCAAACTACTCCGAGGTCTGAAAGGATGAAACCGGACAGAACACCCGGCCTCAGCATCAGCATGGGAAAAGGGAATGGGAACACAGTCCTGTCGACCCTGCAGAAACCTCCTTCCTAATATCTGCCAGCTTGTGACAACATTGACAGAGTTTTCCCACAGACTTCACAGAAACATCGGGAATGGAAAACACATTTAGCCTCCTCATTCTCGTTCATGGAAAAAATCTCCTCAATGCACTTACCCCACACGATATACATATCCGTTAATGTGAGTAACCTTGGGAAGTTATAAAATAGGCGGTGCTGTAGTACGTTTGGTCCATCGAGTTTGCTTCCCAATTCAATATACTGATGGTTGGCCCTTCATTTCCCCACCGTACTCCTGCTCTCCCACCAACCCTTTACTGTCTCTAAATCCTTATTTATAAGCAGTGTTTTGGTTTCCAGGTGCGAGCGAATTCCCCAGGTTCCCCAGTCAGCGAGAGCAGACATTTATTATCATCTCAATGCAGAGTGACTGCCTGTACCTAATACTGTGGCCCCTTGCTTTACAAGTCCCAGCCAGGGGATTTACCATCCCTGCTTCCAAATCTGTCTCACCCTGTCAGAGTTTTGTATATTTCACTGAGATCTCAACTCATTTTCCTAAGCCCCATGAAATACTGGCACAGTCACCCCAAACTCTGCTCCCACCACAAGCCCGTCATCCCAGAGATCAGTCTGGACATGCTTCACTGCTCTCCATCAATGTCAGGTTTGTCCTTTATTAGGTAAGGAGACCAAAACTGCACACAATACTGCACAATATTCAAGATGATATCTCACCAAGGCCCTGTACAGCTGCAGTAAGATACCTTTTCTCCTGGACTCACATCCCCCTGAAATGAAGGTCCACACACCATTTATCTTCCTCACTGCTTTCTCTTCCTGTAATATTCCTTTCAGCGACTGGTGTACACGGAGATGCAGATCCTTTTCAGTGTTACAGCTCCCCACTTGAAGGGTCTGTATGCATTTGTCAGCGTGCCAATGCCATGCCCAGTATTGACTTGTGGTTTCAGAACTCTGCGCTGCAGGGGCCTCAGAGGTTTATGCAGAAGGAAACAACAAAAAGGAGCATACGTCCCTTTGTAGATCAACATGTTTCAACCAATCCTTTTCAAATGGTAGGCTGCCAATTTATCGTTTCCACCAAAGGGCACACCGTCACCTCTATCCACATTGTTCTCCATCTGTCAGGTATTTACCCATTCACTCCACTTGTCTTAGTCTTCCCGTTGCTTTTTTATAACCTCCTCACCCACTCACAATCCCACATCCGTTAGTGCTGTCAGCAGGCTGGGATATATTGTGTCTGATTCCAGCAACCAAATGTTTAGAGGGCATTGTGAACAGCTGGGCCCCAAGCACCGATCCCTGCGACACCTCAGCAACCGTCCTCTGTTAATTTGTATTTATTTATTTCATTGATCTGGGTGTTACTGGCTGGGCCAGCATTTATTGCCTATCCCTAATTGCCCTTGAGAAGGTGGTGGTGAGCTGCCTTGTTGAAAGCTGCAGTCCACCTGCTGTGGTTGACCTCCAATGCCATTAGGAAGGGAATCCCAGGATTCTGACCCAGTGACTGTGAAGGAGCAGTGATATATTTCCACGTCAGGGTGGTGAATGGTTTGGAGGGAACCTGAAGATGATAGTATTCCCATACATCTGTAGCCCTTGTCCTACTAGATAGACATGGTCGTGAGTTGGGAAGATGGCATCTGAGGATCTTTGGAGAATCATTTCATTGCAGCATGTAGATAGTAAAACACTGCTGCTGCTGCTGAGCGTTGATGGTGGAGCATTGTGGATGAAGGGACAGTCAAACTGGCTGCTTTGTCCTGGATGGTATAAAGCTTCTTGAGTGTTGTTGGGGCTGCACTCATCCAGGCAAATTGGAAGTCTCCTATTACACTTCTGACTTATGCATTGTAGATGATGGACAGACTTTTGGAAGTCAGGATGTGAGTTACTCGCCGCAGTATTCCTAGCTTCTGACCTGTTCTTATAGTTACTGTGTTTATGTGGTGAGACCAGTGAGTTTCTGAGCAATGATTACCCACCAGGAATTTGATACTGGGGATTCAGTGATAGTAACACCATTGAATGCCAAGGGCAGGTTAGATTGTATTTTATTGGTGATGGTCACGGTCTGGCATTCATGTGGGCTGAATATTACTTGCCACTTGCCAGCCTGGATACTTTCCAGGTCTTGTCGCGTTTGAAATGGACTGCTTCAGTATCTGAGGAGCCACAAATGTTGCAGAACATTGTACAATCATTAGTGAACATCCCCACTGCTGACCTTAAAATGGAAGGAAGGTCATTGATGAAGCAGCCCTGAAGAAGTTTTCGGTCACTGCTCGAGGGACTCCTACAGATTTGGAGCTGAGTTGACTGACCTTCATCAACCATGACCACCTTCCTACGTGTCAGGTTTGATTCTAACCAGCAGGGTTAGAATCTAACCAGGCCCCTTGATACCACACAGGGTCGAATGCAGCCTTGACCTAAAGGGCTGTAACTTTCACCCTATCTCTGGAATTCAGCTCTTTTGTCCATATTTGAACCACGGTAATGAATTCAGGAGCTCAGTGGCCCTGATGGAGCCCAAACCGGGCGTCATTGACCAGGGTATTGCTGAGCAAGCGCAGCTTAAAAGCACTGAGACCTTCCACCACTTTACTGATGATTGAGAGTAGACTGATGAAGTGGTATTTGGCCGGATTGGATTTGTTCTGCTTTTTATATACAGGAGATACTTGGGGCAATTTTCCACATAATGAGGAAAAGCCATTGTTGTAACTGTATTGAAACAGTTTGGCTAAGGGAGTGGCAAGTTATGGAGAAGAAATTTTCAGTACTATTGCCAGAATGTTGTCAGATTATGGACCCTATGGAGTATCCAGTATCTCCAATCGTTTCTGGATTCGTGTGGACTGAATCAAATTGGTTGGTGACTGGTAACTGAATTTCTGACGACCACTGGAGGGGGCTGAAATGGATCATCCACTCAGCATTTCTGACTGAAGATTGTTGCGAATGCATCAGCCTTATCTTATAGACTGAAGTGCTGGGCTCTTCCATCATGGAGGAAGGGGTTATTTGTGGAATCTCTTCCTCCAGTGAATTGTTTAATTGTCCCCAACGTTTCTCGACAAGATGTGGAAGGACTGCAGAACTTAGATCTGAAGCGTTGCATGTGGGATCACTTAGCTCTGTCTATCACTTATTGCTTATGCTGTTTGGCGCACAAGTAGTCCTGATTGGTAGCTTCACCCGGCTGACACCTCATTGTCAGGTATGTCTGGTGCTGCTCCTGCTATCCTGCACACTCCACTGAACCAATGTTGGTTCTCTGGATTGATGGCAATTGTTGCGAGGGGGATATGCCAGGCCATAAAGTTGTGTGGGTGTACAATTCCGCTGTTATTGATGACCCACAACACCTTATGAACATCCAGATTTGAGCTGCTAGATCTGTTCGAAGTCTGCCCTATTAAGCACCGTGATAGTACCACCCAAAATGGTGGAGGCTATTCTCAATATGCAAGTGTGACTTTGTCTCCACAATGACTATGCGGTGGTCACTCTTACCGATACTGTAATGAACAGATACTTCTGTAACTGGCAGATTAGTAAGGCTGTGGTCAAGTATGTATTTTCCACTTGTTGGTTCCCTCACCACCTGCCACCAGTGATATCCTTTTGGACCCGGCTAGCTCGATCAGTAATGCTGTATCTGAGATACAGCATTGAAATCCCCTACCCAGAGTACATCTTGCGTACGTGCTACCCTCAGTGCTTCCTCCAAGTGTTGGTCAGTATGGAGGAGTACTGATTCATCAGTTGAGAGAGGCTGGTACATGATAATCAGCAGGAAGTTTCCTTTTCCATGTGCAAACTAATGCCATGAGACTTCATGGGATACAGAGTCACTGTTGAGTACTCCAAGAGCAATTCCCTTCCAAATGTATCCCACTGTACCGCCACTTCTGCTATGTCCGTCCTGCTGATGAGACAGGAGTTATCTAGGAATATCTCTATCATTTTCCCACACCAGACTCAGTTTTCCTTGTATTGATAGAAAGTTTTGTGAAGACAGAACGGAAGTAATGGCTTCATAGTTCTGCTATTTCCCTGATCCCCATTTTCCATTCTCTGGTTTCAAACTGCACTTGTTTTCTGATATTTCTAACATTGACGTAATTTAACAATCAAATACAGTTCACTCTTATAACCCTTATGAATATAACTCTTTAGAAACTCATCAATTCCTGCCTTAAACTGCTCAATAATTGACCTTCCACACCATACACTCACAGGGGCATAGACTCCGTGCCAAAAGAAATACAGCACGATGTATACTAGTCCCGCTTTCCTACACCAGGCCCATAGCCTGGAATGTTATGACACTTCCAATTGCTCGTCCAAGTGCTTTTTAACAATTGTGAGGTGATCATTCCCCTCTCAGGAAGTAATACCAGAACCCTACACCTCGAGGTGAAAAAATGTTTAAATCATCTCTGAACCTCAAACTCTTCACTTTAACAGTGTGCTTCTTTGTTCTTGACCCTCCACCCTGTCTGTGTCGTTTATAATCTTATCCTTCTGAATCACTGACCCCTCAGCTTTCTCTGCTCCAAATTAAACAACCCGAGCTTTTCCAGCCTCTCTCCATAGTTGATACGCTCCATCCCAGGGAACATCCTGGTGAATCACCTCTGCATCCTCTCCAGTACAATCACATCCTTCCTGGAATGTGGCTCCCGGAGCTACATACAGTACTTTGTCCGAACCAAAGCCCTGTATTGCTCTTATAGTCTACACCCTGATTAGGAAACGCTACACCAAAGGTCCAATTCTTAACTAGTCCATTAACCTGTCCAGGAGAAAGTGAGAAATGCAGATGCTGGAGATCAGAGCTTAAAAAGTGTGTTGCTGGAAAAGCGCAGCAGGTCAGGCAGCATCAAAGGAACAGCAGAATCAACGTTTTGGGCATAAGCCTTCTTCAGGAACCTGCCTGAAACATCGATTCTCCTGCTCCTTTGATGCTGCATGATCTGCTGCGCTTTTCCTGCAACACATTTTTAAGCATTAACCTGTCCAGTCACATTCAGGGATGTGTGGAGAAGCACAATCTGAGCTTCCCAGTGTGCTGCCATTCACTGAGTCGTCCCCTGCCTGGTTCCTTGTCCCAATGTGCATCACCTCATATTTATCAGGGTGACATTCCATCTGCCATTGATCTGCCCATCTGACCATTCCATCTGCATCTTCCTGTAACTTAAGGCCTTCCTCCTCACTGCGAACCAACCAGTCAATCTTTATGTCAAACATACACTTACTTATCACATCTCCCCCACTCTCCACCTAGCCCCCTCCACATTCAGATCTATATTTTGTTATGAATAACACAGACAATAAGCGACACAGCACTGATCCCTGTGGTACACCAGGGAATACTGGTCTCCAGTCAAACAAACAGCCTTCTCCCACCACCCTCTGTCACCTGCCACTAAGACAATTTTCCTTGTAACTTGTCAAGTTATCCATCATATTGTGAGATTTTACTTTATTTTTCAGTTTCCCAGGTGGAAATTTGTCAAAGACCTTCCTACAAAACTATATAATCGTTCTCCTCAAACGAATTCAATCAAATCCATTGGATGTGACTTCCTTCTGATAAATTCATGATGATTATCCCTGATCAAACCTTGTGACTCTGATTGGAGTTCAATTTTCTCCTTCCCTATTTCTCCTGTAGTTTCCTTAACAGTGATCTAATACTCGCTCGTCTATAGTTCCCTGGTCTATCTCTCCCAACCTTACTGTGAAGTGGAATCATATGAGCAGTTCTCCAGTTCTCTGGCACCTCCCCTAAGGTCAGATTCTAATTAAAATATTCAGTCAGGGTTTTACCTCCTTCGACCCCAACAGCCGCCTGTAATACAACTCATTCAGACATGGAGATTGGTCCAAATTTGTACAAAACAAAACCTCAACTCCTTTCTCATGTTTTACATCAATCTGTTCAAGAGCTTTCCAGTCCATCTTCTTGAATTCTGTACCTGCCTCCTCCTTCTTCCAAGTAAAATAGATGTGAAGGTCTCATGTAACAATCCATCAGTGTTCTCCAGCTTGACACACAGATTGCCCCTTTGGTTTCTAATGGACACTAGCTGTTTGCTGATTATTCTGTTCTCCTTGTCCGTGTGGAATATCGTGGGATTCTCCCTTATCTCGCCTGCTTGTACTTATCCATGTACCTCTGTTTTTCAGTCCTTTCGATGTTTCTAAGATTCACCACAATCAACTCTCATTTTTTGAAACTCGAGATTACAGGCTGAGGTTCCCCATCAGACAATCGTGCCATTTTACGGATTAATCTGGATAATACCTTTTGCAGTTCCTCTGTAGTCAGTATATTCTTTCTTAGATTGGGACTCCGAACGATACACAATATTCTACGTTTAATCTCACCAACGCTCGATAGAACTGGTGCACGACATCCTCTATCTTCCAATTACATTCACATGAATGGAAACCTAATTTTTACTTTTCCATTTGCATGTGTACTTCCCAATACCTCTCGCTTTAATTTTTCTTAAGAACTTGCTGTGTGAGTTCTTTAAAAAAAGCTCATGAATATCCAACTGTACGTTATCCAATGGTTTTTCATTGCCGATGTCCACAAGAATCATCTTCAAACCACTCCAAATAATGTTTGCCACTTCTGGTTTTCCTTCCATCGGTACATTCTCACACTCCCCAGTTATGTTATTACTTTCTAAATATCTAGAATCATGTTTTTTATAATCGAGTCCAAAAGATACCTGACTGTGGATGACAAGATAACTGGTCTGTCGTTCACCATTCTCCAAATCCATCCTTTCTTAAACTGTTGGATAATATTTATAACCTTTGCCTTATCTAGATTGGCTAAATGCCTTTCGGGAATGTGTCAGAAAATAAAGTGAAAATCCGCGATGCAATCAACATGTCTATTGCTACTTTCTCTGAAATTCTTGTATGAAGTACATCTGATCTGTCAGATTTATAAATACTCAATCCAGCTTTCTTTTCAAAGATAACCCCAACACTGATAAGAATGACCTAAGACATTACTTACACAAGTCCCATGGTGACTTGGTATTTCTGGGAGTATTTCTGGACATTCTTCCATGAAGATAGACGCAAAGAAACTGTTTCTTTTCCCAGCGATTTCTCTGTTCTCTGCAATAAATTACCTTGTCTGCACACCAACTGTTCCACATTTGACCTTGTTTTTTTTTCATTGATTAATAGACGCTTTTTAGCAGTCTTTATGTTTTTCTTTCATTTGCACGCTTTTTCTCTTTTTGATTTAATTCTCAGTTTCTTGGTCATCCTTTGCTGCGTCCGACATTTCTATGAATCCACTGGCTTACTGCAACACTTGGCATTTTTCTAAGCTGCCTCCTTTCATCTAATAGGTAGATGAAGATGGGGTTGAAAGTGATAGTCAGAGAGGAAGGAGGGTGAAACAGACTGATAAGGAGGAAGGTGGACACATAGGAATGTTCAAAAGGGCGGTGCTGATTTGGAAGTTTGGAGTAGGATAAGGTGGGATTAGGGGAAATGGAGAAATGGGGAAATCCACTATGATCCCTGTGGTTGGAGGATCACAAGGCAGAAGAGAAGGCTTTCTTCCTCCAGGTTTCTGGTGGCTTGGATTTGGCGATGGAGCAGGCCCAGGATCCTCATGTACTTGGCAGAGTGGGAAGGGGAGTTAAAGTGCTCAGACACAAGATGATGGATTTATTCAATTGGTTGTCCTCGAGATATTCTCGAAAATGATCCACAAGTTGACCTCCTGCCTCGCCAAAGTAGAGAAGACCACATTGGGTTTAATGGATGCAGTAGATGAGGCAGTCTGTCTCACTTCGTCACCTATCAGTTTCAATCCCACCTTCATCTACCTATCACAAGCCCAGCTACCTCCCCCCTGCCGCACCCCCTTCCCATTAATTCTCAGCCCACTTGGCCCAGAAGCTTCATTCCTGATGAAGGGCTTCTGTCCGAAATATCGATTTATCTACTCTTAGTATGCTGCCTGACTGTGCTTTTCCAGCACCACACTCTTCGACTCTGATCTCCAGCATCTGTAGTCCCCACTTTCTCCTCACACCTTCATGGCTTGCATATCTCAGATTTATAACGGTTACTGCAAATAAAACAAAAACTATCATGTACTCAAACAGCATAAAAGAAAAACAATACATTGTGGTCACTGTTCCCAAAAGGTAATTTCCAGCAAAATTGTCAATGAGCTCTTCTGATCACTCAACACCAATTCCTAAATAACCTGGTCTCGAGCTCAGTGCTCGACATAATGTTCATGTAGACCATCTCACACCTGGTCACGAAATCCATTTTTCCCAGAATTAGCATTCAATTGGTTTAACACAGTTTAGATATAATGTAAACAGTACATTATTACTGCAGTATCCACAAATGTGTATATCTCATTTCCTGTTTTATAACATGTCCAGCATTTGTATTGCAGCTTTCACTTTAATATATAACTCCCATCAATGTTTGCTCCTCCTTGCTGTTTTTGCGCTCCACCTTACTAGATTCTGTGGAATCTGAGCTACGTGGGCTCTGGGGAGGTTAATGACAAAGATCATCTCGCCACATCATTTATGATCTTCTCCAACTTTAATTTCTCCAGATCTCCCGTTATGCTGATGGAGTAGAGAAGGACAATGATCTTCCAACAATGCTCTGTATTCGCCCAGCGAGCTGAGACAGCTCTAACCTGGGTGGGAACATTACTGCAGGCTGGTAAAATGTTGCTGCTGCTGTACAGGGTCTTAGTGAGATCACATCTGGAGTAGTGTGTACAGATTTAACCTCTTCTATGAAGAAAGGATGTTGTTATATAGGAGGCAGCTCAGAGATGGTTCCCTCAACTGATTCCTGCAATGAAGATGCTAGCTTATTACGAAAGGATGATGAGGTTGACGCAGTCGCCATTGGAGTTTAGAAAAGTAAAGGATGATCTAATTTCAACATAGATGGCAGAAGGAGTCAACAAGTGAAGAGAATTACACAGATAGTGGAGGAATCCATTCCGTTCTCCAGCCTGTTACACAGGAACAACAGGAGAATATTCAGGCCTTCGAACCTGTTACATCAAAGCAGGATGAGGCTATTCAGTGCCTGGAGCGTGATATTCATTTACAGAAGGAGGCCAATCAGCCACTCGAGCCTGTAACAGTCGGCTATGCTGCACCAGTATCCTGTTAAACAGCAATCGGATCAGTTCATTCAGCCTCCTCAAGTCTGTAACATAGGAACTGGAAGAGGTCACACAGTGACTTGATATTGTTACACTGGGAAAATAGGAGGCCATTCAGACTCAGGGAGCCGATTTCAAGGGAATTGGATAAGGATAAAAGAAATCTGACACTTCTTTCATGAGAAAGGAAGAGGTAATTCAGACATATGCCTGTTGATTAGGAACAAGAGAAGACCAATTACTCCCTCGGTCCCATCTCCAGGATACATGCGGAGACCATTCAGTGTCTCCACCTGTTATGGAGAAGTATGAGAAGACCCATCAGCCCCTCAAAATGTTACACAGCAACGGGAGGATTCCATAATCCCTCAACCCCCTAAATCATCATTGATAGAAGGTCATTCTGGCCTTGGAGACGCCAACATGGGAACACCAGAAAGAGGTCACCCCATCGATTTTGTACACCAGCAGAATGATGAGTCCAGTCAGCCACACATGCCTCAAACGGCAATTGGAGCAGATCTCTTAAAACCTTTTGCGCATTAAACAGGAATTCAAAGAAAAGGTAAACATTTTTGAAAGGGAAGAAATTATAATAACTGTATACATTTGGGCGGAAAACGTAACGATAAACTATTGTAATTTAAGACAATTATGAGAATCCACTGTTGAGGATATTTGCACAGTTAAACCACAATCCATTGGAGTCAACATGGTTTTACAAAGGACAAATCAAGTTTGAAGTGTTTGCTTGAGTTACTTAAAGATGTGACAAGAAAGGTGGACAGTAGGATTCCTGGAGATGGAATGTATCTGGTCTTCCTGAAGGCTTTGGATATGTCACTTCTCCAAAGAGTAATTGGTAAGATCAGACTACATGTGTTTAGGAGTAATTATTAGCTTGGATGGAGGATTGGTTATCCAACAAAATGGAGTCAGATGGAATAAATGTGTCATTTTCTTTTGGCAAATGCAATTTGTGGGGTGCCATTTGTTTCAGTTCTCATTTGCTATCGATGTTATTACTGTACTTGGTGGACGGGATAGAAAACAAAATGCCACATTTTCAGATGACACTAACATCGGTGGGAAATTACATCAGAATGATCATGCAAGAGATTTTAAAACATGTGGATAGGTTGGGTGAATGGGCCAACATTTGGCAAGGAAAGTTAAAGTGAATAAATATGGGGCTATTCAAGTTGGCCAGTATAAGAGAAAGACAAATTATTATCTAAATGGAGAGAAAGTTCAAAGTGTTTAGGTGCAGAGGGATCTGGGTGTCTGCTTGCATATCACAGAAAACCTGCCTGCGCATACTGCAAGTAATGAGAAATACATGCATAATTTCAGTGTTTATTTGTTAAAGGATAGAGTAGAAAGGTAGGGAGTGTTGGTGTAGCTATGCAAGGCATTAGTGAGGCTGCAACTGGAGTACAGTTTGGGTGTCCTGCCGGATGAGGTATTTGCACTGTAGGCAATTCAGAAGAGCTTCATTAGATTTATTCCATATTTGAAGTGTTTGTCTTATGAAGAGAAAATTAGCAGTTCAGGCCTATACTCTCGAGTTTATAAGAAAAAAAGGAGATCTCATTGAGGGCTGTAAGATGCTAAAAGTGATTGTAAGTGTCGTTGTGGAGTGGATGTTCTTCCCTGTGGCGCAACCTACAACAAGAGACAAGAGTTTTAGGATGGAGAGATAGCAGGAAAGTGGAACAGAGGCCGCGATGACATCAGCCATGATTGTATTAAATGACAGAGCAGGTTCGATGGGTTGGATTCCTCACAGATGCTCATTGTTCTTATTCAACCCTTCGACTGTGTTGCACAGGAATGGGGGGGCCTGGGTGTCATACCGGAAGCAGGCACTCTGGATAAATCAATTGTCAATCAGTTAGAGAGAATGTAACCAGTAGAGTCACACAGTGACCAGCGCTGGGTCCTCAACTATTTACAATCTATATCAATGATCAGGAGGATGAAACAGATATACAGATGCTGAGTTTGGTAATGTCGCTGGTGATAAGCAAGAGATTAAATTATCAAGCGAGGGTGGAGGGTCTACAGATAGATTCAGGGAGGTAAAGGCAATAGATAATAGTTTAGCAGGTGGAATTTAACATGATATAACCTGTCATTCCATTTATAGGAATAATGGAAGGCAGTATGTTACTGAAATGGAGAGGGATTACAGGACGTAATGATACTGTGTACTGGGGGGTCACTCAGATCCATTCAGACATGGGAGATTTTGCTCCATCCCTGATCATCAGCTCCCAGACACTCCAAGTGACCCCATTGCTCTCCGTACATATGGAATACTTTAATGTGGTTGATTGGTGGTGCGGCTGATGTTTTGAAACGTGCATCAAGGCGACGGCCTTTATCCAATATATATTAATTTATTTCGACCTGGACACCCGCTGACGATGGGAATGGCTGACTGCTTCTGAATGAAGAGGCCGTGACTGCTGCTAGGACAGTGGGTATTCACCAATATGATGTACTGTGCATTTGCACACTGCAACGTTAATAGAAAGAGAGCTCCTTCAGTTCCTCTAACTCTCCCCATTGACATGGGTACTCTGCAGATGCCATGTACACCATCAGGAATCCCACTATACTGGATACACCCGGCAGCTCCCTGCTGTGGGAGAAACAATGTAATACCTCATCCACCATATATATTCTCCATCACCGAATGGTGACACTGTTGTGGAGATACTGGGAAATGATGGATATGTCACCCAGTCCTGCCTGGAAAGTTCTGGATCATAGAAGCTGAATGAAACAGTGACCCTAACAGCCCCTGGCAGCACCATCCTCCCCCTGGTGTGAAGCTGCAGGTTATGTTGAAGGAGATGACACTGCTCTGTGACCAGCTCCTTGTTCAATCAGGGTCCCCTCACTCTCTGATTCTGGGTGAAGTGGAGCTTGGGAATCTGTTACTGGAAAACCCGGGATGGGTCCAGCAGATCCCTTTCCCCCAACACACTCACTGCGTGGTTTCAGAGCTTCACCTCTCTGCAGCCTCTGCTGCATTTGTTGTTCATGTGACCCAGATGCTGTAACTACAGTCCCCATGCTCCATCCAGAGTTGGGTCACCAAATCCTCAGATCTCCTTGAATGTCTGAGGCAGCTCACAGCACAACCTCCAGCAAACCATCCCCAACCCCTCCACTAACTTTTCAATAACAGGAGTCAGTCAGAAACCTCTCGGCTACAAGTGTTGTGGACGAGACCAGATTCCTGCAAAATATTTTAAGAAGGTCACTAAGACACAAACCTATCTTTATTTTAAACATAGATGTGAAGTGTGCTTTCCAGATATGTTGTGACTGGTCAAACCTCTCACAATTAAGTAAAATATAATCTATTCAAATGCTTTATTTAAAATCCAATCGAAGAAAAGAATATTTTTGGGTAGCTTATATGTTGGAACACTTACACAAACAATAGATACAGTACTTTCTTGGTTTACACTGCTTTGTCACAAAGATATGTTCAAATACAGATCCTTACAGCGGTTTTCCAATCCAGGAGAAAACAACATCAACAGAGATCTCAGAGAGAAAAGCAGCTGTGGATCATGTATTGGATCTTCCAACCCTTCTGGGATCCCCAAACAGCTCTGAATGCTGCAGATAAAAACAAAACGAGAAAACCTGGTCTGGGAGAGCTGGCCACTGCCCTTCCATTGTTACCAACCATTTAATGAAACCTAAAGTTCTCCTCAGTTCTTTACTTAAACTGTGTTCAAACAGCAGTTCTGCACCTCTGCCTTTATAACCTCCCTTCAAAAACAACCTAAGAGAACATAACCTCTTTACAGTGATAGTAAACTCACAACTCACCTTTAATAAAATGATCCATCAAGATACAAAAATGGGTTAATTTTAGACCTGCTAATCGTCCTCTATTAGTAGACTGAAATGCATATATATTACATTGACTCTGAGCATACAAATGTTCACAACTAGATTCGATTTTAGTCATTTTACTCCTGCCACAGAATGCCTTTGTCTTTCTTCATCCAAGTCTCCGCAACGTGTCAAATCTTAGGTTTCCCGCCCTATCAACTGTATAATTTCAAATTGAATGGCAGCAATAATAAGCTCAATCGAAAGAGTTTGGTATGCTTCTCCCTAAACTTCTTCAAAAACGTTAAGGGGTCACGATCAGCGATAAAGATTTGTCTCAGGTATGTTATTGGCAATTTAAATGCTGGAATGTTGTAACGCCACCAGCAATCTCACGGCCTCCTTCCTCATTGTGGAATAAATCTGTTGATGTTTCCACTGGACACTCCAACCACACGTTACATAATGGAGCACTTCTCATCTCTCCAATAGTCCCTCTGAATGAAGTAGCTCCTCATGTCTCAGCATCTTTATGCTATGCCTCTTAATGCTGTCAGCCCTTTACCTGCTACTCCTGGCCTATGCCAATAAACCTTACTCTCACAGGGATATATTCTAAGACGATCTCGCACATTCTTCTCAATCCCTCACAGAAACCAGACTTTGAATTTTGATCCAAATGATCACCATCAGCCATTTAAGCTTCTAATCTTGCCATTTTAACTCTCTGCTCTTCCGCACGAGTTCTCACGACTGCAGAAAGTGAATTGTTGAACTTCTCCAAAATAAGAACCTCTCTAAGAGTGTCATACCTTTGCTCTGTTTTTAATACCCTTACTCACCTTTCAAAATTACTTTGTTTGATCCTTTCAAACTGAATGTGCGTTTAACCAGGAACACTATTTTAGATTCCTGAAACACTGTCTGTCAGCTTCTGGCACAAGCTCAAATGCACTTCAGATGGCTTTCTTCACCTCCTCCTCCTCCTCAGACACCGCCTCCGATAGAGATGCAAATACCTATCAGCTTTGTTTGAATCAACTAAATCCACATGGTCACTGGGCACTGCATTTATTTAGCCGCTTTCTCAAATAAAATTTTAAACGCTTCCCTATTCTTCTCATCAAATTTAGATAATGCCTGGGTTTATTTAAACAGGTCTCCATCAGGCCTTTGGCTGCTATGGGGTTGCTCATCCTCACTATCCCCCTTACCCAGCCTACCATCTACCTTCATCTCGATCCGATATGGCAACTTTCGTCTCTAATTACTAACTTTTGAAGTTGAAACTCTCTGCTTTTCTTCTCTCTTTTTCTTTCTTTCTTCTTCATTTCCTTTTCTTTTATTTCTGCTTTTCATCATAATTCAAGCAGTTTCAATTCCTTCTCATGTTCAAGGCGCCTCATTTGAAATTGAATTCTAGCCATTTCCAAAGACTCTGATGGTGTTTCCACCAAATGTAATTGCCACGCTCTAGCTGTAATTATCTCTCATTTTCTCACAGACAATCGCAACCCCAACTCCAGCTTGTCTGCCAATTCCTACAGCTTTGCCTTCATTACCTTTTATAAAACCCCCAACTTCATTTCTTTCACACCCAGAGAACTCTTAATGACTGAAAGAATCTTTATACACAAAACACCATTTAAACCAGCCGAATTCAACATCCGGAACCAAAGACACAAACAACTACCATACACGACCTTTGAACCCAATAGTCTCTCGGTGCATACTCTCCAGTGCCTGCATGAGCTTATTCTGGATGCTCTTGTTTCCTCCCACAACCCAAAGATGTGCATGTCAGGTGAATTGGTCACGGTTAGTTGTTCATACTTTTCAGGGTTGTGTGGGTTAGGTGCCTTCGTCGGGGTAAATGTGTAATAATAGGATAGCGGAATGGGTCTGGGTAGGTTACTCCTCGGAGGCTCGGTGTGGACATGTTGGGTCGCATGGCCTGTTTGCACACTGTAGTGATTGTAATTCGAAACCCAATTTGGTATTATCGATTTCGAACCAGACAAGAGACCCCAGTTTGCTACAGACCAACCAGACTGACTCAAACTAATTTAAGAAGGTAGCTTGGATGCCAACCTTTCCTTATTTTAAAGGAAGATGTGAAGTGGGATTTCCAGATGTCATGCTACTCGTCAAACCACTCACCATTAAGCAAAACACAACATACTTAAAGACTCTAATGAAATTCCATACAAAATGAAGAGGAATTTAGAATGATTTAACTATTGGACACCATAACCGAATAATGGATACAGTACCTTCTACAAATGAACTGTTCCAATATACCAACATCCCATAAACACATCCCCTGGAAAAATGGAACATTCAGACATACATTCTTGCATACAGTTCTCCAATTCAGGAGGAAACAGCATCAAGTCAGGTTTCAGAGAGAGTAGCACCTGGGGATAAGTATTATAAACCCTAAAAGCGTCGTAAGTTATTTACTTGTGCCGTTTGAAGTAGGCAGTTTGGCCTTTAAGATCTCTTATTTAAAATAAGGAGAAAATAATCTTTTTGTTTAAAGTGACAGCATTGTCACACACTTTAGATCCCTGGCCCTTTATTTGAGGGACTTTCTCGATCGGAAGATCACCTGAGAGGACAAATACAGCTACAGACCAAGTTACAAGGATGTATCTCATAACTTCTGAAACACCCCTGTCCATGGACCATTACATGGGACATACCGTGAAGTGAACAACAGCCTGACACACACCATTTCACTGTTTCTAAGCTTCACAATGTCAGCACTCGATACACTAGAGAGCCATAAACAAAGGTCAGGGAAAGATACAGAGAGACAGAAAGATTCACATTAAAGACAGAAACAGACAATTAATTGACTGAAAAGATATTGTGGAAATATGGTGAAACAGACAGGGCAGTGGGACTAATTGGAGAAGTGAGATCTTCGAGTGTAAACTAACAAGAATGAGAACATTGAATAAAGGCATTGTCAGATCAGCGGAAATGGTTTGTTACATCAAATTCTCAATCTGCTTGACAGAACACCACAAACAAAATCAACTGGGACAAGATGACAGCCCAGCATGGAGACCTGTGCAGACCATGCTAGTGTGTTGCTCAGTAAACTGCACTATCTGCCCAGCATGGAGAGTATTGCAAATTTACTGTCAGATGTTAACTATACTCGCATTAGCTTACTACATGGTCGACAATGAGAAGGTTTGCTGTGTGTGTGTTCATCAGAGACTGAGGGAGAGTGCGTGCGCGATTGGCGTGGTTAAATGTGAAACTTATCGTTTGAGAAGGAATGCACATGGAGGAAATTATTTTAAATACGAACAACTGGCAGGATTTTTGTTAATCGACAGAGAGAGAACGAGAGAAGTTTCATGGACAGATGAGATAAAGTGTTTGAGAATGTCAAAATAAAGGTATTGCCAGACAAAACAGCAATATATATCGGCGTGCACATGAATGACAGATGGATGGGAGTTTGGTGTGAGTTCGAATCAGATTTGCTTCAGCATGTTTGAAGCCGGGAGAGTCAGTAGCAGATTATTGGCTTCCTTAAGACTGTATTTCACAGCTCAAGTATCAAACAGCAGATGGAATAAACCAGTGAGATATATTCGGGAGTGGTGAGCATTTCAAGTTAGAAATGGTCAGGGTGTGTTGTCATGAATCAGCTCATGTTCAAAGGGATCTCCCACAGTTGTGACTTGTCTGCTTCAGTCGCAGATATTGGCCAGGGATGGGATTGAAACAGTGGAAGGAAGTGGAGTTTGGAACCAGAACAGTAGAGAGTGACCTCCCTGCTCTTAATATTTAAATAACAAAGGCAATGATACAATAAATTGTAGGTCTCCGATGAAACTGAGTAGGTCAACATAGAGAGCAGAGAGGGAGACAGTAATTGAACACATTCATTGATGTAGTTAGTAGTGGTCTGTAGAGTGATATATGAATTGAGAGTTTCAACAGGAAAATAATAGTGACAAGAAATGTAAACTATATAAAAGAACAGTAATAGAGTCATAACCGGTTTATAGAACAAAAAAATCTGGACGTTGACAGTTACCAGGAACACCAACGATAGCCAGGGAAGGACAATAAAAATATTGTATAATGAGAACAGCATAATAGATCCGCAATGATAATGGCCACCAATAAAATGCAGAAAGACGCCGAACATAACTGGATAAACTCCTATCTATTTTTGGAACATTCCAGTCTATTGTTCTCAGATTCTGATCTCTCCGCTCCCTCTCTAAATTTGCTGATCCCTATCAGTGCTGTCGGTGCTGCTCCCGCTCAAGTTATGGGATAACACATTGAATGGCGCCCATTTATCATTAAAAGATGGAAACCCTCCACTGGGATGATGAGCATCCATGGAGATTGGCACTAATCACAGTCACTGAACAAACACTGGGGAACTGAGCAAAGGCTACAACAACGGATGAATGGGCTCCACACAACAATCAACAGACAGCAGTGTTCCCTCCCAGTTCTGGAACACTCCAGTGGTCCAGGACATTCAACCTCGGACCTTCTGGTGACCATCCTTCAAGATGGGACTTCGAGACAGGCAGCAGCGAACAGTTGCCGAGCAGAGGCTGATAGCTCATTTCAGTACCCATAGGGAGAGCCTCAACCGGGACCTTGAGTTCATGTCACATTACAGATGACCACCATTGCACTATACACACACACACACACACAAACACACACACACACACACACACACACACACACACACTCACACACACACACACACACACACACACACACACACACACACACACACACACAGGCACTCCTATACACGCACATACATACGGACACAAATGTACACAGACACGCACACAGACACTCACACACAAACTTACAGACACCCACACTCACACAGGCATCCGATCAGAGACTTTGACCAGTCGACACTCATGCACATAGCTATACACTCTCTCTCACTGATACTCAACTCCCCCCACCCAGACACGCATACATTCCCACATTCACACATGCACCCCCTCACAGACTTAAGACACTCTACATCACTATACACACAAATACACTCCCTCTCACACTCACAACCCCCAACCAAGACAAACCAAAAGAAGACAATGACCCACATGCACACATATATTTTATGAGATGAATTTGTACTTGCAGAGTTACATTGTACTTTGCTCAAAAACTGCATTAATTCATGTAAAGCTCTGAGCTCAAAAACTGCATTAATTCATGTAAAACTCTGTTATCTCACCTTTCAGATTAGAATCAATCTAAGCATCACAGTATTGACAGAGATCACAGGGGGCGAACACCTTCAACATATTGTCGAGCTATCACTCATTGTTACAGCTAACCTGAGAATGCAACTTTAAAAGAAAAAGGTTTTGTAATTTACACATGAATGAAATGAAACTATCATGGTATTCAAACAGATGAAAGACTCAACAGACAATCAAGGTATTTTTCAATGTCTAATTTCCGTTACATCACACTGTAAATTTTTGCAATAAATTCTGTGCCCGAGAAGTGTGTCCTCCACTGTCACCTGATGAAGGAGCGTCGCTCCGAAAGCTAATGTGCTTCCAATTAAACCTGTTGTACTATAACCTGGTGTTGTGTGATTTTTAACTTTGTACACCCCAGGCCAACACCGGCATCTCCAAATCATGACTAAACAAACAGGCTCAGTTAACCAGTTCCACACATCACTTTTCATATCACTATAAAAGGGAACATTTACCGGAATGGATGAGGGTTGCTGAGGGATGGACCATAAATCTTTAAATCTTTTAATTTTTTTTAAACTTGTATATGAAAGTATTAACAGGACACTGCAGGGGTCTATGTATGTTCCCCTCTGTTTATGAAAGGAAGCAATTATAAAATAACAGATCGGTTACATTAAAAAAAATTAGGTGGGCAAGTTTCTAGATACCTTAACTCAAAGTATAATACTTATTCACCAGTGTGAGGCTCCTCCTGGTTTTAGGTGCCCTGTTATCAAATTCTTTCATAACCTTGCGACAGAGAATTGAGATTATTGGTCAGCAACTGGCCGAAGCAATTCTGTCCCTATGGACCTCTTACAAAGGGATAAGAGAAGGCCATTCAGCCCATATTAGCCTGTTGCTACTTGAAAAGTTAGAAATCTAGAATATTGGCACATTTTGCCAACAGAATCGTTCAAAATGAAGAGATGTGTCGCTGCTGCTCTATGAAGTGCTACTGAGAGGCCACCTGGAGTACATTGTGTTGTTTGTGTTTCTGGTAAGGAATGGACCTCCATCAGATACAGTTTAACGGCTGCTCGTAATCCACGGGTTACTGTGTCATTTAATGTCTCGTGTCTGTTACACAAGGACAGGAGAGGAGGCCATTCAGCCTTTCCAGTCTCTTTCAGAGGGCCACAAGGAGCCCATTCAGCCTCTCGAGCCTGTTCCAGAGGGGGAAGTGTTTCTTTAACTTCCTGTTACACATAAATATTAGTTTTAAATTAGTTGTGGAATAGGAAATGCCTGATGTAAACATTAAAGTTCTAACTTTGAACAAGGCCAGTTTTGAAAGTGTAAGGCGAGCCCTGTGAAAGGCTGATTGGAATACCCTATTCACAGGTAAAGGGATGGTTGGAAAACGCAAGGCCATCAAAACGTGGTTTCAAGAGAGTCCAGAGCCAACGTGTTCCTATTAGTGAGAGGGGCAAGGCTGGTGGGTGCAGGGAGTGCTGGATGCCTTGATATATTGATGCTCTGATCAAGATAAGGCAGGAGGCATATCTCAGGTAAACAGAGTTGAGATCAATTGAAACCCGAGAGGTGTGTAAGGACAACAAGTGTATAGTAAATGGGGAAATCGGGCCAGAAAAATGTGGACATGAGATGGCTTTAGAAATCGAGTTAACGAGGCATTGAAGAAATGCTACAAATCCTTTCATGGCAAAAGATTAACTCGGGAGAGAATAGGACCCCTTAAAGATCAGTAAGACTACCTATGTGTGGAACCACAGGAGATTGGAGGGATACTAAATCAGTAGTTCTCCTCAGAATCTAATGTGGAGGAGGTTACAAGAGCGAGAGAATGAAGAAATATATAGTGATACCTTGAAAAGTGTCTATATTACAAGGAGGTGTTGGACATTTTAAAACATATAAAGGTGAACAAATCCCTGGGTCCTGAGCAGTTGTATCCCAGATGTTTGTGGGAAGCTAGGAAAGAGATTACTCAGCATTTTGCTGACACGTTTGTAACATTGATTTTCACAGGCGAGGTGTCAAAAGACTGGAGGGCTGATAACATAGTGTCATTATTTAAGAAAACATGGTAGACCGGTTAGCAAGGTTAGACTGCCTGGAATCCAGGGAGAGCTCGCCATTTAGATCCAAAATTTTCTTGAATATCGGCGACAGGGCGTGACAGTGACATTTGTTCATTAAACTTGGAGGTCTGTGACCAGTGGCGTGCCACAAAGATCAATAGGGGGTCCACTGCCTTTTGTCAATTATACAAATCATTTACATTTGAGTATATGAAGTATGGGCAAAAAGGTTGTAGATAATAACAAATTGGTTGGTTTAGTCGACAGTGAAGAATATCTCTCAGACGATAATGGGACTTTGCTTAGGTGAACCGAGGAGTGGCAGATGGAGTTTATTTTAGTTAAATGTGATGCGTTGCATTTTGGAAAGACAAATTAAGGCAGGTCATATAGTTAGGGTCCTGTCGAAAGCTGCCAATCAAGGAGAACTCCGTAGAAAGTATCGAATCCCTGCATTGAGGAAACAGGCTATTCGACCCATGGAGGCCACACCGAACCTCTAAACAGTATCCCACTGGACAAACCCAGACCCTATCCCTCTGAGCCTGCATTTCCCATAACTAATCCACCTCGCCTACACATCCCTGGGTACTTTACTCAATTTAGCATGGCCAATCTACCCTTATCTGTATATCTTTATCCTGTGGGAGGAAAACATAACATCTGGAGGAAACTCATGCAGACACGGGGAGAATGTGCAAACTCCACACAGGCAGTCATTCAAGAATAGAATTAAAACCAGAGCGCTGTTCTCTGAAGCAGCAATGCTCGTCACTGAGCTATTGTGTCACCTCGTGGTGCAAGTTCTCTGTTCCTTGAAAGTGCCGTCACAGGTAGACAGTGTAGTGAAGAAGGCACTTGGTGATCTTCCCTTTACTGGTGCGTGCTTTGAGTCTAAGCGTTTGCATGACAAAATCTGTACAGGACATTAGTTTGGCCACTTTTGTAATATTGCCTTTAATCCTGGTCTCCCTGCTGTCGGAACGATGTGTCAAATTTGAAAGGGTGCAGAAGAGCTTTAAAAGAATGTTGCAGGTGTTGGAGAGTTAGAGTCACAGGGAGAGTTTGAATAGGCTGGGGCTATTTTGAAGTGTTGAGGCTTAGGGGTGACCTTAAAGAGGTTCATAAAATCATGAGGGGCAAAGATAAGGCAAACAATCCACGTATTTTAACCAGGATAGGCGAGTCCAAAATTAGAAGACAAAGATTTAAGGTGAGAAGGAAAGATGAAAAAAGGGACGTGAGGGACAACATTTTCACACAGAGACTGCTGTGTGTATGGGTCGAGCAGCCAAAAGCGGTGGTGGAGGCAGGTACAGTTACACCATTTGAAAGGCATTTGGATGGATACATGCATGGGAAGTGTTTAGAGGGAGAAGGGCCAAGTGTTGGCAAGGGGGACGAGATTTATTTAGGTTATTTATTCGGTATGGACGATCAGACTGAAAGGTATTTTTACGTGCTGTACATCTCTTAGACTCTATTGACTCTTGAGTGTACAACACAGGAACAGGAGGTGGCTATTCAGCTTGTGAATTCTGTCAGTCAGCTTGTTTGCTCAATTACTGACAGTCAAATACAAAAATACATCATTCAGATTTTGATGGTATTTCACAGAAACAGGAGAAAGGTTTTTATTCAAGAGAAGCTGTAAGTAATGTGAAGAGGCCATTCAGGCCCTCAACTCCATTCCACAGGAGCAGCAGGTGAGCACAGAGATATTGGAGCCTGTTACTCAGTAACAGGAGGAGGACATTTACTTTCTCAAACCTTGGATCAGGAGGCAGTCACTCAGCTGCCCAAGATTGGGACACATAACAGGACGCAGTCATTCAACTGCTTGAGATTGGGGCACAGGGAAAGGTGGGAGTCACTCAGAGCTCGAGACTGGGACACAGGAACAGGAGGCAGTTACTCAATTGCTTGAGACTATGACACTGGAACAGGGCGCAGTCATTGAACTGCTTGAGACTGGGACACGGGGACAGGAGGGAGTCACTCAGAGCTCAAAACTGGGGCACAGGGAAATCTGGAGGTGAGTGAGGCCCCAGCATCCTATTATGCAAGGACAGCAGGAGGTGACTCACTCCCCACCAGTATGGGGCACTGGGAGAGAAGGGGAATTTGCTTGGAACAAACTGAAATATATGAGTTGCATTAGTGGTCCATTCAATCCTGCCCCACTATTCACTAAGACCACGGCTGATCTGATGGTGATTCCCTCATTCCATTTTACGGAGACCCCCTCTCTGCAGCCTCTGCTCCGTTTCTCGGTCATGTTGTAGACTCAGATGCTGCAACAACACTCACCATGACTCATCCAGAAGGATGGGTCTAACAGGATGAGTCAGGATTTGAGGGGTCCAATCACAAGAATGAAAACTCAAAATAAAGGCATGGCCAGATGTTTAGTACTCTCACATTCGCAATCCAACTCACATAACCAGCCCATCCATTATATTTTCAGGATGGAGCACTGTGTAGATCCGGTTAGTGTACTGCTGAATGCAACCCAGCAATATCCAGAATGGAACTCTGTGCAACCCACACCAAACTTGATCTCTAATCCTGGGCTAAATGTCCAGCGAGGGGAGCTGTGCAGACCGCACTGGTTCATTCGTATATAAACCTAGGCTGTTGCATTGTTCGGTAACACTGTGTTAGATCACTGCCCAGTGTGGGGAAGCATGTAACCAATGCTGAAAGTGACAGGATGTGCAGCTCCCATCCCTTTACAGCTCCATATCTCCACTGTAACTTGACAAGGTGTGCTGCGAATGTGAAAATCACTGCGAGGAAGAGATGCAAATGGAAACAATTTAAATACCAATAGTTCTGATTAAGGCGCATATCACTCTAGTATTTAAAGTTGAAATAACTGAGATAATGTCCAATGAGGTTTTGTGAATGGTGCAAAGAAGTAAGAGGGGGTTGGTGATGTAATAGTGGTTGCACTATAAACCTCCAAATAATCAATGGGAAATAGAGGAACAAGTATGCAGGGAGACTGGCGAGACTTGCAGGAGCAATAGGGTTGTCATAATAGGTTATTTTAATTTTGCTAACATAGACTGGGACTTCCCGAGGGTTAAGAACTTAGATGGAACGTAATTTGTTAAGTATGTTCAGGAGAGCTTCCACAAGCAGCATGTACTCGGGAAGTGATTGGAGCTGTATTGAATATAAAATAGTTATGGTAGGGACAAAATTGGTCCACAGATTCAAGTTCTAAATTGGGGCAAGGCGTATTTTGTTGGAATTAGACAGTGGATTGCAGGGGATGATTGGAGTAGTTTGTATCGAGGTAAAAGGATCCCGGGCAAGTAGGAGGGCTTCAAAAGTGAGATAGCTCGAGGTTCCTGTGAGAGTGAAAGGAAAGTGAGGCTGGAAGAGACAACTCTGGATAACAAGAGATATTGAGGTTCTGACCAGAAAAAAAGGAGGTGTGGCTCAGGTACAGGCAACTGGGACCAAGGGAATCCCTGGAGGTACACAGGGGATAAAGGAGTTTACTGAAGAAGGAAATCAGCAAGGCGAAAAGGGGGTATGAGATAGCCTTGGCTGAGCAGAATAATGTGAATCCAAATTCAGTATAGGAAAGAAAAAGAACAACTAGAGAGAGATAGGACACCTTAAAATCCAAAATGGGCATGCATGTGTAAAATCTCAAGAGATGGGTGAGGTCCTCAATTTCCCCTGTGTGTTTATCATGAAGAAAGACATGAAGACCTGTGACCTTTGTGAGGTTAGTTGGCATATCTTGGTACAGTCCATATCACAGTCGAGGTGCTGATGGACTTTTTAGAATGCATAAAGTCAGATAAACCTCTTGGTCCTGACCAGATATATCTAGAGCACTGCAAGAAGCGAGAGAAGACAGTTCAGGGGCCAATGTCCCGGAAGACTGGGGGTGGGGAGGTGGCGGGGTGTAACAAATGTGCCCTTATTCAAGAATGGCTGCAAAGAAAAGCCTGGGAAATATAGACCAGTAAGCTTCACATCTGTTTCGGAAACCACTTGAGAAGGTTCGGAGATAGAAGATATGCATGCATTTGGGAAGAAACAGTTTGACTTGGAGCAGTCAGCATAGCTTTGTGCGTGGCAGTACATGCCTGATAAATTTTCTTCGAGTTTTTGAGGAAGTGACCAGGAAGGTTGACAAGGGCAGGGTGGTGGACATAGTCTATATAAAATTCAGTAGGGCCTTTGATAAGGTTCCACATGGTAGGCTGCTCTGGAAGGTTAGATCGCATGGACTCCAATGTAAACTGGCATATTGGTGACACAGTTGGCTTGAAGTTATGAAGCAAATGGCTATGGTGGAGGGATGCTTGTCGGACTGGAGGTATGTGAATAGTGGAGTGCCTCAGTGGTCGGTCCTGGGCCCATTGCTGTTTGTTATCTCTCCCAATGATTTGGACCAGAGTGCACAATGCAAGGTTAGTAAGTTTGCAGATGACTCTAAATTAGGAGGCATTATTTATAGTGAGGAACATTATCAGAAATTGCAGCAGTACCTTGGTCAGCTGAGGAAGTGGGCTGAGAAATAGCAAATGGCGTTTAATATAGATAAGTGGGACATCTTGTATTTTGGATTGCCAAATCGAGGTATGAGTTTAATGATGAATGAGAGGGCCTTAAGGTGTGTAGTGGAACAAAAGGACGTTGGAGATCAGATGCACGGTTGCCTGAAATTTGAGTCACAGATACACAGGACAGTGAAGAATGCTGTGACTAGTGGACACTGGCCTTCATCAGCACATTGAGTATAGACGTTGGGACATTATGTTGCAGTTGTACAGGATGTTGGTAAGGCTGCAGTTGGAGTATTGTGTTCAGTTTTGTTCATCTTGCTCTAGAAAGGATATTATTGAACGAGAAAGAGCGTAGAAGAAATTTACAAAGATGTTTCGTGGGCTAATCGCTCTAAGTTATAGGCAGAGGTTGAACAGGTTAGAACTTATTTCTTTACAGCGTAGGAAACTGAGAGGGTTCTTATCGAAGTATAGCTCTTATAAAATCATGAGAGGTGTGCATGGGGTGAATACTTCGAATTTTTTCCTAAGGTTGGGGAATCGAGGACTGGAGGACATCCATGAATGTTTGGAAAGGAAAATAAATGTAATGAGGAACCTGAGGGGCAACGTTTTTCCACAGAGTGTGGTATGCATATAGACTGAGCTGCCAGTGGAAGTGGTTGAGGTGGGTACAATAACAACATTGAAAAGACATTTGGACAAATACACAGATAGGAAAGGATTAGAGGGATACAGAGCAAGGGCAGGGAAATGGGGTGAGTGTGGATGGACATTTTGGTTGGCATGGACCAGCTGGGCCAAATGGCCAGCCATACTGACAGTCTCGTGCAGTATGACTGTAAATGAGTGTGTTTTGTAGTGGAGGCAGAGTGGGGGAGACTGAAAAAAAAATGTCATGGAAGGATATGTTCACAGGTTTCAGAATGCTGAAATGAAGACATTTCGATAGGATCATGCAACATGGGTCAGTATTATGAAGAATTATAAGTGAATGGGATATTGCTGTGTGTTCAGACGATGGAGAATTTTGGATGAGCATTTGTTCTACAGTTTTGTAACTGCAGAGTCTTCGCCTCACTGGGCTGAATCTAACAAAAAAACTGTCTCAGTGACATTTTCAATGAGTGTGACAGAGGGGTTGTCTGTACAAGGCCGAGCTAGTTGCCTGGAGCTATCTTATCGAACTCACCTCATTAACTACCCACCCCACTCCATGGTGACCCTCTCATTCAACGCCAGTCCGATTCTCCCACCCATCATGACTGGAGGTAATCAAAGTCGCCCGGATGCCTTTGGATTTTTCCGTTATCCCTGACACTGGTGCCATCTTTATACGCTGAAAATGTGTTGTTGGAAAGATGTTTTGCCGTCTTTATAAGGCCAATGGGCACACGGTTGCGCTTTCTCAGTTTGGAGCTGACCTGCACATTTTCCTCAAGCATGGCAGCTAAGGGGAATTACACCACTGTTTGTCGGCAGCAGCACGGAGGTCCTGGTGGATGGTCTAGTACAAAAGGGAACCATTCTCTTCCCAGAGGGATCACACTACCAGACCCACCGAGCCTGGTCTGAGCTCGCCACCCACCTCAGTGCAGCATTTGCGGTCTGAAGAAATGTCCAGCAAAACAGGATAAACATCAATAACCTTCCCCACTCTGTCAGGATAAGGGTCACCGTATTCTCTCTGCTCCCTCACACTCACTGTATGTCTGTTATAGCACCGACCCCCGAACAAGGCTCATGATCCACCACTCTCACTATTTCATACAACCACTTCCCTCTCTTTCTCTCTTGCCTTTCTAAAGCACCCCCACCCCCCACATGGTTATAGAATATTCTGGAGAATGCCAATTATGGAATGTTCCAGATAATGTTCCAACTTATTCCCAGTTTCAGGTAAGCGGCTGTGCCCCAGTGTGTAACACGTAAGAGGATGGAGTAGAGATGTACGTTTTTCAAATCACGCACAATTAAAATCCATCATTAGGATTCAGAACTTTAAATATGCTCCAACATTCGATACATTCGGGGGTGATCTGATGGTTTTCTCAGCTCCATGTTACAGAAACTTTCAGTCATTCAACCTCCAGGTTCCTCTTACCAAGCAGATGATTCTCAGACACCTTTTACCCCAGGTTTCTTCGAGCATGTGTTCAGAAGGCATTTCTCATTGGACCGGACTCTCCTTACTATATTTTTAATCTGCATTATAAATTCATGCAACAGTCAGCATGCTTTCCACAGACCAATCAAAAACATGCACTTATTTTGTGGTTATGCAAGGTTTGCGAAGGTTTGTAGCTCGGGTTGAGGTTTAGGGTGTAGATGTGCTCGCTGAGCAGTAGGTTTGATATCATTACATTTCATTACCTGGCTAGGTCACATCATCAGTGACGACCACCAAGTGAAGCGAAGCTGTTGTCTCCTGCTTTCTATTTATATCTTTCTCCTGGATGGGGTTCCTGGGGTTTGTGGTGACGTCATTTCCTGTTCATTTTCTGAGGGGTTGACAGATAGCATCGAGGTCTATGTGTTTGTTTATGGCGTTGTGGTTGGAGTGCCAGTCCTCTGGGAATTCTCTGGCATGTCTTTGCTTAGCCTGTCCCAGGATAGATGTGTTGTCCCAGTCGAAATGGTGTTTATTTTTCACCTGTTTGTAGGTCTACGGGAGCGAGGGTCGTGTCTGTCTTTTGGCTCGCTGGTGTTCGTGTATCCTGGTGGCTAACTTTCTTCCTTGTTGTCCTACGTAGTGTTTGTGGCAGTCCTTGAATGGAATTTTGTAGATGACGTTGGTTTTGTCCATGGGTTGTACTGGGTCTTTTAGGTTTGTTAGTTTTTGTTTGAGAGTGTTGGTGGGTTTGTGTGCTACTAGGATTCCGAGGGGACTTAGTAGTCTGGCTGTCATTTCTGAAACTTCTTTGATGTGTTGTCAGGTGGTTAGGGTTTCTGGCTGTGTTATGGTTATCGATATCCAATCACAATTAGTCATTCTGGTTATTTCACTTGCTCACCTTATTTTATTCAGCCAAAGACAGCTTCCAGACACTTGCCTCATTATAAGATACAATTTCTAACAGAGAACATTATTATCTCAAATATACCTTTTTCCTTGTCATTAAAATTTCTCTTGCCCTTTGTCTGTGACTGATTCTGTTTGTAACAGTTACACAGTCTCCCACTCAGGTGGCTGGATGGTTGGTTTGTGATGTAGAGGGAGGCCACCAGCGCAGGTTCAATTCCCCACACTGACAGAGGTTACCATGAAGGGGATTCTCGCTCAACCTCACTCCATCACCCGTGTGGTGACATTCAACATAAACCACCATGAGTGGTCTCTCTAGTGAGAGTTATTTGGGAGCATTTTAATTTTTTAACAAAATTTTTTCTTCAAAAATATATTTTATTATTATATTAAACCAATAACAAAACAACTCAAATAACTGAACAAAATTACACCCATGAGCATGTATAGACAAAAGAAGTTAACGTCTCTAAACGGACAGAAAAAACCCCAAAAATAAACAATAAATAATAAATAAATAATACAGCTCAGTATTACAAAATGATAGCTCTCGTTCTTCGAGAGCATAAACTGATACAGATTCATACGTTCATAATTCTTCACATGTGATTCATTAGACACTATCATCATGGCTATACGAAAGCCCTTTTTAGAGTGGCAGCTGAGGCTGTATCGCGGTAATCCAATAAGGGATGCCGTTTTTCACATAAATCTCTACTTTTTGGTGCATCATATGTCCAAAGGGATGTTCACCATGACGTGTTTACAACGACCCAACAGACCCGGGGGGTTTTCACACATCCAACACCACAGAATATTATTTCCTGGCACAGGAAGTATGAGGGAGATCCTAAACGAGTTTTGTGCATCAGTATTTACTGTGGAAAAGGATATGGAAGATATAAAATGTAGGGAAATAGATGGTGACACTTTGCAAAATGTCCATATTACAGAGGAGGAAGTGCTGGATGTCTTGAAATGGGTAAAAGTGGATAAATCCCCAGGACCTGATCAGGTGTACCCTAGAACTCTGTGGGAAGCTAGAGAAGTGATTGCTGGGCATCTTGCTGAGATATTTGCAATATGGATAGTCACAGGTGAGCTGTCAGAAGACTGGAGGTTGGCTAACGTTGTGCTCTTGTTTAAGAAGGGTGTTAAGGACAAGCCAGGGAAGTATAGATCAGTGATCCTGACGTTGGCAGTGGGAAAGTTATTGGAGGTAATCTGGAGGGACAGGATGTGCATGTATTTGGAAAGGCAAGGACTGATTAGGGATAATCAACATGGATTTGTGCGTGAGAAATCATATCTCACAAACTTGATTGAGTTTCTTGAGGAAGTAACAAGGAGGATTGATGAGGGGTAAGTGTGATCTGTCTGGACTTCAGTAAGGGTTTTGATAAGGTTCCCCATGGGAGATTGAATGGCATTGTCAGATCTCATAGAACACAGAGAGAACTAACCATTTGGATACAGAACTGACTCAAAGGTAGAAATCCAGAGTGTGGTGGTGGAGGGTTGTTTTTCAGACTGGAGGCCTGTGAATAGTGCAGTGCCTCAAGGATCTGTGCTGGCTTCACTACTTTTTGTCATTTACATAAATTATTTGGATGTGAGCATAAGAGTTACAGTTAATAAGTTTGCAGATGACACCAAAATTGGAGGACTTGTTGGGCTGAAGGGCCTATTTCTACACTGTAAGTAATCTAATCTAAACACTCAATGAACTAACTAGTCTTAAGAATAAAGGGATGCATTCGCTCATATTTCGAATCTGTTATATAGCTTTTAATCTTAATCAATAAATCTATTGCTTCATGGTCAGAAATGGTAATATTCCTAATTGTGCACCGAATCTAAGATTGTTGCAGGGATGGGGAAATATCAACCCTCGTGTGGCATTTCTGCAGGTTAAAGAAGAAAATAAAATCCCTACTTGTGATGCGGATCTGACTCCAGACATTCACCAACTCTAGTTCTGCACAAAAATCCACTTATTGCTTACATCATAACGAGGGTTTTGGGGCACATTTGGCCATTCTGTCCACTGTGGGGTCCATAAGACAGTTGAAATCTTCTCCAACAATGTGCCACGATGCAAGATAACTGACTTTCTAAAATGCATCGATCAGGATTTTAAGAGGGTGCGCCGGTGGGGGTGGGGGTGGGGGTGTCAATAAACATTCAAAATACTGTTTTATTTACCATAGTTCAAGGCTTTGGGTATTATGAGCCTCCCGTGAGTGTCAAATGCAATGTAATAGGGTAAATGGAAGATTATTTTTATCCGTTAAGGCTTCTCCGCTACTCGTAGTATTGAAAGAGGAGAAATAAACCCGATCAAGCCCGACCTACTGTAATGTCAAATCTTCCTTGTCATCAAGGTGCATCTCCTGCAATAGGGCAACATCCACCCTCTCTTTTTAAGACTTGAAAGTACATTTTTTTCTCTTTTCCGGCCAATGGCTCACCTTAATGCTCCCAGTGCACCATTTCAGCACATCATTACTCAGAACACACTGTAGCAACATTTGAACTCGAGAGAGGAAGAACTCGAAATACGGATCATTAATAAACAAAGTCTTATAGAGCTTAAAAACTACACAAACTAAAACTACTGCAACTGCAACTCTCAAAACTTTCCGAAACTAAACATTTTAAGTGAATGGCTGGGATGGAGTGGGTTAGGGAACCACTTTGCCCGTGCTGTGATGCAGAACCCAACAAAGCAGAACTTCCAGATCGCTACTATATTGGAATTCCCCTTAGCATTTTATCGATATTATCATTTCATTTTGCATTATATTCGTGGATGTTCTGGAGCAGTGAGATTTTGTACCACTGTCAGCATTTCCCCAACACTGCACTTTCCTGCCATTCCCCGATAATCCTTGACTCCGTTATTATTTATGAACCTTCTGTCCATGCCACAAGCATATTCAATATCTCTACCTCCAATGATCGGCAAGGAAGAGAGTTCCAAATACTCTCACCATTGAGAAAACAAAAATTAACCTCACCTGTGTGTGAGAAAATTTTTGCCTCCTTACCTGAGAAAGGATATAATTAATTTGGAAGCAGTTTGGAGATGTTTCACTTCATGTTTTCCAAGGATGAGGGTCTTATATTGTGAAGGCTTTAACAGGTTACTCTTGGAATGAGAGGTAATCTTATTGAAACATACCAAACCTAGAGGAGAGTGATCAGATAGATACCCACTGGGTGTTTGTATAGTCCAAACTTCTTGTTGTTTTTAATAGAATCTCTACAGTGTGGAAGCAGGACATTCAGTCCATCAAGTCCACATTGACCTTCGGAACAGTATTCCAAAACCACCCCTCCCAACCCCCGGACCTGCCCCTCCCTATCTATCCATGTAACACTGCATTTCCCCTGACTAACCTACACATCCCTGGGCACTGTCGGCAATTTAGCATGGTCGATCCGCTCTAAACTGCATATCTTTGGACTTTGGGAGGAAACTGGAACACTGGGAGTAAACCCACACAGAGATGGGGAGAATGTTCAAATTCCACACAGAGGGTTGCCCGAGGTTGGAATTGAACGTAGCTACTTGTTGATGGGAGGTAGCAGTGCTAATCACAGATCCACCATCCACATCCGTTCTTACAATTAGTTAGAACATAGAACATAGAACATAGAACATAGAACATAGAACAATACAGCACAGAACAGGCCCTTCGGCCCACGATGTTGTGCCGAACTTCTATCCTAGATTAAGCACCCATCCATGTACCTATCCAAATGCCGCTTAAAGGTCGCCAATGAATCTGACTCTACCACTCCCACGGGCAGCGCATTCCATGCCCCCACCACTCTCTGGGTAAAGAACCCACCCCTGACATCTCCCCTATACCTTCCACCCTTCATCTTAAAATTATGTCCCCTTGTAACACTCTGTTGTACCCGGGGAAAAAGTTTCTGACTGTCTACTCTATCTATTCCTCTGATCATCTTATAAACCTCTATCAAGTCACCCCTCATCCTTCGCCGTTCCAACGAGAAAAGGCCGAGAACTCTCAACCTATCCTCGTACGACCTACACTCCATTCCAGGCAACATCCTGGTAAATCTTCTCTGCACCCTCTCCAAAGCTTCCACATCTTTCCTAAAGTGAGGCGACCAGAACTGCACACAGTACTCCAAATGTGGCCTAACCAAAGTCCTGTACAGCTGCAACATCACTTCACGACTCTTGAATTCAATCCCTCTGCTAATGAACGATAACACTCCATAGGCCTTCTTACAAACTCTATCCACCTGAGTGGCAACTTTCAAAGATTTATGAACATAGACCCCAAGATCCCTCTGTTCCTCCACCTGACCAAGAACCCTACCATTAACCCTGTATTCCGCATTCTTATTTGTTCTTCCAAAATGGACAACGTCACACTTGGCAGGGTTGAACTCCATCTGCCACTCCTCAGCCCAGCTCTGCATCATATCTAAGTCCCTCTGCAGCCGACAACAGCCCTCCTCACTGTCCACAACTCCACCTATCTTTGTATCATCTGCAAATTTACTGACCCACCCTTCGACTCCCTCATCTAAGTCATTAATAAAAATTACAAACAGCAGAGGACCCAGAACTGATCCCTGCGGAACTCCACTTGTAACTGGACTCCATGCTGAATATTTACCATCTACCACCACTCTCTGACTTCGCCCGGTTAGCCAGTTTTCTATCCAATTGGCCAAATTTCCCTCTATCCCATGCCTCCTGACTTTCCGCATAAGCCTACAATAGGGAGCCTTATCAAATGCCTTACTAAAATCCATGTACACTACATCCACTGCTCTACCCTCATCCACATGCTTGGTCACCTCCTCGAAGAATTCAATAAGACTTGTAAGGCAAGACCTACCCTTCACAAATCCGTGCTGGCTGTCCCTAATCAAGCAGTGTCTTTCCAGATACTCGTAAATCCTATCCCTCAGTAGTTATTTGTGGCTGACGAAAGAAATCGGCCTGACTTGTTCCTGTCACTGAACCTGACTCAGTCTGAGACCTTAATCCTCGGCCATATCAGCAAACTGGTTACATTTAAAATTTGGTGTGAGCAGTGGAGGAGTGGGACGAGAAAAGGAAACAGTGACACCCTTCAACCTCCGTCAGAGCAGGAATTGGGAGAAATTCACAAGTGGGATTTCAGTCAAGTCGCGATTCTCTTTTCCAGAAGTTTGGGGTGGCTGGACCTTTATATTATATCGAAGCTGGCTTTGTCTGATTTTCCATGGACAGGTGAATCAGAGATAATGGTGCATGGAAAGAAAACTGCAGCTGAGATCACAATGAGATGAGCCATGACCTTATTTACTGGTGGAGTAGTGTCAAAGGGCCGAATGGCCCACTAGTGTCCCTCAGCCCTATGTTCTGATGTTCCATTCAGCCCTCGGACCTGCTAAACAGGGGAAGATCGAGGCCACTCCGATGGCTAGGTGGAGTTCTGGAAATGTACTTGGAAAATCCAGGCTGGGTCAGGAAGTGACCACCATCCCCACCCCTCGATCCATGTTTCCCGGCTTCCCCTCTCTGTAACTTCTGCTCCAGATGTGGGTCATGTTGCAGACCCAGATACGCTGGGAATACAGCCCCATACCCCACCCAGGGTTAAAACAACAAATCCTCTGCTCTCCCTGAATGCAACATTGTACAACACGATTTCCAGTAAAATAATCCGTTACTTTCCAAAAGCATAACATGTGAAATTAATATATAGGAACAGGAGTAGGTCAATCGGCTCCTTAAGCTAACCCTTTCATTTAATAAGAACATGGCTGATCTACCCAGGCCTCAACTCCACTATCTTGCCGACTCCTTGTATCCCTCAACACTTCTATGGGTTAGGGAATTCCAGACATTCACTACCTTCGGAGAGAAGACATTACTTTGCATCTCAGATTGAAATCGATGTTCCTTTTTCGGTATCTACATCCTCGAGTTCGACACTTTGCCCGAGAATGGAAACAACTTCTCAACATCTACCTTCTCCAACCCCTTCTGTGTCTTGTATGTTTCAGCAGTATCACTCCTCATTCATTTAAACCTCAATGAATAATCGCCGCACCATTTTAGAGATTCTCAATAACACAACCCTTTCTTCCCAGGAAACCGTCTAATGTACCAACCGAGTTCCTTGCTGCATCATCATGCTGACTTTATGTTTCATACCCAGGAAAACTCCAATCCCTTTGTACTGTTCATTTTCTGGAAGTCCTCTCCATTAAATAACAGCCTGCCTTTTGATTCTCAGTGTCATCCTCAAACTCGGATGTATATTGCACTCAGCTCCCTCCTTCCGGCTGTCAGTATTGATTGTAAATAACTGATGCCATCAGACTGATATCTGTGGTACTCCAGCAGATACACCCTTATCATAAAGATCCATTAATCCTGACTCTCCGATTTCTGTGTTAACCAATCATCATCCCATGTTAATACAGTATCTGACGTCCAGGAGCTTCTGTTTTGTTTAAGAACTTTTATTTTGTAATACCTTGTGGAAAATCTTTGGAAAGCCTGGTGCCTACCAGATCCCCTTTATCAAGTCCGCTTGTTACATTTTCAGGCATCTCCAGAAATACTTTGCATGATTTTACAGGACAAAGTATAATTTCCCTTTCACAGACACACCCTGTGTGAAGCTTTTCTAAATGTCCATGCTGGGCAAGTTTTCTAAATTAAGCGAGTCCCACCTGCTTTCATTAGGTCCATGTGCCTCTAAATGTTTCCCAATCATTTGTTTGTGCAAATGAGTTTTAAATGTTGTAGCTGTCCTTGCATCTCCCACTCTTCCTCTGGAAGCTCATTCCATACCCACACCGCCCTCTGTGTAAAAACGCTGCCCTTTTGTCCCTTTTATATCTACCCTCTTTCACCTTAAACCTATTCCCTCTATGTTTGGATTCCCCTACCCTTTGGAAAAGACCTTGGCTATTCACCCTATCCATACCTCTCATGATTTTATAAGTTTCTATAATGTCACCCCTCAACATCCTACACTCCATCTGATACTAACTTCAAGAACAAGCGTTTAAAGATAAGCACTGCAAAATTAAAACAATATTAAAAATGACAGGTAACCAACACTCAGCCCAAACGTCATACCGTTATTTGTTTTTCTCCATATTACAACACTAAGGCAGCATGAAACGCTTACTAGTGCCAATAAGAAGTCAAGCACCTGGATTCTTTTGTCTAATGGAGGTGATGGTCACGACAGTGAAAACGTAGCTGTGTCCAGATCTATATAATACCACATGGTCAACGTTCTCCCACCTGGCGTCCATATGGCTTTGTATTGTTGTGTCTTCTTTTTCATGTATCCAATAGAGAGAAGCTTAACTTCGACCCGTTTTACAGAATCTTCTCATTCACCACTACTAAAAGCCCGTTTATCTTTTGCCACACCCTCTTTTCCCTGCCACCCATCCTCCACTTCTGGCAAGGGATTAAAAGACCATTTTGTAATTGTATTCAGTTTTGAAGAATTGTCACACTGGACTGGAAACGCTAACTGTTTCTGTTTCTCTGCAGATGTTGACAGACTTACTGAGATTCTCCAGAAATGAACAGGCGCAGAACAATTTTTCAATTAAACAAATAACTATGGGTACTGGAAATAAAAATACAAAAAGCTTTATGGAAGGGTCACTGGAACTCGATGTTTAACTGTGCATTCACTCCAGAATATTCTGCAACATTTTTAGCAATTTCTTCAGCAATTTCTGTTTTTAAACAATTTCCAACGACATATTATCAAAGATGCCAAACATCCTGTCCAACATGGAGCGCCGTACACTGGGAACTGAAAAGTAACACATGGTGACAAGTTCCTTGACTCTGAAACTGCATAAGGCTGGCATCACTGACACTGCAGATCTCTTAATCATGGTCAGAGGGAAAAACAGAAGGAAACACGTTCACTTCAAATACAGAAGATGGCATTACTGATAGGAAAAGATTCAGATTAGTACATTAAGTGGATATTGTTTATGTAACAAGTTGGAGGCGTGACACCAAGGAAAGACTTCCAGCAGAATGAGAAAATGAAAATGGAAGTATTTCCGCATCAGAAACCAAAGTACATCTCGGTGTGGACTGGGGGGCAGTCAATAGAATAGAATTGTAGATATTGCAGCTAAAACTCGGTTATCATCTGATGCTGTAGATTTCAATGACAATCTGTAACTTTTCTCCCAGGATAGTCCATCCATCTACAATTTCCATCAAGTCGATCCATGTGTCAGTGACGAGTGTGGGTGAGCATGGTCGGGTCGGAATCACGTGCACCTAAACCTAATGACAATCCATTAAAGCTACCGCACTTGACTGGTTACACTACGAACAGCAGGACGAACATCTGATACAGAGAGAGAGATGATCCCAAGACTAACAAATCAGATCTAAGCTCTGTCGATGTGTCAAATTGATGCATAAAAGTCAATGGACCATTAAACAACTAACTGGAGGAGAGGAATCCACAAGTATCCCCATCCTAAATAATGGAACATCCCTGTGCATCCATCCTCAGCCAGAAGTGTTGAATCGATTACCCACCTCACCCTCACTATGATGTCCTCAGAATCACAGATGCCCGTCTTCAAACAATTCAATTCACTGCATGGGACATGAAGAAACAGCTGAACACTGTAGATACGACTAAGGCATTTGGCCCTGACACCATTCCTGCAATAGGACTGAGGACGTTTGCTACACAACTAGCCGTGTATTTGAGGAAGCTGTTTCATTCCAGCTCCAACTCTGACAACTCCCTGGCAATGTGGGTAATTAGCAACTGCAGTCCTCACTTTCTCCTAATGTGGGAAATTACTCAACTATGTCTCATCCCCTAAGAAGGGAGTAATTACAATCGGACCAATTACCACGCCCTCAGTCCCATCACGATAGTCAAATTGTTTGGGGTTATTTTTGACAGAGCTGTCAAACAGCACAGAAATAACCAGCTCCGTGTGGTTTCCGATAGTCCCCCATATGGAGATGGTGCTGTTGTGGAATTGTCATTGGATTGCTAATCCAGACCACGCTAATGCTCTGGCAACTGGTGCAAATTAAAAACAACTAATGAAATATCGAGATCTAATATCTGGTGTCAGTAATAATGATCTTGTGTTCAATGTCGATCATAGACATCGATCCCCTTACCCAATGTACTTTCAGGAAGTGAATCTCCCGTGCTTTCCTGGTGTGGCCTAAAAGTGACTCCAGACACACAGGTATGTGGTAAACTCTTCAATTGTCTCTGAATCGGCCAAGCAAGACATTCCATTGTCTTAAACTGCTCTGGGTCTTAAATAATATACCCGAAGAGAACACCCGGCACCAGCCTCATTTTCAAAAAGGGAACGCGAAACACAATCCTGTCGACCCGCAGAGACCTCCTTCCTAACATCTGAGAGCTTGGGACAACACTTACAGAGCTTTCCAATACACTGCACAGAAGTATCGGGAAAGGAATACGTCATACAACTCATTGAGCTTTCCCTATTCTAGTTAACGGCCGAACATCTCCTCAATGCAGTTTTCCCCATACAATATTCATATCCTTTAATATGTTTAAACATTGTGAACCATAAAATGAGAACTGCTGTAGTCCATTCAGCCCATCAGTTTTGCGCCTCCATTTATGTACAGGCAGTTCACCGATAACACATGTTGATTAAATACAATTCGCCTGCAATGCAATTCGTGAACCTTTTTCTATAAAATGAACTCACGTTCACTGTGACACGATTCCTTGCCGGGCACCAGCTGAACAGTAAACGCTGCCTCAGGATCCCTCTGTCACAGCGCCTGAGACCCGGGTTCATTTCCCGCCTCAGGCGACTGACCGTGTGGAGTTTGCACGTTCTCCCCGTGTCTGCGTGGGTTTCCTCCGGGTGCTCCGGTTTCCTCCCACAGTCCAAAGATGTGCAGGTCAGGTGAATTGGCCATGCTAAATTGCCCGTAGTGTTAGGTAAGGGGTAGATGTAGATGTAGGGGTAGGGGTATGGGTGGGTTACGCTTCGGCGGGGCGGTGTGGACTTGTTGGGCCGAAGGACCTGTTTACACACTGTAAGTAATCTAATCTAATCTAATCTAATAGGTACAATCAATGTGTTTAGCTAAAATAGGAGTGCAATCCGCTCTGCAGGCCTTGAAACTGAGCCTGAAACTGGGATTTTGCAGTCTATACTTAGAAAGGACTTTATTTCAAACTGTGGGGAGAATCTTGGGGGGAACGAGAATACTCCATCGGCATCAAACGGTCAGTCAGCCAGGAGAACAACCTGGAATGATTGCTGATCTTCTATCTTCACACCATGCTCCTGCTCTCTCCCTATCCCTTTGGTTTCCAGAAATCCTTATTTATATTCAGCGCCTTGACTTCCACAGCCTGATTTGGGAGACAGTATCTCTGCTTCGCCAGTCGCTGAGTGCAAGCATTTAATCTCATCTCAATGCAAAGTGGCCTGTCTATATCTAATAAAGTGGCCCCTTGTTTTAGACATTCGAGCCATGGGAATTACCATCCCTGCTTCGAATCTGTCTTGCCCTGTGAGTCTTATATATTTCACTGAGATTTCCACTCATTTTCCTAAACCCCATTGAATACAGGCCCAGTTGCCCTAAACTCTGCTCCCACAACAAGCCTGTCATCCAAGAGATCAGTCTGGTCATCCTTTGTTGCTCTCCGTCAATGTCAGGTTTGTTCTCTGTTCGGAAAAGAGACTAAAACTGCACAAAATACTGCACAATATTCGAGATGGGGTCTCACCAAGGCCCTGTACAGCTGCAGTAAGATACATTTACTCCTGTACTCAAATCCCCCTGAAATGAAGGCAAACACTGCATTTATCTTCTACCTGTGTTCTGTTCCTGCAATATTGCTTTCAGTGACTGGTGTAAAGGGAGATCCAGAGTCCTTTCAATGTTACAGGGCCGATATACACTAGTCAGCATGCCAATGCCATTGCCATGAGTGAATTTTAGCTTCAGAACTCACTCACCGACATGGACTCGGAGGCTTATGCAGAAGTAAACAAAAATGCCGCTGAAGTTCATTTATAGAGCAACATTTTTCAACCACTCCTTTTTCAAATGAGAGGCTGCCATTCTATTGTTCCCATCAAAGTACACAACATCTCATCTCCCCCATTACTCTCCAGCTTCCACGTATTTGCCCAGTAACTCCACATGTTTCAATCACCTTGGAGCTTTTTTGACACCCTCCTAACCGACTCACAAGCTGACATCGTTTAGTGCTGTCAGCAGACTTGGGAATATTGCATTTGCGCCCCTCACCCAAAGCTATGATGTGTATTGGGAATAGTTGGAGCCCAAGCCACGATCCTTTCTATATCCTCCTAGCCTTCCATTTAAAAAAAAGACGCTGTTTGATTCCTACTCACTGTTTCCTGCCAGCTCTCCCATCCTAAAAACATGACCACATATTAAGCCGAGACCCATAGGATACGAATTTGCACAATAGGCTTGAGGTTTTATCAAGAATCTTTCCGAGATTCCACTCTTATGGCATTGATACTTTCTATATAATTTTGCTAAAAGCCACTTTCTCAAAAATGATTCCCATTTTATAAATCTCTGTTGAATTTGTCTATGCCCATTAATGTCAGTCCAATACTTTCTCTAAACAGTTGAGTTGCTAATTTCATTGTATTCCCTTTTTCTCACCAGACTAAAGTTCGCTAGTATTGCGAGAAAGTTTTCTTTTTTGTTTTGTTTTCTTCTGTGAAGGCACAACTGAAGTATTTGCTCCAAAGTTCTGCTATTTCCCGGTCCTCAATTCTCTGGTATCAGACTGTAAGAAAGCTACACCGTTTTTTCTCTTAATTTTGCAATTGATATATTTTCAGAAAATATTACAAGTTCTGTCTTATAAACTTTGTTAAGGTATCCTTCAGAAACCCATCAACTCTTACCTTAAGCTACTCAATGACTGACCTTCCACAACCATCCAATCACAGAAGCAAAGTCTCTGTACTATCAGAAATACTGCACGGTCTACATTAGGCCCACCTTCCGACAAAAGACGCTAGCCATGAATCCTAAAGCATTTAAAGTGCACAACCGTGTTGTTTCTAATGGTTTTGAGGTTACCATGGCAATTCCCCTCTCGAGAAGTGCATTCCAGACCCAACACCCTCTGGTTAAAAAACAATTCTCAAATCTTCACGAAACTGCCAACCCTTCACTTTAAAAGTGTGGTCCTTTGAATAAAAGGAACAGCTGCTGTCTATCCATCCTGTCCGTGTCCCTCGTAATCCTAACCTTCTGAATCACGGACCCCTCAGCCTCCTCTCCTCCATACAAAACAGCCCGAGCTTATCCAGCATCTGGCCATACCTGATATGCTTCATCCCAGGAACAATCTGGTGAATCTGCTCTGCACCCCCTCCAGTACAATCACATCCTTCCTGTAATGTTGTTCCCAGACCTACACACAGTATTCCATCTTGCCTTCACCAAAGTTCCGCATAGTTCTTATAATCTATGCATCGATGAATAAAGGCTGTGTTTAAAGTCCCTAGCCTTTCCCAGATTGTGTATTAACCTGTGCAGTCACATTCAGCGATGTCTGGAGAAGCACCCTCTGAGCTTCCCAGTGTGCTGCCATTCATTGAGTACTCCCCTGCCTGGTTCATTCTTCAAAATGCATCACCTCATAGTTATCCGGGTTACATTCCATCTGCCATTGATCCACCCATCTGATCATTCCATGTGTATCTACCTGTAACATAAGGCCTTCCTCCTCACTGCCAACCAACCAGCCAATCTTTGTATCAAGTGCAAACTTATTTCTTGCACACCCCACACATCATCCATATACACAGCCGCATCATTTATGAATACCACAAATAATAAGGTTAAAAATCTCTCAACATCCGTTACATCACGTGGTTGTGCAATTTAATGAAGAAGCTGCGCTTCAAAAGCTAGTGCTACTGAATAAACTTGTTAGACTATAGTCTAGTGTTATGCTATTTTTAGATGTGTCCACCCCAGCCCAACACCAGCACGTCCGAATCACAAATAATAAGAGACCCAGCACTGATCCCGTGTTACACCATTGGACACTGGCCTCCAGTCACACAAACAGCCACTCCCCTCGTTCTCCTACGACTAAAATTGATTTGGATGCAACTTGGCAAGTCACTATTGAGTCCTACCTGTTCACTGGTTACTCAGTCTGCTTGACAGACTTGTAGCTTATCTGGGGGTTCTCCGTATTCTTGCCCAGCCATGCCCCTGTGTTAGTCAGTCCCCTCCACGTGCGGAATTTCCTCCTTATTGCAGTCTTCAATGGTCTGTCCCTTATACTGTCATTATTTGCCTTGAATGTGGATTAGACAGCCAGATAAACATCCAGTTAATTTCCAACTTGTCGTATGTCTTGTGAATTTTATAAAGTTCACAGTGACCCACCTCTGATTCTTTGAAACTCGAGAGAGCATAGGCCGAGTTTCCTCATCACGCAATCTCGCCATCTGAGGGATTTATGTAGCAATATCCATTACACTTCCTCTGTGGTGTTCTTACTCAGATTTGGTCACCAAAACTGTACTCAATACTCCAGGTATAGTCTCACCAACACTCTATTTAACTGCTTCAACATGTCTTTACATCTATATTCTGACTCCCTTAAAGGAAGTCAAACCAGAAGTTTACACTGACATATATTCCTCCTAATCCCTTCACATTCATTTCATTTTCGAACTCACTGTGTGAGTTCTTATACAAAGCCTTCTGATAATTTAAAATATGCCAATTCTACTGGATCCCCATTATCTATGCTGTAAGAATCAACTTCAAACAATTCCAAAGTTCGCCAAGTATGATTTCCCTTTCAGAAATGCATACTGAATCTCTCAAATTTTGCTGCTAATGTCTAAATATCCAATATCACATCCTATATAATAGATTCCAACAGTTTCCCCACAACTGTCAAGTTAATTTGTCAGCTGTTCTCGACACTATCTCTTCTTCCCTTTGTAGATGCTTGGATCCCTACCATCCATCTATCGTGCTTGGATCACGTTTACTAATGTACATTTATCTACACCAGCTTCCAGACTCTGCAGAATGTACAGGAAAATATAACGCAGTCATCGACAATGCAATCAATTCTTCTATTTGTGATTTATTTCTGACAATTGTTGTATGAAATGCATCTGGTTTGTCAAGCTTAGCAATGCTCAGTCCAGCTGCATGTTCAACATTGCCTTGTTACTGATATGAATTGACTTTATGTCTTTACTTCCACAAGTCCAATACGATCACTTCGTATTTCTGGGTGATATTCTGTATCTTCCTCCATTAAGACAGTTGTAAAGTAACTGGTCATTTTCTTGGCGCTTTCCCTGTTATCCACAATGAACTAGTCGTTCCCGATTGCAAATTTCCACATTTGACTATGTTTTATTTTCTTTTGAAATATAGATCATAGATATATGCAGTCTTTGTGTTCCTGTTTGTTTGCATGCATGATCGCTTTTTGATTTCCTCATCAGTTTCATGGCCCTCCTGTTCTGCATCGTAATTTTCTGAGAATTTTCAGGATTGCACAATGTCTGGAATTCTTCTGAAGTCACTTCCTGTGATTAATATAATCTTAAATTTGTAATGTTAATCATCACTAAGTCACTTTCTTACTCTTTGGTGTTTTCACCTGAAATAAGTAGACATATCTTTCAGCCTATGCAGTATTTCTATAATTCTTCTGGTCCTGACCAGATATATTCAGGAAGACTGCAGGAGGATAAAGAAGAAATAGCGGAGGCCTTGGTTGGTACTTTTGTATCATTGGTAGTGAACGGGTAAGGTCCTGGAGGACTGGAGTGTAACGAATGATTTGCCCTTATTCAAAAAGAGCTCCAAAGAAAAATCTGGGACCTATAGACTAGTAAACCTAACATCTCTAGTTGGTAAGTTTCTTGAGAAGATTCTGAGAGAGAAGATATACATGCATTTGGAAAGGCAGGGTGTGATAATGAGCAGTCAGCACGTCTTTGTGCATGGGGAATCATAGCTCAAAAATTTGTTGGAATGCTTTGGTGAAATGACCAGTAACTTTGAAAAGGGCATGGTGGTATACGTAGTGTATATGGATTTCAGTAAAGCCTTCAGTAAGGTTCCACATGGTAGGCTGCTCTGGAAGTTTAGATTATATGGAATTGAGGGGGAGCTTGAAAATCAGATCCAAAATTTGCTTGATGGTAGAAAACGTAGGGTAATAGTGGAAGGATACTTGTCGGACTGGAGGCCTGTGATGAGTGGAATGCCTGAGGGGTTGGTTCTGGGACTATTACTGTTTGTTTTATGAATGTATATTGTATACATATTTACATATTGCACATATCAATGATTTAGATGAGAATGTACAGGCATGAATTGTAAGTTTCAAGGTGACATTAAAATAGGCAGTATCGTGGACAGTGAGGAAGATTATCAGAAATTTCAGAAATTGCAGCAGTGTCTTGATCAGGTGAGGAAGTGGGCCGAGAAATGGCAAATAGTGTTTAATACAGATAAGTGTAAGTTCTTGCATTTTAGAAAGTCAAATCAAGGTAGGAGTTTCATGGTGAATGGCAGGGTCTTAAAGAGTGTATTGAGACAAAGTGACCTTGGAATTCAGGTGCAAGGTTCTCTGTAAGTGGAGTCACAAGTAGATAGGGCAGTGAAAAAGGCATTTGGTACACTGGCCTTCACCAGTCAGAGAAATGAGAATCGAAATTAGGGAGTTATGTTTCAGGTATACAGGATGCTGGTGAGGCAATACTGGTCGTGTTATGTTCAGTGTTGTTCACTTTGCTACAGGAAGTATGTTATTAAACTGGAAATAATGCAGAAGAAATTTACAAAGTTGTTGCCCGGACTCAGTGGTCTCAGTTATAGGGAGAGGTTAGGCAAGCTCGGAGTTTTTTCTTTAGAGTGTATGAGACTGAGGGGGATCTGATAGAAATGTATAAGATTTCCTCCATGGGAAGCATGGTTAGAGTGAATGCACTCAGTCTTTTTTTCCCCAGGATTGGGCAATCACGGACTAGAGGGCATCAATTTAAGATCCGAGGGGAAAAAGTAAAAGGGAACCTGAGGGGCAATTTCTTTTACACACAGGGTGGGGTGCACATGGAATGAGCTGCCAGCAGAAGTGGTTGAGGGAGGCACATTCACAAAATTTAAAATACATTTGGACAAATACACGGATAGGAAAGAAAAAGAAGGATATGGGGCAAGGGCAGGGAAATGGGGTTAATGTGAATGGACATTTTGTTCGGAATGGACCAGTTTGGGCTGAAGGGCCTTACTCCATGCTGTCGGACTCTATGACACTCACAATCATTGCTTCTCCCATTGAATGTTATAATGTACTTCCCCAATTCACTGAAGCGTAATTAATCCTCTAGTCTCCGGGCTTCCATGATGCTTAACCAGAATGTTCAAACATTCGACATTGTGTTCAGACGCCGTGTAAAAATGCAACATATTGATGTCACTATTCCTCCAAAGCTGCTTCAGAGCAAGGTTATTAATTAGTCCTCCTGACCACACAACACCACATCCAGAATACGCTGTTCTCTAGTTTGGTTCACAACATAATCTTCAACCTACCTGATATACACTGACGAAAGTTTTTCTTCACTGCATTAATAGTCACTCTGTTAATGTAGTTTTGGTGCAACTCGAGACGATCTATTATTACTGCAGCACCCACGATTATTTGTTACTCATTCACAGGATGAGGGCGTCGCTGGATAACCAGTATTTATTGCCCATGACAGAGGGCTGTTAAGAGTTAGGAGCGTTGCCTTGAGTCTGAAGTCACTTGCAGGCCACACAGGTAAGGCCAGCAGTATCCTTCCCTCAAGGACAAGATGAGTTTTTCCAACAAACAACAATGGATTCCTGGTCATCATAAACCCTTGATTCCAGATACATACTGAATTCAAATTCCACCATCTTCCATGACAGGATTTGAATTCATGTCCCCAGAATATTACCTGGGTCTCTGGGTTAAGAGCACAGCGATAATATCACTGTCATTGCCTCCCCTTGCATATACTTGTATACCTAATTTCCAGAGCACAGGATGCAAAGTATTTCCGTGACAGATTTAGTTTTGATATACAACACACTAATGTTTGCTTCACCTTGCTATTTGTAAGATCCACCCAAACTGATTCTGAGGGATGTGAGGGACAGGGTCTGTGGCGTTATTAGCGATAGACTTGGACAAGACATTCAGGGAGACTCACCTCAATGCTGAGATGATCTGAAGAATTGGTCAGCAACACAGGACAACCATCAATATTCTATCCACCCACTTTGCCAGGATAAGTGTCACCATATTCTTCTGCTCCCTCACACTCACTGTATATCTGTTATAACACCTACCCCCGAACAAGGCTCATACTCTATCTCCAAATAAGGCTCAAGCACTACCGCACTCACTCAGCACCTTCCCTCCCCCACATTTTCTGTCACTGACGCAATAGCCCCGCACACTAATACCACTGCATGGATACAACACTGTGGTCAGACTCCCTCCGGACATCTCACCCTTCCCCCTTCCCCTATACCAGCATTAACAGCAGGGACACACACTCCCACCCTCACTCCGTCCCTCCTCTTCTCTCATTCCAAAGAGAAACATCCTGGAATAGGACATAAAAGGCCAAGCCGGGTGTTAGAGTGCCCGTTATCCATTCCCTCACCCTCTACCTCGACATGTGGGGAGGATCCTGGAAAGAGCCAAAGAGGACGAGGACACCTTGCGTGGAGATTCTGAAACATCGACGTCCCACCAACCAAGGAAGCAGCAATGTTCAGGAAAGAGCTAATCTCAATTTAAACTTGCTGGCATTTCCAATCTCATCTCTCTCACTTTTCAGGCTTAGTTAAAAGCATTAATGAAAGACTAAAAGTAAAAATAATGTTTATTCTCTTCAGTAAAAAATATTAAAAAGAAAAAAAATAAATGATATAAGTTCATTACAAAAAATCTAAACATGACGTTCATTCAAAATTATGGACAATGCTCGTAAATACTCGACATCATTTCTCTCACTAAATCTTCTTACCAGTGTTTGTATTCTAGCATCTGCTTCTTTAATTTCAAAGGAATATCGTGCCCTGCTATCAGATGCTCATCGTAAATGTCCCTTCCTCGCTGAACTTTTCGTAAACTCTCAATATATTTCCAAATAACTAGATGTTCCACATCAAGTTCGCATTGTCATCTCCTGTGGGCAGCTTTTGCATTATTGTTTGTTTTGTCCTCATTGTTTAAAGTTCTTTCTTATAAATTCCACATTCCAACTGGAAAAAGCGGTGGACACCGACCATTTCCTCTGCGTAATCTTCTACCTCCATAGTTATCCTCGAACCAGTCCAGCAGCGGTTGCAATTCATCTGGAAGCGCATCAGTCAAATGTTCAATAGCTTCATGAATGTTTTCAATCGGAATAAATGCAAGACCAATGATCATTTTAGCTCTGAAAGAAAACTCTGAGTCAGTGTTATACTTACTCAAGTGTCTTTTTAACATTTTTACTGAAGGGAATAAACATTATTTTTAGTTTTATTGCTTTGATTAATGCTTTTATCTAAGCCTGAAAAGGAATAAATATGAGCTGCGCTGTAATAGTTCTGCATCTATAAGGGTCTGCGATAAAATGGGCTGCACCAAACAGACCCCACCAAACAGAATGAAGTATTCAGTAAATTACACAGCACAGGGGGACGTCATATAACCATCCCAGGCTGGTATGCAGAAGCAGGGACACCCTGGGTAGCTGTCAGAAAATGCAGAGTAGAGATCATTACTCATTTTGTGTTTGGAAAGCTGTAACGAGTGGAGTACTTCAGGGATCTGTGTGAGGTCATCCACAATTTTCAATCTATTCTAATGAATCGGATGAAGGAGATGGAGCTCAGTTTGATCATGCACCAGGATAGTCATTCAATAAGATGTCAAATGGACACAGAGCGTCTGCAATGGGATACAGACAAGGGAGGTAGAGCATCTGCAATGGGGTACAGACAGGGGAAGGGCAGAACGTCTGCAATAGGATACAGACAAGGGAGGCAGAGCATCTCCAATGGGATGCAGACGGGGGAGGGCAGAGCATCTGCAATGGGATGCAGACAGGGGGAGGGCAGAGCGCATGCAATGGGACACGGACAGGGGTAGGACAGAGCATCTGCAATGGGATGCAGACGGGGGAGGGCAGAGCGTATGCAATGGGATACAGACAGGGCGAGGGCAGAGAGTCTGCAATGGGATATAGACAGGGCGAGGGCAGAGAGTCTGCAGTGGGATGCAGACATGTGGAGGGAAGACTGTCTGCAATGGGATACAGACGGAGGATGACAGGCCGAGGGCAGTACATCTATAATGGGACACAGACAGGGAAGGGCAGAGCCTCTGCAATGCGATACAGATGGCTGAAGGCAGATCGTCTGTAATGGGACACAGACTGGGGAGGGCACAGCAACAAGCAATGGCATACAGACAGAGGATGGCTGTGAGTAAAGCTTCAGCAGAAAAAAAAGTGCAATATATATGTGATGGAAATTTTCTGTTTTGGGGAAGATGAAACAGCAGAAATTTATTTAAATGCAAGGAGAATGCAGAACTCAGTGTTACAGAGGGATCTGTGACTCTTAGTACATGAATCACATCAAATTAACCTGAAGATGTAGCAAGTGATTTGGGAGGTAAATGTCGTGATCCTGTTTCGTGCAAGGGGTGTTGGGTATGATCTTAGCGCTGTTTTCTGCATCAGTACAGGGCATTGCTGAGATTACATCTGTTGTATTATGTGTAGTTATAACTGTCTAAACTGAAAAAAAAACAAAATTGCTTTCGAAAGATGTTTCTCTTTATGCATTCTTGGGCTGAAGACATTACGTTATGAAGAATTAACAGTTCGGCCTGAGAATGAGGGATGTTTTATTGACCATATAAGACCTTGAGAAGAGTGTAGTTGGTAAATACCGGATGGATATTTCTTTTTGTGTGGAAGGATAAAACTGGGGAAATACTTTAAGAATAAGTCAGTTCCAAAGGAAAAGTCATTGGACAGAAAAATTGAATTCTGAATTCTCTTCCTACATGCTGACAGACAGGCCGAACTTTTCCAGCAATTACTGTATTTGTTTTAGAATATTCATTTTAACACAGATATTGTGAAGACATGAAACGCTTATTTTTACATTATGCAATCACATATTAACACATCTTCAAAACAAGTATGACCATTTATTGTGAATGAATTGATACTGTAATAACGCACTGACCTGGAGTCGAGAATGTAATGGAGTCATATAGTTCGGACAATGTTCAAGAAGATCTCACGGAGTCAGTGTGGGACTGATAACGTTATTGATTTAACTTACAGATGGAAAATGTAGCCTATCTGTGGAGAAACATTCTATTGCTCCCTTTCTGTTTCTCTATCGCTTATCACAGCAATGTTTGGGAGTGAAAAAAAGCCCAGTCGTCTTTCCCACTAATGGAGGATTCCTGATGAGGATTGATTGGAATCTCCCATTTGTCTGAAGCAAAACAATTCAGCCAAATTCAACTGTTTCATGAAGAAATCCCATTGTCAGAAGGCTGTGCAAGTAGAATAACTACAGAAGTAATTATCCGACTCGATAGTGAGGGGAACAGACAGGAGATTCTGAGGCATCAAATGGGAATCAGGAATGGTGTGTAGCCTCACACATGCCAGGGTCCAGGATGTCTCAGAGCTGCTGCAGAATGTTCTCACCGGGGGTGGGGTGGGGGGAAGCAGCCAGAGGTCATTGTGCACATTGGTACAAAGGAAAGAGTGACACAGGTAGAAATCGTGATGACATCCTGCAGAGTAATTATAGAGAGCTCGGGAAAAGGAGAAAAGACAGGACCATGACAGTGGTAATATCCACTTTACTTCCAGTTCTCCGTGCTAGTGAGGGTAAGAACAGGAGGATATGGCAGATAAAGGGGTGGCTAAAGAATTGGTGCAGAGGGCAGAGATTTTTGGATTATTGGGATCTTTTGTGGGGCAAGGTGACGTGTTCCGGAAGGACGGGTTCTACCTGAACTGGAAGGGGACCAGTATCCAAGCAGGCAGGTTTGCAACTGCTGCAAGGGAGGGTTTCAACTAGATTGGCTGGGGTTGGGGAGTGGTGGGATCCTCAACAGCAGGGAGGGAAGTGCGAGGCTAGAAGGAGATACAGTACTCAGAAAGAGTAAAATGAAGAGACAGGTCAGGCTAGACAATGACGGGTAGCAAGGAATGCCTGTTGGATTAAATTGCAACTGTTTCAATGCAAGATGGCTGATAGGTAAGGCCGATGAACTCAGGGCATGGATCGGTGCATGGGACTGGGATATTATAGCCATTACTGAAACATGGCTAAGGGAGGGACAGCACCGGCAGCTTAATGTACCAGGGTACAGGTGTTTTACGCGGGACAGAGATGGTGGAAAGAGGGGATGGGGAGTTTCCTTTTTGATTAAGGCGAGACTCACAGCAGTAAACATAGATAAAATAACTCATGGATCATTCTGTGAGGATTTGTCTGGGGAGCGAATAAATAAGAAGGGAATAGTGATAGGATTTGGATTGTGCTGTAGGCCCCCAAAAATAAACGAGGAATTAGGGAATAAAAATATGCAGACAGACTGCGGAGACTTGCAGGGCCAATAGGATTGCATTAGTAGGAGATTTTAATTTTCCTACCATAGACTGGGAATGACAGAGAATTAAGGACTGAGATGGGGTGTATTTATTAAGTGTGTTCAGAATAGTTTCCTCAAGCAGTATGTAGAGGGTGCAACTCGGGAATGGACGAAGCGTGACCTACTCTAAGATCTAGGGCAGGACGAGTGACTGAGGTGACTTGTGGGAGAGCACTCTGGGACCCGTGAACATAGTTCTTTTAATTTTTAAATAGTTATGGAGAAGGACAAAACTGCTCAACATGTTCAAGTTCAAACTTGGGGCAAGGCGAATTTTGGTGGAATTAGACAGGAGCTTGTAGGGTTTGGTTGGAGGAGTTTGTTTGCAGGCGAAGGGACCTCCTGCAAGTGGGAGGACTTTAAAAGTAAAATGTCTATTGTTCAAGGTCTATATGTTCCTGTGAGGGTAATAGGCAAGGTTGGTAGGAAGAGGGAACCTCGGATGTAAGGAGATAATGAGGCTTTGACCAGCAAAAAAGAGGCGTGGTTCAGGTCCAGGCAGCTGGGATCGAGGGAATACCTGGAGGTGTACAGGGGATACAGTAGTTTACTGAAGAAGGAAATCAGGAGGGCGAAAAGGGGGCACAAGGCATCTTTGGCTGAGAAGATTAGGGTGAATCCAAAGAGGTTAATTAAGTATAATAAAGTAAAAGGAATAACTAAATGAGAATATGACCCCTCAAGATCTAAAGTGGATATGCAGGTCTAGAACCGTAGGAGATTTGCGAGATTCTCAATGGATATTTTTCCTCTGCCTTTACCGTGGAGAAATACATGAAGACTTGGGAGCTTAACAAAGGTCGTAGGGTTATCTTGGGGTGAGTCAATATCACAGGAGAAGATGTGTTGGATACATTAGAATTTATGAAGGTGGATCAATCTCCTGGTCCTAAACAGATGCACCAAGAACATTGCAAGAGGCTACAGAGGAAACTACGGGGACCCTGGTTGATATTTTTGCATCAGCGTTAGCTACAGTTTAGGTTCCAGAATATTGGAGAGTAGCAAATGTGGTGCCGTTATTCAAGAAGGGAAGCAAAGAAAAATCTGGGATCAATAGACCAGGAAGTCTAAATCTGTCGTACGTAGGTTACTTGAAAAGACTCTAAGGGATGAGATATACATGCATTTGGAAAAATAAGGGTTAATTAGAAATAGTCTTTTTGACAGATTCCCTACAGTTTGGAAACAGGCCATTTGGCCCAATAAGACCACACCGACCCTCCAAACTAACCCACCCAGTCCCATCCTCCTACTCTATATTTACCCCTGACGAATGCAAATAACACTATGGGTAACTTAGCATGGCAAATTCACCTGACCTATATATCTTTGGATTGTAGAAGGAAAGTGGAGCACGTAGAGGAAACCGGCACAAACACAGTGAGAATGTGCAAACTCCACACAGATAGTCACCCCAAAGCTGGAACCAAACCCGGATCCATGGCACTATGAGGCAGCAGTACTAGCCACTGAACCACCTTGCTTTTTTCAACACAGTTCAATGACACAGGGACAAAATTTATTCTGCCCTTCACCCATGATGCACGTTCCAGTATCACATACCATGGACAATTTATTTTCCACTGAAAATGTCATCGTATTATTATTTATTATTTAGTTTGTTATTATTAATAATTATTATTAATAGATGTTTTTAGACTGGAAATATTGCATGGCTTTGTGAGTGGGAGATCATGCCGCTCAAATTTGTTTGATTTCATTGATGAAGTGACCAGGAATGTTGATGAGGGCAGGGCAGTCGACATAGTCTGTATGGTTTTTACGGAATCCAGAGGGAGCTGGCAAATTGGACCCACAATTGGCTTCATGGTCGTAAGCAGAGGGTAATAGTGGAAGGATGCTCTCGGACTGGAGGCCTGTGACACATGAAGTGCCTCAGGGGTCGCTGCTGGTCCCATTGCTGTTTGTTATCTGTATCAATGATATTCTTGCGAATGTACAAGGCATGATTAGGAAACTTGAAGATGACACTAAAATAGGTGGTATCGTGGACAGTGAGGACGTATATCAGAAATTGCACCAGGACCTTGTTCAAACTGGAGAAGTGGGCCGAGGAATATTTTGGCATCGTTAGATCAAGGTAGGAGTTACATGGTGATTGGTAAGACCTTAAGGAGTGTAGTTGAGCAGAGGGGCCATGGAGTTTAGGTCCATCGCTCTCTGAAAGTGGGGTCATAGTTAGACATGGTAGTGAAGTAGGCTTTTGCCACACTAGCAAGCATCGGTCAGGACATGGAGGAGAGCAGTTGGGAAGTTATGTTGTGGTTATACAGGTTGCTGGTGGGGCTGCACTTGTAGTGTTGTGTTCAGTTTTAGTCACATTGCGATCGGAAGGATGCTTTTAATTTGGAATGTGTGCAGACGGAATTTATAAAAATGTTGCTAGAAGTCAACAGTATGAATTATAGGGAGAGGTTGGACAAGCGAGGACATTTTTCTTTCGAGAATAGGAGACTGAGAGGGATCTTATAGAAGTTTACACAGTTAGGGTGAATGGATCCAGCCTTTTTTTCCTAGAGTTGGGAATCGAGGAGGAGAGGGCATCAGTTTAAGGTGAGAGGGGAATGAATAAAAGGGAAACTGATGGAAACTGTTTTACACAGAGAGTGGTACACAAAGGGAATGAGCTGCCAACGGAAGTGGTTGAAGCATTTATATTAACGATACTTAAACGGCATTTGGGCAAGTACATGGACAGGAAAGGACGAGAATGCTATGGGCCAAGTGCTGGGAAATGAGGTTAGTGTGGTTGGATATTTGGGTCAGCATTGACGAGTTTGGACCAAAGGGCTTCTCTGCCTCTCTCCATGCTGGAGGACTTGATGACTCTGCAAATAAAACAGCATTTGAGTCAAACTGTCATTTTTTCCTTTGGTCATGAGTTTGAATCATATTTGGACAATATTCTTTCAAATTAACTTTGCAGATATTTTGCTTTTCAGTTTGTTATCAACAATACGTGTGTGTACCCGTGCGTGTGCATGTGTGTGCGTGTGTGTGTGTGTGTGTGTGTGCCTGTGTATGTGTCTGTTTGTGTGTGTGTGTGTGTGTGTGTGTGAGTGTGTGTCTGCATGTATTTCTCAGTATTTTACAAAGAAAAATATAAATGTACACATTTGCAATATCCTCTCGTCATTCCTCTTTCCATGATAGTTTGAACAACTTTGTTTTGATCATAAACGTGTTGTTTTAGCAGATTAAATAAATCTGCCTGATTTGTTCCTAGCACTGACCCTGACACACTCTGAGAACTATATCATTGGCCATATCACCAACATAGTAATTTTTTTTATATCAGTATCAGCCAACGTTAGTGTCGAGGAGTTCGTTGGAGGAGAGTCTGAGGGATAGGATTTACATCGATTTAGAAAGACAAGGACTGATTAGGGATAGTCAATATGGATTTGTGTGATGGAAATCATGTCTAATTAATGTGATTAAGTATTATGAAGAGGTGACAAAGAAGATTGAAGAAGACACTGTGGTATAAATTGTTTACACAGACTTCAGCAAGGCATTAAATAAGGTTCCCCATCGTAGACAGATTACTAAAATTAGGTTGTATTTAATCTAGGAAAAACTAATCAATTGGATACAAAATTGGATTGAAGGTAATGGATTGTTTTCCAGACTGAAGACCTGTGGCCAGCGGTGTGCTGAAAAAATCAGTGCTGAGCTCACTGCTTTTCATCACGGATGTAAACAACTTTGAAGTGATTATTGGAGGCATGGTCAGTAAGTTTACAGATAACATCACCAAAGTGGAGCAGTGGACAGTAAAGAAGATGATCTCAGAATATAACGGGATCCTTGACCATCAATGAGCCAAGAACTGGCAGATGGAGTTTAATTTAGATATTTGTGAGGTTTTGCATTTTGGTAAGTTAAAGCAGGGTAGTGCCCTGGGGAATGTTGCTGAACAAAGAGACCTACGGGTGAAGATTCATAGTTCCTTGGAAGTGGAGTTTAGGTCGGTAGAGTGGTGAAGAACGGAGTTGGCATGCTTGCCTTAATCGGTCAGAGCAATGAGTATAGGAGTAGGGGTAGGGTGTTGCGTTTGTACAGGACATAGGTGGGGCCACTTTAAGAATACTGCGTACATGTCAGTTGAGTCTGCTAAAGGATGGATGTTGTTACGCTTGAAAGGGTGCAGAAAAGATTTACAAGGATTTTCTGGAACCTGAGGGTTTGAGCTACAGGGAGATGATGAACAGGTTGAGGGTTTTTCCCCTGGTCTATCAGAGACTGAATGGTGACATGACAGAGGTTTAACAAGGCCTGAGGGGCATGGATAGTCTGAATGGGCAAGATCTTTTTCCCAGTGTAGGGGCATCCAGAACTAGACGGCATAGTGTGAAGGTGACAGGGCAAAGACTCAGAAGGGACCTGAGGGGAAACATTTTCATACAGATGCTGGTGGGTGTACTGTCAGAGGAAGTGTGAAAGCGGGTACAATTACACGTTTAAAATGTATCTAGATAGGTACATAAATAGAAATGGTTAAGAGGGATGTGGGTCAAATGTTGCCAAGTTGGACGAGATCTGATTAAGATGCCTGATTAGTCTGGACAATTTGGACAAAAGGATCTGTTTCAACGCAGTATGACTCTCTTATTCTCACAACAGGATGAGGGAAAATTCATAAAGGGCCATTCGAATGGGAATTCTCTTCCCCAAAAGTTTGTGGTGTCTCTCTGATTACAGGTATTCACAGCTGAGTTAGCTAAAGTTTTGACAGAGAAGTGTTTCGTGGATAATGGGACACAGGCAGGAAAATGAGGCTGAGACCACAATCTGATCAGCCACAATCTTCATGCCTGGTGGAGAAGGCTCAAATTCTCTAATGACCCACTTCTGCTCTTCAGTCCCATGTTTCTGCATTCCATTCAACCCCTCAAACCTGCTTGCAATGGCTTCCCCTCTCTGTAACTTGTGCTTCATTTGTTGATCATGTTGTAGACCCAGATTCACTGTGAATACAGCCCCCAAATCTCACCCAGCGATGGCTCACAAAATCCATTGGTCTCGCTGATTGCAACATTCCATAAAAGACCTTCCAGGAAAATAACACCAACTAACTTTCCAATAACAGAATGGGAGAACATCAGAAACAGAGGTAGGTCATTCACATCCTAAGCCTGTCTTGCCCTTCACTAAGATCAATTTGACCTGCTCCAAGTCTCAAATCTTCCTCAATATCCAAGTCTTCTTGAGCACTTCATAGAACACAGAACAAAGAACATTACTGATTTGAAGATGCTGGTGTTGGAATGGAGTGTACACAGTGAAAAATCACACAACACCAGGTAATAGTCCAACAGGTTTCTTTGGAAGCACACTAGCTTCCTCAGCGTCGCCCCTTCAAAAGGTGATAGTGGAGGGCTCAATCCTAACACAGAATTTATAGCACAAATTTGCAGTGTGATGGAACTGAAATTATACATTGAAAATTTGATTGTTAAGCCTTTCATCTGTTAGAATACCATGATAGTGTCTCTTCTTTCAAATGTAAATCACAAAACCTTTTTTTTTAAGTTGCATTCTCAGATTAACTGTTAACAATGGTGATGCCAAGACAATATGGCGAAAGTGTCGCCTCCCTGTGTTCTCTTTCTATGCCATGATGTTTACATTGATTCTAATCTAAAAAGTGAGATAACGGTGTTTTACATGAATTCATGCAGTTTTTGAGCTCAGAGTTCTACATGAATGCATACAGTTCGGACCTTCATCACTCGACGTTGTGCCATTTATCCTACTCTAAGATCAGACTAATCTACATGCTTCCGTTCACTTTGTTCCATGTGCCTATCCAAGAGATTCTTAAGTTTCCCTCACGTATTTGACTCTACTATCACTGCTGGCAGTGTATTCGACTCACCCACCACTCTCTGTGTAAAGAATCTACCGCTGATATCTCCCCTAAACATTCCTCCAATTGTCTAAAATTATGCCACCTAGTCATAGATATTTCTGCCCTGGGAAAATGCTTCTGGCTATTCACTCTCTCTATGACTCTCATCGTCTTGGACACCTCCAGTGAGAAAAGCCCTCGCTCCTCATGGTTTCCTCATAAGACCTGCCCTCCAGTTCAGGCAACATCCTGGTAAATCTCCTCCTGGTAAGTCGCACTTAATTAGAATTAATTATGACCGCTCCACTTTTTAGAGTCATTCATTGCACAACGGAAAATGATTATCATTGGTGGGCATCAATCATCTCAGCCGTGGGACACATCTGCAGGAGATCCTCAGCGTGGCTTCCTCAGCCCAGGCATCTCCAGTTTGTCATCACATAATCCCTACAGTGTGGAAGGAGGCTATTCAGCCCACTGAGTCCAAACTGAGCAGATTGGATTCCCTACAGTGTGGATACAGGCACTGCGGCCCAACCAGTCCACAACGACCCTCTGAAGAGTAACCCACCCAGACACATTTCCGTCTGACTAATGCACCTAACATAATGGACAATTTGGCATGGCCAATTCACCTGGCCTGAACATCTTCGGACTATGGGAGGAAACCGGAGCACCCGGAGGAGACTTATGCAGACAAGTGGGGAACGTGTTAACTCCACACAGACAGTTGCCCACGGCTGGAATCGAACCTGGGATCCTGGCGCTGTGAATCAGCAGTGTAAGCTACTGAGCCACCGTGCCAGCAGAAAAAGGGGCATTCACTGAAATTTACAAAATTTCCAGGACAAGTTGTCCCTCTTCAACTCTTGAAACAGTTTGTGACCATGGGCTGCAAGACCTGGACAAACTTCAAGATCGTACATTTAAAGTCTGGGTAACATTTATGTAACAGCCCAGTACATTTCCACAGTAAAACGAGGAGTTTATTCAGCACCTCAATCTGGTTTCACAAGAATGTGGGGAAGCCATTCATCCCATCAAAACTACTGCGCAAGAAGAAGGATGGACCATTCAGTCCCTCCTGCCTATTGCGCAGGAAGACAGGGAGTTTGTTCTCTCCCACATGTCACGTACCTGGGAACAGAAAGAAATATTTCACACCCGGAGTCACTTACAAAGGAGCAGGAAGAGGTTATTCAGCTTGTCAAGCTACTAACACAGGAACAGGAAAGTGTCAGAGATGCTCCAACATCACAAACAATTGGAGCAGGGGCTACACAGACAGATTGCTCCAAATTGATCCACATGGCTTAATTACTCATGGTACATATGTGTTACTTTAACATGGGTTTCTGGCAGTCTGAATGAAGCCAACATTTTTAGCCATTCTCCAAGTTATCTTCCATCTCCAAGAAGGCAGACCCATGGTCTCTGTGGAGGTGGGAAACCGGTAAGGAATAACAAACTGTTTCAGAATGAAGGTATTGTGGCTGCTGACAGGATTGTGTACAAAGTGTCATTCAATGCAGTGTCACACAGTAACTGTGCATGAAAGTGTTCAGAGTTCATTCAGAGCCTGCACCTCTCTGTCAATCGACATGGGAGCTCTGCAGATGCATGTAAACCGTCATGAATCAAACATCCAATGAAAAGTATGACATTGTCACCCCATTCAGCTATTTGGGACATAATCAGTTTCTGTCCATCCCCATCAAGCTTCAACTTCTTATTCTCTCACAGCGCTAAAGATTAAACATATAGTTACTGCGCTCTCTCCTCATGGTAACATCATGCCAGTGTTTAGTCTGGTCAAACTCCCGTACACTCTCTCAGTGACAAAGGGATCATTGGTTATAAAGCAGACCAAACCTTTACACAAAGCACCAAATACTTTCTCAACAAAACACGATCATTAGGAACGATATTCTAACTTTGATACTTCAATCATTTTGCCTGAAGAGCCACATATCATTTACTTCCTGCCCCTGTATGAATTCTGTCATTGACTTATGTCCGAGAACATCCAGGTCCTTTTCAACAAAAGTACTCGCCAACCTCTCTACCATTTAATAAATATAAATGTACACGATGATATTTGTTGTTCACATCTGAATCATTTTTATACCTTGTGAACAGCTATTGCATAACACTGATCCTGCTGCCACCCATCAATCCTTCAGTCCAGAGAAAAAAAAGTATTCTTCTCGTATCTCCATTATCCAATTTTTAATCCATGTGGTATATATTCCACCCCTACCCATGGACTCTAACATTCCCCACTCACCTGTATTCAAACATGTCAAACGTCTTCTAAAAATACAAATACTCCACTCCCATTGGTTCTCAACTGTCGATGTCACAACCGACAATCTCCATAAACAGGTTTATCAAAGATCATTTCCCTTTCCTGAATCTAGGCCGAATGTACCAGATTATGTAATTATTCTCCCATTTTCTAGTTGTCACATTCCTTATAAAAGGTTTCAATATTTTTTTCCCTCAGCTGACAGCAAACTATTTAGTTTTCTGTTTTCCCTCTCCATCCTGTTTTAAACAATGAAGTTTACAATAGTTGTTTTCCAGTCTGCAGCATCCTTTCCAGAATCTAACTCGCTTTGAAGAATAATCAGTAATTCTTTCACTAGCTCTGTTCTGATCTCAATCACTCTGGGACGGAGCTCATCAGATGCTGCAACTTATGAAACTTCAATTCAATTAGATTTTCAATAACATACTCTTCATTAATTCTGATTTCCTGCAGTTTCCCATTTTTACCAGTGACTCCTTTCCCCAATATTTCTGTAAATTAGTTTCTGTACCTTCCTCTGTGGAAATGGAACCAATGTGTTCCTCTCAGCAGGGAGATGGCTGCAGTCAGCTCGTGAATATATTGGAGGACTGCACTTCAGAGATGGTGGATATATTACCCACTGCTGCCTGCAAATTTCCAGAATCAATCCAGTTTAATTCATCGTGAGTGCCAGCACAGTCCTGTCCCTAGTATGAGACTACAGATCATAATGAAGGAGGGGATACAGCTCAGTGACAACCTCAATTTTGAGACAAGCTGGTATTACACTTTACACCTGAATGGGTGCAGCTTAGACAAATGTTCCTGGAAATCCCAGAGAGTATAGTACAGTGCCTGCTCCTCCCTGTTTACACAGCTTCCCTTCTTTGTAGTCGCAGTTCCATTTGTTTACCATGGACCCAGACGCACTGTAAATGCAGTATTCAGAGTGGGGTCCCCAGACCCACAGGGCTCCCTGAATGAACCCAGTAGCTGACATCACAATCCTGAGAACACCATCCACAGACCCTCCACTGACTTTCTAGATGACAGCAGCAAGTCAGTTCCCCACACCCATCGTGCATCCATTCAATGTTGAAAACGCCTCGGGCTCCTCAGTTTCTTTTCCTGGCTGAGAAAGCTCTTACATCTCCACACAGTCGCACAGTAACAGTTCCTCTCTCCAAAGAAGCAGTTGACAATGTAACATTATGTTTCTCTATATCTCAGCAACTATAAGTATTGCTGATGGAGTTGATCACCACACTCAGAGACGAGAGATAGAGGGAACATAACTCACGGTAAGCAGGGGCATATCATAATAAATATGATATTCAGGAATATGTGTAAAGGGGAAATGTTAGAATAACTTCCCATTCTGTTTTCCTTCCAGTTCATCGTCAGCAATCCTTTTGCTTGCGTTACCTTTCTCTCTGTCTCTCTCTCTCTCTCTCACACACACACACACTTTCTCTCTCTCTTTCTCTCTCTCTTGCTGGACATCATCCACTCAACACAAACTTCCCGCTCACCCTTCCAAACATCCCTGATATAATAATATTATTGCTCAGTTGCATTCAGTTTTGATAGGTTCACTGAACTCGAAACACTATTTGTGTTTCTTCTGAGAGACTGCCATACCTGCTGAGATTCTCCAACATTCTTTCAGACGGTGGAGAATTTTATTTCAGATCTCCATCATCCACATTTCCTTGTTTATTTCGTCTTTACTGTTGTTATTTCCCGGGATGCCAACATCACTGGCAAGGGCAGCATTTGTTGTTCATCACAACTGCCCTTGACCACGCGGCCATTTGTCAAGGCAATATGGAGGCAACCAGATTGTTGTGGGTCTGAGGTGACACTGAATTCAGACAGGGCAAACATGTTAGGTTTCTTTACCAAAGGTTATCAATAAAATAAGAAAAGAAATCCTGATGTTCTATGGTTACCATGAGTGAAATTAGGTTTCATTCCAATTTTTGCCATTGGAATTTAAATTTAGTCATCGACTGTGGTAGGATTTCAGACAATGCTTCTGGATTCATATCCTGTGTCACTGAATTACACCGTCAGTGACATTATTACTCTATTTAAGAGTCCCTGTTGTGAAGTAACTGTAGAGACAAGCACATGTTTGTGGTCAAACTATTTGGAACTGGAAGACAGGTCAGAAGAGAACTGGAGCCATAAAAGCTGTTGTTAACGAAGGGGTAGGTGATGGCGAAGTCAGCAACAGAACTCAGGCAGAGCTGGAGATTGAGGATATTATGAAGGTGGGTGTCGGCAGATTTGATCATAGAAAGAATATGGAGGCATAAAACAGTTCACGGTAAAAAGGAGAGTCATGGTTCCGAACAGTCTTATTCCTTCTCAGATTAGATTACTTACAATGTGGAAACAGGCCCTTCGGCCCAACAAGTCCACACCGCCCCGCCGAAGCGTAACCCACCCATACCCCTACATCTACATCTACTCCTTACCTAACACTACGGGCAATTTAGCATGGCCAATTCACCTGACCTGCACATCTTTGGACTGTGGGAGGAAACCGGAGCACCCGGAGGAAACCCACGCAGACACGGGGAGAATGTGCAAACTCCATACAGAGAGTCGCCTGAGGCGGGAATTGAACCCGGGTCTCTGGCGCTGTGAGGCAGCAGTGCTAACCACTGTGCCACCGTGCCGCCCATGTTTATGAGTAAAGAGTTTGGAAATGCATGAGAAGGAAGTGGCGTTTGTGATGGAAAGTTTATGTATTTCTTAAATATAATCAACCAGAATAGCAATAACATTCAGCATCATTTATAGAATTGACAGAGATAGACTTACCAGGAACACCAATAATAGCGAGGATGGGATAGTACCCAGCTTGAATAATGTACAGTACGGATAGTATCCGTATATGGAACGGCAGCCAAACATGAGGAAGATAGTAAAGACCCCAGGATAAACTCCTGTTCATTGTTGGAACATTCCAGCCTAATGTTCTCAGATTCTGATCCATTGTTGGAACATTCTAATGTTCTCAGATTCTGATCTCTCTCTCTTTCTCTGTAGCTGCTGATCCCAATCTTGTTGAGGTTGATTCTACCCCGAATACTATGGCACAACAAGGTGAAGTAAGTCCCTTATTATGGAACGAGAGAAATCCTCCAGTGACCCAGTTAGGTCCAGGAAGACTGATATAAATCACAGTCACTGAACAAACAGCTCCAGTTAACCCATTTCACGGCAACTCTGATGTATCACAATAATAATTTGTGTGGGTGGGATTTAGATATCGCTGATTCTTGGGCTCATGGCACATCTCCAGTTGTAAACTTAGAGGTGATGGAGAGAGACAATTCTTCCTCTTCACAAGCTCGATAATACTGCTGTGTTTTGGTAGTATTGGAATTGCTGGGCTCCCGAGGCCGTCTGTGTCTGATCACCAGGCCTGCTTCATCTTTTCGTTTTATTTATTCATGATTAACTTTGACTTTTGTCTGTCCAGCATTTAACGGCTTAGGTGGGTTTAGGCATTTTTGAGAGACACCTAAAGAGCCATAGACGATGTAGATACAGTCTATTCCTTGTGTTCTTGCAGCCGCGGCCTGCTCCTGTGGAGTGATGGTCAAACTCTCACAGAACCAGGATTCTTAGTTTTAACTTTTGCCAGTTATTGCTGAAGTCTCAGCAGGGTTGGAATGCAGGAAATCTCTCCCGGGTGCTACACATTGACTCTGTGATTTCTCTTGGAACTGTCTTTTGATGTTCTTTCCTCCTGGATTGGAGAACTGCATGTCAGTTTCCTGCATTTGTTTTTTGACATTTATGTGCTATTGGATGATGCCATATTGGAGCAGTTACTGTATAGTAGTTAAATAAACTATTTTTCTGCTAAGTTTTCCAACAGAATTATGTTATTGCAAGTTCCTCTTCCTTTTGTTGTTGTCTTTTATCAACAGTTTTCGAATAAATGTGTTTTGCTTAATGACGAATATTTTGATCAAGTAAATTCTATCTCAAATACAGCACCTTATATATACCAGCGGAATGGGCCGAGCTGGAGGAGTGATAATCATGTCAGGAATTATATCAGATACTTAATCCATCTCTCAGATCCAGCCCGGATATGTATAAGCGCAGATGAGGTACCTGCTCAGCATGAAGCATTGCGTAGACCAGGCTAGTGTACTGCTCAGCAATCCGTCGAGGATCGAACATTATTTAGAGCTCACCAGTTCACGACTTATCTGTCCAACAGTGCACTGATCTATAAACTTGTACTAGATGATCTGTTCAGCACAGGGTGCTGTGCAGAACATACAAAGTCATTGTTCTATACACACGGACTGGATATCTGTGCAGTATGGGGAGCTGTGCAGTGAATAGCAGTGAATTTATCTATTAATCTGGAGCAGTTACCTTCCCAGTATACACAGCAGTGTACACCAATCACAGCATTTTTGAGTAACACTGTGTTAGATCACTGCCCAGCGAGGGGAAACTTGCAGCTCATGTTGGAAGTGACAGGATGTGCAGCTCCTTCCATTTCCAGCTCCATACCTCCATTGTGGCATGACACAGGAGTGCTGTCGGTGTGAAACTCACTGCCAGAGAGAGATGGCGGGGGAATCAGTTTAAATACCAACAAATGGGAGGAGCTTGGTTAAAAGACAGGGGGAGATTGAGAGAGAATTTCAGAGAAGGATCTGATGATAGGTTTAAAAATTGTGAATTGAAAACATTTCGAAAACAGCTTGCAATATAGGCCACTGTTTACAGGAATGGTGGGTGAGCAGCATATTGGTTTAGGTTAAGATGATGGAGTGTTTTGGATAAGCATTTCTCCTGCAGCCTTGTAATTGGGAGTAGGGTCAGAAGAGTCTTCGACTCATTGGGCTGAATCTGACAATAATTTGTCTTAGTGCCATTTTCATTGAGTGTGACAGAAGGAATGTCCGCACGAGGCAGAGCTCGTTTCCTGGTGTTATCTTATCGAACTCACCTCATTAACTATCCACCTCACTCCATGGTGTCCCTCTCATTCAATGCCAGCCCGATTCTCCCACACATCATGGATGGAGGTACACACCATCTCTCTGATGCCCCTGGATATGCAGTGATCCCTGGTACTGCTGCCATCATTAAAAGGCCAATGGCCACACGGTTGAGCTTTCTCAGTTTGGAGCTGCCCTGCATAGTTTACCCCGAGCATGGAAGATTAGGGAAATTACACCACAGCTTGTCGACAGGGGCACGGAAGTCCTGGTGAATGGTCTAGTACAGAGGGGGACAATTCTCTTCCCAGAGGGAGCCACACCACCAGACTCACCGAGCATGGTCTGAGCACACCACCCAGCTCAGTGCAGTATCTACGGTCCGAAGAAAAGTCCAGCAATACCAGAAAAGCACCTTCCCCGCTCTGTCAGGATAAGGGTCACCCTATTCTCTCTACTCTCTCACACTCACTGTATATCTGTTAGCGCCTTCCCCAGAATAAGGCTCCATCACTCTCACCACCGCAATACAGCACCTTCTCTCTCTCTCTCTCTCACCTACGCAATACCCCCACATGGTTATAAAATGTTGTTATGAGTACAGTTTCTAGAATTCTCTGGATGATATCGTTTGTACAATGTTCCAGATAATTTTTAAAATAATTCAACTTGAGAAAAATATTCATCCCCCAGTATGTAACGCATCAGAGGAAGGAGCAGAGTTTTACTTTCTTTTTAAAATCACTCAGGATGAAAGTGCATCATGAGGCCATTAAGCCTCTCAAATATGCTCCACTATTCAAGCAAAGGGAGCACCTAAACACTTGAAGACTCACTCTCTTCTTGAAGACAGGCGCCACTTCGGAGTTTCGCCAGTTTCACTGCAACACTCCTGTCATCCCGAGAGTTATGGAATATTTCACACAGTGCCACCAGTCACTCTGTAACCATTTCTATAAAAACAAGCTATGAATTCCTGGTCTTTTCTGTTTGAGAAAAGCCTTGTACGTTTTGTTAGAGACAATGCAAAACTTTCATCTGAATCCAATTTTGTTTATAATGTTGAAACACTTTGCGCCTTCCCCTGTGAGGAACGATGTAAAATACTGTTTTAAATTCTCTGCCTGTTCCCTGAAATCAGTCACATCCTCCAGGTGTCCCACATATTCTTTCCTGCCTTTCTTCTAAGGGTCACACGCACATCATGAACGTTTTTTATGTGGGAAAACTCTTGTGGTTAGTTTTGTTTCATATTTCTTACCAGTTTTGGAATATTTTTCTTTGTATTTTGTTTTGTACAATCTGCTTCTGGTTCCAAAAGTAAACTTCCCAAATGTGGCCGACGCTAGAGCTCACCAATTTGAATTCATTAGTTTGTGATTGATTAGTATCCTTCACAGCCTTTGTGTATCATGGGTGGTTCATCTTCACATCTTCATATCATCGTCTTTTTTACTAGAGTCAATTATAGCTGAGCGTTAATAAGCAGTACCTGCTTAAATGTTCCCCCACCCCCCACCCCAACCATCTGCTGACCTTCACCTGTGTCTATTTCCACACTCCGTATTTGACCAGATATATTACATAAATCTGCATTTGAAATGCCTGGCTCTTTTCAGTCATTCAGGGGGAACCTACATATGTGGCTGAACACATGGAGAGTGACTCCATTCTGTCAGTTTTTCTGGCTCTGTGATTTCTGTTCAATGATGTCACATTCCAGTGGGAAGCTTCCTACATGACATCCTTTACTCTCAAACTAGAAATGCCCTCACTCTGATGGACTGAGCCTTCAGCTGTGACTGTCCCGTCTCCCTCACTTCTGTCCTCACTCCATCCCCTCCTTCCCAGAACAATGATAGATCTCCCCTTGCCCTCACTTCCAACTGCACGAGAAGCTGCATTCACAGAATCATCCTCCCCCACTTCCACTACCTGCAGCAGGACAGCACCATCAAACATATTTTCCACTCCCATCCACTTTCAGTATTTCACAGAGAGTATTCCTTCTGTGGCACGCTCCATCACCCCGAACATATCCTCACAACCCCAAGGCACATTCCCATGTAAATGCAGAAGCTGCAACATTTGCCCATTCACCTCTTCACTCCTCACTATCCAAGACTCTAAACACACCTTTAAGGTGAATTAGCATTTCAGTTGTACTCTTTCAATCCAGTCTCCTGTCATTGCTGCTCACAGTGCAGTCTCCTTTACATTAGTCAGCCAAACAGAAACTGCTTTGAGGAATATCTCCACTTTGTCTGTAGGAATGACCATTTCCTTCTGATTGCTCCCCATTTCAATAACCTACATTGCTGTAAGGATAATGAGAATTCTTTGAGGAGGTAACGACGTGTTGAACCAGAGAAAGCTACCTATCTGAATTTCCAGAAGGCCTCTGATATGGTACCGCACAGCAGGCTGCAGAGTAAGATAAGGACCCATGGTGTCAGAGGCCAGGTACTAGCATGGATAAAAGGTTGGCTGTCTGGCAGGAGGCATAGTGGGGACAAAATTGTCCCCGTCAGGATAGCAGCCGGTGACTATCAGTGTTCCACAAGAGCCAATGTTGGGACCACAACATTTCACCTTATAGGTTAATGATCTGAGTGGTGGGACAGAAGGCATTCTGACTACGTTTTCAGATGATGCAAAGATAGGTTGACGGGCATATAGTATTGAGGAGGCAGGGAGCCTGCAGAAAGAATTCAACAGTTTAAGAGAGTGGGAAAAGGAGTAGCAGATTGAATACAATGTGGGGCAGTGTGAGGTCATGCACTTTGGTATGAAGAATACAGGCATGGACTATTTACTAAATGGGAAAAAATTCAGAAATCTGAGTAACAAAGTGACTTGGGATTCCAAGCGCAGGACTCGCCTTAGATACACTTGCAGGTTGAGTCAGTAGTTAAGAAGACAGATACAATGTTGTCATTCATCTCGAAAGGGGTAGGATATAATGGTGGGGATTCTGAGGCTTTCTAAGGCTCTGGTCAGACCACATTTCCAGTATTTTGTGTCTCATATATCAAGAAGGATGGATTAGCCTTGGTGTGTGTCAACAGAAGGTTCACCAGAAGTGAAAAACTTAACACGAGGAACGTTGAAGGACTCTGGGTTTATACTCGATGGAGATTAGAAGGATAAGGGGGGATCCAAATTGAAACTTACAGAATACTGAATTACCTGGATACAGACAGAATTGTGAGGACGTTTGCACAGGAGGACACAGGCTTAGAGCAAAGGGAAACCCATCAGAACGGAGATAAGATGAAACGTCTTGAGCCAGAGAGTGGTGAAATTGTGGAATTCCTTACCACAGAAGGCTGTGGAAACCAGATCATTTGGCACCAACGATATAGCTAGGAAAGGGACTGAGGGTCTGAAAAGTGGCTACAGAGAGTTAGTTTGGAAGCTGAAGAGTAGGACGAGTAGAGTAGTGATCTCAGGTTTGCTACCAGTGCCACGAGCTAGTGATTTGAGGAACAGTCGGAGAATGCACCTTTACACGTGGCTGTGTGGCTGGTGCAGGAGGGAGGGCTTTCGATACCTAGACCATCGGGATATCTTTTGGATAAGGTGGGACCTGTACATGAAGGACGGGTTGCACCTGAACTGGAGGGGCAAATTTGACCTGTTTGGGAGGTTTGCTCGTGTGATTCTAGCCGGTTTAAACGAGTTTAGCAGGGGTATAGGAATAAGACCGCATGTCTTAGAGGGGGTTAGTTGCAGACGGGACAGTGACAGGATATATTGAATCTATCAGGAAGGTTTCTCACGCGATGAAACAAAGGGATCAGTTAAAGTGCGTCTGCTTTAAAGCAAGGAATGTCCGAAGTAAGACTGATGAACTTAGAGCATGGATCAGTACTTGGGGCTATGATGTAGTGGCCATAACGGAGACTTAGGTTTCACAGGGGCAGGGATGGTTGCTTGATGTTCCAGGGTTTAGAACGCTTAAAAATGTTTCGGGTCAGAACGGTGGCACAATGGTTAGCACTGCTGCCTCACAATGCCAGAGACCCGGGTTCAATTCCCACGTCAGGGAGCTAACTGTGCGGAGTTTGCAAATTTCCCCCGTGAGTTTCCTCCCATGATCCAAAGATGTGCAGATTAGATTAATCGGCTATGCTAAATTGCCCGGAGTGTTCATTGAAGGGATAAATGTAGGGGAATGGTTTTGGGTGGGGTGCTCTATGGAGGGTTGGTGTGGACTTGTTGGGCTGAAGGGCCTGTTTCCACACTGCAAGTAATCTAAAAAAGAATAGGGTGGGTGGAAAATGAGGAGGGGGTATAGAGTTGCTAATCAAAGAGTGCGTCACAGTTACAGCAATGAAGGTTGTTGAAAAGGTTTGTCTACTGAGTCAGTATGGGTGGAAGTTAGGAATAGCAAGGGAACAGTCACCGCATTTGGGGTTTTCTACAAACCACCCAAAGCAGTAGAGAGATTGAAGATCTCATAGTCGGGCAGATTCTGGAAAAATGCAAAAGTAGCAGGATTATTGTTATGAGTGATTTCAACTTTTCCAATATCGACTGGAACCTAAGTGCAGATGGTGTGGATGAATCCGTTTTTGCCAGATGTGCTCAAGACGGTTTCCTTGCTCAGTATGTAGACAGACAGACGAGGGGAGAGGCTATTTTGGATTTGATGCTCGTCAACGAGCCAGGACAGGTGTCAGAACTCACGGTGGGAAGGCACTTTGGTGAAAGTGATCACAACTGCCTCAAATGTAGCATAGTCTGCGAGAGTGAAAGGAGCAGTTTCCGAGGGAAGATATTTAATTGTGGAAAAGGAAATTAGGATGCTATCAGACAGGAATTGGGAAGGACAGAGTGGGAGCAATTGTTCCACAGAAAGGGCACAGCAGACATGTGGAGACTGTTTAAGGAGCAGTTGTTGTGAATGATACACAAATTTGTCTCTCTGAGACAGGTAAGAAGGGGTAAGATTAAGGAACCTTGGATGACGAGAAGAGAGGAACGTCTCGTGAAAAGGAAGCAGGCAGCTTACGTAAGATGGAGGAAGCAAGGACCTTGCACAGCTTTTGAGGATTACAGGCTTGCTCGAAAGGAGATCAGAAAAGGACTTAGGCGAGCAATGATGGGGCACGAAAAAGGCTTGACAAGAAGGATTAGGGAGAATCCAAAGGCATTTTACTCATATGTGATGAATAAGAGAATGATCAGGGAGAAGGTAGGGCCAACCAGGATTAGCGTAGGGAAATTATGCGTGGAGTCTGAGCAGATAGGGGAAGGCCTAAATGAGTTTTTTGATTCGCTTTTCACCAAGGAAAGGGAACTTGTTGTAAATGAAACTTAGAGGAGCTGGGCCAGATCAGTCTTGACCAGATCAATATTGATGAAGTTGATGTGCTAGCAATTTTGGAAAACATTAAGATGGATACGTCCCTAGGGCCAGACCAGATTTATCCGAGACTGCTCCGGGAAGCAAGAAAGGAGGTTGCTAAGATGATGGTGAGGATATTTGCCTCCTCATTCATCAAAGGAGTCGGACCAGAGGATTGGAAGGAGGCGAATGTTGTTCCTTATTTCAAGAAGGGTAATAGGGAAATCCCTGGCAATTAGAGGCCAGTCAGTCTTACGTCTGCGGTCAGCAAAGTTTGGAAAAAATTCTGAGGGATAGGATTTATGACTATTTGGCAAAGCATTGTGTGATTAAAGGCAATCAGCATGGCTTCATGAGGGCAGGTCATGCCTCACAAATCTTATTGATTTCTTTGAGGAGGTGTCAAGACAGGTCAACGACAGTCGAACAGTGGATGTGGTGCATGTGGACTTCAGCAAGGTATTTGATAGGGTTCCCCATGGAAGGCTCATTCATAAAGTCAGGAAGTATGGGATACAGGGACATTTGACTATCTGAATTCAGAATTGGCTGGGTGGCGGAAGGCAGACAGTGGTTGTAGATTGAAAGTAACCTGCTTGGAGGACAGTGTTGAGAGGGATCCCACAGGGCTGTGTTCTTGGGCCTCTGCTCTTTGTAGTTTTTATAAATGACTTGGATGAGGAGGTTATGGTGTGGGTTAGTAACTTTGCTGATGACACAAAGGTTGGAGGTGACGTCGATAGTATAGAGGGCCACTGTAGGCTGCAGCGTGACATAGACAGGATGCAGAGCTGGGCTGAGAAATGGCAGATGGAGTTCAACCTGGATAAATGTAAAGTGATGCATTTTAGAAAGTCAAATTCGAATCCTGAATATAGCAATAAATACAGGATTCTTGGCAGTGTGGAGGAACAGAGTTATGTGGGTGCACAAGTGCATAGATCCCTCAAAGTTGCTACCCAGGTGGATAGGGTGTCAAGAAAGCATATGGTGTTTTGGCTTTCATTAATAGGGGAATCGAGTTTAAGAGCCGCGAAGTTTTGCTGCTGCTCTACAAGTCCTGGTGAGACCACACTTGGAATATTGTGTCCAATTGTAGACGCCCTACTATAGGAAAGATATAGAGGCTTTGGAGAGAGTGCAAAGAAGGTTTACCAGGATGCTGCCTGGCTTGGAGGGCTTGCTTTATGAGCTGAGGGGTGCGTAGGTTAAATTACTACATTTTACATTAGGATTAAAGCTCGGGACAACATCGTGGCCCAAAGGGCCTGTTCTGTCCTGTACTGTTCTATGTTCTATGTTCCGTTTAGTATATTTAAAACAGACTCAGATAAGGTTTGATTGACAAGGGGATCAAAGATTACTGAGAGGAAGCAGGAAACTGGGGTTGAAAATCTATCATTCGTGATCGAATGGCGAAGCAAACTTGATTGTCCGAATGGCTTCATTTCTGCTCGTATAGACTGTGGTCTTATAATATTTCGGCCCTGGATGGCACGGTGTCTCAGTGGTTTGCACTGCTACCTCACAACATCAGGGAACTTGGTTCGATTTCCTCTGGGTGTTCTAGTTTCCTGCCACAGTTCAAAGTTATGCAGGTTAGGTGAACTGGCCATGCTGAATTGCCGATTGTATTCAGGGATGTTGATGTTAGGTGCAATAGTCAGGGGTCTATTTGTAGTATTAGGGTAGTGAATGGATAGATTAGCATATTCTTTGGAGGGTCAGTATAAACCTGTTGGGCTGAAGGGTCTGTTTTCACACTCTAGGGATTCTAAGAAAATGCATTTCCTTAGAATCCCTACAGTGAGAAAACAGGCCCTTCAGCCTAACAGGTTTATACTGACCCTTCAAAGAGTATGCGAACCTATCCCATGAACACAATCGGCATTTCAGCATGGCCAATGAAGCACAACCCAAGCTCGAGTAACACCTCACTTTACACTTTGGTACGTTACAGTCTATAGGAGTTAATATTCAATTCCATAACTTCACATCCTGCACCCACTATGGCTGTTCTCCATTTTCCATACACGCTCCCTCTGCGCTCCCTAAGTTCGTGTCTTGTTTATGTTGCATTCAACAGAGGAAATCAATTTCTAATATTTACACATTAATTTACACCCATTACATAACTGTGTCTCTTTCACCACAATTTAAAGCCCATTTGTCTTTTACACTGGGCCTCCAAACACTCTTTCCCACCTCTGCCACGATACTAAAACACTCACTTTCCAATCATTTGCACTTCTGAAGAAGATTTACAGGGACCTGAAACATTATCATTGTTTCTATGTCTCTGAGATGTTGCCAGACCCACTGCGTTCCTTCAAAAATGAAAAGTTACAGAATACATGTTCAATATAGCAAAGATCATTGGATACAGGAAATCTGAAACAAAAACAATAATTGTTGGACTTACTGGGTGCTTTGAGGAATAGTCACAGAACCCGAAAGATTACCTCTGCTTTCACTCTACAGATGCTGTCAGACTTGTCAGTGTCTTCAGCAATTTCTGTTTTTGAACAAGTTTCAAACATGTTTGTCAAAGCTGCTCACATGCCCTGACCAACATGGAGCGCCATACACCGGGAAGTCAATGATCATGCAAGGTATACAAATTCATTTGTTCTGAAACTACATAAGGAAATCATCACCGACACTACAGAGCTCTTAACCATGGTCATGGAGAGAAACAGAGGGAAACACATTCACTTTAAAGAGAAGATGGCATTACCGGAGGGGAAGAGAATCAGGTGAAAACGTTAAATGCTTTTGAGGAATGTGACAAATTGGATGCATGGCATCATGAAGATACCCTAACAGGATGATAACTTTTCAAAAAGGAAGTGCTCCCACATCAGAAACCAGGATAGGGCACTCTGTACAGGGGAGAAGGGTGACTGGGTCCCCGTGCAAATTGAGGACAGGCAGCAGAATTATATTGCAGAAATTGCGGCTCAAACTGGGCATTCATGTGATGCTGCACATCATAGCAGCTGTGGCAGCAGCAGCAGTAGTAGAATTATATTCAACCACAATATAATCTCTCAGTCTACCATTACCATAAAGCCGATCTCCGGTTCAGTGATGAGTGTGGGTTAACATGCCACGGTCAGAACCGTGTGTACCTAAACCTGAGGACAACCCATTCAAGCGACCACACTTACGGCTTACATTAACAAACAGCAGAACTAACATCTGATAGAGAGGACGCCATGATCCCAAGACTGACCATTTCTTTTAAAACCAGATATGAATTACTGCTGGCCTGCCTACTCTTAGTCTACTGTTAATCTGTTAGAAAAATCCTTGTTTCTTTTGTTTGAGATGTTTCAAGAATTTCCCTCCTATTACCATTTTGTTTACATCATTGATATACTTACTGTGCCTTCCCCTATGAGGAAAGATGTAAAACACGGGTGTAAATTATCTGTCTGCTCCCTGTAGCCAATTCTTCAGTCACACCCTCCAATTATTCTCAGTATACTTTCCTATATAATTTCACCTAAGGTCACACACTCATCTTGAACTTTTGTATATGCTCGGAAAAGCTCGTGCTGCTTGTTTTTGTATTTCTTGCCAATTGACTACATCTTGTCTATTTTCCCCTTTTCCTCGCTTTCTAGATTGATACAGCTATATAGCGCACAAACAGACCCTTTGGTCCAACTTGTCCATGCTGACCAGGTTTACCAAACGAAACTAGTCCCATCTGATTGCATTTTGTCCATATGCCTCTAAGCGTTTCCCATTCATATTTTTGTCCTAATGAGTTTTAAATGTTGTAGCTGTACTTGCATCTCCAACTCATCCTCTGACAGCCCATTCCATATACACACATCACCCTCTGTGTGAAAATATTGACCCTTTGTCCATTTCAAATCTCCCCTCTTTCACCTTAAACCTATTCCTTCTATGGTTGAACTCCCCCATCCCGTGGAAAAGACCTTGGCTGGTCACTCAATTCAAACCTCTCATGATTTTATAAACTTCTACAATATCATCCCTCAACCTCCTACGCACTATCTGACACTAACTTCACGAACAAACATTTAAAGATCAGCACTGCAAATTTGAGACAGTATTCAAATGACAGGTAAATAACACTAAGCCCAAGCTTCCTACTGTGATTTGTTTTTCTCCATGTTACAATACTAAGGCAACAGGAAACTGTTACGAGTCCCAATAAGAGGTCAAACACGTGAATTGCTTTGTCCAAACCGTGTGAAAGCGCATCTCTGGCCTGAACCATATAAGAAGGTGAATTCTTGTACCACACAGTCAGCATAGACCTTTAGCAGAGTGAGATGAAGGCTGAGTATACGTTTTGAAATATGGATCACAGTGTGAAATCAGTGCAAAGGGGGAGAGGTGTTTTCAATAATGTTTATTCCAAGAATGATACTTTCCGGAGTGAGATGTGAGTGGGAGGGTGTAAAACAGCACGAATGGAGAGGCCGAGCCACACTGAGACCAGAGCAAAGTGGCATCACAAAACGCAGCTTGATGCGACAGCAGAGTAGGTGGACTTGATCAAAGACTTTCAGGTGAAATGGGTTGGGGACCATAATGTGAGAGAATGTACTCTGTAATTTGAGAGGGAGAACCTGGAATCAGGAAGGGGAGATGAGCAGGGAAGAGGATGGTGCAGCTATGGCAGGGTTTTCTGTGGGGTAAATCAGGAAGCACCGCTGAAATTCATGCCTAAGAACAGCTTATGGTCCCTGAAATAAATATTATAAATCTGGCCCTCCACTGTTCCTCATCAATAGTATCCTTGAGAATTTATGTCAACCATGTGTGGTTCCTCTGCTTACCGAATTCTTCTTTTTGAACAGAAACAATAATTACTGAGCAGTTTGGGATATCTGCTTGAATGTCTGCTCATGTATACTCACTGACCTTCCTCTTGGTCTATTTTCCCGTTCCGCTTCAGACCAGATGTGAGGCAGAAATCCTCAATGTAGATGCCTGGTTCTTTTCAATCATTCAGGGGGAACTTCCGCATGTGGCTGAACACATCATCAGCGGAGGCTGACTCCATTGAACAAGTTTCTCCATCTCTGTTATTTCTGTTTGATGATGCCACATTCCTGTGACCTGCGTCTAATGTGACCTCATTTTCCTTCAAACCAGAAATTCCCTAACTCTGGTGGCCAGGGCCATCATCTGTCACTGTCCCATCCCCCATGGTGTTGCCGTCAATCCGTCCCCTCTATCCCAGAACAATGATAGATTCCTTTTTGTCCACACTTCTACCTGCACTAGAATCCATGTTCACATAATCATCTTAAGCCATTTCCACCATCTCCAGCAGGACAGCACCATCAAACACATCTTCCCCTCCCGCCCACTGTCAGTATTTCGCAGGAACCGTTCCCTCTCTGTCCCCTCCATCACCCAGAACACTTCCCCACTCCCCCATTCTACCTTCCCATGCAATTGCAGAAATTACAACACTTCTCATTCACTTCTTCCCTCCTCACTGTCCAAGGAACCAAACAGACCTTCCAGGTGAAGCAGCATGTCACTTGTAACCTTTCAATCTGGTCTCCTATCATTGCTGCTCACAATGCAGTCTCTCGATATTGGCGAGACCAAACAGAGATTGCTTTGAGGAACACTCCCACTCTGTCTGTGGAAATAATCTTGACCTTCTCATTGCTTCCCATTGCTTCCCATTTCAATAACCTTTCTTGCTCTCCTGCTAACATTTCGGCCCTGGGCTGCTGCAATGTTCCAAAGAAGCACAACCCAAGCACGAGTAACAACTCACTTTACACTTTCGTACGTTACATCCTGTAGGAGTTAATGTAAAATTTCACAACTTCACAGTCTGACCCCATTATAACAGTTCTGCAGTTTCCGTGCATTCTCCCTCCTGTCCTCCCTACGACCTTGTGTGGTTGAATCTTCTTTATCGTTCACTCAATACAGAGAACCCCTTTTCCCCATTCACATTTTAAATATTAGGCTATTTCACATGATCTTCTCGTTCTTCACGACTAAAAGCATGTTTGTCTTTTGCCACACCCTCTTTTACCCGTCAACCCACTCCCCACATCTGTCAATGGATTATAAAGCTCATTTTTCAATCCTTTTCAGTTCTGAAGAAGTGTTATACTGGACTTGAAACGCTAACTCTGTTTCTCTGTCTCTGCAGATGATACCAGACCTGAGTTTCTCTAGAAATGAATAGGCTCAGAACAAATTTTCAATTAAACAAATAACTATGGATACTGGAAATGAAAATGCAAAAATGGCTGGAGAAAATGGGAGCTTTGTGGGCGGCACGGTGGCACAGTGGTTAGCACTGCTGCCTCACAGCACCAGAGACCTGGATTCAATTCCCGCCTCAGGCTCCTGACTGTGTGGAGTTTGCACATTCTTCCCGTGTCTGCGTGGGTTTCCTCCGGGTGCTCCGGGTTCCTCCCACAGTCCAAAAATGTGCAAGTTAGGTGAATTGGCCAAGCTAAATTGCCCGTAGTGTTAGGTGTAGGGTAAATATAGGAGAATGGGGTCTGGGTGGGTTGTTCTTCGGCGGGTCAGTGTGGATTTGTTGGGCCGAAGGGCCTGTTTCCACACTGTAAATATTCTAACCTAATGTAGAAGGTTCACTGGCCCTGAAAGATTAACTCTGCTTTCACTCCACAAGATGCTGACAGACTTGCTGAGTTTCGTCAGCATTTTCTGTTTTTGAACAAGTTCCACAGACGTGTGTTAAAGCTGCTCAAACGCCCTGTCCAGCACGGAGCGCCGTGCACTGGGAAGTGACTGACAATGCAAGATGCACAAATTTCTTGGTCTGAAACTACATAAGGCTGGCATCTCTGACACTGCAGAGCTCTTAGTCATGGTCAGGGAGAGAAACAGAGGGGAACACATTCACATCAAACACAGAAGATGGCATTGGGCGAATGAAAAAGATTCAGATGCAAACGTTAAGGGGTTTGAGTAAAGTAACAAATTGGAGGCGTGACACCAGGGAGAGCAGAATGAGAATAGGAAAATGGAAGTGTTACCACATCAGAAACCAGGTTAAGACACTGAGCACAGGGCTGATGGATAAATGGGTCTTGGTGTGAACTGGGGAATAGTCAGTAGAATTGAATTGAACATATTGGAGCTCAAAGTGGGCATTCATGTGGTGCGGTCGAATCACAGCAGCAGCAGAATTGTATTCAACTACAATCTGTAACATTTTCCCCAGGATAATCCCTCAGCCTACCATTAACATCAAGCTGATCTATGGTTCAGTGATGAGTGTGGGTGAACATGATATTGTCGGAACCATGTGTACCTAAACCTGATGACAATCCATTAAAGCTACCGCACTTGACTGGTTACATTCGAAACAGCAGGACTAACATCTGATACAGAGGGCGAAATGATCCCAAGACTAACAGATCAGATCGAAGTTCTGCAGTGCTGTCACATCCAGACATAAATGTCATTGGACTATTAAACAACTCACTGGAGGAGAGGACTCCATAAATATCGCCATCATATATCACGGGACAGCCCTGCACATTAGTGTAAAAGACATGGTTGTATTATCTGCATCGTACACAGCCAGAAGTGTTGAGTTGATGATCCACCTCACCCTCACCATGCTACCCGCAGAATCACAGATGTCAGTCTTTAATCGATCTGATTTGCTGTATGTGACATGAAGAAACAGCTGAACACAATAGATACGACAAAGGCAATGGTCCCTGACCCCATTCCTGCAATGGGACTGAAGACTTATGCTGTACAACAAGCCGTGTCCCTGGGGAAGCTATTTCATTCCAGCTCCAAATCTGACATCTCCCTGGCAATGAGGAAAATTACTCAACTATGTCCAATTCCATAACAAGGGAATAACAGCAGTCTGACCATTTACCACGCCCTGAGTCCCGTCACGATAGTCACATTGGTGGGAATTCTTTTTGACAAAGTTGTCAAGCAGCACAGAAGCAACCAGCTCAGTGTGGTCCCCATGTGGAGATGGTGTTGTTGTGGAAAAGTCACTGGATTACTAATCCAGTACAGACGAATGCTGTGGCAGCTGGTGGACGTTATAATTAATAAAATATCGAGATGTAAAACCTGGAGTCATTAACAGTGACCTTGAAGCTAATGTCGATTGTAAGCACCAATTTCCTTCCTCAATGTACTTTCAGGAATTGAATCTCCCATGATTCCCTGGTCTGGCCTAAAAGTGACTCCAGACACACAGACATGTGATAAACTCTTCAATGGTCTCAGAAACGGACAAGCAAGACATTCTATTGTATCAAACTGCTCCGGGGTCTTAAAGGATAAAACTGTACAGATCACCCAGCACCAGCCTCAGTATTTTGGGAACGGGAAATACTACTGTGTTGACTCGGCAGAAATTTACTTCCTAACATCTGAGAGCAGGTGGCAGGATTTACAGAGCTTTCCCACAGACTGCACAGAAACATCGGGAAAGGAGTAGGTCATTCAACACACTGAGCATCCTCCATTCTACTTCATGGTGAAAATCTCCTCAGTTCAGTTTTCCCCACACAGTGTTCGTATCCTTTAGTATGGTTGAACATCGGAATATATAAAATAGGAACTACTGTGTTCTCTTTGGTCCATCAATTTTGATCCTCCATTCAATATACAGGCAGTTATCCAGTAAAGGTGTGTTTATTAAACGCAATTTTTCTGCAACACAATTAGTGAATTGTGCCCCTTTCTTTATAAAGCGAGCTCCCGTTCACTGTTATGGGAGACCGTCTCTGGCACCGGCTGAAAAATAAATCCCAGCCTCAGGATCCCTCTGTCTGCCAAACGCACCCTCAGTGTGTTCAGATAAAGCAGGAATATAATCCGCTCTGCAAGCCTTGAAACTGAGCCTGAATGTGGGATTTGTAGTCTACATTTAGAAGGAAATTAATTTCAAACCGGGTGGGGAATATCTTGGAGAGAACTGGAATCCTGCATCGGCATCACGTGGTCAGTCAGCTCGTGCGCTTTCTGAAGATCTTGGTGAGAGGTGCAGGGCTGTAGTCAGTGACTGTAGTGTTAAAGTGTGACATTTACTGTACTAACTCATTACAATATACGGTTTAAAGATTTATGCAGCCTCGGTTTGGATGGAATGGATGAGGGTTGCTGAGGCATAGACTATAAATCTTTTAATCTTTTTAATCTGTCTTCCCTGTATGTGGGAGTATTGTCGGAACACTGCACTGTTGGAAATGTTTCACCCTCGTTATAAAATGAGGCAGGAATAAAATAACAGACGGGCTGCATAAAATGTTTGGTGGAGAAGTTTCTCGATACCTTTGTGTAATGCTGCTCCAATTTTGAAATTCCCTGTTATCAAGTCCTTTCTTAACCTTGTGACATCATTCAGAACATTCAAACTGCTGCTCAGGAATAGGGAGAAACAGGAGGTAGTCACTCAACTTCTCGATTCTGGGACACAGGGACAGGAGACAGTCTTTCAACTGTTCGAGATTGGGACACAGGAACAGGAGGTAGTCACTCAACTGCTTAATACTGGGACACAGGGACAGGAGGTAGTCACTCAACTGCTCGAGACTGGGACACAGGGACAGGAGACAGTCTTTTAACTGCTCGATACCGGAACACAGGAAGAGGAGGCAGTCACTCAACTGCTCGAGACTGGGATACAGGGAAATCTGGAAGCTAGTGAGGCCCCAGATTTCTGTTTCCCAGGAACAGGAGGAGGTGACTCAGTACCCACCAGTCTGGGACACTGGGAGAAAAGGGAAATCGGCTTGTAACTAAAAGAAATATCTGAATCAGTTGCATGAGCGAGCCATTGAATTCTGCTCCAACATTCTTCAAAATCATGACTGATCTGATTGCAATTCCCTCATTCCATTTTACAGAGATTCCCCTCTCTGCAGCCTCTGCTCCATTTGTTGGTCATGTTGCAGATCCAGATACCGAAACTACAGTCACCATGTTTTATCCAGAGTTGGGTCACCAAAGCCTCTGGTCTTCCTGAATTTCCACAGCAGTTTAAAACATAGCCTCCAGAAAACCATCCCCAGCACTTCCACGAACGTACTAGAGTTAAGTCAAACGTCAGTGAAATGCAAGTGAGAAGCCTGGTCTGAATCACTAACAGTTGTGGGGATTCCTCATGTTACTGAGCACATGAGCAGCAGAGAATGATTAACACAGGCGTTCAATGGATAGGAACAGACCAAGTTACAAAGATGTGCCTCAAAACTGCTAAAACCCCACTTTCCAACATGGAGCACAGGGCAGGACACTGGGTAACACACAGAGACAACACATGCACACAGACCCACACGGACACACAGACACATTAGCATCTTTTGGATATAACTAGATAAGTTATGCTTAATGATGGGATCAAGGCTTGTTGTGAGAAGGCAGGAGAATTGGCTTGAAAAGCATGTCAGCCATGATCAGTAGCTCAGTAGACTGGATGGGCAAAATGGCCTTTTATTCTGCTATAATTATTTACGGTCATAAATAATTACGGTCCATCATAATTATTTACGGTCTATGGTACATGCATTTGTCTGTGTTTGTGTGTATACTTCTGTGTGTGTCCATGTTTTTGTGTCTGTGTTTTTGTGTGTTGGAGTGTGTCTGTGTGTACATGTCTGTGTGCTTGTCTGTGTATGTATCTGTGTATGTTTGTGCTCCTCAGTATTTTCAGAAACGGAAATATCAATGTACATTTTTTTTAAATTTCTATTCAGGTTGGCATTCATCTTTCCATCATAATTTGAGGAACTTTGCTTTCATCATGAATTTGTTATTTTAACAAATGAAGGAAATCAACCTGACCTCTTCCGAGGATGACCCTGACCCAATGTGAGACCTATAACATTGGCCATATCATCAACCTGGTTACACCGATAATTTGCTGTGACCAATGGAAGAGTGGCAGTAGAAAATAAAACAGTTACCCAACAACCCAAGGAACTCTGGACCAGTGAGTCTGACATCAGTGGTGGGTGAGTTGTTGGAGGGATTCTGAGGGATAGTCAATTGCACGCAATTTCAAAGGCAAGGATCGATTGGGGATAGTCACCATGGTTTTTTGCATGAGAAATCGTGTTGTACGAATTTTACTGATTTTGTTAAAGAGATGACAAAGCAGATTGATGAAGGCAGTGTTGTAGGTGTTTTCCATACAGACTGGAACAAGTTGTTCAACAAGCTTCTGCATATTATGCAAGTTAGTAAGATTCGGTTACATGGAAACCAGCGCACCCAAGCCAATTGAATACAAAATTAAATTGAAGGGAGGAGACAGAGGTTGGTAGAGGATTGCTTTTCAGACAGGAGTCCCGTTTTAAGGTACAAGGGGAAATATTTTAGAGGGAGCTGAGACGCAATGTTTTCATGCAGAGGGAGGTGTCCATATGGTATTATGTCCCAAAGGAAGTGGTGGGGTCTGGATCTTGATGGATATTTGAATAAGGAGGTTTAGAGGAATATGAAACAAATACTCTCAAATCAGACTCGATCATAATGGGATATCTGGTCAGCAGTTACACATTTACATGCTTTATGACTCTATCAGAGGGATGAGCAGAAATTCTAAACAGGCATTTCAAGTGGGAATTCTCTTCCCCACAAGTTTGAGATGTCTCTTTGTTTATACTTATTCAACGCTGAGTTAGTTAAATATTGGACAGAGAAGCGATTCTTGGATAATAGCACACAGACAGGAAAGTGGAGCTGAGACCACAACTTGATCAGCCACAATCTTAGTCCCTGGTAGAGAAGGCTCGAAGTGTCCAATGACCCATTCCTGCTCCTCAGTGCCATGTTTTTGTGTTCCATTCAGCCCATCAAACCTGCTAGACAGGAGCAATTATAGGCTATTTACTCCTTTCACAGAAACAGAGGAGACCATTCAGCCCCTCAAAACTGTCAAACTCAGTTTGGGATGGTTTGGAAAGTGTAATTGGAAAACCCAGGCTGCGGTATGAAAGAGGGCCCTCATCACTTCTAACTGAGCTTCCCCTTTCTGCAACCACTGCTTCGTTTGTTGGTCAAGTTGTAGACCCAGTTTCACTATGAATACAGCCCCCATTCCTCACCCAGAGATGGTCCAGACAATCTGGTAATATTCAATAACAGAGCTTCCAGGAAAATAACAGCCTCTACTTCCCAATAATAGAACGTGAGAAGGCCACAAACAGGGATATGTCATTCATCCACAGGCCACCCATCTTCCCCCCACCCCACCAACAAGCAGGTCTTCTCCCACAATAAGATCATAATGTCTAATATCCTCTTTCATGTCCAACTCGTGTCAGAGCCCTCAACTCTGACTGGGCAAAAAGCACTCCCTGCCTCACACTGTGGCCTATTGATATGAGCAAAAGACGTGAACACAAGGGCTCAGGGAAGAGTGACCAGCCCTGACATCAAGGTATTATTTAACTAAGGATGGTCTCAAGGAGCCTGAGCAGGATTGCACTTAATGGGAATGAGTTGTAAACTTCCCTGGTTAGAGTGATTTAAAGTATAAAACACAATGATTGTGGTTTGTGTACAAAAATCCATGCAGTCCTGACCATGTCTGCAAAAAGATCCTCAAGGTAGCTTCCTCAGCACAAACTTCCTCAGTTGCTTCATAAATGTCTTGCTCACACCATAAGATTAGAAGTGGGGGTGTTCACTGAAGATCACACAATATTCAGGAAAAAATGTCCCTTCAGCTACTGAACTAGTCTGTGTCCATGTGCAGCAAGACCTGGACAACATTCAGGCTTGTGTTGTTGGAAGTATCGGTAACATTCATGTAACAGTGCTGCTGGACACGGCACATTTCCACTGTGAAAACGAGGAGATTATTCAGCGACTCATGCTAGCTTCACAGAAATATGAGGAAGTCATTCAGCTCAATGATATTATTGGAGAAGTGAAGAGATCGCCCATTTAGTGCCTCCAACCTATTACACAGGAAGAGAAGGAGTCACGTGTTATGGATGACAGCAGAGCTCCTCAAAAATATTTGAAGGCGTTGGCCTAGCCTCTTCTAATAATTAAGTGTTCTGATACAGTAATATCCCATAAACATGTACTTGGCAAAAAGGAAAGATCAGATACAGATTCTCAGATGCAGATCTCCAACTGAGGAGGGAAAACAAATCAAGTGAAAATTTCGACAGAGTTGCAGTCAGGAGATTTCCACTGAAGCTTCCAACTCTGTGGAGACCCCAATAGCTTCTGATGTTACTGAGAAACCAAAACACTTGCTGTAATGTGGCTGCCAGAACTGCACACAGTATTCCATCTATGGCCTAACCAATGGCATGTTTAACTCATATTATGTTGCCTCGATGAATAAACACTATGCCTACAGTCCCGTGTGATTTCTTAACTGGCTATTACACTGTCCAGTCACATTCAGGGATGTGTGGAGAAACACCCTCTGACCTCCCTAGTGTTCTGCTATTCATTGAATTCTCCCCTGTCTGGTTCCTTCTTCAAAAGTGCATCATCTCATATTTATCAGGGTTCCATTCCATCTGTCATTGATCTGACCATCTGACCGTTCTACCAGTATCTTCCCGTAACAGAAGGACTTCCTCCTCACTGCCACCCACCTGGCCAATCTTGGTGTCAAACACGAAATTATATATTACGCTCAGCCCCCACCCCCCACTACCTCCTCCACATTCACATTTACATCATTTATGAATACCACAAATAATTTGATAGACTGAATTGCTCGCTGTGGGACTGCTCGCTCAGTAACTTGGGACCACATAGCTGTTCTCCAGTCCTCTAGCACCTCCCTGGTATGGTCAGATTCGACTGAAACATTTAGGTCAGGACATTTCCTCTCTTGTCTCCAACAGAATCCTGCGATGGAACTCATCTGGACTTTATATCATCCAAAACCATCAATCCCAACTTGCATCTTATATCAAACTGTTCAGAGCTTCCCAGTCCATCTTCTTGAATTATGTACCTGCATCTTCCTTATCCCAACTAAAACAGATGTGAAGCTCTCATGTCACAGTCTATCAATGTTCCCCAGTTTCACATACTGATTACCCCCTTGGTTTCGGAATGGGTCCTAATTTTTCCCTGGTTATTATGTTCAGTATGATGTTTTTGGAGAACAGCTTGGGTTCCCCCTAACTTTCCCTGCTGCACTTCTCCATGCCGTTGTATTAGTTAGTCTGCTGTGGGTGAATTTTCTAAGTTTCCCTCACATCACCTCTTATTCTTTGAAACAGTACAGAACACAAATATAATCTCATCCACACTGTATGCATTCTGTGCAACTCCAGCATGTTATAGAAAAACAGGTGCTGGAAGCTTCTGGAGCTCTGTGGAAGGATCCATAGGCTCTGATCTACAAAGGATCTAAGACCTTTTTACGGCTGTGATCCGCAAGAGGCAAGCCTTTGGTAAGGCGAAAAGGAGGCTGAGGGATTTGAATATTCTGTACTTGGTAAGATATCCAGCAACATTACGTTTCAGCCATGGAGGGTCTGTGTTTAATTTTCACTCACTAGAAAACGCAACGGACTTCCTGTACACATGAAAACAGATTGCTGGTTCAAATAATATGGACAAATGTGCTCCCTTCGTTTTCTCTGGTCTTTGCCTGGTTTACCTCATTTTGGGTTTTTTTTTAGTATGTGGAGGTCCCATTTTTTCTTTTTCTCTCTCTCTTCCTTTCTTCCTCCCCTCCCGTTATCCTTTGTTTTTTCGATTATTTGCTTTTCGTTTCTCTCTCTTAGTATGGAATAGGAAAGGGGGTTAGGGAGGTGGGGTGGTCACATTTTGCTTCACCAGGACTGCCTCGGGTGAAGGTATGGATGGGACGGGGTTGAATGCCCACTTTGAATTTTCTTGTTGTAAGACCCTTGTAACGTTTTTTAACTTTGTTTTGTCTGGGTTGGGAGCGGCTTCAGCCAGGAGAAGCCATGGGGGATTAGTGGTTTGTATGAGCATCCCCTGTGGGCAAGGGGGCAAGTCTCTGCTTATTTGTGTTCCATGTTGGTTCATTATAGAAGTAGTTGTTAAAGGTTTTGATTTGTTTGTTTTTGTCGTTATATTTTCACGTTTATACGAACTGTTTACAGCTTTCACTCGGCGCGCTATAAATGGGCTTCTTCTCCCAGTGGGTCATGGGCTGCTTCAGATGGTTATGGATAACCGCTCATTTAAATGGTGCACCTGGAATGTTAAAGGGAGACATTCATCGATTAAGAGAAAAAATATAGAAGAAATTGAAATGGCTGATTTCGCCTTGCTGCAGGAAACACATCTAACCGATAAGGAGCATTTAACGTTCCAGCAGGGAAGGTTCAGACGGGTGATTTTTATCCTTTAATTCAACAACTAGAGGAGTAGCTATAGTCATTCATAGGAACCTTCTACTTCAGTTGTTTGACCAAATTAAGGATGAATGTGGGTGGTCTCCGATCCTTATAGCTTTAATACATCGAGAGGAATACTGGACCTTGAATAATATTGCCCCCAGCACACCCCCTCAAATTTCACTTAGATGTGCTCACAAGCTCAGACAATTAAGGGGAGACTTTCATTGACGTATAGACCCTGAGGTGGATAGGATGTCGAGGGGTGTCGCGGCTATTTCCCCACCACCCAGGCAGCTGGTGGACCTGAACAGGTAGCTGGGTTGGTGGATGTGTAAGATGTCTTCACCCTGAAGATAGGGACATCACCTTTTTTTTAACCCACATAAATGCAATACTAGGATTGACATGTTGTATGCCCCATTGGTCTTTTTAAATTCAGTGCTGTCCTGTAGAATTGGGAACATAGCCATTTCTGATCATGTGGCAGTGTACATGGAGATTAAGGATGGTGGCGATAGGACAGGCTCACGGCACTGGCACGTGGATCTTTCCTCATGAAGGATAGCAAATTCATTGAGTATTTTTCGGGGGAACTTGAATGTTTTTGGAACATTAACTTGTGTACGGCCAGTAATCCGACGGTGCTCTGGGAGACTGCCAAGGGATTTGATTATTTCTTACTCGGTGACTCAGAAGTGGCAGAAGAGAGAGTAGCAGCGTATGCTTGAGGCTCGGCTGAAGACAGCTGAGACACCATATTTTGTCAGACCGTTTGTAACTTAATTTCAGCAGATTACAGCCCTCCGGACTGCTCTGAATTCTGCACTCGCCCAGACAGCAAAGAGATAGATTCCCTTTACGAAACAGAAGTTATTCGAGCATGGTGAGAACCAAGTAGATATTAGGCAACCTTGGCCAGAAAGAAGATTGCTAAAATTATCACCCACGATTCCAAAAAAATTAATGCAGAGTTCAGGAAGTTCTACTCTGGGTTGTTCCAGTCAGCGGGCTGGGAGGAGTGATTGGCGATGATGGAGTCCTTTATTAAGACCTTGGACCTCCCAGGTGTAAGTTCAGAGCAGGCGTCTCTTTACATTTCCCCTCTGACAATCCGAGAGATGCAAGAGACAGTGAGGCAGCTCCAGAGTGGTAAAGTCCCTGGCCCAGATGTATTTTTGGAGTGAGTTTTAGAAGGAGTTCAAAGACATGCTGGCTGGGCCAATGTTGGTTATGTACAATTATTCGTACATTCAGGACTGCCTCCCATCCTCTCTGAGAGAAGGAAATCTTTATCTTATTCTCAAGAGAGGGAATGTCCCAGAGGATTGCACTTTGTATATGTCTATATCATTATTAAATGTGGACTTTAACATTTTGTCGAAAATGCTGGCTTTGAAGATCCATTGTGAAAGAGCTGAAAATGTGTTGCTGGAAAAATGCAACAGGTCAGGCAGCATCCAAGGAGCAGGAGAAGGGCTCATGCATGAAACATCGATTCTTCTGCTCCTTGGATCTTGCCTGACCTGCTGCGTTTTTCCAGAAACACATTTTCAGCTCTGATCTCCAGCATCTGCAGTCCTCACTTTCTCCATTGTGAAAGAGGACCACCCTTTAAGCAGGTGGCGTTCCTCTCTTTCGAACAAACCCAATGATATCTGTGTCCTGTTTGATATGAATGATTAATTTATTTCGATCTTTCTCAGGGTGTAAAATTAATTTTATGAAATCGGAGGCCATTCCTGTTGGGGGCTTATTGGAGTACCCGACCTAGGGGTGGAATCAGAATCCCTTCCAGACAAGGAGGTTTAGGTATTGTTATTATCCAAGCCTTCGATCAATTACATAAAGCTAACTTCGTGCAGTTGCTAGAGAAGATAAGACAGAATCTTCCAATATCTTGTTTGGGTTAGCTCTGGTTACAATGAATGTCCTTCCTTGTTTATGATACCCCATGCCAATGCTCCCTTTGACGCTGCCCAGACAGGCGCTGTGGAGGCTTAACAGTTGGCTTTGATCTCTCATCTGGTGTCACAGATGGCCTCTATATTAAGCTGGGAAAATTGCAGCTTCTGCAGTGAATGGAGGCGTGTTGATTTTCCAGACGTTAAGAAATACCAACTAAGTTCCTCGCTATCTGATGTCGCTGATTGGGCTTTTCAGGACCCATGGTCAATTTGGCTCGACATCCAGGCCTTCCAGGCAAAACGTCCCCTCATTAATCTGTTGTTCATGAACAATATGAGGACTGTTATGGAGAATTGCAGAATCCGATTGTCCTTAACACAGTGAAAGCATGGAGAATGGTGGGACAAGTTGAGGGCACTTTACAAAACAAAAATATTGACTTTCACTCCCATTGTAGGATTTGTAGGATTCCAGCCAGGATTGATTGATTCTGGCTTTAGGCTCTGGGAGTCCAGATGAGTTTCCTGTTTGGGAGAATGTTTTGACGGGGAGGTCATGATGAATTTTGAGCAGCTGAGCCAGGAATATGAGGTATCTGAGAGGGACCTCTTTTGTTACTTTCAGCTTCAGGACTTTATACAGAAAAAGTCTATATTAATGGTTCGTCTCTGTACGTCAGGTGTGGAGACGAGAGTGCTTCAGAGTACGGGCACTCTCTCGGTCAGCACCTTCTGTCATTTATTAGGAGGTAGTGTCTCGAAGGACATTGACCCTGTTACACCAGAACAGGAAGAGGCTCTTCAGCCCCCTGGAGACTATATACAGTTACAGGAGGAGGCCAGTCAGCTCCTCGAGTCGATAACACTGGGCCCAGAGTAAGCCATGCAGCACCAGTGCCCTGTTATACAGCAATAGGATCAGTCTATTCAGCCTCCTCAAGTCTGTAACATAGGAACTGGAAGAGGGACTGGAGATTGGTGCATTGAGATACCAGGAGGATATTCAGTCCCATCGAGCCTGTTGCACGGGAATTGGAGAAGCATTCAACATATAAGATTTCTTATGGGAAAGGAGAAAGAAGTTTACCTCACGTGTCTCGTGTATGGGAACAGAAGAAGGCCAATCATTCCCTCAGTCCTATATCAGTGATGCAGGAGAGACCGTTCAGTATCTCCAGTCTGTGATGGAGGAATATGAGACGTTTGTTTTTCAGCCGCTCAAACTGTAACCCAGCAACAGGAACATTGCATAAGCCCTCACGACTCTTACACATCAACAGGAGGAGGACAGGCAGACCATCGAGACTGTGATGTGGAACACCAGAAAGACATCAGCCCATCGATTTTGTGCACAAGGAAGAGAATGAGTCCATTCAGCGACTCCGACCTCTTACAGAGCACAAGGAAGAGAATAAGTCCATTCAGCGACTCCGACCTCTTACAGAGCAATCAGAGCAGGGCATTTCACACCATGTGCCAATTATACAGGATTGGAGCAAACAAAGAGATTATAGAGAGGGAAGAATTTAGAATGATCACTTTCGTGATGGAATATTTCGTCGTGGGAATACTGTTGACATTTAAGGAATATTGTTAAAGTCAATCATTCAGGAATTAATGACAAGAATTTTTCAAAGTCAAACCACAATCCATCAGAATCAACATGATTTGGATCTTGGGGATCTTAGAGATGAAATATTTGGACTTCCAGAAGGCATTGAATAGCTCTGCACAAATGATTAATCTGCAGAATAAGATAGTTTATGATTAAAAGTAATTTATCAGCTTGGATACAGGCTTGGTGAAGCAACAAAATACAGTGAGATGGAAAAAATATGGGTCATTTTCTGTTTGGGAAAATTCAACTTGAAGGAAACCATATGTCTTGGTCTCCAGGCCCCAACTATTTACAATCTATAGTCTTACGTACTTGAGAGGATAGAACATGTTACAACCAAATTAACAGATGACTCTAACTCAGGTGAGAAATTACAATGAAGACGGAAGAAGTTAGTAAACATATATGGATAGGTTGGGGCAACTTTTGACAGAAGAAACTGAACAACGAAAAGTATGAGTGTATCCATTTGGATCAGTGCAGCAGAAAGGCAAATTATTATCCAAATGGAGAGAGACTTCAGAATGATTAGGTACAGAGGGATCTGGCTGTCCGCGTCCATACTACAGAATACTCCGATGTAGGTACAGCAGATAATGAGAAAGGCAAGTGCAACTTTGGCATTTATTTCTAAAACAATGGATTATAAAGGGAGCGAGGTGTTGAATCGCAACTGAGTACTGTGTGCAGTCTTGGTGTCCTGACTGTAGGAGGGATGTATTTGGCATGGAGGCAGTTCAGAAGTGGTTTACTCGATTTACTCCAGAGATGAGGAGATTGTCCTCTGAAGAGAGATTGAGCAGTTCAGGCCAATACTGTCTGGAGTATAGAAAAATGAGAGGAGATGTCGGAGGTCTGGACGATGTTAAAGGTGATTTACAATGTTGATGTGAAGTTGATATTTCCTCATGTGGGACAATCTCTAACGATCCTAAAACCATAGTTTTAGGATGAGGTGGGGGAGAAATGAAACAGGGGTGAGGAGAAAATACTTCTGTCACAGGGTTGGGAATCAGTGTAATTCACAGCCTGAGAGTCCAGTAGGTGCTGGGATATTGAGTAAGTGAAGGAATATAGAGAGCGGACAGGAACGTGGAACTGAGGCCGCAATGACATCAGCTAAGATTGTATTCAATGTTGGAAGAGGCCTGAGGGGCTGGATTGCTGAACTGATGCTCCTCGTTCTTATTCAGTGCTTTGAATGTGTTACACATAAATGGGGGAGGACTGGTTATCGGACGGGAAGCAGGAACTCCGGATAAATCAGCCTTACTCAGTTTGACAGAACGTCACCAGTGGAGTCACACAGTGACCAGTGCTGGGTCCACAGCTCTTTACAATCTGTATCAATGATCAGGAGGAGTGGAACAAATGTACTGTAACTATGCAAGCCGATTAAACTAAGATAAACAGGAAACTAAATTATCAAGGGAAGGTGGAGAGTCTGTAATTGGATATGGACAGGTGAAGTCAACGGATAAAAGTTTAGCAAATGGGATTTAAGATAATATATAGTCTGTCATTTTCTTTAGGAAGAATGGTATGTGACTGAAGAATGGTATGTTGCTGAAACGGAAAAATACTACAGGACTTAGTGATGCAGTGTGTACTGAAGGGTTCATTCTGAGCTGATCAGACATAGGAAATATTGCTCCATCTTCCTGATGTTCCCAGGGGACCCATTGCTCTCAACCACCATATATATCCTCCGTCTCCAAATGGTGATGTTGACGTCGGCATACTGGGAGATGATGGAGCTATCACCCACTCCTGCCTGGAAAGTTCAGAATCTTAGAAGCTGAGTGAAACAGTGACCCCGGCAGCAACGTCCTCCCCCTGGTGTGAAGATGCAGGTCGTGTTGAAGGAAGTGACACCGCTCAGTGACCAGCTCCTTGCTCAATCAGGGTCCCCTCACACTCTGCTCCTGAGTTAAATGTAACTTGGGAAGCTGTTCCTGGAAAACCCGGTATGGATACAGCAGATCCCTTTCCCCAAGGGCACTCACTCCGTGGTTTCAGATCTTCCTCTCTGTGCAGGCTTGGCTCCATTTGGTGTTCATCTTACAGACACAGGTGTTGTAACTACAGTCCCCATGGTCCATCCAGAGTTGGGTCACCAAATCCTCAGGTCTCCCTGAATGTCTGAGGCAGCTCACACCACAACCTCTAGCAAACCATCCCCAGCACCTCCACTAACTTTTCAATAACTGGAGTCAGTCAGAAGCCCCTCAGCTACAAGTGAGCTGCCTGCTCTTTTACAATAATACTCGAGAGGTTTCCTCGTGTTACTAACTGCACAATCATCTGAGAGGGACAAGCACAGGTGTTCAATGGACACGCACAGACCAAGGTTCAAAGACATGCCTAAAGCTGCTGGAACCCCTGTCCAACATGGGGCACCACATGGGGCACACCGGGAAGTGAGCAGCAGCCCAGCACACACACACCCCTGTCCAATGATCACCACATGGGGCACACCAGGAAGTGAGCAATAGCCCAGCACACACACACCTCCCTGTCCATGGATCACCACATGGGGCACACCGGCAAGTGAACAATAGCCCAGCACACACCCCTGTGCAATGATCACCACATGGGGCACACCGGGAAGTGAACAACAGCCCAGCACACACCTCCCTGTCTATGGACTAGCACATGGAACACACCTGGAAGTGAACAACACCCCAGCACACACACCCCCGTCTATGGAGCACCACATGGAACACATCGGGAAGTGAACAGCAGTCTGACACATACCATTTCATTGTTTCTGAGATTTACAATGCCAGCTCTCGATGCACTAGGGATCCAAATGGGACCCACAGCCGGGACGTACAGGAGACCACGAGCCATACGTTTTGCATATTGTTTCTGAGCTTCATAATGATTTCCCCGGGATTCCAGGGATATGAGCACCAACGGCCAGGTTAAGGTACAGAAGGACGGATATTCATGTTATAATTGGATGATTACTTGATCGACAAGTTCAGTAAATGTGGCTCTTCTCAGACAAATGGGATAAACTGGATGAGTAGTACTTTCTTAGGTCCAATAACAAAAATAAGAATATAAAGTAAATGTGCTGACAAATCAGCTGAAATCCACGGCACAGAATCAGACACCATAATCCAGATGATATATCTGTGCAGCATGTAGCAGTGTTCAGACCAGGCTAGTGTACTGCTCAATACAACCCAGCAATCTGTGCAGACCACACCAGTCCATGAACTGCCTCTCCAGCACTGGGAGCTAGGCAGTGAACAGCCGTAAATTGTTATATAAATCAGGAGCATTTACCCTCCCAGCATGTAGAGCAGTGTACGCCACCCCAGGGCATGGATCTGTAAACCAGGAGCAGTTACCCTCCCATCATGCCGAGCTGTGTACACTGCCCCAGTGCATTGTTCAGTAACACTGTGTTAGATCACTGCCCAACGTGGGGAAACCTGCAGCCCATGCTGGAAGTGACAGGATGTGCAGCTCCAATCCACTTGCAGCTCCATATCTCCATTGTATCAATGGATGTAGAATATCTCAAGAGGAAGGAGGAAAAGGACTTAGGGTTAACTAGGCAAGGATCAGACAAGGCTCTAGAGGGTTACAAGGTCGTCAGGAAGGAAGTGAAGAATAATCTCAGGAGAGCGAGAAACGGGCATGAAAAAGACTTGTTGAGTAGGTTTAAGGTAAAACTTATGATGTTCTATACTTTTGTGAGGAATAAGATGATGGCTTTAGTGAGGGTCGGGCTCATCAGGATAGTGGAGGGAACTTGCACCAGGAGTCGGAGGAGATAGGGGAACATACAACATAGCACAGTACTACAGCGCAGTACAGGCCCTTCGGCCCAAAATGTTGCGCTGACCTGTCATACCACTCTGAACCCTATCTAACTTAACTGTTCCATGTACGTCCATATGCTTGTCCAATAACGACTTAAATGTACTTAAAGTTGGCGAATCTACTACTGTTGCAGGCAAAGCATTCCAAAGCTCTCTCTTCAGATCTTTCCTGGCTACCTTGTAACCCTCAAGCGCCCCAACTGAGCCTTCACATCCCATCCTAACATAAGTCGCCGTCTTCCTCTTGACCAGAGATTCCACTTCCTTCATAAACCATGGCTCCCGCATTCTACAGCTTTCTCCCTGCCTGACAGCTACATACATATCTAGGACACACAGTAGCTTTTCCTTGAATATGCTCCACATTTCTAATGTGCCCATCCCCTGCAGTTTCCTTCCCCATCAAATGCTTCCTAAAACTTGCCTGATGGCATTGTAATTGCCTTTCCCTCAGCTGTAACTCTTGCCCAGTGGCAAACACCTATCCCTTTCTATCACTGAAGTAAACGTAACAGAATTGTGATCGCTATCACCAAAGTGCTCATCTACTTCCAAGTCTAACACCTGACCAGGCTCATTACCCAGTATCAAAACTAATGTGGCTTCGCCCCTTGTTGGCCTGTCTATATACTGTGTCAGGAATCTCTCCTGCACACATTGGACAAAATCTGACCCCTGGAGAGTACTCGTACTATAGTGTTCCCGTTCAATATTTCAAAATTTGAAGTTCCCCATTACATCCACCTTATCTCTGTCACTCCTATCGAGAATCATCTTTGCTATCCTTTCCTCTACAGCTCTGGAACTATTCGGAGGCCCATAGAAAACTCCCAACAGGGTGACCACTCCTTTCCTGTTTCTAACTTCAGCCCATACTACCTCAGTTGACGAGTCCCCAAACATCCTTTCTGCAACTGTAATACTGTCCTTAACCAACAATGTTACACCTCCCCCTCTTTTACCATCTTCTCTGTTCTTACTGAAACATCTAAATCCTGGAACCTGCAACAACTATTCCTGTCCCTGCTCTAACCATGTGTCCAAAATAGCCACAACATTGAAGTCCCAGGTACCAACCCATGCTCCAAGTTCACCCACCTTATTCCGGGTGCTCCTGGCGTTGAAGTGGACACACTTCAAACCAACCTCTTGTTTGCCGGTGCCATCTTGCGTCCCTGAAACTTGATTTTGGACCTTCCTACTCTCAACCCTTTCTATACTCTAACTACATTTTTGGTTCCCAACCCTCTGCTGGATTAGTTTAAACCGACCCCAATAGCCTTAGCGAATTCCAAACCCCCCCTCCCCCAGGATATTGGTACCCCTCTGGTTCAGATAAAGCCCATCCTGCTTGTAGAAGTCCTACCTACCCCAGAAAGAGCCCCAATTATCCAAGAATCCAAAACCCTCCCTCCTGCACCATTCCTGTAGCCACATGCTCACCTTCTCTCTCTCCCTATTCCTTGCCTCACTATCACGTGGCACAGGCAAGAAACCAGAGCCAACAACTCTGTTCGTCCTAGCTCTAAGCTTCCATCCTAACTCCCTGAATTTCTGTCTTAAATCCCCATCTCTCTTCCTACCTATGTCGTTGGTGCCTATGTGGACCACGACTTGGGGCTGCTCCCTCTCCCCCTTAAGGATCCCAAAAACACGATCAGAGACATCACAAACTCTGGCACCAAGGAGGCAACACACCAACTGTGAGTCTCTCTCGTCTCCACAGAACCTCCTATCTGCCCCCCAACTATGAAGTCCCCAATGAATACTGCTAGGCTCCTCTTCCCCTTTCCCTTCTGAGCAGCAAGGACAGACGCTGTGCCAGAGCCCTCTACCCTACTGCTTTCCCCTGGTAAGTCCCCCCCCCCCCATTGTATCCAAAACGGTATTTCTATTGTTGAGGTGTATGGCCACAGGGGATCCCTGCACTGCCTGCCGGTTCCCTTTCCGTCCCCAGACTGTAACCCATTTGCCTTTTTCTTGTACCTTAGGAGTGACTACCTCCTGTAACTCCTCTCAATAACCCCCTCTGCCTCCCAAATGATCCGAAGTTCATCCAGCTCCAGCTCCAATTCCCTAACGCGGTTTTCAAGGAGCTGGAGTCAGGTGCACTTCCAGCAGATGTCGTCAGCAGGGAGACTGGTGGTGACCCTTATCTCCCACATTCTGCAGGAGGAACATTCAATTGCCCTAACCTCCATTCCCACTAGTCTAAATTCCCAAAGAGACTGTTGAAAAAAAAATGGAATAAAAAAAAACTCATTAACTTTCCAAGCTGTGGCACAGGTACTTTGTTTTTGATTAGAGGAAGAGGATGGGTGCTTTATTAGATTATAAGGCAAGGTGAGCTTTTCTGGGTATTTGGTTTAATTCACAAACGGGTTTATTGCTGTGTCGTAACAGCACACTTGGAACATTGTGTTCAGTTCTGGTCGCCTTGTTATAGGAAAGATGTAGAAGCTATAGTGAGGGTGCAGAGGAATCCCTCGGTATCAACAGAAATATTGGCACACACCACACAATCGAGTGAAATATTGAGGGAGTAACCACGTGAAAAATAAATACTGGCAGATTCTGCATGTCTGTATAAACGTCAGTGTGTCAGTGTTTGTGGTGTGTCTGTACTGATGTCTGTATATCTGCGTGTGCATGTGCATCAGTGTATTGGCATTTCTCTCTGTGTGCTTTATTATTTGTGTGACTGCACCAATCTCTATGTGTGCCTGTGTAATTATATGCATATCTTTGTGTATCTGTGTGTCTCTGTGCGTATCCGTGTGCACAGCGGATCTGCCATCCTCTCTGGTGTTTAAAGTGATGCAATGTCCGCCTCTGCTGGCTTTCACACTCTACTGCATTGATGGCAGCGGAGGGAGAAATAAGGGATTCAGTCAAGGAGGTGGGGACAGGGAGGTAGATCATAGCACCATCCAAACTGACAGCAACATCTGCACATGCACACATGCACACACACACACACACACACACACACACACACACACACACACACACACACACACACACACAGAGAGAGTTGGGTATAGGGAGGAGCATAATTGGACTGAGGACACTCAGAGTTGGGAATGCTCCTGAGTAATATCTGTGCTCGCTCTGCAATGTGGAAGTGATTTGTATTTGAAGATTATTCATTACACAGAGTGCACACCTTAAAGAGTATTTCCATTGCAACTGCATCCAAGCAACTCTGACCAAACCATCTGTAAGATGATGCGATGAATTTATTACACATTCTTTAAATTGAATTATTCTATAATTCACCCCTACAAGGTGTAAGTGAGAAAGTATTGAAAAGTCCTGAAACTGGCCCAGTGGTGGTGGTAATATATCTAGGTATCAGACAAAACTGTCCTGTGCATCCAGAGATATTTGCAAAACCAAACAGCCCTGCAATGTGAGAGATTCACAGGATTTGATGTCCTCTGATAGAAAAAAAACTGACACTTGTGCAGTGGCATGGGGAGACCAGCGGAGGGTGGCATTGTATGACTACAAACTTAACAGGGACAGACGTGGAGGTGAAAGAGGGGAGTAAGGGTTTATCTCAATTTCAATGGATTTACCCCCAAAACCACAGAGCCATCATTTCACAGAGATGCACACAAACATACATAGACACATTAAATACACAACACGTATACATACAGATATGGACACTTACACACAAACACATGCACACGCCCGCACACACAGTGGTTTCTTTAAGATAGAGACAAGTATGTTTTTCATGAATAAGGGAATCAATGGTCAGTTGGTGAAGGCAGGAGAATGTGGCTGAGAAACATTTTAACTGTGACCAAACGGCACAGCAGATCCAAGGGGCTAAATGGCCTAATTCTGTTCCAATTTCCTATTTTGTGAAGGGATTCATTTTGGAAGTCGAGTTTGAATGCAGATTACTGGGTCAAATGTAGGATTCATAGCAGTGTGGAGGAACAAACGGATCTTGGGGTCCATGTCTGCAGGTCTCTCATTTGCCACCTAAGTTGATAGAGTTGTTGAGAAGGCGTATGGTGTGTTGGTTTTCATTAGCAGGGGGACTGAGTTGAAGAGCCGCAAGATTATGCTGCAGGTCAATAAAGCTCTGGTGAGACCACATTTGAAATGTTCGGGTCACCTCATTATAGAAAGGATATGGAAGCTTTAGAGTGGGTGCAGAGGAGATTTACCAGGATGCTGCCTGGACTAGAGGGCTTGTCTTATGAAGAAAGGTTGAGGGAGCTATGGCTTTTCACATTGGAGTAAAGAAGGATGAGAGGTAACTTGATAGACCTGAACAAGATGGTGAGAGTTACAGACAGAGTAAATAGCCAGAGTCTTCTTCTGAGGGTGGAAATGATTGTCACGAGGTGAGCATAATTTTAAGGTGTTTGGAGAATGGTTTTGGAAAATGTCAAAGGCAGTGAGTCACCAGCCCCCCTCCCCCACCGTACAAACCAGGTCCCTGGTACTGTGAGACAGCTGTGCTAACCACTGAGATATCCTGTCCCTCTCCACTTCCACCCCTCCAAACTGGGTCCCTAGTCCTGTGAGACAGCCGTGCTCACCACTGAGACACCATGCACCCCCTCTCACTACCCACCAAACCGGGTCCCTGTTACTGTGAGACAGCCGTGCTAACCACTGACACACCATGCACCACTCCCAATCCCCCCGAAACCGGGTCCCTGGTAATGTGAAACAGCCGTGCTAACCACTGAGACACCATGGCCCCCTCCCCGCTAAACCGGGTCTATGGTACAGTGATAAAAACAATGACTGCAGATGTTGGAAACCAGATTCTGGATTAGTGGTGCTGGACGAGCACAGTAGTTCAGGCAGCATCTAAGTAGCTTCGAAATCGACGTTTCGGGCAAAAGCCCTTCATCAGGAATAAAGGCAGTGAGCCTGAAACGTGGAGAGATAAGCTAGAGGAGGGTTGGGATGGGGAGAAAGTAGCATAGAGTACAATGTGTGAGTGGGGGAGGGGATGAAGGAGATAGGTCAAGGTGGAGAGGGTGGAGTGTATAGGTGGAAAAGAAGATAGGCAGGTAGGACAAGTCCGGACAAGTTATGGGGACAGTTACTGAGCTGGAAGTTTAGAACTAGGGTGAGGTGGGGGAAGGGGAAATGAGGAAACTGTTGATGTCCACACTGATGCCCTGGGGTTGAAGTGTTCCGAGGCGGAAGATGAGGCGTTCTTCCTCCAGGCGTCTGGTGGTGAGAGAGCGGCGGTGAAGGAGGCCCAGGACCTCCATGTCCTCGGAAGAGTGGGAGGGGGAGTTCAAATGTTGGGCCACGGGGCGGTGTGGTTAATTGCTGCGAGTGTCCCGGAGATGTTCCCTAAAGCGCTCTGCTAGAAGGCGCCCAGTCTCTCCAATGTGGAGGAGACCGCATCGGGAGCAACGGATACAATAAATGATATTATTGGATGTGCAAGTAAAACTTTGATCGCTGTGGAAGGCTCCTTTAGGGCCTTGGATAGAGGTGAGGGAGGAGGTGTGGGCACAGGTTTTACAGTTCCTGCGGTGGCAGGGGAAAGTTCCAGGATTGGAGGGTGGGTTGTTTGGGGTCGTGGGGGACAGCCGTGTAAACCACTGAGACACCATGCCCACCCACACCAAACCGGTTCGTTGGTACTTTGAGACAGCCATGTTGCCCACTGAGACACCATGTCCCAATTCCCCACCCCCAACCCTCAAACCGGGTCCCTAGTACTGTGAGACAGCCGTACTAACCACTGTAAAACAATGCCCCCCTCCCCCTTCCCCCCAAACAGGGTGCCATTTACTGTAAGACATCCGTGCTAACCACTGACACACCATGCCCCCTTCCACCTCACCCCACACCGGGTCCCAGGTACTGTGAGACAGCCATGCTCACCAATGAGACATCATGCCCCTCTCCCCGCTAAACCGGGTCCCTGGTACTGTGAGACAGTCGTGCTAACCACTGAGACACCATGGCCCCCTCCCCACTAAACCGGGTCTCTGGTACTGTGGAACAGCCGTGTTAACCACTGAGACACCATGCTCACTCCCCACCAAACCGGTTCCTTGGTACTTTGAGACAGCCGTGTTACCCACTGAGACACCATGTCCCAATTCCCCACCCCCACCCCGCAAACCAGGTCCCTCGTCCTGTGAGACAGCCGTACTAACCACTGTGACACCATGCCCCCCGTCCCCCTCTCCCCCACACCGGATCCCAGGTACTGTGAGACAGCCGTGCTAATCACTGAGATACTATGCCCCCTCCCCATCCCCCCAACCAGGTCCCTGGTGCTGTGAAACAGTCGTACTAGCCACTGAGATTCCTTGCCCCCTTCCCTCTCCCACCTAAACCGGGTTCCTGGTCCTGTGTGACAGCCATGCTAACCACTGAGACACCATACACCCCCTCCCCCTCCCCCCAAAACTGGGTCCCTTATACTGTGAGATAGGCATGCTAACCCCTGAGACATCATGCCCCTCTCCCCCTCCCCCAAAACTGGGTCCCTGTTACTCTGAGACAGCCGTGCTCACCACTGAGACACCATGCCCCCCTCCCCTCCTCCCAAACCGGGTCCCTGGTACTGTGTGACAGCCGTACTAAATACTGAGACACTATGCCCTCCTCCCCCTCCCCCAAACCAGGTCCCTGGTACTGTGAGCCAGCCACGCAAACCACTGAGACACCATGCCCCCTCTCCCTCCCCCCAAACCGGGTTCCTGGTACTGAGAGACAGCCGTGCTAACCACTGAGACACCATGCCTCCCTCTCCCTCCCAACAATCCGTGTGCCTGGTACTGTGAAACAACCATGCTAACCACTGAGACACCATTCCCTTGTCCCCGCCCCCTCCCCAAAACGGATTCACTGTGCGTGGTAATACTGGAGAAAATGTGAATAAAAGTAATGAGCTTAGAGCTATGATGTTGCGGCCATAACAGAGACGTGGGTTTATCAGGGGCAGGAATGGTTGCTGGATGTTCCAGGGTTTAGAACATTTACAAAGAATAGGGAAGAGGTAAAAAGAGGAGGGGGTGTAGCACTGCTAATCAGAGAGGATTTCACAGCTACAGAAGTTACCATTTTCTAGGAAGGTCTGCCTAATGAGTCAGTATGGGTGGAAATTAGGAACAGTAAGTCAGTAATCACTTCATTAGGGTTTTTTTACAGGCCCTCCAATAGAAGCAGGGAGATTGAAGAAAGCATAGGTCGGCAGATTTTGGACAAGTGAGAATGGAATAGGGTAGTTGTAATGGGTGACTAACTTTCCCAAGATTGATGGGAACCTCCTTCCAGCAGATGGTTTGGAAGGAGCTGTTTTTGTAAGGTATGTTCAGGAGGGTTTCCTAACTCAGTACGTTGACAGGCCAACGAAGAGAAAAGACATTTTGGATTTGGTGCTCGGCAAAGAGCTGGGGTAGGTGTCAGATTTTGAGGTGGGAGAGCATTTTGGTGATAGTGACCACAAATGCCTCATATTCTACATAGCTATGAAGAAGGAGACAAGCAGGCACAATGGGAGTATATTTAGTTGGGGAAAAGGAAACTATGATACTGTCAGACTGCGTTGTGAAGCAATTGTTCCATGGAAAGGGCACTATAGAGATGTGGAGACTGTTTAAGGAACAGTTGTTGTGAGTGATGCATTAATGTGCTCCTCTGAGACAGGCAAGAAGGGATAAGATAAAGGAACCTTGGATGACGAGAGCGGAGGAGCTTCTCGTCAAAAGAAAGAAGGCATCTTACGTAAGGTGGAGGAAGCAGTGGTCTTGCTCAGCGCTAGAAGTTTCCAGGCAGGCGAGGAAGGAGCTCGAAATGGTCTGAGGAGAGCCAGGAGGGGGCAGGAAAACGGCTTGACAGGAAGGATTAGGGAGAATCCAAAGGCATTTTGCACATTTGTGAGGAATAAGAGAATGATCAAAGGAAGAGTAGGGCCGATCATGGATAGGAGAGGGAACTTGTGTGTGGAGGAGTCTAATGAGGTAGGGGAATCCCTAAATGAGTTTTTTGTTTCTGTCTTTACGAAAGAAAAGAACCTTGTAGTGAATGAAACCAATGAGGAGCAGGTAATCCTGCTGCAACAGATAGATTGAGGAAGCTGATGTGCTGAAAATTTTGACAAACATTAATATTAACAAGTCGCCAGGGCCAGACCAGATTTGTCCTCGGCTGCTATGGGAAGTGAGAAATGTGATTGCTTCGCCGCTTGCGAAGATCTTTGCATCCTCACTCTCCACTGGATTCGTACCAGAGGACTGGAAGGAGACAAATGTAATTCCTCTCTTCAAGAAAGGAAATCGGGAAATCCCCGGCAATTACAGACCAGTCAGTCTCACGTCTGTCATCTGCAAGGTGTTCGAAAGGATTCTGCGGGATAGGATTTATGGCCATCTGCAAGAGCTTGGCTTGATATGAAGGGCTTTTGCGCGAAACGTCGATTTCGAAGCTACTTGGATGCTGCCTGAACTGCTGTGCTCTTCCAGCACCACTAATCCAGAATCTGGTTTCCAGCATCTGCAGTCATTGTTTTTACCTCATTGATTAAATGCAGTCAGCACGGCTTTGTGAGGGGCAGGTCATGCCTCACAAATCTTATTGAGTTCTTTGAGGATGTTACTAGACAAGTTGATGACGGTCGAGCGGTGAATGTTGTGTATCTGGACTTCAGTTAGGCATTTAATAAGGTTCCCCATGGTAGGCTTGTTCAGAAGTTTAGGAAGAATGGGATAGGGACATTTAGCTGTCTGGATACAGAATTGGCTGGTCGATAGAAGACAGCGAGTGGCAGTGGAAGGAAAATATTCTGCCTGGAAGTCAGTGGTGAATGGTGGTCCACAGGGCTCTGTTCTTGGGCCTCTACCCTTTGTAATTTTTATTAATGACTTGGTTGAGGAGGTTGAAGGATAGGTTAGCAAGTTTGCAGAGGACACAAAGGTTGGAGGTATCATTGACAGTGTACAGGACTGTTGTAGGCTGCAGCATGACATTGCCAGGATGCAGAGATGGGCTGAGAGGTGGTAGATGGAATTCAAACTGGATAAATGCGAGGTGGTGCATTTTGGAAGATCGAACTTGAAAATTGAGTACAGGATTAAAGGCAGGATTCTTGGCAGTGTGGAGGAACAGCGGGATCTTGGTGTGCAGGTACATAGTTCCCTTAAAATTTCCACCCAGGTGGACAGGGTTGTTATGAAAGCATATGGTGTTTTGGCTTTCATTAACAGGGGGATTGAGGTTAAGAGCTGTGAGATCTTGTTGCAGCTCTATAAAACTTTGGTTAGACCGCACTTGCGGAATACTATGTCCAGTTCTGGTCGCCCTATGTAGGAAAGATGTGGATGCTTTGGAGAGGGTTCAGAGGATGTTTACCAGGATGCTGCCTGGACTGGAGGGTTTATCTTATGAAGAGAGGTTGACTGAGCTCGGACTTTTTTCGTTGGAAAAAAGAAGGAGGAGAGGGGACCTAATTGAAGTGTACAAGATAATGAGAGGCATAGATAGAGTTGATGGCCAGAAACGTTTTTCCCAGTGCAGCAATTGTTAACACGAGGGGTCATAGTTTTAAGCTGTTTGGCGGAAAGTATAGAGCAGATGTCAGAGGCGGGTTCTTTACAGAGTTGCATGGAATGCGTTGCCAGCAGCAGTTGTGCAAGTGAGGTCATTGTGGATATTGAAGAGACTGCTGGACATGCGTATGGTCACATAAATTTGAGAGTTCGTACATTAGGTCTACCTTACATGAGGATCACTGGTCGGCACAACATCGTGGGCTGAAAGGCCTGCTCTGTACTGTACTGTTCTATGTTCTATGTTCTAAACAGTAAACAGTGACAAAACACCACAGATGAGTCAGGATCTGGAGGTAGAAACAGAGGCAGCATATAAAGTCTGATATGATCCTCTTCTGAAAAACTCACATTGGAATCAAAACGGTAATTGTGTTTCTCTCTGCTCAGAACATGCAAATGTTTTCCTGCACCTTCAACTTAGTTAATCTTCTGGACAGTGGAGATTTGTGTGATCTGAAAGGGAACAGCAAAGCTGCCATTTCTGTTGATGCTCAAGAATTTGGTTATGGTTTTTGAATGAAAAATGAAAAGCAATGTGCCTGAGAGCTCCCCAAATACCAATAGTTTATTGCCATTGTCATAATGCATTATGAAAATGTTGAACTCGGTGGTCATGACATCACATGATCAATCCTCTAAATATAACTGATTGAAGTACTGATCCCAATTGTTACCAATGTCTTATCATGCTCCTGATGTCACTGGCATCATACTCATCCAGCAAGATCTTACCTTTCCGAAAGTTTCCACATATCTATGAAAACATAAAATATCTTTGTATTTTTTAACAAGACATATTCATCCAGGGGTTTTGGAAGGCACTAGCAAGGGCAGAGTTTATTTGTCATCCTCAATGGCTCTGGAATAAGTGACACAGAGTTGCCCTGTTTTACCTCTTCAATCCAAAGTGATGTAGATCCAGACAGAGCAGTTTATAGGGGCATTCCAAGATTTTTAACAAATACTTGTGAAGGATCAGCAAATTAGTCCCTAGTCAGAATGACATGCAATTTGGAAGATACCTTTCAGAGACTGATTTTTCTCTTGTTCCCATTCCCAGTGCAGAATGTTCTCTAATTCCCATTAACCACAGTTTTGCTCAGGGTCCTTGATTCCACCCTCAGTCAAGTCCTGCTTCGGTTGAAAGAGAAGTCACTCTGATCTCACCGCAAATTACACAGGTAGATCAGTTGAAAGAATAAGGAGCAAAAGACAAGAACACTGTTTGCTTGAACAATGTCCTCGTAATATTCAATAGAAAATTGATGCGTGGTCTTCCTTAATGCATTATATCAACACGACATCACTTTTCAAACAATATTCTGAACGGTGGGTGTTTTTTCTTTTAATTTGCTTCCAATTCAGTGTAGAAATGAGAACGTGAATTATCTTCTATAGTGTGTTTATAATCCAGAATTTAATTCAATCTTTATCATCATTGCTGTAGCTCTTTCAAACAAAAATAATGAATGAGCCTGTGTCCATCTGCAGATGAAAAAGTTCTTTCAGCTCTGACTACTGCAGCGAATGTTGTAAAGAATAAGCTGCAGGACCACGTAAAATGGAAATGCTGCAGGGCAAGGTGCCAAACGCTAGTACAAGGTTAATTATGTCCAATCATTATGAATAATACATGCAGAGGGGCACAGTATAAAAGCAGGATTCAGCTCCATGTCCAAAATACTGTTTGTGGCTCCCTCACAAAAGACCACAACTGATTCACGGTGAAAATTCACCAAAATAGAAACAACAAGAGACTGGAATTTCAATTCTGCAACAACATCGGTAGAACAGGAAGAAAATCAAGGTTTGTTTATGAAATTAATAAATTGCGATGATAAGAATGTGGTATATGTGGGGGGTTGAGATGTTAGAGGATGATAAACAATGTTGTAGATGACACAATGATTATCCAGGTGAGCAGGAACGTGTTGGTTACAGGAGGGTACAAACAGATTTTCAGATGGCCAGATCAATGACTGATAAAAGGTAACATTGAAATATGAGAGATGCTGCACTTTGGAAGATGCAACAAGACAAGGGAGAACACAAACAATGAAGATAGGTTAGATTTGCTTTTGGAGCAGAGAAAGGTGAGGGGTGAACCTGACAGAGGTGTATTATAGCATGAGAGGTATGGGACGAGTGAACAGACAACAATTATTCCCTTATTCAAAGGGTCACAAACAATGGGAAATACGTTGGAAGTCAAGGAAAATATACAAAAGTGGATTTGTGAAATCTGTTTCGAACCCAGAGCATGATATGTGTCAAAAATGCATTGCCTGGGAGGATGGTTCAGGAAGGTAACCTCACAAACATTATAAAGATCTTGTATCAGCACTGGGTGGTGCAGACTCGACGGGCCTTGTCTTTATTACATGATTCCATGTGGTGGCAGCCATGAAATGTCTGATATATTCTGAAGCAGCAACCAATTGGACTTGGTTTGTTCCAACGAACTGTGCTCAGTAAGTGGTGAGATTTCAAACAAGCATCATCCCATGGAGTATCAGCACTTACTCAACCTAGGACAGCCCAGTCATCTCTGAAATCATCCAGAATAATTCACATGCTCAGTGTAAGAATCGTCCAAAACAGCATCAACATTATTCCAGCTGTTTGACACCATTATTTTAAGTTCACCAAGAAACAGACTTCGCTTCATTATTATATAGACTTCTCGTGTAAGGTTGTTATTTCTCTGAAGACTAATAAATTCCTTCCCATATATTCGTATTGACAAACAGTCTGTTATCCTGCGAGCTGTTCCTCACCAGTAATATTTACTCCCAGTTAAACCGGCACATGAGATGCACTGCTGGCACTCCCTCCCAACAGCCACTTGGATGGACCAACATCAACTGGACTGGAACGTCTCAAGGGCAATTAATGCTGGTCATCTTCATTCAAATCCCAAATGAACTAAAAAGACAATCCGATTTTCTAACAATTATTAAACAACAAGGGCATTTTGTTGATCTAAAGAGTTTGTCGCTGTCTTTGAAATTGTGAGAACTGTGTTATTTTATTTTCAGTATCTAAAGACAACAGAAATGTAAAACCTAGCATCAGGAGTAAGGAATCAAAACAACTCCATCATGTGATAAGGTCGTGGATGATCTGATTGTGACCTCAATCGCACATTCCTCATTTGCCTTTACAATGTTCGTGCATCATTCTTAGTCAAGAATCTGCCTGCCTCTGCCTTAGGAATATTCAATGCCTTATCCTCCATCACTATCTGGGAAGAGAATTGTACAAAGACACAACACTCTGAGAAGATGACACCAAATCACCATCTTCTTAACAGAGACATTTTTTCCGTTTTACTCTCCATCCACTCATGGTAATCTCTCACACAAGCTGAAATATTGTTTTAGAATTCAACTTGAAAGACTACTTGGAATATTTTGAGGTTAAGCAAGACCACATGTTGTTCGCCGAAACCCCAGCAGATCCAGAGCCAGTCATTTCAAGATTTCCTCCTGAAATAAACGCTCCTCACAAGAGTCAGCTGAGTGAATCTTCTCTGGGTTGCATTTCATATCATTGTGGCTATCGCTCTCTCGATGTGGTTACACCACTACATGGTAAATCTGTACAAAATCATCCCAACTTTTAAATGTATTCTGTTTCAGAAAGTTTCAACATTTGTCTTACCTCCCAAAAAATTTGATGTTCACATAATTTTTATTTTGTAATTCAAGTGCCCGGTTCCTCTGTGCCTAAAGCCAATCTCTCCACTGAAATAATACACTCCATTTCCATTCAACCCACCAATATCTTTCAGCACAGACACATTTTTCCTACTATGTTCCATTCACCAATATTTGCTTGTTCACTTGACCCACCTTAATCTCCTTATAGACTCATGTTCTCTGCATATCTTCCTTCTCAAACAGTTTCAAGCTTTTTTTTTAGATTAGTTACAGTGTGAAGACAGGCCCTTCGGCCCAACAAGTCCACACCGACCCGCCGAAGCGCAACTCACCCAGACCCATTCTCCTAAATTTACCCCTTCACCCAACACTACGGGCAATTTAGCTTGGTCAATTCATCTAAACTGCACATTTTTGGACTGTGGGAGGAAACCGGAGCACCCGGAGGAAACACACGCTGAAGTTTGTATTCTTCCGTAATAAAGACAGAATATTTGGCCAAAGAAATACACTGTGGCCATATTGCAAAGTAATTGACAATGAAATAATGTTATTTCATGTCTAAACTATAAATTTGAGACAATGCTAAAATGTTTTGCAGTCGCATCACTCAATTCTATTACTTAAAATAGAGTCAGATGGTGTGGAATGTGTGTGGGTAGAATTGAGGAACGGTAAAGGTGAAAACCCGCAGTTGGAGTTATGCACAGGTCCACAAATCGTAGTCAGAAGCTGGGGCGCATGATAGACGAGTAGATAGAAACGATATGTAGGAAAGGCAAAGTTACAATGACTGGGGAGATGTAAATATGCAGGTGGACTGGGAAAATCAGTGGTAGTGGTTTGCAAGGAAAGGAATTTGTGAAATGTCTACAAGATGGCTTTTTGGAGCAGCTTATGGTGCAGGCAACGAGTGAACCGGCGATACTGGATTTAGAGCTGTGCAGTGAGGCAGACTTGATAAGGAAGCTTAAGGTGAAGGAACCTTCGGATGCAGTGATCATACTATGATTGAACCTACTCTTTAATTTGTGAGGGAGAAAGTAGAATCGGAGTTAATATTACAGCTAACTAAAGACACCTTCAAAGAAACAAGGGAGGAGCTGGATAGAATTGATTGGGAGAGGAGCTGAGCAGGAAAGACAGTGGAACAATAATGGCGGGAGTTTCTTGGAGCAATTTAGGAGTCACAGCAGAGATTTATCCCGAGGTAAAAGATGCATTGTACAGCGAGGATGAGGCAACCATGGATGACTGGGATAGTCATGGCTAGCGTAAAAGGAAAATAGAAAGTATATAACATAGGAAATAGCAGTGCGAAACCAGAAGATTTGGTAGCTTCAAAGATGAACAGATGGCAACAAAATAAGAAATAAGGACGGAGAAGATTAAATATATGGTTAAGCTCTCCAGTGTTATAAAGGACAACTGTAAGAGTTCTTTGGACATATTAAGGGCAAAAGAGAAGCAGAAGTAGATATCGGGGCACTGGAAAATGACGCTGGAGAGATAGTCATGTGGAACAAATAATAGATGAGAAACTGAATAAAAAATACGAGAGTGGGCAAAGAAGTGGCAGATGGAGTACAACTTGGGAAAGTGCGAGGTGATGCACATTAGTAGGAAGAATCCTGGCATAGACTACTTTGTAAGTGGAGAGAAAAATCAGAAGTCTGAAGTGCAAAGAGAGTTTCGAGTTCCAGTTCAGGATTGTCTATAGATAAACTTGTTGGTTAAGTCAGCAATTAGGATGGTGTTGTTTCTGGTGAACAGTGTGTTTCAAATGTTATATTCAGCAAATGAACTGAGTTAACTCTTACAAACAATATGTGTTTTTAAACACAATTAATATTAGAACAATAAAACGTATTATAACGCAATGATAAAGGTTAGAAATTATCTTATGCTTTAACTTAACTTTGGATGATCACAAACCACCCCACTAGAAGTTGACCGGACTCGACTTGGTGATGTCTTCTTGTTCTTCTAATGATCGTGGAAGTGTCTTCTCTTTCCCTGGTTATTCTCCAGTTACTGCACTGTGTGGGGTTTTGTGGTGATTCTTATCCTTCCAAGTCTTCAGCGCCCTTTTGGGAAGGTCAGGAGGATCTGTCAATGGAATGATCAGGTTCATTTACCCTGATCAATCAGACTCAATCATTGGTTGGCTCAAGGGCAACATTCCATTGTCCCATTCAGGTCCAACTTCAGGTGAGTATTACAGGATCTGCAGTTTCAGGTTTGTTTGCAATCCGTCTGTGGGTATCTCCAGCCTGTCTGGATTCTGGAGCATGTGGATTAGCACAGAGACTTTAGTCAAAGCTGGGGTCCATTTCACACCATGTTTTAATAATTGTTCACTTTTGTAACTCCATGGTAAATTTATTATTGCCCATCGTAAGATTATTCTTTCAGGTGGCCCGCGCGGTCAGAAGAGCCTTCAGCCTGAGAGTGGTGAATCTATAGTAAGGTTGGCAGTTTCCTTCCCTCAAGGACATTAGTGAACCAGGTGGGTTTTTCTTGGCAATCAATTCATAACCACTATCAGTCTCTTAATTCCAGATTTGAATTCAAGCTCCCCTACTTGCTGTGGCAGGATTTGAACCCAGGTCACCAGGACATTATCTGGGTTAATGACATAAGAATTCAGTTATAAAACCACGAGGCCACTGACTTGCCCAATCCTCCATAGTGTGAATAACATGTGCAGTCTGATATGCACTAGGATTTGCCGTCATGTTATCCTTGACTTCCTCATCAAGATATGGATTTTTTTCCATTATGCAACTTCTGTTCAGTCTTCAGTATCTCCCTAATTATTTGCCAAATTTCTTCATCTGCCTGCCTTTGACTATTCTTTTCTCCCATCCCTACCCACCCCTCAGTCCACCCAGGCCAAATCCTTCCTTACGCCAGTATAATTACCATTGCCTAACTCTCATGTATGACTCAGTCTTCACTCTTTCAATATGAATGTGAAATTCCAGCATGTTGTGTTTACTCCTCCCAAGACAAAGCTCATCCACCAACCCTCCCTTGTTACATAATATCAAATCTAAATTAGCCCATTCTCTGGTTGGTTCCCTGCCATCCTGCTCTCAGAAATAATCTCTCATACACTCCATGAATTTTTATTCGAGGATATCACTGTCAAGTTGTTTAATTGAGTCAATTTGCATGTTCAAACACCCCTAGTTAAAATTGTGCCTCTGTTACAAGCCCTTACTATATTCTACCTCAGAAATACTTTGGGGGGACAGTGGCTGAAAATTCCTCTTCCCAAGAGGTTTCTTCTCTTGCTTTTTATTTGCACTGAGACAGATTTCAAACATGTTTTGACACAAAACAGTTTGAAAAGGTCTAAGTTCCCACTCGCACGAACAAATGTTATTTTCTTTTCACGAACCACATTTCACAGTACATATTGAAGAGTTAAGAGGGCTAAAAGTGGTCATGAGATATCTTTAGCAAACAGGATTGAGGAAAATCCCAAAGCCTACGTTTTATATATAAGCAACAAGAGGGTAACTCGAGAACTGTTTGAACCACACAGGAGAAAGGAAGAAAGTTATGCATGGAGTCAGAGAAAATGGGTGAGATTCTTAGCGAGTACTTTGCATCTGTATTCACCAAGGAGAGGGACATGATGGATGTTGAGGTTAGGGATAGATCTTTGCGTACTCTGGGTCAAGTCAACATAAAGGGGGAGGAGGTTTTGGATATTCTAAAAGGTAGAAATGTAGATAAGCTCCCAGGTCTGGATGAGATCCACCACAGGTTACTGAGGGATATGAGTGAGGAAATAACTGGGGCTTTAACAAATATCTTTGCAGGACCCTTGTACACGGGTGAGGTCCCAGAGGACTGGAGCATTGCTAATGCTGTCTCCTTGTTTAAGAAGGATAGCGGGAATTACCCAGGTAATTATAGACTGGTGAGCCTCAGATCAGTGGTAGGGAAGCTTCTGGAGAAGATACTGAGGGACTTGTTAAAGGTGTTTTATTAGGTTCTCGAGGGTAGGCTGATGGAGAGGTGATGCCGCATGGGGTCCAGGATGTTTTATCTAGATGGATAGAGAACTGGCTGGCCAACAGGAGACAGAGAGTAGTAATGGAAGGGAATTTCTCAAAATGGAGACCTATGACCAGTGGTATGCAACAGCGATCTGTGCTGGGACCACTGTTGTTTGTGATATATGTCAATGATTTGAATGAAGGTATCAGTTGCCTGATTAGCAAGTTTGCAGATGACACCAAGATTGGTGGAGTAGCAGATAGTGAAGGGGAATGTCAGAGAATGCAGCAGAATATAGATAGATTGGAGAGATGGGCACAGAAATGGCAGATGGAGTTCAGACTGTGCAAATGCGAGGCAATTCATTTTGGAAGATCCAGTTCAAGAGCAACAATACAGTAAATGGAAAAGTCTTGAGGAAAATTGACATACAGTGAGACCTGGGTCCATTGTTTCTTGAAGGTGGCAACGCAGGTCAGTAAACTGGTCAAGGCAACATAAGGCATGCTTTCCTTCTTTGGATCAGCTGTTGAGTCCAAACATTGGCAGGTCATGTTACAGTTGCATAGGACTTTGGTTTCACCGCATTTGAAATACTGCAGATATTTCTGGTCACCACGTTACCAAAAGGATGTGGATGCTTTGAATAGAGTGCAGAGTAGGTTCACCAGGATGTTGCCTGGTATGGAGGGTGCTGGTTATGAAGAAAGATTGAGCAGATTAGGATTATTTTAATTATAAAGACAAAGGTAGAGGTGGACCTGATTGAGGTCTACAAAATCAAGAGAAGTATAGACAGGGTGGATAGCAAGAAGCTTTTTCCCCAGATTTTGGAACTCAATTACTAGGCGTCACGAGTTCAAAGTGATGGGGGAAGGGTTTAGGGTAGATATATGTGGGAAGTTCATTACACATATGGTGGTGGCAGCCTGGAATGTGTTACCAGCAGAGGAGATAGGGGCAGGTACAATAGCGTTATCTAAGATGTATCTGACAGATACATGAATGGGCAGGGAGCAGAGGGATACATTCTCTTAGAAAATAGGTGGCACCTTTAGAAAATAGGAGGATCTGGATCAGCACAGCCTAGGAGGGCCAAAGGGTCTGTTCCTGTGCTGGAATGTTCTTAGTTCTTTATCATTCATTCTAAAAATAGCAAGATTTCAACTATTGTATGCTACAATTTAATGTTATAAACACTTTATTTGACAGTACATATCGAATTATTGTAATTTCTAAATTACAGTCACAGAGTCAAAGAGATGTACAGCATGGAAACAGTTCCGTCGGTCCAACCCATCCATGCCGACCAGTTAACACAAACCAATCTAGTCCCACCTGCTGGCACTCAGCCCATATCCCTCTAAATCCTTTCTATTCATATACCCATCCAGACACCATCTAAATGTTGCAATTGTACTAAATTCCACCGCTTCCTCTGACAGCTCATTCCATACACAAACGACCCTCTGTGTGAAAAGGTTGCACCTTGCATCTCTTTTATATTTGTCCTTCTCAACCTAAACCTATGCCCTCTCGTTCTGGACTCCCCCACACCAGGGAAAAGACCTTGTCTATCTCCTCAATCATGGCCCTCATGATTTTATAAACCTCTTTAAGGTCACCCCTCAATCTCCAATGTTCCACGGAAAATAGCCATAGCCCATTCAACCACCAGCTATAGCTCAAACCCTCCAAACTTGGTAGCATCCTTGCAAATCTTCTTAGAACACTTTCAAGACTCACAACATCCTACCGATATGAAGGGAAACAGAATTGCACGCAATATTCCAAAAGTCGCCTAACCAATGTCCTGTACATCTGCAACAAGACCTCGCAACTCCTGTACTCAATGCTCTGACCAATGAAGGAAAGCATACCAAATGCCTTCTTCACTAACCTACCTACTTGTTTCTCTACTTTCAAGGAAAAATGGACCTGCACTCCAAGTGCTCTTTGTTCAGCAACACTCCATTGGACCTCACCATTAAGAGTATTAGTCCTGCTAAGATTTGCTTTCCAAATATGCAGCATCTCACATTTATCTAAATTAAACTCCATCTGCCACTCCTCAGCCCATTGGCCCATATGATCAAGATCCTCTTGTAATCTGAGGTAATCTTCTTCGCTGTCCAGTACAACTCCAATTTTGGTGTCATCCACAAATTTACTAACTATACCTCTTATACTGTCATGCAAATCATTTATATAAATGACAAAAAGTAGAGGACCCAGCACCGATCCTTGTGACACTCCACTGGTCACATGCTTCCAATCTGAAAAACAACACTCCACCACCAGCCTCCGTCTTCTACCTTTAGCTAGTTCTGTATCCAACTGGCTAGTTCTCCCTGTGCTCCAATGAAACCTAACGTTGCTAAATAGTCTCCCATGGGGAAGCTTATCGAATGCCTTACTGAAGTCCAAATAGATCACGTCCACCACTCTGCTCTCATCAATCCTCGTTATTACTTCTGCAAAAAAATCAGTCAAGTTAGTGAGACATCATTTTCCACACACAAAGCCATGTTGACTATCCCTAATCAGTCTTTGCCTTTCCAAATACATGTTCATCCTGTCCCTCAGGATTCCCTGCAACAACATGCCCTCCACTGACGTCAGTCTCACTGGTCTATAGTTCCCTGGCTTGTCCTTACCACTTTTCTTAAACAGTGGCACCACGTTTGCCAACCTCCAGTCTTCCAGCACCTCACTTGGGCGAAGTATCTCAGCAAGAGCCCCAGCAATCAGCTCTCTAGCTTCCCACAGAGTTCTAGGCTACACCTGATCGATCGGGTCCTGGGGATTCATTCACTTTTATGCATTTCAAGACATCAACACTTCCTCCTCTGTAATATGAACATTTTTTAAGATGTCACCATCTATTTCTCTGTAAATCTGCATCGCCCATGTCCTTCTCCTGAGTAAACACTGATACAGAATACTCACTTAGTATCACGCCTAACCCCTGCAGCTCCACACAAAGGCTGTTTGCTGAACTTTGAGAGCTCTATTCTCTCCCTATTTACACTTTTGTCCTCAATGTATTTGTAAAGTCCTTTTGGATTCTCCCTAAATCTATTTGCCAAAACTATCTCATGTCCCCTTTTTGATTTCCTGACTTCCCTCTCTAGTATACTCCTCCTGCCTTTATACTCTTCTAAGGATTCACTCGACCTATCCTGCCTGCACCTGTCATATGCTTCCTCATTTTTCTTAACCAGACCATCAGTTTCATTAGTGATTTAGCATTCTCTATACCGACCAGCCTTTCCATTCATCCTAATAGGAAGATATTGTCTCTGGACTCTCGTTATCTCATTTCTGAAGGCTTTCCATTTTCCAGCCATCCCTTTCCTTGCAAACATCTGCTGCCATCAGCTTTTGAAAGTTATTGCCTAATACCATCAAAATTGGCATTTTTCCAATTTAGAACATTAACATTTACACCTAGTCTATCCTTTTCCATCATTATTTAAAAAGTAATAGAATTGTTGGCAAATAGCTGAAGCTCACATATATCAGGTGAGAAATTAAATCGATCGATTATATTTAAATGTGCAAGAGTTGTAAGTCTATTTGATTTTTCAATCATTTGTTCAATCTGAATATGTAATCAGTTAGAGGTCAGCCACTTCGTAAATTATAAAGCGACAATGTATGTATTTGAATACTGAGATTCAATTTGTAATTGTGATCACCAAAATAGCCAGACATGTTCGTTTTCGATACAAAACAAAATGTGATTCCTTACTTTTGTATAATAAAAGTTTTTTTGTGTTTATATTTTAATTCCATCAATATAGAATCAACTTAATTGTTTTCAGAGATGATGCAGTTATTGTTCAGTTGAACAATTGTAGCTCATATCTTATTATTGCCCAATTCACAAACATGGCAAACTCCTGATCATTGTTCAGATCAGTAAACCCATGACTTTGCATCATGACCAACATTAAAAGTGGATTCCAAAGGCCTGAATTCGGGTACAGTACTACTGGACCTCACAGCTGCCTGTGGCACTGGGTGAGACACTGGCCTGCCTCCTGAATCTGTCCAGACAGTTTCCAACCTGGGTCAGGGCAGTCATTCAAACATTCTCTGACAGAGATTCATTTGGGATCCGCCTTGAGCAGGAGAAAACTAGCCAACAGGCTATGACTGCTCTCAGTGTAGGTACAAATGCTGTCTAAATTAGATACCAATGACTGACCAGGAACTATACCTTATAAATTCATCATCAGTCAGAGCCTGGCCCATGGAGCAGATGTATGGACATGGAGAGTCATAATCACATCGCACACGTTACTGATGGCGATGACATCTGGCATGACCTCCAGATTCCATACATCTGCCCCCTGGACCAGACACTGGGTGAAAACGTTCACAATTGACAGTCTATTGCAGCATCTTGTGTCTCACAGTGAACCCTCTGAAACTATATCCACTAAAGGTACCTTCACATTAACCAGGATCAAAATAAAATTGTACATGCCTGTGGATGCTCAGATACTAATTATAGGTCATCCAACAGAATGTATCTGAAGAAACCAGGAGCAAATGGCAAGCCAAGAATCGTTTTAATAACTGAACTTGGTGGATTTTGTCTGGTCTTGGAAACCTCATATATTGTGCTGACATTCAGGTGAATGTAACAAAGCACGTCAAAACTGGAAGACTTGGTCTAAAGCCCCACCCCAGATTCCTGACGTCACACACCTCACTCCCTCACCTGCCTCAGTTCCTCCCACATTCACCAACCGACGAAAATCCACAAACTGAGTGAAACTTGGAAGATAGAACAGTACAGCACAGTGCAGGTGCTTCAGCTCTCAATGTTTTTGCAGCCTTTTATCCTATTCTGAGATCAGACTAACCTACATAGCATTCAATGTACTAACTGCCATGTGCCTATCCACTCGACTACCACCACTGGTGGTGCATTCCGTCCCCACCACTTTCCGTGTAAAGAACCTATCTCTGACAGCCCCCAAAACCTTTCTCCAATCACCTTAAAATTAAGCCCCTTGATGATAGCCACTTCTGCCATGGGAAAGGACTTTGGCTATCCAATCTATCTATGTCTCTCAACATCTTGTACACCTCTATCAAGTCACCTCTCATCCTTCTTCGCTCCAGGGAGAAAAGCCCCAGCTCCCTCAAACTTTCTCCTTAAGACGTTTCCTCCAGTCCTGGCAACATCCTGGTAAATCTCCTCTACACACTGACTGAGGCTTCCACATGTTTCCTATACTGAGGCAACCAGATCTGAACACAATACTCCTAGTGTGGTTGAACCGCAGCTTTATTGACCTAAGCATTAACCCTGCCGCTCTTAATCACAATCCCCCATAATGAAAGCCAACACACCATACACCTCCTTAACAACCTTATCAACGTCGGTGGCAACACTGAGGAAACTATGGACATGGACCCAAGATCCCTCTGTTGCTCCACACTGCCAAGAATTATGCCATTAACCCTGTATCCTGTATGCAAATGAAACATTTCCAAACTAAATCAATTCACACTTTTAACAGTTAAACTCTATCTGCCACTTTTCAGCCCAGCTCTGTATCCTGTCAATGTCCTGTTGCAAACTACTGCAGCCCTCCACACTATCCAGAACTCTATCAACCTTCATGTCATCGGCAAACCTTCTAACCCACTATTCCACTTCCTCATCAAAGTCATTTATAAAAATCACAAAGAGCACAGGCCCAGAACCGATCCCTGTGGAACACCACTGCTCACTGAGCTCCAGGCTGAATACTTTACATCTGCTACCACCCTCTGTCTTCTGTGGGCCAGCCACGCCCGTATCCAGAGAGCCACATTTCCCTCCGTCCCATGCCTCCTTACCTGCTGAATGAGCCCACAACGGGGAACCTTATCAAATGCCTTCGAAAATTCGTGTTCACCACATCTACTGGTCTATCTTCATCAACATTTTTTTTCACATCTTCAAAGAATTCAATAAGGTTTGTGAGGCATGACCTTCTTTTCAAAAAGCCATGCTGACTACCTATAATCATGCTATGGTTTTTTTAAGTAATGGTAAAACCTGTCTTTCAGAATCGTCTGCAATACTTTGCCCTCCACTGATGTAAGACTGACTGTTCTATCATTCCCAGGTTTATCCCTATTCCCTTCTCTGAACAAGGGAATAACATTTGCCACCCCCCAAACATCTGTCACTACTCCAGTGAACAGTGAAGATGCATATATTATTACCAAATTCAAACCAATCTCTTCCATCACCTCCTGGAGTAATCTTGTATATACCCCATCTGGTCCAGGGAATTTATCCATCCTTATGTTTGTACTTCACTCAGTCTGTATTTTCCCTCAACCTGTCTACACCCTGTCCAACCAATTGATTGACTGCTTTCCTTTTCAGTGCTATACGCAGTGCTGCCTTGCTGAGCAAGTATGGTTCCCAACGTCCTGCAAATCACGGAATCAAAAAAAAGGAATACACCAATTCCTTCCTGATAAAGAGCTCATGCCCAAACTATCGACTCTCCTCCCCCTCGGATGCTGCCTGACATGCTGTGCTTTTCCAATACCATACTTTTCGACTCTGATCTCTATCAATTGCAGTACTCACTTTCTCCATTACTGAGGGCTGTCCTCTTTTGCACACTGATAGGGGGAATTAACCATAAGAAACTCATTGTATGTGGAGCTGACAGCTCAGTTCTGGAGAGTTGCACTTGATGAATACATTTTTTAAAAATAAGAAATTACAATTCTACAAATATTGATTCAGTCCCAGAGTTACAATATTGGTTCATGGTTTGGGCAGCCTGATAACAAATGGTGAATCATTGAGGAACTCCGGGGCACAGAGTATTCCAGGTGTTATATTCCAGCTTACGTTAATGCTGGGAGTATTATCAGACAGACTGTTGTGACAACGGCATGAGTCGACATGTGGAGGTGGAATATTTTTGCTATCACAGAGACGTGTTTGAGGGAGGTCAGGGCGAACAGCTCAGTATTCTGTTGTATTGGAACTATAGGCACGACAGGAGAGGGTGTTAAAGAGGAGGTGGCATTGCATTATTAATTAAAGAAGTTACTGCAGTAAGGAGGGACGATACCTTGGATGTGTCTTCAAATGAGGCATTATGGGTCGAGGTGATGTTCCAAACGTGGACAGACACACTGCTGGGGATATTTTATAGAGCCCCAGAAAGATGAAAATGCAGGTAGCAAATATATAACCAATTCACTGAGGTGTGTAAAAACCAATTCACTGAGGTGTGAAGAAAACCAGTTGTTACAGATTTACAAGCTGGAGATGTTACAGGGAGAGAGGAACGCAAGGCTGGAGAGGTTACAGAGAGAGGAAAACAAGGCAGGAGGTGTTACAGAGAGATGGGAAAGCAAAGCTGGAGATGTCACAGGAAGAGAGGAAAGCAATGTTTGAGATGTTACAGGGAGAGAGAAAAGTAAGGCTGGAGATATCACAGAGAGATAGGAAGGCACGGCTGGAGATGTTACAAAGAGAGGAAAGCAAGGTTGGAGATGTTACAGAGAGAGGAAAGAAAGACTGGAGATGTTACAGAGATAGGAAAGCAAGGCTGGAGACGTTACAGCAACAGAGGAAAGCAAAGCTGGCGATGTTAGAGAGAGAGGAAAGCAAGGCTGGAGATGTTAGAGAGAGAGGAAAGCAAGGCTGGAGATGTTACAGTGATAGGAAAGCAAGGCTGGAGATGTTAGAGAGAGAGAGGAAAGCAAGTTTGAAGAAGTTACAGAGAGAGGAAAGCAAGGCTGGAGATGTTACAGTGATAGAAAAGCAAGGCTGGAGATGTTACAGAGAGAGGAAAGCAAGGCTGGAGATGGTCGAGAGATAGCGTGGCCTGTGCATGCTAGAACATGTTTTTGAGATATTTTATAATTCATTCACAGGATATGGGGAGAGGTGTAGCAGCTGGATATTAGAGAGACAGGGCGGGGTGCAGGGGCTGGCGGAATTTACAGTGAGAGGTGGGGCTGGAGTATGAGATAAAGATTGTGGAGATACGGAGGGTTACTGAGATACAAATGGATATTGCGGCTGGAGGAGATGACAGGGAACGATACAGAGATACACGTAGATCGTTTAAAAAACGGACTTATGCAATGTCTTAACAGTGAAAATATTGTAGAAATCTGTGGAATAGACAAGGCACTTGGAGGAAATGAAGGAGTGAGACCTGGACTGTCCAATCAAAAGAGTCATAGAGTGAGTGTCATACAGTCCAGAATAGGCCATTCGATTGATAGTGACAAAAGTTAAAAGCACTGCAGACACTGGAAATCCCTCCTTCCTAATGTCTGGGGGCTAGGGCGAGATGTTGTAGAGGCATTCAACAGACACCTCAAGCAACAATGTGACATAACGAAACCTCATGATATCAGATCAAACACTGAAATGGAAACCTCCTGATGACTCCCCTGCCTGAGCTGGTGGGTCAGTATCCCTCCACATTGAACAACACTTGGAGCATGCACTGACAGAGTGAATCAGCTGGGGAATGTATACTGGGTGGGCCATTTCAAACCCCACCACCAAGAGGGGCTCAGCAGCAGCATTGCTGATCGCGATGGTTGGGTCCAACAGGACATAGCTGCTGGACTGGGGCTGCACCGAATCGGGAGGGAACGATTGACAGGCAGACACATACTTGACCTCATCTGCACCAAACTACCGGCTGCAGACACATTGATCGAGGACCATATTGGGAATGGTGACAGGGCATACAGTATTTCTACAGAGAAAGTCCCACTTTTACATTGTCAATAGTGTGTGTGCGTGTGTGTGTACACACATGCATGAGCGCACATGTGAGAAATACTATCACCATGCTAAATGGTAAAGATTTCAAAGAGATCTAGAACACAGCACTGGCCTGTGTGAGGTGATTCTGGTCATTACCGACAGCAGCAGAATTGTACTCTAGCACAATTTTCACTGTCACTGCCTGGCATATGCTTCACTTTACCCTGACCATCAGGCCAGAGGTTAAACCCTTGTTCTATGAGGAACACAGGAGGACCGGGCAAGAGCAACACCAGGTATACCTCACAATGTAGTGACGTTACCATTCAGGATCACTTACTTACCAAATAGTGTAAACAGCCAGTGACAGACAGATCTAACCAACAAATCAGACCTAATCTCTGTAATCCTGTCGCATGGAAAAAAGGGTGAATTGTGTGGTCAATCAAACAACTCACTGGAGGAGTAGGATCCACAAATATCACCCACCTTAACGATGGAAGGGTCCAGTACAACAATAGAAAAGGTAAGGCTGAAACATTCACAAAAATGTTCAGACCAAAGTGTCGATGGGATGATCTATGTTAGTCACTCCAGATAGCAGTCATCAGCTAAGTCTATTCACTGTGTGTGGTAACTCCAAACGGCTGAAGGCATGGAGAATGCAAAGGCTGTGGGCCCTGAGAACATTCCATTCAAGGTGTTCCTGCTGGGATACAGCACTCGCACCAACCTGACACTGTGGGAAATTATCAGGGTGTGTCCTGTACACACACAGACAAACCATCAGACAATCAATGACTGCCCCATTGCTCTAATTCCCAACATTAATAAATTGATGGAAGATGTCACCCACAGTGGGATCAAGCTGCACTGCCTCAACACCAACCTGCTCACTGAAGCTCAGTTTGGGGTCTTATCCCGTGGGCACATTGAAGCCTTGGTTTAACGATGTACAACAAGACACCACGCAGCTGAATTCTAGAGGTTAGGTGACAGTGACTGCACTTAACATCATCATAACTGCATTTGACCAAGTGTCCTATCCTGGATTAACAGCAAAATTGGAGCAAATAGAAATCGTCTGCACTGGCTGAAGTTATACCTGGTACAAAGGAAGGTGGCTGGGGTTGGTGGGGTGCCGCCATCTCAGCTCCACCGCAGGTCCCCAGGGGAGGGGTTTCTGAGTAAACCTGTAGACCAGAAATGGAAATGCAGGGCACCATACCCCAACAGGATGTTAGGGTTGTTCTCTTGTTAGATAGATGCGACTAGCAGCAGTTTAACTGAACAGTCATCATGTCTCAAGCAAGGGAGAGGTTGTGTAAGACAGCCCTTTACAGGCACCTCATTCAGTGCTGGAACTGAACCCACACTGTTTGCATTAATCTGCATTACAAACTAGCTGTCCAATTGATTGAGCTAATCAAGTCCTCGCTCAGCTCCTTGGGCAAAATAATGCAACGTTATTCTGTTCAGATATGTTGTTAGACACCTTTGGAGCAGGTGGAACTAGAAGCAAGTTTCCTAGTTCAGAGAGAGGGACAGCATCAGTGAGCTGTTAGAGTTCTCTCTGCCCTCGGCCCAATAATTTTCAGTTGCTTCATAAATGACCACCCCTACTCAAGTAAAGTCATAACTAGGGATGTTTTCCAATGATTGGACAATGTTCAACACCATTCATGATATACTCAGATACTGGAGCAGTCCTTATCCAAATGTGACAGGTCCTGGAACTATGCAGGTGTGTGCTTAACAGTGACAAGTACCATTTCCATTACACACATGCCAGACAACGATTACCTCTGACAATAGAAAAGTGTACCATATCATTTAATGTTCAATGCCACCACCATCACTGAACACCCACCGAGCAATATCCCAGGGATTACCGTTAACCAGAACTGGACAGACCATATAATTTCATTACCCAGTCCTGTGAAGGGCTTATGCTAAAACGTCGACTCTTCTGTACCTCAGGTGCTGAATGACCTGTTGTGCTTTTCCAGTGCCAAACTTTGATACATATTAATTCATTGGCTACAAGAATATGTCAGGGGCAAGAAATCCTACAGGAATGACTCACCTCAAAATTTTGGAAAGCCTGTCTCCCATCAAAAAGACTCATGTTGAATGTGTGTGTGATTAAATACCTCCATTTGCCTGTGTGAGTGCAGCTTCACCTCTCATCCACTGACACTCAGAAGCAGCAATGTCTGCCAACTACACAGTGCTCTGCAGAAATTTGCCAAGGCTCCTTACAACGTACCTCCGAAAGCCCCGACCATCAAGAAGGACAATGGAAGCAGATACATGGGACCACCATGTTCGCATTCCAACCCAAGCCATTTACCAAGCTGATTGGGAAGCATATTGCCGTTCTTTCAGTGTCACTGTTTCAATTTCCTCCCTAATGGTATTGTAAGTCTACCTTCAGCACATGGGCTGCGGAACCGGTCAATGTGAATGCTCACCCCCACCTTCTCAAGGTCAACAAGGGACAGCCAATAAATACTGGCCTTAGCATATTCCATGAATAAATTTGCATGAAAAATATTGTCCAGTCCTGCCCAATTCTGGACATTGTACTTTGGGTTTTGTGAGCTCTGGCTGCTTGGGTCCAGGCAGTAACCTAATTGATGTAAACAGCGAAAGGAATATGCTGTTTGAAACAATCGGACAGTCTCTCAGAGGCATGGCCTACATACCGAGCATCACACAGACATTGACAGTCACATCACACATTACTGAGCTCTGAGACAGACAGAGGCAATTGAAAATATACTTATATCTGACTGACATGTTTAATCACACAGTGATATTGTTGCCACGAAAATGATTATGAGTGAATATTAGCAGAGGAAAGTGAGGACTGCAGATGCTGGAGATCAGAGTCAAAAAACGTGGTTCTGAAAAAAGCACAGCCATTCAGGCAGCATCTGAGGAGCAAGAGGGTCGACTATTAGTTCAAAATATTAATACAAGAGAAAATAATTACATATCTTCAAAGTCCTTGTACTTAATAATAATTTGGTCTTGGGTGTGGGAATGAGATTTATCATTTCAATGCTCCTTACTGTGAGTTGTGCACTGTTTTCATCATAATGTTGTTATAAAAGTGAACGGAATAAATGGGTGGATTTTAGATTACATTACATTACATTGTGGAAACGTAATCTAATCTAAAATCTACCCATTTATTCCGTTCACTTTCACAACAACATTATGTTGAAAACAGTGCACAACTCAGCAAGGAGCATTGAAATGATAAATCTCATTCCCACACCCAAGACAAAATTATTATTAAGTACAAGGAATTTTGTGCTAATTGGAGAATCTAAAAATTGGTATTATGAAAGGCTATCGAAACTTCAGTAAAGACATTTGCCGTTAACGGTTAGAACAATGCTGCAAACATTTACACAGAGATTCCCAACTCAATTCACACACAAGATCATTGGGCTGGGATGATGCTGACCATCAATGGAGCTGCACAATTATGTTTGGATACTGACATTGTGGGGCTAACATATACTGGATGTGGTTTATGAGGGATTCAATGTCAGATGCCATGTGCTGCAGGAGTCCATCACCTTCCTAACACCTTCATTCAGGATCAGGTCCAAGGTGCAGAATTACAGAGTTTAGGTGGAACACAAGAAGAAATATACTTGCAGGACATGGCTGTTTACAGGTCATTGTTACAAATGTTGAACTGTGTCTGGATCAGTGCCTTGTGTTAGTCCATTGACCAGTTTTTCCCGCTCACATCTCCCTGTTGTTCAGGTATGTCTCTAACTCGTCTATTGTGAGGGATTATGTCAGTAACTGCCCAGCTCCAGTTTGGAAACTATTTGGACAGATTTTGGAGATAGTCAGTGTTTTGGAGGTCATGGTGCGGGCCAGTAACACTGTGTCTGAATTCAGGTTTTTCTGCAAAGTCATTTCCAACAGCTTTGCTGCTTGCAAGATGGTGTGTTCATTCATCTGAACATCAATCAGCTGTTTACTACAGTCACTGAATTGTGTAATAGTTAGCTGTGTGCTCTGGTAATTCAATTATTGTTCACTTCAATGGTTTTCAACTAAAAAAATAATGTTTGATTTATTTTAAAATATGTAAGGAACAAAGTGATATTAACTCTTCATTATACAAAATGTAAAAGTGACCTGTTATATATATATATATCCCACAGACTAATCAAGCAACAGTCAGATATTATCTGTAAAGCAGGAGTCTGTGAATAGGACTAATACCAGGCAACATCAACACCCTCTCTGTTAGGGTATGTCACACTGACAGGACAAGCCAGGCAGAGGGGGGCAGCTCAGTGGTACATAGTCAGTATCGTGCTCAGCATTGACGCTGCATCCTGTGGCTGCTGGACTGCTCTGCGGAAGGTTATGGGGGAATCAATAAAAGGGAAACAGATAATTGACCACATCATCACCGATCAGCCTGCTGCAGATACACCTCTCCATTTCATATATCGGTAAGAATGGTCACTGCACAGTCCTTATGGGGAACAGGGGCTACCTTCACATTTTACAGACTCTCCTCACCATGATATGTAGTTCCCTGGGCTTTAAACAGATTGAGAAAATAATGATGATGCATCGATGAAGTGCAGTGGGCCACTGTCAGGATCAGAATCATATTCTGTACAACTCATACAGTCTGCAACATCACAGCCCAACGTATCCCCCACTGTACAATAACCATCACAGCCCGACATACCTCCCACTGTACAGTAACCATCACACCCCGACATACCTCCCACTGTACAGTAACCATCACGGCCCGACATACCTCCCACTCTACAGTAACCATCACACACCGACATACCTCCCACTGTACAGTAACCATCACGGCCCGACATACCTCCCACTGTACAGTAACCATCACACCCCGACATACCTCCCACTGTACAGTAACCATCACACCCCGACATACCTCCCACTGTACAGTAACCATCACACCCCGACATACCTCCCACTGTACAGTAACCATCACACCCCGACATACCTCCCACTGTACAGTAACCATCACACCCCGACATACCTCCCACTGTACAGTAACCATCACACCCCGACATACCTCCCACTGTACAGTAACCATCACACCCCGACATACCTCCCACTGTACAGTAACCATCACACCCCGACATACCTCCCACTGTACAGTAACCATCACACCCCGACATACCTCCCACTGTAATGTAACCATCACGGTCCAACATACCTCCCACTGTACAGTAACTGTCAACAGCAGCACTGTGGCTCAGTGGTTCGCACTGCTGCCTCACAGCGCCGGCCTCATGCGACAGTCTGTATGAATTTTGCACATTCCCCCAGTGTCTGTGTGCGTTTCCTCCGCGTGCTCCGATTTCCTTCCACAGTCCAACAGTGATTGGCCATACTAAATTGCCCATAGTGTTCGGTGCTTTAGTCAGAGGAAAATGGGTCTGGGTAGGTTACTCTTCGGAGGGTTGTTGTGGACTAGTTGGTCCAAACGGCATGTTTCCACACTGTAGGGAATCTAATCTAACCTCCAAGGTTCAAGTCAGGAATATGATGGAATAATCACTTGCCTGAATGAGTGCAGTTCCAACAGTACTCTCGTCTGGACTTACGAGTGACAGGCAACACAGTTGTGTGGGGAAGATCATGTTCACAAACTTGATTGATTATTCTGAGGAAGTGACAAAATTGATTGATGAGGGCCTGGGGCTGGATGTTGGCCGTCTGGACCTTAGCAAGATCGTTGATGTGGTTCCTTATGGCAGGCTCATACGGAAGGTGAAGTGAAATGGGATTAGCGGTCAGTTAGTCAGATGGATAGAGAACTGCTTGGTCATAGAAGGCAGAGGAGGGGTGGAACAATGTTTTTGTGACTGGCGGACTTGCAGATTGTGAGGATGATTGCCAGAAAATACAGCAGGACAGAGAAAACACATATGTAACTTTATCTGGACAATTGTGATGTGATGCACTTTAGAAGGTCTAATGCAGGAGAGAAGTACACAGTAGATGGAAAAACTAGTAATTGCATCAACATCTGAAGGGATCTAGGTGTACAGCTCCACAGTTCCCTGAAAGTGGTAACACGGGTGGAGAGGGTGATCAAGAAGACTGACGGCAAACTTGCAGACAGGCATCCGAGCATGCAGTATGAAAATTAGCAGGTCATATTGCAGCTGTAGAGAAACTTAATTCGGGCACATTTAGAATACCGTGGACAGTACTGATTGCCACACGATGTGGAAGTGTTGGAGACGGTATGGAAAAGGTTTACCAGGATGTTGTCTGGTTTGGAGGGTATTAGCCAGAAGGAGAAATTGAACAAACATTGTTTGTTTGCACCTGGGCATCATTGACTATGGGGCTCCCTGATAGATATTTACAAAACTGTCAGAGGCAAAGATAGAAGGGCAGTTAGAGGCTTTTTCCCAGAGTAAAAATATCAATAACTAGGGACCATAGGTTTTAGGTAAAAGGGAGAAAGTATGATAGATTTTTTTTTTGCTTTCCCAGACAGAATGTGAAAGTGCCTGGAATACACTGATAGAGAGGAACAGTTAATATAGCAAGGTTAAAGAGGGATCTTGGCACAGAGACGAGACAGCAGCGAACAGAATGACATAGAATGTGTAGAAGCATATACTTTCGTTTTAACTTTCAAAGGGCATCATGTGTCAGTGTGGACTTGCTGGGCTGAAGGGCCTGTTCCTGTGCTAGACTTTTCTTTAAGACAAGATTTGAACGCAGCAGTGGCGAGATGCTGAATGAATGATTCCTGATGATCAACATCGACATTCATGGAGGTCGCTCCTCAACAATTTTCAGCTTCATACACTCCCTCCCACAGTAGGGAGACTCAATATGGAGAATTTGACATTAAAGTCAGAGCTGGTAACTGGTGACTCCATCTCGCCCATCGATCCTGCGACCTTCTATCTTGGACAGCAACATCTTGGGGACCACTGCACTGAAGAAACTGCATGTACTCCACACCCACCAATGGCATCTGTAACATGCCAGCCTCAAGATGCCATCCCATCACATCTCCAAACAACTACAGTACACTTGGTACTTCAATGCTGCAGCTCAGGGTGCGCTGACAACTCTCGTTGCAATGCTGCTGCAAGGACACTGTGCTCAGGGACACGCATCCACCGCATGGCCTGTCCCTCTGGGCTGCTCACTCCGTGTTTGTACATCTTCACTTTGATATGCCTTGAGTGTTCACAGAATTATTGCTTTACCTTACCCTGCCCTCAGCAGTGTTTCTCCTCAACCAGAGCTACCAGTCTCAGCCGCCTGCTCCATTGTCTTGGTGTTTAGCACAGACACAAACCCAGGAAACTGAATATCATTGTCCACAGTCAGTCACGGTGCCCAGAAGTGAGACAAGGTGATCTCAGATCCCAGTCTGGGAGCTTGGACACGGTCAGAAAGTCTCTTGTGGTTGTTAGGGTTAGGACCCTTCTCCTGTGAGGGGGTGAGGAGCTAAATATTGGGGAGATCCACGCCTCTCTTGGCAGTTTCTCTCCTATTGTGGGATTGGTCCTTATGGGATGTGAAAATTAGCAAGAGGTATTAAGGAAGATGGACACGTTTGGTGCAGCTGTTAGAGCTGGCAAATCTGGGGGAAAGGTGGCAATGTGTCCTGAGTGAATGAGTGGGCAGCACAGACAACAGGCAGAGTTGGGTAGAGGGGCAGTGATGAGGTTGGAGAGACTAAGAGAAGGTGCTGGATTGAGTGAGGGTGGGTACGTTCATATGCAGTTACAGGGGTGAGGGTGAGGGTAGGAGAACATGAGCCTTGGTGGGAGTTAGTAGCAGTAACAGACAGAGTGAGAGTGAGGTCACAAAGTGCAGATGGTGGCACTTACCCTGGTGGAGTGGCGAAGGTCACTGCTGGGCATTCACCCAGAAGGCTGGCACCTCACTGAGATGTGAAGACTTCAACAAATGCAAATTGACAGCCAGTAAGTGTTGTAAGGTACTGGAGACTGTTGGATGTTACAGAGTTAGAAGACTCGCAGTAACTGGGGGGTTACAGAAGTTTGAAGCACTTGTGGTGTTCAAGGACCCTCAGGGCATAAGGAGGTGCAGAGAATGGGAGCCTTGCAATTAATTGGATTGCAGGGGCTGGAAGATCTAAGATGGATAAGGAGGATGAAAAGTACCAACTCAGTCCAACCAGCCGCTGTAATTCACAGAGATTTAAGGAAGGCAACCTGTGCTGTCATTGAATACAGTTATATGGCGAGCTACAGGTACTGAGGGGTAACAAATTTAGAACAGAAGATGTTATAGGTGATCAGAAGTATAAACAACAAAAAAGAACTTTGAGAGATCACTAGCACAAATGGGAATGGAGATGGTGAGACATTCTGATGAACAATAAGTGTTGTTGGCAGAGAAGGATGCCACATATACAGGAAGAGCTGCATTGTCTGTATGCATTTACAGACATGAGTGTTGTAGCGCCTGCTGGAGGGGGCACAGATAACAACAGTACCAACAGCTGGTGCAGTGGTTCAGAAAGGCAGCTCACCACCACCTTCTCAGGGACAACTCCAAATCAACAATACATCCAGCAATGCTCATGACCACGAGTGAATAAATAAATAATGTATCTACAAGCAGCACTGAGGTCACCCAGGAAGGCCCTTTCAGCACCACTTCACAAACCCGGAGCAACTTTACCCTGGAAGGACAGGAATTCCAGCTACACGGGAACACCAGCATTTCCAAGGTGCCCTCAAAACCACGCTCCATCCTGCCAGCACTGTGTCTGTCCCTACACGCAAAGGACCGCAATGGGTGAGGAGGGCAGCTCACCACCACCTTCTCCAGGTAATTACAGATGGGAAGGTAATGATGGCCAAGCAAGTGATGGCCACATCCCATCAATGTATTGTACAAGGGAAACTCATGGACTGTTCATGTCTCCTTTGCTTCATCCACACATCCCACATTCCCATCTCATTCTGTGTCAGCAACAAACATGGAAGCAGTAGATTTTGTCCATCCAACAAATGTATCAAATCCCTTTGTGAATAGTTAGGGGTCAAGCACTAATCCATTTATTCCCACTTAGTTTTCTGTTAAAGAATTCCCAATCCGTGCCAGTACATTCCCTCCAATCCCACATTTGCCGATATTGCTTATCCACCTCTTTAGTTGGACCTTGTTGAAAGGTTTCTGAAAATCCCGACAAACCATTCCTCCCTTTTATCTACTCTGCTTGTTCACAGCCAGACAGTAAAACAAATCCAGCAGGGTTTGTGAAATGAAATTTCAGTTTCAGAACAACATGTTTGATATGAATAGAGGATTGGCTGATAAGCAGAAGAGAGTAGGTATAAAGGGGTTGTTTTCACGATAGGAACAGGTGACGAGGGGAACTCCGCAGGGTTCAGTGTTGGGACCACGCTGTACATGTTACACATGAACAGTCTGGAAAAAGGATGTAAGTGGGTACAAGAACGAGTTTTACAAGAATGAAATGCTTGCCATATGAGAAGCTGGTGAAGTCTCTGAGTGTGTACTTGATGGATTTTCAGAGGCAGCGGTGGCAGGATCTCATTCAAACTTACAAAACTTTAAGGGGCCTGGATTTATTTTGACGTGGGGGTGGGGGCGGGAGGGGGGGAAGATGTTTCCTCTAGTCGGAGAGACTAGGAGCCAAGGGCACAGCTTCAGAATGAAGGAACGACCATTTAGAATGGAGATCTGGAAGAATGCATTCAGCCAGAGGGTATGGAATCTGTAGAACGGTTCCTGCTGTAGGGAGGGTTATAGAAGAGGGTGACATTTACTCAGATAGGGCTACAAGCGCTGGAGAAGGTTATGGAGATGATTAGATGGATGGAGATACTAGAGGAGCTTACATTGACAGGGTGGGTGATAGTGACGGGAGAATGTTACACAGATAGTGACTCTTGTAGGAACTGGATTAGGAGAGTCACAGGCATTGGACTGGGTTCTACAGGTTGGGAGTATTGCAGTGACCTGAGAGGATTACACAGATAGGGAGGATTGTGTAGTCTCCACATGTTGAGAGGGTTTCAGGAAGAGGTTACACCGATCAGGAGGGATGTTGGAGCTGTCGTAGTTTACAGAGATTGGGAGGTTTCGAGCTGTTTAATTGTTAGAGGGATATTTTTAGGGTCAGTAATATGGAACACAGAGGGAGAGTTTAGATTTTATTACATTCCCTAGAGTATGGAAATGGCACTTCGGCCCAACAAGTCCACACCAACTCTCCAAAGAGTAATCCACCCAGACCCATTTCCCTCTGACTAATACACCTAACGCTATGGGCAGTTTCGAATGGCCAATTCATCTGACCTGCACAGCTTTGGACTGTGAGAGGAAAACGGGGCACCTGGGGGAAACCCATGCATACACAGAGAGAATGTGTTAACTCCATACAGACAGTCCCCCAAGACTGGAATCGAACCTGGGTCTCTGGCGCTGTGAGGCAGCAGTACTCACCACTGAACTACCATGCCTCCTAACCTGCAGAGCTGCACCAAGAGATGGCGTTTGAGGTGTAGCGAGGTGTGCACAGAGATGGGGAGTGTTGTTTCTGCTGGAAAAGGGTCTGGAGATATTTACACAGATAAGAAGGTCGGTAGGCATGGGAGATGGTTATAGAGGTCGTGTGGTGCTGTAGGCCAGGAGACAGGAATGGGATCGGGCTTGCAGAAGGTTACAGTGATATCATGTTCCCTTGGGGCTTGAGGAAGGTCCACAGGGGGGGTATTTTGGTCCGGGCTGGAGGATTCTACAGAGAGAGGATGGACTGCAGTTATTGTGGAAAACTACAGAAATAGAGATTATTGTACTGACTGCAGGATGGGATTATTGAGATGGACATGTTATCATGACTGGAGCAATTTACAAATACGGAGAGTCGTCAGCATTGGAGTAGGTTTCAAACATACAACAGGACAATGGGAGGGGTGGAGATTACAGAAATAGGAACTTTTCTGGCAATTACAACCATTCAAGACACTGGTGCAGATGAGATGGACCAAAAGGTATGTTTCCTTGTTGTATGACCCAATCACATGACAAGTGACCGTGTGAGAGGGAGAATAGGGAACAGAAAGATCCTAGGTTTCAACACCAACTTCTTAAGGGAGGCCTCCTTTCCCAGATATTGTCCTGATGCTCACTAAGACAGCACAGGCATGGATGGATAACTGTGAACTACCTATATTGTCATAGGAAGGCTCAGATCTGCAGTGATGCAAGTTCGCAAGAGAGTGGAGATTGAGCCTTCATGATCAGTTTCACCCTTCTGCACTTTCTCTGTGTCAGGTCTTCCGGAAAAAACTTCGAGCCCTTAAATTCGCTTTGCTCGGTTCACTGTGAGTGATCTTACCTCACTGCAGGATTTATTGAAGACTCCAGATCTCCCTGCCCTCCGACTGACCAACAGTGTTCAATGAGATGATGGATGAAACACCCAGCAGTTGGGAAGTTTATTGAGTCAGGACTGTCCTGAATATAGAGACAGAGAAATAGACAGAATGGGAAATTAGACTCATACAGTGAGGGTTACGCATGGAGAATGGCACTGAGTCCCACAGAGATCTGGAAAATCCCAGTCTCCATCCCTGGCCTGCATTGCCTCATCTCTCTGGAGTGCAGAATTTTGTTGACTCAGGATCTGGAGTAACTACAAAAGGTGCAGTCACCAGCAGCAATTGACCCTCACAGTGACAGATATTACATGGAGAGATACTGAGTGATATCAGCAGAGTGCTGGAAGGTGTCAGGATCAAACCACGGTCAAGAAGAAGGGGTTTGACTCATGGTGCACTGAGATCAGAGCTCAGGGATGAGGGAACTATCAGTGGGCTAAGCGATGGCCTAACATTACTCTCACTAGCCTGTTCATCCAGAATTTAATGCCAGTGGCAGGGAAAAGCATCTGAATGATCAATATCTGTTCAGGAAGGAAAATCAGTGGTCGGCAGCTGGTCTGACCGACACATGACTCCAGACCCAGAACAATGGAGTTGACTTTAAACTGCCCTCTGTAATAGTCTAGCAACGAACTCAGCTTAAGGGCAGCTCGGGGGTGGGCATGAAATGCTGGCCAGCCAGAGACAGCAATATCCCACGAGTGAGTTAAAAACAACCCTGCTGGGAGCAGTGTCCTGGCCAACCATGTCGGTAGGTTTATGGACAGAGCTTTAAGCTAACATGGAGGGTGCAGTGACAGGGTTCAGGTGAAAGGAGCTTTCCAAATTCAAACAGAAAAGGGGAAGCATCGGAACAGCATGGGGATGTGACTGAAGATAAGCAGAAAGGAACAGGAAGGGACAGAGTTTAACTAAAACTGTACGTCAGTGAATCGATTTGTGACAGGGCATTGTGGGAAAGAATAAATTATACATTTTTTGGAATTGCCAAAGAATCTGCAATAAGATAATAGACTTGTGACACAGAGATAAATGCGATTTAGTCAGCAGAGACACGTGGTGAACAAAAGGTGGAACATTAAATATACAATGGTCCACAACCTTATGGGCGGCACGGTGGCACAGTGGTTAGCACTGCTGCCTCATCAGCGCCAGAGACCCGGGTTCAATTCCCGCCTCAGGCGACTGACTGTGTGGAGTTTGCACATTCTCCCCATGTCTGCGTGGGTTTCCTCCGGGTGCTCCGGTTTCCTCCCACAGTCCAAAGATGTGCGGGTCAGGTGGATTGGCCATGCTAAATTGCCCGTAGTGTTAGGTAAGGGGTAGATGTAGGGGTATGGGTGGGTTGCGCTTCGGCGGGGCGGTGTGGACTTGTTGGGCCGAAGGGCCTGTTTCCACACTATAAGTAATCTAATCTAAACCTTGTGGGATCTTGGGCAGAATGTGAGTACAGGAGTACAGGGATTACAGAGAAAGCATGTGGTCTCACATGATGTGTCTGAATCAGCCTGAATGTGAATCCTGGGTCCCATGTGTCACAAACACAAGCAGAAGAACTTTTGTTTTTGGCTGCCTCACAGCATTTCATTGTTCCTCCCTGTATTAAACAGGAATTCATTGGAATTTGTTACAAAGGCATTACGACAGTTTTGGGAGACTCCAATCTGGGACAGTCACACTGGTAAGAGTGATATTATCAGAGTTCCTCTTTGAATGTGTTTTGTCAGTGTTCCTTTGAATAAGACATTGTGCAGATGGCTAGGGATATCATGATCTCAGATTGACCGTTGAGTGATGAAGCTGAGTGAAGGAGTGATGTAGCACAGAGATCCCCAGGAGATTTCAATATAGTGGAATTCAGAGATTATTAAGTTTTCAAGTGACCATAAAGCACACCTGAGCATCAGAAACAAAGCCAATTACATGAATTTGAGAGGAGAATTGACCAAGGTAAACAGGGGAAATAGACTGAAATGTCAGGCTGTAAATGGACAGTGGAAAACAATTAGAGTGATAGAGATGTACAGCAGAGAAACCGACCCCTCGGTCCAATTCATTCATGCCAACCAGATATCATAACCAAACTAGTTCCATTTACCGGCACTTATCCAACTAAACCCTTCCTGTTCATATCCCCATCCAGATGCCTTTTAAATGCAGTAATTTTACTAGCTTCCACCATTCCTCTGGCAGTTTATTCCGTATACACTACACCCTTGGAGTGAAAATGTTGCCCCTTAGGTCTTTTTCAAATCTTTCACCTATCTGCCCTGAACTTACGCCCTGTAGTTCTGGACTCCCCCATCCCAGGGAAAGGACCTGACTTTATAAATCTCTATAAGGTCACCCCTCAGCCTCTGACACTCCAGGGAAAACAACCCCAGCCGATTCAGCCTCTCCTTGTAGCTCAAATCCTCCAATCCTGGCAACATCCTTGTAAATGATTTCTGAACCTTTTGAAGTTTCACACCATCCTTCCGATAGGAATGAGACCAGAGTTGCACGCAATATTCCAACAGTGGACTCACCAATGTCCTGTACAGCCGCAAGACGACCTCCCAACTCTTATACTCGATACTCTGACCAATAAAGGAAAGCATATCAAACACCTTCTTCACTATCCTATCTACCTGCGACTCCACTATCAAGGAGCTATGAGTCTGCAGTCCAAGGTCTCTTTGTTCAGCAACACTCTCTAAGACCTTACCATTAATTGTATAAGTCCTGTGAGGATTTGCTTTTCCAAAATGAAGCACCTCACATTTATCTAAATTAAACTCTATCTGCCATTCCTCACTCCATTGACTCATCTGATAAAGAGGAGACAGTGAGGTCTGAAGATGCTGGAGATCAGAGTGGAGAGTCCGTTTGCTGGAAAAACACAGCAGGTCAGGCAGCATCCGAGGAGCAGGAAAATCAACGTTTCAGGCTGGAGCCCTTCACCAGGAATGACGCTGGGAGCCTCGGGGGTGGAGTGATAAGTGGGAGGGGGGTGGGGTTGGGGTGAAGGAGGCTGAGACTGCAATTGGTGGTGGGAGATGGGGGTAAGAGGGTTAGCTCAGAGAGGAGGGTGGAACGAATATGTGGGAAGGAAGATTGACTTGTGGGTCAAGTCATAGGGCGGTGCTGAGCTGGAAGGTTGGAACTGGGGGAAGGGGGGAAGGGGAAATGAGGAAACTGGTTAAGTCCATATTGATGCCATGGGGTTGAGGGGTCCCAAGTCAGAAGACAAGGAGTTCTTCCTCTAGGTGTCAGGTGTTGAGGGCGTGGCGAGAGAGGAGGCCGTGGACCTTCATGTTCTCAGCAGAATGGGAGGGGGAGTTGAACTGTTTGGCAATAGGGCGGTGGGGTTGATTTTCAGCTGCCCTGGAGGTGTTTTGTAAAGCGCACAGTGAGAAGGCGATCTGTCTCCTCATCTCGTCTACACTGGGGACACGGGACACCTTCTCGCCGGAGAACATCTCCGGAGACCTGCACCAATCAACCCCACCCCCTGTTGGGCAGGATTCAAACCTGTGTGGGAAAGCCCCAATGGATTTCTAACCCATCGCCTAATCCACTCGACTATAACTACGTGTTTTCAGAGGTTACAGAGCTAAGGAGGATTGTAGGGACTGGAAGAGGTTTCACAGTTTATGAGTGTAGTGGGGTATGGAGGAAAATACCAAATTAGGGAGAGTTTAAGATTGAAGGGTTCTGCAGAAACATTTTACAGGGTTAATGCAGGATTCTTGACAGTGAGGAGTAACAGAAAAATCTTGGGGTCAACGTCCAGAGATACTTCAAATTTGCCACCCAAGTTGTTAGGGTTGTTAAGAAAGCCAATCATGTGTCGGCTTTCGTTTACTGGGGGCTTGAGTTTAAGAGCCGCGAGGTCATGCTGCAGCGCGATACAGTCTGTGGTTAGACCACAATTGGAATATTGTGTTCTGTTCTGGTTGCCTCATTACAGGAAAAATGTAGAAGTTTTGGAAAGGGTGCAGATGAGATTTATCAGGATTCTGCCTGGATTGGAGGGCAGGTCTAACGAAGAAAGGTTGAGGGAGCCAGGGCTTTTCTGTTTGGAATGAAAAAGGATGAGAAGTGACTTGGTAGAGGTGTACGAGAAGATGAGAGGCATACGTAGGATGGGTGGCCCGAGAATTTTCCCATTGCCAAAATGGCTATAACTAGGAGGCAAAATTGTAAGGTAGTTGGAGGAAGGTTGAGGGGAGATGTCAGAGGTAGCTTCTTTACACAGAGTGTGCTGGATGAGTGGAGTGTACTGCTAGTGTGTTTGGTAGAGTCAGATACATTAGGGACACTTAAGTAACTTTTGGATAGACACATGAATGATAGCAAAATAATTTCTCAAAATGGAGACCTGTGACCAATGGTGTTCCACAGGGATCCGTGCAGGGCCCAGTGTTGCTTGTGATACATATCAATGATTTGGAGGAAGGTAACATTTCCTTGATTAGCAGGTCTGCAGATGACACTAAGATTGGTGGAGTATCAGACAGTGAAAAGGAATGTCAGATAATACCGCAGAATATAGATAGATTGCATAAGTGGGCAGAGAAATGGCAGATGGAGTTCAATCTGGGCAAATGCAAAGTGATGCACTTCGGAAGATCCAATTCAAAAGTTAACTATACAATAAATGGGAAGGTCCTAGGGAAAATTGAGATATGGGTATTCAGGTTCATTGTTCCTTGAAGGTGACACCTCAGGTCAGTAAAGTAGTCAAGGCGGCATATGGCATGCTTTCCTTCATTGGACGGGATATTGAGTCCAAGAGTTGGCAGGTCATGTTACAGTTGCTAGCACTTTGGTTTAGAATATTACGTACAGTTCTGGATCCACATTACCAAAAGGATGTGCATGCTTTGGAGAGGGTGCAGAGGACGTTCACCAGGATGTTGCCTGGTAAAGAGGACGCTAGCATTAAGGAGAGATTGAATAGTTTCGGATTATTTTCATTAGAAAGATGAAGGTTTATTGGAGACCTGATTGAGGTCTGCAAAATCATGGGATGTTTAGACGAGGTGGATAGCAAGAAGCTTTCTTCCCCAGAGAGCGGAACTCAATTACTAGGGGACACGAGTTCACAGTGAGAGGGGAAAGGTTTAGGGCAGATATGCGTGGCAGGCCCACATACGCAGAGAGTGATGGGGGCCTGGAACACTTTGCCAGCGGAGGTATTACAGGCAGGAATGATAACGTCAGTTAAGATGTATCCAGACAGATGCCTGAATGGGCATGGAGCAGATCCTCACAAAATAGGTGAAGGGTTTAGACAGAGAATCTGGATCAGTGGAGGCTTAGCGGGCTGAAGAGCCTTTTTCTGTGCTGTGATTTTCTTTCTTCTTTCAATGGTCTGCAGGTTAAATTGATCCTATAGTATGATAAAAGATTGGCACAACACTGAGGGCTGAAGGGCCTGTACTGTGCTGCACTCTTCTGTGTTCTAAATAGGGAGAGTTGCAATGGCAGGAAGAGGTTTCAGGAGACTGGAGAGGATGGGATCTGAATGAAGAGATACAGTAGGAAGGGTTTACGAGGATTGTCGGAGGTAACAGAGACAGCAATGGTCTGATCTGGAGAAGATAACCCAGACTGGGAGGGTTGTGGGGACTGGAGGTGGTTTCACGGGGAGCACATCGAGCCACGGGATGTTACAGGAATGTGGAGAGCTGTACTGTCCACATGTGTTCATGAAGATGGAGAGGTTGGGAGGGATGGAGCAGTTTACAGGGAGAAGGATGTTAGTAGGATGTAGCAGTTTACAGGGAGAAGGATGTTAGTAGGATGGAGCAGTTTACACAGACGGGGGGATTTTCGGTGAATGGAGCAGATTACAGAGATAAAGTGGATTGTCTAAACTGGAGGACCAAACAGAGATATGGAGGGTAGTCGTGACTGAAGATGTTTACAGATATAGGACCTTTTACTTTTGGAGATTATTTAGATATGAAGGGTGTGGAGTCTGACAAATTTTCCAGAAGGGCAGTAATTTTGTTTGGAGACATTTTCACAGATAAGGGAGCATTAGTAACCTCCTCCAGAATGGTCACAGTGGAAAGGGTTGTAGGGGAGGGTGACATTTACACAGGTAGGGGCGTAAATGCTGGAGAAGGTTATAGAGATGAGTAAATGGACGGAGATACAGGAGGAGCTTACATTGAAAAGGTGGGTGTTAGCGATGGGATGATGTTACACAGAGAGTGAGTCTTGTGAGAACTGGTTCGGGAGAATCACAGGCTTTCAGTGGGTTCTACAGATCGGGAGTGCTGCAGGGACCTGAGAGGGTTGTTGTGTCTCCACCAAGTGATCGTGTCTTCAGGACTGGAAGAGGTTACGTAGATACGGAAACATTGAAGACAATATGTGCCGCCTTCTTTTTCTTGAACAGAGCCTCAATATCCCCCATCAGCCAAGGATCCCTAAACCTGCCAGCTTTTCCTGTCACTCTAACAGAGACATATTGGATTCTTGAGATCACACTTTTCAAAACCTCCCATTTGCCAGTCATTCCCTTTCCTTCAAACAGACTCACCCAGTGGATGGGAGCATGAGGTGGAGGAGCTGGTGTTGGACTGGGATGGACAACGTTAAAAATCACACAACACCAGCTTACAGTCCAGCGGGTTTATTTGGAGGCACTGGGTTTCATCGCGCTGCTCCTTCAGCAGGTGGTTGTGGAGCACAATAAACATGCCCAGAATTTATAGCAACAAGATTGCATTGTCATGGAATGTAATACCAAACAAATTTAGTTTAAGTTTTCATCTTTCAGAATGATCACCTGGATTTCGAAAGCTGGTCCTTTGAATTAAATCTGTTGGACTATAACCTGGTGTTGTGTGATTTTTAATTCACCCAATCGACCTCTGCTCAATCTACCAAATAGCCCCAAAATTGGCCCTGCTCCAGATTAAGACCTTAATCTGTGGACCTGCCTGATCTTTTTCCATAACTATGTTAAAACGAGGACAGTTGTGGTCATTGGACCCAAAGTGCTCTCTGACTGACACTTCAGTCACTTGCCTGAACTCGTTTTCTGAGGGGAGGTCTCATTTTCAGCTGCCTGAGTAGAGTGGGGCCCTCTCCATTTTGATCTAGGAAACTTTCTTGGACACATTTGACAAATTCCACCCCATACAGGACTTTTTACACTCCGGGTGGTCCAGTCAATCCAGGGGAAGGTAAAATCTCCAACCAATACTATTCTATTATTTCTATAGGTACCTGCAATCTCTCTACACATTTTCTCCTCTCGTATCCACTGGCTATTTGTGGGTCCAGAACACAATCCCAGCAGACTGACCATCCCCTTTTTGATTCTAAATTCTAACCATATGACCTCATTTGATCACCCGGTAAGAGTATCCTCTCTCAGCACTGTTGTCATGTCCTCCCTTACCAAAAGGGACAACTCCCCCTCCTCACTTACTTGCCCTTCTATCACGCCTGTAGCTTCCGTGTCCTGGAACACTGAGTTGCAAGTCCTGGCCTTCTCCCAGCGATGTTTCTGTTGTGGCTATAATACAAGATAAGGCATGTGATAGACACTGTAGCAAGTTACAGTGATAGCGATTGTAGTCTGGAATGCAGTACATTTCAAATATGTGGAGGGGCTATTGGGAAGGGAGGAGGTTATAGAGACAGGAACTGTTGTAGGAGTTACAAATTATTGAAGACACTGGTGCACAAGACATGCCACAGATACAGTGTTGCAGAGTAGTGAGTCTTCGTACAACAGAACTTACAGTAGGGATGGGGATTGAGCCTGAGGGGTGTGTGTGTACTGTGCTCCCCCTCCAGCACTGTATCTATGTCATGTCTTGTTAGCCGATATTTGGAGCCCACTCTTGCTCTCTGCTCTGTGCGCTGTGAGTGATCTTACCTCATGCAGGATTTATTGAAGACTCCAGATCTCCCTTCCCTTTGTCTTTCTGGCTGACCAACTATCATCAATATGGTGATGGACGAGACACCCAGCAGATGGGAAGTCTATTGAGTCAGGAACCTACTGGCGACAGAGAAGTAGACAGAATGGAATGTTAGACGGATGAACTGAGGGTTACACATACAGAATAGCACTAAGTCACACAGAGATCTGGAAAATCCCAGGCTGCATCCTTGGCCTGTTCTGCCTCATCGCTCTGGAGTGGAGAATTCTGTTGGCTCAGGATATGGAGTAGCTGCAAGAATGAGAGACACTGACAGAGGCAGCAATTAAACCCACACAGTGAGGGATACCACATGGAGAGACTGAGTGATATCACCAGACTGCTGGAAGATGTCAGTATCAAATAATTGTGTAGGAAGAACGGGTTTTGCTTCAGTATGCACTGGCATAAACGATCAGGAATGAGCAACCTGTGAGCAGGTAAAGTGATGGCCGAGTGGTATTATTGCTAGAGCATGTGTCCCAAACATCAGCTAATGTTCAGGGGAGACAGGTTTGAATCCCACCAACAGAAATGGGGGAAGTTTAAATCAATAATTAAAAACAACTTGCAATTATAAATTCATGAACAAGTATGAAACCATTGCTGATGTCCAAAATAATCTTTGTTCATCAAAGAGACACTGGTCCTTTAGAGAAGAACATCTGCCTTTCCACACGTGGTCTGCACGACATACCCACAGTAAAGTGTTTATCTTTCAATTTACTTCTGAAATGGCCGAGCAAATTACTCAACTCAAAGGCAGCTAGGGCTGGGCAAGAAAGGCTGGTCAGCCAGAGACACCCATATCCCACAAGTAAATAAAAACAATCCTATTGCACTGGGACCCAATGGAACCATGATGAGAACGGAGTGTTGGTAATTATGTTGGCAGGTTTATGGACAGAGCTTTAAACTGATAGAGAGGATGCAGGGACAGGGTTCAAGTGAAAGGAGCTTTCCAAATCCAAAGATAAAAAGTGAAGCATCAGAACAGCATGGGAATGTGACTGAAGTTAAGCAGACAGGAACAGGATGGAAAAACTTTAACTAAAACTGTACATCAGGATTGTGACAGGAGATTATGGGAAAGATTAAATTATGTTTTATTTTGGAATGGACAAAGTATTTTCAATAAGGTAGATGGATTTGTGACACAGAGATAAATGGGATTTAGACACTAGAGAGACATGGTTACAGGACGAACAAAAGGTGGAACATAAATATTCAATGGTTCACAATCTTGCGGGGTCTAAGGCCGAATGGGAAAGGACAGTTGGGTAACGCTGACAGAAATGGGTAACAAAGGCATTACAGAGAAAGCATTTGGCCACAGATCATGAAGTAGAATCTGTCTGAATGTAAATTCTGGCTACTACTTGCCAATGTCACAAGCAGCAGAACAGTTTTAGCCACCGAACAGGATTTCCTTGCTCATCATTGCATTAAACAGGAACTCATTGGAATTTTTAACAAAGGCATTGAGATAATTTTGGGAAACTTCAATATTCGCATAATATGGCACAATCACACTGACAAGAGTGATATTCCAAGAGGAGAACTTTTTTTCCCCTCAGTGTTACTTTGAATATCACATTGTGCAACTGGTGGCGAGGGACACAGCTATCTCAGAGCGACTGTTGTCTGATGAAGCTGAGTGAATGAGTAATGGCACACAGAGAGATCCTCTGGGAAACTGGGATAAAGTGAAATTTAATTAATTCTAAAGCTTTAACATAAATCACAGAATGGACAAGACACAATGTGAAACAAAATAGCCCATTTACATGGGTTTGAGAGGAGGACTGACCAAGGGTTAACAGGATGAACAGACTAGAACGTGTGTCTGTAAGCAAACAGTTGAAAACACTTGAAGAATGGTGTAAAACAATCAACAAAAGGACATTCCATTGAAACAGTCAAAACCTCAGCAAGAAATTCCTACCTGTCCCTCACTCAGGACAAATGGATTTTATTAGATTATCAGGCTTAGAAGATCACCAAAAAGTACTAACAATTCTAAAGTGAGAGAGTGCTTATGCAGTAAGTGGTAGAGGGATTGCGAACCGTCTGCTAGCAGGAGGGGGGCAGTGAGAAGGGAAATCATTGTCAGGGTTTGATGAGATCATAGGAACAGGGAGAGGTGAAGGTGCTGGAGGTGGTGAGTGTGTTACAGAGAGTGATCAGGGCCTGAATGGTGTTACAAAGCCAGTACGGATTGCTGCAGCTGGAGGGGTTCACAGAGGTATGGAGGGACATATGTATTTTAATTTATTCATTCATGGGCTGTGGGTGTCACTACCAGAACCAGCATTCTTTGCCCCACTGCTACTTATCCAGGGGGCAGCTCCGAATCAGCCATATTGCTGTGGGTCTGGAGTAACATGACAGCCAGACCAGGTTAGGTGGTCAGATGTGCTTCCCTAAAGGATGTAAGTGAACCAGATGTATTTCTCATCCTGATCAGCAATGCTTGTATGCTGACCTCACCAGTGTTCACCACAACATGACATCCCAACTCCGACTCTCAATACTGTGACCCATGAAGGAAACCATCCCAAACACCTGCTTCATCAGCCTGTCTCCCTGTGACACCACTTTCAAACAACTGTGTACCTGTATCCCTGGGTTGCTGATTGACAACACTACCCAGGGCCCAAACATTAACTGTACAATCCCGCCTTGGCTTGTTTTACCAAAATGGAACACGTCACATTTATCTAATTAAACTCCATCTGCCAGTCTTCAGCCCACTATCCCAGCAGTACTGTTCATCCTGTTTTATCATAGTTAACCTTCTTCACTGTCCAGTATATCACCAATTTTAGTGCCACCTACAAACGTATTTACCAGGAAACTAATATTCTCAACCAAATCAATTATCCAAATGACAAACACCCCCAGTCAGAAAAACAAAATGTCTCCAACTACCCTCTGTCTCCTACCATGAGGTAAATTGTATATCCAGTTGACTAGCTCCTCCTGGATGCCGTATCCTTTTACCTTGATCCGAATGTATTACCCAGTTTTCCATAAGGAAGGTAGAACATAAAACAGTACAGTATAAGGCCCTTGGCCCCTCAATGTTCTGCCGACCTTTTATCCTCCTCCAAGATCAAAATAACCTACATACATTTTATTTTGCACTATCATCATGTGCCTTTCTAAGAGTCTATTAAATGCCCCTAGTGTATCTAACTCTACTACCACCACTGCAGTACATTCGACACACGCACCACTCTGTGGAGAACCAAACTCTGAAATCTCCCCTTAACCTTCTTCCAGTCACCTTAATATTATACTCCCTTCTGATAGCCATTTCTGCCATGGGGAAAAAAATAATCACTGTTCACTGTGTCTGCACCTCTTATTATCTGGTTCACCTCTACCAAGACGTCCGTCATCCTTCTTCACTCCAATGAGGAAAGCCTTACCTCACTCAAACTTTCTTCATAAGACATGTTCTCCAGTCCAGGCAGCATCCTTGTAAATCTTCTTTTTACCATCTCTAAAGCTTCCACATCCTTCCTGTAATGAGAGAACCAGAACTGAATGTAATATCTAACTGTGGTCTCAGCAGAGCTCCATAGAGCTGCAGCATAGCCTCACGGCTCTGAAACTTAATCCCCCAGCTAATGAAAGCCAACACAACGTATTCCTTCTTAACAACCCTATCTGCCTGCGTGGCAACTTTGAGGGATCGATGGACGTGGAACCAAACATCCCACTGTTACTCCACACTGCTCAGAATCCTACTTTTAACCCAATATTCTAAATTCAAGTTCCAAAACGAATCACTTCACACTTTTCCAGGTTGAACTCTTTCTGCCACCTCTCAGCCCAGCTCCCCATCATGTCAATGCCCCGTTGCAACCAGCAACAGATCTCCACACTACCCACCACTCCAACAATCTTTGTGTCATTGGCAAACTTACTAACCCAATCTTCCACTCCCACATCCAAGTCATTCATAAAAATCACAAAGGGCATGGTTCTGGGAACTGATCCCTGCAGAACATGACTGGTCACCGAACTCCAGGCTGAATGTTTTCCATCTAACATCACCCTCTGACTTCTATAAGCCAGGAATTCTGTATCCAGACAGATAGGTTTCCCTGTATCCCATGCCTCCGTAGTCTCTGAATAGTTAGAGGTAATGAGGTGCTGTATGAAAGGATGGAGAAGTGCTGTGGGGACTGGAGAAGGTTGCAGTGATATCATGTGTTGGAGAGGCTGGAGGGTAGATCAGTAAGGGCTGGATGTTACAGACACAGTGGGTTGTAGGTGCTGGACAGGATGACAGACATAAGGATTTTTGTAGCTTTTTGGGGATAGTGGACACAACACTAAGTGTCAAAGTCATTTTAGAAAGAGATAAGGATAGTGGAGAAGTGAAGGTGCCAAATTTGGGGAAGCCTCATAATCATTAGAATATTACTGTCACTGGGCATTATCACTATCACGAGACAGGATCTGGCAAACACAGACTGGGAGGAACTATTTGCAGTTGGGTTCATATTCGGATAAAGGAAGAAAGTTAAAGTGATACAGTGAGAATTCAGGGCTAGTGTGCTCCCAGAAGAGAAGAGTAAAAGACAAAGGCAGTACTCCAGGGAATACTGGTCAAGCGATGTCGTGAGCTGGATAAAGTAAGTACAGTGCGATGAAAAGAGGCGAAGCACTTCAAAAGCATAGAGAGTGCAAGGGGTCGTTTAAAATGAGGAGCAAAGAATGGGCTTGATATACCCTTGGGAGATACTGTTAAGAAAAGGCCACAAGGTATTTTATCAATACAGTTAGAGGAAGAAGATTACTAGTTAAATAGTTGCGCCTGTTAGAAACCAAAGGAATAATCTGTGCATGGAGCCAGAGGAAGTAGGTGAGATCTTCAATGAATACTTCCCATCTGCATTCACACAGGAGGAAGACATTTAGCCGGGGATTTCAGTTGAGATGCTGAGGTTCTACAACATGTTAAGATCAATAAGGAGCAAGTATTAAATGTCTTCACAGGCATAAAGGTGGAGCAATCCCCAGAGCCCAAAGGTTAGGTGAATTGGCCATGCTAAATTGCCCGTAGTGTTAGCTAGGGGGTAGATGTATGGGTATGGGTGGGTTGCGCTTCGGCGGGGCGGTGTGGACTTGTTGGGCCGAATGTCCTGTTTCCAAACTGTAAGTAATCTAATAATCTAAAAAAATGTATCCCAGGCTGTTATGGGAGGTAAGGGAGGAGATTGCTGGAGCCCTGGTGGATATATTTAATACGTTGCTGGACACAGGTGAAGTGCCGAATGACTGGAGGATATCTAATGTGGGTCCTTTGTTCAGGAAGGGCAGCAGGGATAGGTCAGGTAATTACACAGCAGATAGTCTGACAGCAGGGAGAGGGAAATTTCTGGGAACAATTCTGAGGATGAATCAACACTTGAAAAGGCAGGGATCAACTCGGCTGAGTCATCACGGATTTGGCAGAGGAAGATACTGTCTGAGGAATTCAGTTGCGTGTTTTTTTTAAATTATCTCTCAAAATATTGATGAGGGCAGTGCAGATGATGTGGTTTACGTGGACCTGAATAAGGACTTTGACAAGGTCCCACATGGAAGGCTGGTCCAAAAGGGAAGAGCCACTGGGATTCAAGGCAAGTTGGTAAATTGGATACAAAATTCGTGGATAAACCTCTTCGTGTTTGAAATTCTTTCACCAGCGGGTGTCCCACAGGGATCTGTGCAGGAACCATTGCTGGTTAGTCTGTCTAATAATAACTTCGATGTGAAAGCAAACGTTATCATTCGTAGGTTTGCAGACAACATGAAAGATGAAGATGTTGTTCACAGTGAGGGGGATAGTCTCTCGCTACAGTCTGATGACGATCAGATGATAATCTGATCAGAGTTTAGTTCTCATCAATGTGAGGACATACCCTGTGGGAGGTATGATAAGCGAAGGGCAGACATAATGAATGGTTGGTTCTTGCCGACTACTGAGGAACACAGGGACCTGAGTGGACAATCCAAATATCCCTAAAGGTGTCAGCACAGGTTGACAGGGTGGGGAAGGCACCTGAACTGGGAGCAGGAGGGGGACCCACATTCTGATGGGGCGAATTGTTAGAGCTGCTTGAGAGGATATAATCTAATCTGGCAGGGTGTTGAACATTAAACAGTGGTAAGGTCAGAAAGAAGATTGAGACTGTTGCACAAGTTAAAGACAGCAATTTCAACAGACAAGGCAGGCAAGAACATAGCAGAGAATAGGGGAAAACCGATGCTTAAACTGCATTTATTTCATTACAAGGGGCCTGACAGCTAAGGAAGATGTACTCAGGGCATGGATTGGAACATGGACCTGAGAGATTATAGTTATTACAGAAACACAGCTGAGGGAGGGGCAGGACTGGCAGCTCATTGTTTCAAGGTAGAGGGACTGCAGGAAGCAACGAAGGGGAGGCAAGAGAGGACACGTGGTGGTGGGCTTTGATTGCAAGAATCATCACAGCAGTACGTAGAGAGGATATTCCTCTGGGATCGCCCAGTGAAGCTATGTTAGTGAAACAGAGAAATAAGAATGGGTCATCACTCTGACACAATTGTCCTATTGACCCCGAATAATCCGTGGCAGACTGAGAAACAAACATGTCAGGAGATCTCAAATACCGATCACAATAATAGGGCTGTTATGGCAGGGGTTTTTAAACTTTCCAAACTGAGACTGGGACTGCCAGTGTTCAGCGTTTGCAAGGGAGGAATTTGGTAATTGCGTTCCAGAAAACTGCCAATCAATATATAAATGGACTGAAAAGAGAAATGGGCAAAACCTGACCTCCACTTGGGAAACAAGGTAGGGAAAGGGACTGAGGCAGTTGTATGAGTTTGAAAATGGCTATGGAAAAGGACAGGCCTGGTCGACAAGTTCAAGTTGTAAAATGGGGCCAGACTAATTTTGATTGTATCGGCCAGAAATTGTGGAGCACCGAGCAAATGTATTTGTACAATTGACAGCCAAGTGTGATGTGCTGGAATACTGGAAAGTGGAATCGTGGACTGTGAAGGAGGTTTGCTGAAATGGATCTTGATAATATGGCTGAATGGGCTGAAAAACCATGGATGGAATTCAATCTGAATAAACGCGAGGTAGTGCATTTGGTAAACCAAACAAGGGTAGAGCTTATACAATTAATGTTCAGGCCTCGGTTAGTGTTTTAGAGCAGAGGGACCTCCGGGTTCAGGTACATAATTCTTGAAGTTTACATCACAGGATGGACAAGGCACTGCTTGGCATGCCTGACTATGGCTCAGTCCATTGAGTGTAGGATTTGGGACATCATGTTGAGATTGCACAGATATTGGTGAGGCCTGTTCTGCAATACTCTGTCCAGTTCTGGTCGCCCAGTTATTGTGAGGATATTTTTATTAAGCTGCAGCGGGTTCAGAAGAGATTTACCAGAATGTGGCTGTGTGTGGAAGTCTTGAGTTCTGAAAAAAAAAGCCTATCCAGCCAGTCTTTTTTCACTGGAGCCTGGAGGATGAGAGATGGCCTGATGGAAGTTTATGAAAAAGATGAGGGATATAGATAGAGTTAATGACAGTTACCCTTTCCTCAGGATGGGGGAGTCTCAAGTGGAAGGGCCACATTTTTAAGGTGAGAAGAGGGATATGTTAAAAAAAAGAGACATGGGGACTAATTGTTACACAGAGGGTGGTTTGAGAGTGGAATGAACTTCCTGAGGAAGGGGGAAATGTGGGTACAAATACAATGTTTAAAACACATTTGATTAAGTACAGGAATAGGGAGGGTTAAGATGGATATGGGCCAGCAACAGGCAGCAGTGATGTATTTAGTTTTAGGTTATGTTTGGTACCAACTGAAGGGTCAGTTTCCATGCTGTATAGCTCTATGACAAGAATATAGTTTTATTCCATTATTTATGAAAGGATGCAATGGAAAGCCAGGGAACTTAAGACCAATTAGCCCAACGTCAGTGGTGGGTAAGTTGTGAAAGTGATTCTGCCAGACAGGAGTCACATTCATTTGGAAAAGCAAAGATTGATGAAAGATCGTCAGCAGGGCATTGTGCAGACAAAGTCAGGGCTCACTAACTTGATTGCTTTTGTTGAAGTGGTGACCATACATTGTCTACACCAACGTCAGAAGGGCCTTTGACAGGGTTTAGCATGATATACTGGTTAGTAAGGTTAGATCACATGCGATCAGGGAGAGCTCGCAAACTGGATACAAAATTGGCTTGACAGTACGAGACAGAGGGAGGTGGGAGCGGGTTGTTGTTCAGACTGTAAGCCTGTGACCAGCGGTGTGCCATAAGGATCAGGGCTGGGTCCACCGATGTGAATCATCTACATAAACGATTTGGTTGAGAATATAGGAGCCATTGTTTGTAATTTTATGGATGATCAAATTAATGGTGTAGTGGACAGTGAATACGGTGATCAAAGGGGATCTCGACCAACTGGGACAGTGGGCCAAGGAATGAAAAATGGAGTTGAATTCAGATGTTGGATTTTGTTAAGGAAAACCAGGGAGCACTAACATAGTGAATGGCAGGGCCCTGGGCAGTGTTGTCGAACATAGAGAGACCAAGGGGTGCAGTTACATCGTTCCTTGGAAATGGAAATCACAGTACAGCTTTGAGAAAGCTGCCCTCACTGGCCAGCACTTTGATATATGAGTTGGAGATATCTGTAACATTGTCCTAAATATTTCCCTTGCGCAGAGGCGGCAATGGGGTGAACTTATCACGGTTTACAAAATCTTGCGGGCCCTGAGTAAGGTGATTAGCCAAGGGTAGGTGAGTCCAAAACTAGAGGGTGTAAATGGGAGGTGTGAGAGCAAGGATTTAAAGAGGGAGCTGAGGGCCAACATTATCCACAGAGGATGGTGCATACACGGAATGGACTGCCAGGGCCACATGGACAAACAAGAACAATTACAACATGGAAAAGACATTTGGACAGGTACATGGAGAGGGGAACATTTGAACGGATATGGGCCAAACATAAACCTGGTCAGCACGGACTAGTCGGACCGTAGGTTCTGTTTCCGTGCTGCATGCCTCTGGCTCCGGTTATTGGAGGAGGTGACTACTGAGATAAGGCATGGTGTAGACACTGAAGCAAGTTACAGAGACAGGGATGGTAGGCTGGAATGCAGTACATTTCAAATATGTGGAGGGACGAAAGGGAAGGGAGGAGGTTACTGGGACTGGAACTGATGTAGGAGTTACACATTGTTGAAGACACTGGTCAAGGAGACATGACATAGATACATTGTTGGAGAGGGAGTGCAGAACAGAAAGTTCCCAGGCAGCAGTCCCACCCTCTCATGGGAGGCCTGCTTTCCCCTTTGTTATACTGATGCTCACTAAGACAGCACAGACCTGGATGGATAACTGTGACACTACCGATGCTGACTCAGTACAAAGTAAGTTAAATTGGGGCGGTGATTGAGCCTGGGGTGTGTCTGTACTGTGCTCCCCCTTCAGCACTGTATCTATGTCATGTCTTGTTAGCCGATGTTTGGAGCCCTCTCATTGCTCTCTGTTCTGTGCATGTGAGTGATCTTACCTCACTGCAGGATTTATTGAAGGCTCCAGATTTCCCTGCACTTTGTCTCTCTGGCTGACCAAACATCTTCAATGTGGTGATGGACGAAACACCCAGCAGCTGGGAAGTCTACTGATTCAGTAACTTCCTGAGTACCTATAGGAGACTGAAAGATAGATAGAATAGGAAATTAGACAGAAGCAGTGAGGGTTACACAGGGAGAATGATACTGTGTCCCACATATATCTGGAAAAGACCAGTCCCCATCCCTGGCCTGTGCTGCTGTATCCCTCTGGAGTGGACAATTCGGTTGGCTCAGGATGTGGATTAGCTGCAAGAGTGAGAGATGCTGACAGAGGAAGCAATTAAATCCACACAGTGAGGGATACCACATAGAGAGAGACTGAGTGATATCACCAGAGTTCAGGATGTTTTCAGGATCAAACAAGTGTGTCGGAAGAACGGGTTTAGCTTCATGATGTATCAGTGCTCAGGGTTGATCAACCTGTGAGCAGGTGAAGTGCTGGCCTGGTATTATTGCTAGAGCATGTATGCCAAACCTCAGCGAATGTTCTGTGGAGACTGGTTTAAATCCCACCATCAGAAATGGAGAAATTTGAAATCAATAACTAAAACAAATGGTAATTAACAATCCATAATTACGTATGAAAACATTGCTGATGTACAAAATAAAAGCCCAAACACTTGTCTTTTAGAGAAGGACATCTGTCCATCCTCACGTTGTCTGCAACACATCCCCAGAGCAAAGTGTTTGCCCCACAATGACCCTCTGAAATGGCTGAACATGTCACTCAGCTCAAGGGCAGCTAGGGCTGAGCAAGAAAAGCTGGTCAGCCAGAGACACCCACATGCCATACCTGACTTAAAATAATCCATTAGGATGGTCCCACTGGAACTGTGCTGGGACCAGTGTCCTGGCCAATTACGTCGGTAGGTTTATGGACAGGGCTTCAAACTGACAGAGAGGATGCTGGGACAGGGTTCAGGTGAAAGGACCTTTCCAAATCCACAGAGAAATGGTGAAGTATGGGAGCAGCGTGGGAATGTGACTGAAGACAAGCAGAAAGGAACAGGATGGGACAGAGTTTAACTAAAACTGTACATCAGGGAATCGGTTTGTGAGGAAATTTTTGGAAAGAGTAAATTATATTTTTTTTGGAATGGATAATGTCTCATCAATAAGGTAGATTCATTTGTGACACAGAGAGAAAAGAGATTTAGACATCAGAGAGACGTGGTTACAGGGCGAACAAAACGTGGGCATAAATACTCAATGGATCACATCCTTGCGGAAACTCAGGCAAAATGGGTAACACTAACAATAATGGATAACAAAGGCATTACAGAGAAAGCATTTGACCTCAGATCATGAAGTAGAGTCAGTCTGAATGTACATTCTGGCTACTCCTTGCCAAGGATACAAGCAGCAGAACAGTTTTAACCACCGAACAGCACTTCATTGCTCATCACTGTATTAAACATTGGATTTTTTTAAGAAACACATGATGATAATTTTGGGGAAACTTCAATATTCCCATAATCTGGGAGAGTCACACTGACAACAGTGATATTGGAAGAGGAGTTCAGAGAACATTTTTCAGTGTTGCTTTGAATAACATATTGTGCAACTGGCGAGGGACATAACTATCTCACAGCAATCATTGTGTGATGAAATTTAGTGAATAAGTAATATCACCTGGAGAGATCCTCATGGAAATTGTGATAAAGTGCAGTTTAAAGAAATATAAAGTTTTAAAGTGAATCACAGAAAGGACACGCTACAACTAGAAACAAAACAGCCAATTACATGGGTTTGAGAGGAGAACGGACTAAGGTAAACAGGCTAAACAGACTGAAATGTGTGCCTGAAAATGAATAGTGGAAATCATTTGAAGGAACAGTGTAAATCACTCAACGAAAGAACATTCCATTGAAGCAGACAGCACGAAATTCCCACCGGCCCCTCACTCAGGACAAAATGTATCATATTAGATTATGAGGATGAGAAGATCATCAGAAAGTACTTAAAATCTTAAAATGAGAGCCTGTTGAAGGAGTAGGTGTTAAAGGGATTGCAAAGGGTCTGCTAGCAGGGGGAAGGCAATGGGAAGGGGAATCATTGTCAGGGTTTAACGTCACAAAAGGAACAGGGAGAGGTGAAGGTGCTGGAGGTGGTGAGAGTGTTACAGAGAGTGGTCAGGGCATGAATGGTGTTACAAAGCCAGTATGGATTGCTGCAGCTGGAGGGGTTTGCAGAGGTAGAGAGGGACATATATATTTGTATTTATTCATTCATAGGATGTGGGTGTCACTGCTAATTACCCAGAGGACAGCTCAGAGTCAGCCATGTTATACTGGGTGTGGAGTCACATGTTAGCCCGACCAGGTTAGAATGTCAGATGTCCTTCCCTAAAGGAGGTAAAGGAACCAGATGAGTTCTTCCCACTGATCAACAATGCTTTGATGGTGGCTGCACCAATATCTTGTACAGATACAACATGACGTCCCAACTCAAACTCTTAATGCTCTGCCCAATGAAGGTAACCATCCCAAATGCCTGCTTCACCAGCCTGTCTACCTGTGAGACCACTTACAAAAAACTATGTACCTGCATTCCTGGGTCACTGACTGACAACACTACCCAGGGCCCGAACATTAACTGTACAATCCCGCCCTGGTTTGTTTCACCAAAATGGAGCACTTCACATTTATCTAATTAAACTCCATCTGCTATTCTTCAGCCCACTATCCCAGCAGTACTGTTCATCCTGTTGTATCACAGACAACCTTCATCACTGTCCACTTTACCACCAATTCCAGTGTCACCCAAAAAACTTACTTAACGGGAAACCAATATTCCCATCCAAACCATTTATCCAAATAATAAACAACAGTGGGCCCACTACACCACTGGTCACATGCCTCCTGTCAGAAAGACAACATGTCCCCCATCACCCTCTGTCTCCTACCATCATGCCAAATTTTCTGTCCAGTTGATGAGCTTCTCCTGAACGCCATATCCTTTTACACTGATCTGAGCTTATTACCCAGTTTAAGATACTACAGGTAGAACGCAGAACAGTACAGAACAAGACCCTTCGGCCATGGTGACATGCTAATCCTTTATCCGACCGTAAGATCAAAAAAGAGTGGCAAATAAAGTTTAATTCAGATATATGCGAGGTGCTCCATTTTAGGAAAGTACATCTTATATGGACTCAAACACTTAATGGTAAGGTCCTAGGGAGTTTTGCTGAACAAAGAGACCTTGGTGTCCAGGTTCATAGCACCTTGAAAGTGAAGTCGCAAGTAGATAGGATAGTGAAGAGGGTGTTTGGTATGCTTTCCTTTATTGGTCAGAGTACCAAATACAGGAGTTGGGAGGTCATGTTGCGACTGTACAGCACATTAGTTAGGCCATTGTCGGAATATTGCGTGCAATTTTGGTCTCCTTATATCAGAAAGGTGTTGGGAAACTTGAAAGGGTTCAGAAAAGATTTACAAGAATGTTGCCAGGGTTAGAGGAATGGAGCTGCAGCTAGAGTGTCAGAGGCTGAGGGGTGACCTTATAGATGTTTACAAAATTATGAGGGGCATGGATAGGGTAAATAAACAAAGTCTTTTGCCATGGGGTGGGGGAGTCCAGAACTAGAGGGCATAGGTTTAGGTTGAGAGGGGAAAGATATGAAAGAGACCTAAGGGGCAACTTTTTCACGCGGAGGGCGGTATGTGTATGTAATGAGCTGCCAGAAGAAGTGGTGGAGGTTGGTATAATGGCAACATTTAAGCGGTATTTGGATGTGTATATGATTTGGAGGGGTTTGTAGGGATATGGGACAAGTGCTGCCAGGTTGGACTAGATTGGGTTGGGATATCTGGTCGGCATGGACGGGTTGGACTGAAGTGTCTGTTTCCATGCTGTACATCTCTATGACTCTAACTTCCATTCCCTTCATTTTATTATCATCCATGTGCCTATCCAGAAGGATATTAAATGTCCCTAATGCATCCAATTTTACCGCATTCCACATACACCACTCTATATGTAACGAGCCTAACTCTGAAATCTCTCCTGAACCATCCGTTAATCAACCGAAAATTATACCCCTTTGTCATAGCTATTTATGTCAGTGTAAAAAAATCTCTCTCTATTCGCTCTATGACTCTCATCACCTTGTTCACCTCTGCCAAGTCACCCCTCACCCTTCTTCACTCCAATGGAAAAGCCTTAGCTCCCTCAACCTTTCTGCATAAGACATGCTCTCCAGTACAGGCAGCATCCTGGTAAATCTCCTCTTTACCCTCTCTAAAGCTTCCACATCCTTCCTGTAATGAAGGGACCAGAACTGAACTCAATATACCAAGTGGGGTCTAACCAGGGCTCTATAGAGCTGCAACATAACCTCACAGCTTTAAAACTCAATTCTCAAACTAATGAAATCCAACGCAATATATTCTTTCTTAACAAGCCGATCAGCTTGGGTGGCAACCTTGAGGGATCGATGGATTGGAACCCAAGATCCCTCTGTTCCTCCTCACTGCCAATGATCCTACCTTTAACCCTGTATCCTGCATTCAAATTCAATCTTCAAAATGAATGACTCCACACTTTTCCAAATTGAACTCCATCTGCCACTTCTCCGCCCAACTCTACATCCTGTCATTGCCCCATTGCAACCTACAACAGCCCTCCACACTATCCACCACTCCACCAACCTTCGTGTCATTGATAAACTTACTAACCAACACTTCTACTCACACATCCAACTTATTCATAAAATCACAAAGAGCAGAGGTCCTGTAACCACTCCCTGCAGAAAAGCACAGGTCACTCAGCTCCAGGATGAATTGTTTCTAACGATCATCACCCTCTGTCTTGCGTGGGCCAGTAATCCCGTATCCAGACAGACAGGTTTCCCTGTCTCCCATGTCTCCGTACTTTCTGAATGAGCCATAAAGGTGTTTCATCACATTCTCAAAAGATTCAAGAGGACATGTAAGGCATAACCTGCCCATTACACAACCATGCTGACTACCTCTAATCAAACTATGGTTTCCCAAAGAATAATATATCCTGTCTTCCAGAGCCCTCTCCAATAGTCTGCAAACCACAGAGAGGAGACTGACAGGTGTGCAATTCCCAGGATTATCCCTATTCTCTTTCCTGAACAAGGGAATAATATTTTTCTGCCTCCAATCATCTGGTCTCAATCCAGTGGACAGTGAGGGTGCAAAGGTCATCACCAGGTGCGCAGCAATCCATTCCCTCGCTTCGTGTAGTAACATTGGACGCATCCAGTCTGGTTCAGCGACGTATCTATCCTTATCTTTTACGAAATTCTCAGCATATCGGCCTTCTTAACATCCACCTGTTTACGTACATCAGCTTGTTTCACGCTGTCCTCACAAACGACAAGACCCTTCTCAGCAGTAAACACTGAGGCGTAGTATTCATTAAGGACCTCTCATTAAGGAGCTCCTTTCTCTCAGAATCTCCTCCAACAACTTCCCCATCACTAGGCTCACGGGGCTGTAATTTCCTGGCTTTTCCCTGCAGCCCTTAAGTGATGGAACAGCATTAGCAACCCTCCGGTCTTCCGACACCTCACTGTGTCTGTTGATAATATAAATATCTCTGTTAGGGACACTGCAATCTCTTCCTGAGCTTCCCACAAAGTTCTAGCACAGACCTAATGAGCTACTGAGGATTGATCTACCTTGATTTGTTTTAAGATTCCAGCACTTTCTCTTCTCTGGTGAGGATTCTTTCCAAGACCTCACTATTTATTTCCCCAAGTTCCCGAGCTTCCATGTCTTTCACCACAGTAAATACTGACAAGGTATTTTGTCTAATATCTCACCCATCTCCTCTGGTTCCACACATGGATGACCTTATTGATCTTTAAGGGGTCCTATTCTCGACCAAGTTACTCTTTAGCCCGTATTGAAACTTGTGTAAAGGTTTCTGATAATTCAAATACACCATATATCCTATACCACTACACCCCTCCTACACCCTTACAATTCTGCCATTTATATTCACAGCAACAAATTAAATCCAACAGGCTCAAAAACAAATTCTCTTTTATCAAATGTGTTTCTAAGTGGCCAGTTATTGTATATTGACATATTCTTTCTAACAATTTCAGTATGCTGGGGCAGATGCTGGGAAGTTAGAAAACTTAACAGTGCAGCACAGAAACAGGCCATTCGGCCCACCACATCTATGCTGTCTAAGATACTATTCTAACACATATCTTCTGCTGCACATGGTCCATATCCCTCTATTCTCTACCTTTTCATGTTTCTGGCTAAATCCCACTTGAAACCTTTACTCACATTTCTGCTTCTACGACTTCCCTCAGTAAAATCCACTCTACGTTAAAAAAAAACTTGCCTCACATATCTCGTTTAAACTTCCTCTTTCTCACCTTAAACCTATGCGCTCTAGTATTTGAAACTTACACACTGGAAAAGAGATTCTGATTATCGACATTATCTAACCCTGTTCCAAAAGTTATATTCCTATACCTGGTCACCTGTCAGCCTCTTATACTCTCATTAAACAATCCAACTTTGTTTAGTTTCCTCTTACACCAAACACACTCTTAAAAACCCTAACACAGGCAACGTGCTGATAAACCCCTTTTGTCCCCTCTCCAAAGCCTCTACATCCTTCCTATTGTGTGGAGATGAGACCTGCACCCAGCACTCCAAATGTGTCCAAACGACCATTTGAAACAAATACAACATCAGATGCAAACCACTATACCCAATGTTGTGACCGATGAAGGTCAGTGCTCCATTTGCTTTCTTTCCCATCTGAAACACTTCTGTTACCATTTTCTGGGAGTTACTGACTTGCACCAAGATTCTTCTGTATATCAATATCCCTCAGTATGCTAACGTTCTTATTCAATTTGACATCATCTCACACTTGTCCAGATTAAACTCAATTTGCCATTTCTGTCTATCTCCCCAACTGTTCTGTCACCTCCTGCAGATTTTAGTTAATCAGGGAAACAAAGGTTTTGTGGAAAAGGCAGGAAAGTAGAGTTGAACAGCCATGATCTGATTGAAGGACAGAGCATACTCAATGGGCCAAATGGCCTCATTCCCCTCCTAAATCTCATGGTCTGAGCACAAACTCAATATATCCTGCATAATATTATGGGTCTCTGCTCACAAAGCTCCTTTATAATGGGATTCTTGATTATTTATTAGTACACAGCATTTGATCTTCAAATATGATATGATGTTACAGAAAACTCTCACATACAATCCAGGATTCTATCCGTTACAGCACTGATACTCATTGCTGTATGAGTCGGCATGGAGACCACTGACACACACAGTTACTGTACTGCCCTTGCTACAAGTACATTCAGTGTCCTGACTGTAACCATATTGACATTACCATCACTGTCTGGTGCCTACAAAATAATTCCTGCTAACGGTTGCTGCTGCTTGTTTATTCTCAGCTCCACTTTTCATATTCAGATCAACATCACTGTCTCATTAATGCATTAACCTCATCCTTCGTTCAAAACTTGTTGGCTTTTTGCCTAGTCTGCCTATTGGGACTAGATTGGTTTGGAATATCTGCTCAGCATGGATGGGTTGGACTGAAGGGTCGGTTTCCATGCTGTACATCTCTCTGACTCTATCCCAACCACCCTTCAGTATTCACTTCCCAGCGATGATCATTCTGCAGCTCAATCTCCGGAATGACAGTTCCATCATATCTGTTCACTGTCATTCCATCTTCCTTATGGCGAATACAGGGAGTCATTCCTCAGTACTGGGGGGGTTGAACAGATGGGAAGAGGTTACAGAGACAGGGAGGCCTACAGGGACTCGAGGATGTTAGAGTTAAACAGTTTTACATCTGGTCAAGAATGTCAGTGGGACAAAGGGGTTTGGGGATTGGAGGAATTTACAGAGATAGAGGGAGCTGGATTAGATTCTGGAGATAAGGATACGGATGGAGAAAGGAAGAGGCAAGCAGTCCCAGAGGCACAGACAGGGAGTCGCTTCATCTTGGAGATTATTGTGCATATTAACAGAGATATGGAAGGTTGACGTGACTGAAGACATTTAAAAATATAAGGCGGCTCCTAGGCTCTGGAGGCTACATAGATAGGAAGGCAATGGAGAATGCCAGGTTGCTGGGTGGGAGACAGTTACACAGATGGGGAGGGCTACACAAAGTGAAAGAGGTTCCTGTGGTTGCGAGGGGTATGGTGTCGGGAATGAGGGTGAAATTTAACAAGATAAAGATCAAAGAATTGGAGAAGGATAAGGGGATTACAAATTTTTCACAGCTAAGGAAGGGTTGTAGGAGCTGGAGAAGATTACATAGGTAGGGACGGATGGAGAGTTTAAAGACAAATACATTGACATGGAAGGTGGTATTGATAGGAGGAGCTTACAGGACTGTCAGAGTTTACAGGGATGAAGGAATTTAGTATCTACTGGAGAAGTTTAGGAATTAGTGTGTTAGGGACTGGAGAACCTGACAGAGACAAAGACAGAGGTGTGGTGTGGACTAGAGGAGATTCCAAACCGAGGAAGGATTATCGGGACTGGAGGATATTACTGAGATCACGAATATAGCATGGGCCAGGATTGATGCCTGTGATCCCCTGTGCTGTCGCATTGAGGACCAGTACAGCAGAAGTTAAAGCAGGATCCTCACAAGATGGTTAGAATGTTGCTTGCCCAGCTCTGTATCGATGTCCGCTCTTCCAGGTCTGAATATAGAAGTGTACTACCTCCACCCTGTGCTGTTTACTGTGAGTAACCTTACCGGCTGTATGATTTACTGAAGGCTCCAGATCTCCCTCTCTCTCTGGCTGACTAATCAGCTTCAATGAGGTGATGGATGAGACAGAAGTTAGGAACATCCTGATTACTGGCATGAGACAAAATGGGAAATTAAACTGATGCAATGAGGATAACACATGCAGAGTGGCACGGAGTCCAGCAGAGATCTTAAAAATCCCAGTCTCCATCCCTTTCCCGTGCTGCTGCGTCTCTCTGGAGTGGACAATTCTGTTGACCCAGGATCTCAGACCATCTGTAAGAGGGAGAAATGCTGACGGGGCAGAACATAGACTGACACAGCGAGGGATACCACATGGAGAGATACTGAGTGATATCACATTATTAGACACTGTATTAACAGGGAATTGTTTAAATTTGTAACAAAGGCACTGGGATAATTGTGAGGGGATTCAACCTTCCTATCATATAACAGAAGAGGCTGACTCTCTCCCACTCTCGGTGGCGCGCGGGAGGCGGGAGTTGGCTGTACAAACCGATGTGGCCTTCCACAGACTCTGTTCCACTTGTGGCAGAAGGTGGACATGAGAAGGGGGTGGGTGGGGGCATTGATATGACAGCGCGCTCCTTGTGCTGTTTTCTCCTGGATTCTCATTTCCCCCACATCAAGTCTCGAAGTGTTCGACACCTTCCCAATGCTCCTTCCCCACTTCGGACGGTCTTGGCCCAGGACTTAACGGATTTGATTAAGAGATGAAAAAAAAACTATCAATTCTGAAGAAGCCAATGTTTAGAGATGTGGACACATTTGTTAAAGAGATCGCTAGGGAGTTTCCGAGCAGGAGGAGTGCAGTAGGAAGAGGAAACGTCAGCGTTTAATCAGCGTATCAGAACAGGGAGAATTGAAGGTGCTGGAGGTGGTGAGGGTGTTACAGAGAGGGGAAACGGCCTGAACAATGTTACAAAGCCAGTACGAATTGCTGCAGCTAGAGCTGTTTGCAGAGGTAGGGATCGATATACGTATTTTCATTAATTCATTCATGGCCTGAGGATATCACCGGTTGGCCAATATACATTACCCTCCTGCTAATTGCCTAGAAGCAGCTCAGAGTCAGCCATATTGCTGTGGGACTGGAGTCACATGTGAGCCAGACCAGGTAAGAATGCCAGATGTCCCTCCCTAAAGGACATACGTGAACAAGTTGATTTTTTTCCAGATAATCACCAATGTTTATTCGGTGGTCTCACTAATGTCCTGTACAGATACATCATTACATCCAAACTCCTACTCTCAATGGTCGGCCCAATGAAGGTAACCCTCCCAAACGCCTGCTTCACCAGCCTGTCTACCCGTGACGCTACTTGCAAAAAACTGTGTACCTGAGTCCCTGGGTCACTGATTGACAACAGTACCCAGGGCCCGAACATTAATTGTACAAGTCCCGCCTGGTCTGCTTTACCACAATACAACACTGTGCATTTCTCCCCCTGTTATTCCTAACCTCACTGGTCCAACAGTACTGTTGATTCCATTGTACTCTTCGATAACCCTCTTCACTGTCCACATTATCACCAATTTCATTCTCACTCACAAACTTGCCAACCATGGCTCCTGTATTATCATCCAATATGTTTATATAAATGATGCACAACAGTGTCCCAGCACCAAACCCCATGGCACACCGTTGGTCACAGGCCTGCAGTTTGAGCAGTAACCCTCTATGAACATGCTCTGTCTCCGACCGTCAATCTGTTTTGTATCCAGTTAGTGAGCGCTCCCTGGTTATGTGTGATCTAAACTTACTATCCAGTCTGTCATGCAGAACGTTGTCAAAGGCCTTGATAAAGTTCATGTGGACATTGTGTACTGCTCTGCTTTGACCTCTCACTTGTCATTCTCCACACTCACATTTGAGGCATGATTTCCCACGCACAAAGCCATGCTGACGATCGTTAATCTGTCCTTACCTTTCCAAAGGCATGATGATCGTTTCCCTCAGAATCTCCTCCAACAACTTAACACCTCTGCATCAGTCTCACTGGTCTGTAATGGCTGTTGATGATGCAAATATCTCTGGGAGGGGCCCTCTAATTTTCTCCCTCGCTTCTCACAAGGCGCTGGGATACATCTGATCATGTCCCAAGGTTTTATCTAACTTATTGCATTTTAAGACATCCAGCACCTTCTGTTCTCCAATGTGAACTCTTTTCAAGACATCCCTATGTATTTTCCTAACTTCCCGAGCTTCCATGTCTTTCTCCGTAGTAAATCCGAACAAAAAATATGTGTTCAGTATCTGACCCATCAGCAGTGATTCCACACAGACAGCCTCATTGACCTTTCAGGGGACCTATTCTCTCTCAAGGTAATTTTTAGCCCTCGTTGAAACTTGTCAAAATACTTCTGAAATTTCAAGTATCCTTCTCCCGCAACTAGCCTCCCTCACCCTTATCTATTCTGCCATTTAACGTCACACCAATATATAGAATCCAACAGATTTACAAATATTCCCTTTGTATATAATCATGCGTCTCCCATTGTTTCTCAGTATCTCGTTATCATTTATTGTCATATTCTTTATAGCACATGCCAGCACGTTCCCGACTTACTGTCAGGCTAACACCGTTTGGTTTCAGACTGACTGCACAAAGGGTTTTGGCAATCCTTGTGAATGAATCTGAAACAGGTAGCTTACAGGATCAGCAGGTCATAGAGAAGGCAAAGGAAATGGAGTCTAAAAATAGGGAGGGCTTGCTAAAACGATGTAAGGTACAAGTCAGACCACACCTAGATTATAATGAATAGTATGTGTGCCCTAAGGAAAGACATTCTTGTGTTAGAGGCAGGCCAGGGAAAGTTCACTCGGCTGATCCTGGAGATGGCAGGATTTTCCAATGAGAAGAGGTGGAGTAGATTGCCCTTGAACCTAATGAGGTTTTGAAGAATGGGAGAGAAATTAAATGAAACATCCACGATTCGGAGGAGCTTTGACGGGTAGATGTCGTTAAGTTAGAAAATCGAACAGTACAGCAGAGTAATAGGCCTTTCGGCCCACCATGGCTGTGCTGACCATGATGCTATTCTAAACTAATCCCATCTGCCTGCACATGGGCGATATCCCTCTATTCTCTGCCTGTTCATTAGATTAGATTAGATTAGATTAGATTACTAACAGTGTGGAAGCAGGCCCTTCGGCCCTGTAAGTCCACACCGCCCCGCCCACCCATACCCCTACATCTACATCTACCCCTAACCTAACACTACGGGCAATTTAGCATGGCCAATTCACCTGACCTGCCCATCTTTGGACTGTGGGAGGAAACCAGAGCACCCGGAGGAAACCCACGCAGACACGGGGAGAACGTGCAAACTCCACACAGTCAGTCGCCTGAGGCGGGAATTGAACCTGGGTCTCTGGTGCTGTGAGGCAGCAGTGCTAACCACTGTGCCACCGTGCCGCCCACATGTTTCTGCCTAAATGCTCTTCAAATGTTTACTCTCGTTGCCACGTCTCCCACCTCCTGAGCAGCTTCTACCCTCTCAGTAAAGACAACTGGCCTCATTCATGTCACTTAAAACTTCTCACTCTCACCTAAAACCGATGCGCCCTAGTATTTGATATTTCTACATTGGAAGGAGGATTCCAACTATCCACACTATTCACACCTCTCCTAATGCTATATACCTGTACAAGGTCACCCCTCAGTCTCCGATACTCACGCAAAACAATCCAACCGTGTCCAAACTCTTTACAGTAAACACATTCTCATCCAGGCAATGTTCTGCCAACCCTCTGATACACCCTCCCAAAAGCCTCTACATCCTTCCTGTGGTGTGTCGATGAGAACGACACGCAAACTTCCAAACATGTCCGAATGAAGTTTAATTCAATCACAACATGACATGCAAACGTCTGTACTCAATACTGTGCCCAATAAAGGTAAGCATACCATACTCCCCCTCTACCATCACATCCTGTTGTGTTGTTATTTTGAGGGAGTGATGGTTTTGCTTCCAATGTCTCTCTGTTTATCAATGTTTCCAACTCGTCAATTAGTGTACTTCTCTCTTCCATTTGATTTCATAAATGCATCACTTCACACCTGTCCTGATGAAATTCAATTTTCCACATCTCTGCCCAGCATTCCAGCTGATCTACACACTGCTGCAACCTTGAACACTCTTCCTCACTATCCACAATTCCCCTAACTATCCCTAATCATTACATGCCTTTCCAAATGTCGTCTGCAAAATTACCACTCAAACTGCTGACCTTTTCATCTGAATCACAGATATAAATTACACACAGACATCGCAGCACTGATCCTTGTGAAACATCATTGGCCACAGACGTCCAATCAGAAATTGACCACTCCACATGCCTCTGTCTACTATCACCAAGAAAATATTGCATCCAACTTAACAACGAGCATGGATTGTGATTTGATCTTCCAGATCCCCCTTGCTATTTGGAAGCTGTCCATTCAAAATGACTCTATATTTTGATAACCAGATTAAATTGGCTGTCTCACTAATGCACTGACTGCGTCCTTTCTTCACAACAAAATGGGACCTTGTTTGGTTTTTTTGCTGATCCTGCCTAAATCCCTACAATCCCTCAATAATCACATTGATGTCATGGTCATTCTGCAGCCACACCTCCACAATAACAGTTCGATCATATCTGTTCCCTTCAGTTAATGCTGTCATTCCATCTGCGTTGTTGCAAATGCATGGCACGTGTCAGCGAGAGAGGGCGTTTGAAGGATGGTTTGAGGTCACAGAGTGGGAGAGATGTGTGGGGGCGCGACAATGTTGCAGGGTTAAACATAGTTACAGATGCTACAGAATGACCGCAGGAGAAAACATTTTATTGTTTGGAGGAAGTTAGAGAGATAAAGTGTCTTTGACTAGATTTCAGAGATGGGGATGTGTACAGGGTTGTGGATAGTTACATGGACTATGTTGATCAGGGCGTAGAAACATTCACAGGATTCCAGGATGTGGTACATTTAACAACAGTTGTGGGATCTGGAGAATATCACAGTGATAGGGAGGATGGTATGGACTGGAGAATATTACAGGGAAAGGGTGGGTAGTATGGACTGGAGAATGTTGCAAGCACATGGAAGATGATATTAGCTGGAGAATGCTGCAGCAATAAAGAGGAGTATATGGACTGGAGGATGTTGCACGGACAGGGATGAAGTTGTAGACTGGATACAGTTTGAAGGAGAGATGAATTTATGCACTGGAAGGTATGTAAGAGAGAGTGAGTGGTGTGCATGCTGCAAGATCCGACAGGGATAGGGAAGCTTGTAGAGACTGGAGGAGAGAGTGATAGAGAGTCTTGTGAGAGACCAGATTCACTTATGAGCATAGGATGTGCTACAGTGAGTAGAGCCTTTTGCAGATATAAATGAGGATACAATGGCCACAAAGCAGTCACACCGATACATAGGTATATAGGAACTGAAGGAATTGAAGAGATTACACAGGCTAGGAGAGTTGCATGCAGTGGAGGAGATTAACCTGATAGGGAAGCTTTAGAGACACAACAATGTTAGGAAATAATGGGAGTTGCAATGGTGAGAGCAGGTTTCAACAATTCGGAGGATAGAGGCCTGAAGGAGCTTTGACAGATAGCGATGGTACAGTAAAGGGAATTGTAGTGGCTTCCATTTCATAAGCAATCCATAAGCAGTTAGAATAGCCTGTTTGACATGTGCATTATCTCTCGACCATTCATCAGACAGCACTGCAAATATTTCACTGGCTCTGCCTACCAGCTTAGACTGAACTAGCATTACCCACAAGACCTCGGGCCACTCTACCTGTCTATGCAATTTTTCAAATGAAATCCAGAGTTCCTTGACAGTATAGTCACAGGCAGTTAGGGTAGCGAAGAAGGCGCTTGGTATACATTCCTTTATTGGTCAGAGTATTGAGTACAGGAGTTTTGGGAGGTCATGTTGCGGCTGTACAAGACAATGGTTAGGCCACTTTTGGAAAGCTACATGCAACTCTGTTCTACTTCCGATCGGAAGGATTTTGTGAAACGTGAAAGGGTCCAGAAAAGATTTACAACAACGTTGCCAGGGATGAGCTATAGGGAGAGTTTGAACAGGTGATGGTTGTTTTTCCTGGAGATTCGGAGGCTGAGGGTGACCTTATAGAGGTTTATAAAATCAAGAGGGGCATGGATAGGGTAAATAGACAAAGTCTTTCTCCTGGGGCGTGCGAGTCCAGAACTATAGGGCGAGGTTTAGGGTGAGAGTAGAAAGTTTTAAAAGATAAAAAGGGGCAAATGTTTCACGCAGAGGATAGTACATATATGGAATGAGCTGCCAGAGAAAGTGGTGGAGGCTAGGACAACTACAACAGTTAAAAGGCATCTGGATGGGTATATGAAGAGGAAGGGTTTAGAGGGAGATGGGTCGGGTGCTAGCAGGTGGGACTACATTGGGTTGGGATATCTGATCTGCAGGATGGGACCATGAATGGGTTGTGGAACCTGGAGGATGTTATGATTTGAACCACAGGTAATGTTTGATTGGATCTTTCAGCCAATCTTACAGATGGTACAATTGCAACATTTAAGAAGCATTTGGATGGATATATGAATAGAAAGGGTTTGGAGGGAGATAGGCCAGGTACTGGCAGGTGGGACTAGATTGGGTTGGAATATCCTGTCGGCATGGCTGGGTTCGAGTGAAGGGCCTGTTCCCATGCTGTACAACTCTATGACTGTAAGATCGGCTGAATGTACCAATCAAAACTTACCTGTGGTTCAAATCATAATATCCTCCATGTTCCACAAGCCATCCCCTGTCCCATCCTGCAGGTTCAATGAATCCCGGAAGCTCTAATCTTCTGGAAGTCCCACGTCCCTTCCGACATTTGTACCATTCTCCAGGTTCTGCAGACCTTCATACCTCGTCACATGGCCCAGACTCTCCAACTCCTCCTTCCTCTGCAATGTTCCCCAGAAGAGCACTGGAGGATGTGGGGGTTACAGAGATATGGAGAGACATCAGGACTAGAGGATTTTGCAGACATTAGGAATATCGGGACTTGAGGAGGTTTCCCAGTATATGAGTGTTGTAGGGACGGGATAGGGATAGTTTTAGATTGGAGGATTCTGCAGAAAACCTTTACGTGGTTAAAGGCAGGATTCTAAGCAGCGTGCAGGAATAAAGGGATCCTGTGTCCCTCAGGTTCCCACCCAAGTTGACAGGCTGTTAAGAAGGCGGATGGTGTGTTGGCTTTCATTAGCAGGGGGATTGAATTTAAGAGATGTGAGATTTTGCTGCAGCTCTACAGAACCCCAGTTCGACCACACTTCGAATATTGTGAACAGTTCTGTTCGCTTCATTATATGGAGGATGTGGAAGCTTTAAAGACAGTGCAGAGGAGATTTAGCAGGATGCTGCCTGGACTGGAGGGCATGCCCATAGAAGGTAGGTTGTGGAAGCGAGGGCTTTTCTGATCACAGCAAAGGAGGAAGAATGGTGACTTGATAGAGGTGTACAAGGGAATGAGAGGCCGAGATAAAGTGGATAACCAGAGACTACTTCCCATGGCAAAAATGGCTATCACAAGGGGACATAAGTTTAAGGTAATTGGCAGAAGGTTTAGCTTAGATATCAGAGGGATATGGACCAGGTGCTGGCAGGCAGGACTAGATTGGGTTGGGATATCCTGTCGACATGGAAGGGACTGGTACGTTATTTACACAGAGTCTGGTGGGTGCGTGGAATGGACTGCCAGCCATGGTAGTAGAATCAGACACATTACAGACATCTAAACAACTCTTGGATAGGCACATCAATGATAGTAAAATGTAAGGTATGTCGGTTCATTTCATCTTCAGGTTAGGTTAAAAGGTCAGCATAATATTGAGTGAGGAAGGGCTTGCACTGGAATGTGCTATTCCATGTTCTAAATAGCAAGGGTTATGATGGCAGCAAGAGGTTTTTCGGGAAGCGGGAGAGGATGCGATCTGAATAAAGTGACACAAATAGGAGGCATTGCTAAAGTTGTATGAGGTAACAGAGACAGCAATGGTCTGATCTGGAGCAGATGACCAGACTGGGAGAATTGTGGGGACTGGAGGTGCTTTCACAGGGAGGGAGGAGCATAGAGCCACAGGAGGTTACAGAAATGGGGAGAGCTGTCGGGCCTACAGGAGTTCATGGAGATGGGGAGGTTGGGAGGAATGGAGCAGTTTACAGGGATAAGGAGGTTGGTAGGATGGGGTGTTTTACACAGACAGGAATGTTTCAGGTGAATGGAGCTGAGTACAGAGATAAAGTGGTCTGTACAGATTGGAAAAACAAATAGACGTATGGAGGGTAGTCGTGACTGAAGATGTTTATAGACACAGGAAGGCTTAGGTTCTGCAGGTTATTTAGATAAAGAAGGTGTGGAATCAGACAGATTCTCCAAGTGATAAAGACAGCAATTTTGGTTGGAGACAGTTTCACAGATTAGGGAGCATTAGTAAGCTCCTCCAGTTTGGTCAGAGTGGGAAGGGTTGTAGGGGAGGGTGATGTTTACACATGGAAGAGCTGGAGAAGATTGTGGAAATGAGTAGATGGATGGAGACACTGGAGGAGCTTACATTGACAGGATGGGTGCTGGCAATGAAAAGGTATCACACAGATAGTGGGCCTTGTAGGAACTGTATTGAGTCACAGACATTGGAATGACTTCTGCAGATTGGGAGTATTACAGGGACTGAGAGGATTGTAGGGTCTCCACAGATTGTTCGTGTCTTTAAGAATATGTAGATACGGAAATCTTAAATCCAATGCATGCAGTTTTCATTTCAAGACCACAGCCTTATTATCCCTCATCAACCAAGGATCCCTAACCCTGCCAGCTTTTCCCTTTATCCCAATGGGGCATACTGGTCCTGGATTCTTGAGATCACACTTTGAAAAGCCTCCCATTTGCCAGTTGATCCTTTTCCTTCAAACAGACTCACCCATTCGATTAGAATCATAATGTGGAGGTGCTGGTGTCAGACTGGGGATGTACTAAGTTAAAAATCACCCGACACTTGGTTCCAGTCCAACCGGTTTATTTGAAAGCACTAGCTTTCAGAGCACTGCTTCTTCATCAGATGGTTGTGGAGCACAATCTTAAGGTACAGAATTTATCGCAACAGGATTGCAGTGTCATGGAATATAATATCAAACAAATTTAGTTTAAGCCTTTCATCTGTTACAGTGATCACCAGCGCTTCCAAAGCGAGTTGGATTATAACTGGGCATTGTGCAATTTTAAATTCACAGCATTGACGCTGGCCAGATCCTGCAGAATGGCCCCAAACCTGGCCCTGTTCCAGTTTTCCTCTTCAATCTGTGGACCTGCTGATCTTTTTCCATAACTATGTTAAAACGAAGACAGTTGTGGGCACTGGACCCAAAGTGCTCTCTGAATGACACTTCAGTCACTTGCCCGACCTGGTTTTCTGAGGGGAGGTCCAGTGTTGCACCTGCCTGAGTAGAGTAGGGCCCTCTGCATATTGATTTAGAAACCTTCCTTGGACACATTTGAAAAATTGCTCTCTGTCCAGGTCTTTTTATACTCGAGGTGGCCCAGTCAATACAGGGAATATTAAAATCTCCAGCCTGCACTCCTCTATTATTCCTATAGTTATCTGCAATCTCTCTACACAGCTGCTCCTCTGGTATCTGTTGGGTCTACAACAGTCTACAATACAGTCCCAACAAAGTGACCACCCCTTCTTCTTTCTAACTTCTAACCATGTGGAATTTTAAATGAATATATGTATTAAAAATTGGAGAAAGACAACAGATCAGTCTCTGCACGACATACCCAAAGCAAAGTGTTTGCCTCTCAATTACCCTGTGAAATGGGCGAGCCAGCTGCTTAGCTCAAGGGCAGCAAGGGATGGGCAATAAAGGCTAGTCAGTCAGAGACTGCCACATCCCATACCTGATTTTTTTTTTAAAAATCCATTCAGATTGGTCCCAGCTCAGTTCCAGTGGAACAATGTCCTGGCCAATCACGTTGATAGATTTATGGACAGGGCTTTAAACTGACAGAGAGGATGCAGGGACAGGGTTCAGGTGAAAGGAGCTTTCCAAATCCAAAGAGAAAACGTGAAGCATCAGAGCAGCATGGGGATGTGACTGAAGACAACAGAAAGGAACAGGATGGGACAAAATTTGAATAACCGACAGATCAGCAAATCCATTTGTGACAGGAAATTGTGGGAACGAGTAAATTATGTTTTTTATTAATGCACAAAGTCTCTGCAACAAAGTCTCTGATGGATTTGTGACACAGAGATAAAAGGGATTTAGACACCAGAGAGATGTGGTTACAGGGCGAACAAAAGGTGGAACAGAAATATTCAATGGGTCACAACCTTGTACAAATTCAGGCAAAATGGACGATGCTAACAATAATGGGTAAGAAAGGCATTACAGAGAAAGCATTTGGCATCAGATCATGAAGTAGAGTCAGTCTGAATGTAAATTCTGGCTACTACTTGCCAAGGACACAAGCAGCAGAACAGTTTTAGATCACCCACCGAACAGCATTTCATGGCTCATCACTGCAATAAATAGGAATTCATTGGGACTTTTAATACAGGCATGGTGAACATTTAGTGAAACGTCAATATTCGTAAAGTCTGGGACAATCACACTGACAACAGTGATATTTGAAGAGGAGTTCAGGGAATTTTTTTCAGTGTTTCTTAGAATAACACATTGTGCAACTGGTGAGGGACGTAACTGTCTCAGAGTGACTGTTGTGTGATAAAACTTAGTGAATGAGTCACGTCACCTGGAGAGGTCCTCTGGGAAATTGTGATAAAGTGCAGTTTAAAGAAATATAAAGTTTTAAAGTGAATCACAGAAAGGACAAGCTACAAATAGAAACAAAAATAGCCAATTACAAAAGTTGGAGAGGAGAACTGACCAAGATAAGCAGGCTAAACAGACTGATATATGTGCCTGGAAATGAACAGTGGAAAACATTTGAAGGGACAGTGTAAAATACTCAACAAAAGGACATTCCACTGAAACAGACAGAAACTCTGCACGAAATCCCCACCGGTGCCTCACTCAGGACAAAGTGGATCATATTAGATTTTGAGGCTGAGACGATCACCACAAAGAACTTAAAATCCTGAAGTGAGAGACAATTTTAGAGTAAGTTTTAAATGGATTGCAATGGGTCTGCTAGCAGGAGGAGGGCAATCGGAAGGGGAATCGTTGTCAGGGTTTATTGACATGATACGAACATGGAGAGGTGAAGGTGCTGGAGGTGGTGAGAGTGTTACAGAGAGTGGTCAGGGCCTGAACGGTGTTACAAAGCCAGTACGGATTGCTGCACCTGGAGGGGTTTGTGGAGGTAGGGAGGGACATAGGTATTTTTATTTAGTTATTCATGGGATGTGGGTGTCACTGCCTAGACCAGCATTCTTTGACCCCATGCTAATTACCCAGAGATTGTTGGGGCCCTAGTGGCTAAATATAATACTTTGCTGGCCACAGGTGAAGTGCTGAATGACTGGAGGATCGTTAATGTGGTTCCTTTGTTCAAGAAGGGCAGCAGTGATAGGCCAGGTAATTACAGAGCAGATAGTCTGACAGCAGGGGGAGGGACATTATTGGAAACAATTGTGAGGATGAATCGATACTTCCAAAGGTAAGGATCAACTCGGTTTTGTCATCACGGATTTGGCAGAGGAAGATACTGTCTGAGGAATTCAGTTCAGTTTTTTTGAAATGATGCTTAAGTATATTGATGAGGGCAGTGCAGATGATGTGGTTTACACGGACTTGAATAAGTCCTTAAACAAGATTCAACATGGAAGGCTGGTTCAAAAGGACTGTGTTCCAAGGCAAGTTGGAAAATTGGATACAAAATTGCTGGATAGAATACTTTCACCACCGGGTGTGCCACGGGGATCTGTGCAGGAACCATTGAACATTAATAACACAGATGTGAAAGCAGAAGGTATCATTAGTCGGTTTGCAGATGACATGAAAGGTGAGGGTGTTGTTCACAGTGAGGAGGATGGTCTCCGTCTGCAGTCCGATGTCGATCGGATGATAATCTAAGCAGAGTTTAGTTCTGATCGAAGTGAGGTAGTACTCTGTGGGAGGTACGATAAGCGAAGAACAGGCATAATAAACGGTTGGTCCATGCGGAGTACTGAGGAATACAGGGACCTTGATGGACAAGTCCATAGATCCCTGAAGGTGTCAGCACAGGGAGATAGGGTGGGAAAGGCACCTCAACTGGGAGCGGGAGTGGGACCCATATCCTGGTGGGGTGAATTGCTCGAGCTGCTTGAGAGGATATAACCTAGACTGGCAGCGTATTGGACCTTAAATAAACGTAAGGCCAGTAAGAAGATTGAGGCTGGTACACCGAGTTAAACACAGCAATTTCAGCAGACAAGGCAGGCAAGAACATAGCAGGGAATGGGGGAAAACTGATGACTAAACTGCATTTATTTCAATGCAAGGGGCCTGACAGCTAAGGAAGATGAACTCAGGGCATGGATTGGAACATGGGACTGGGATATTATAGTTATTACAGAAACACAGCTGAGGGAGGGGCATGACTGACAGTTCATTGTTTCAAGGTAGAGATGCTACACGAAGGGGAGGCAAGAGACGACGTGTGGTGGTGGGTTTTGATTGCATGAATCATCACAGCAGTACTTAGAGAGGATATTCCTGTGGGATCGCCCAGTGAAGCGATGTTAGTGGAACAGAGAAATAAGAATGGGTCATCACTTTGATACGATCGGACTGCTGACCCGAATAATCTGTGGCAGACTGAGGAACAAATATGTCGGGACATCTTAAATATCAACCATAATAATAGGGCTGTTATGGTACTGTTTTTGAACTTTCCAAACCTAGACTGGGACTGCCAGTGTTCAGTGTTTGCAAGGGAGGAATTTGGGAATTGTGTTCCAGAAAACTCCCAATCAATATGTAAATGGCATGAAAAGAGAAAGGGGCAAACCTGACCTCCCCTTGGGAATCAAGGTAGGGAAAGGGACTGAGATGTGAGTGGGAAAGCATTTTGCCAAAGTGACCACAGTTCTAGTAGTTTGAAAACAGCTTTGGAAAAGGACAGGCCTGGTCCGCAAGTGCAAGTTATAAAATGGAGCCTGACCAATCTTGATCGTATTCGCCAGGAACTTTCAAAATGTGATTGGGGAAGGGAATTATTTACAGGGAAAGGGAAGTTTGGCAAGTGAGAATATTTTAAAAGTGAGATAAATTAAGTGATCAGCGCCAGCATTTTCCTGTTTGTGGGCAGGTCAATGCTGACAGCATTCGGAAACACTGGCTGTCTATTGAGGGTCTGGTCAAGGAAAAGGGGGCAACATGTCAGGTATAGCCAGCTGGATCAAGGGAATCCCTGAGGATATACAGGTGCTGTAGGAATACACTTTGAGTAGAAAACAGGAATGGAGAAAGACTAAATGAAATAGCCTCAGCAGAGAAGGAAAGGGGAATCCAAAAGTGATTGTATCAGTATATTAAGAGTGCATAAGTAACTCAGGACAAAATAGTGTCCTTTAAAGATCAATGAGGCCATCGATGTGTGGAACTGCAGGATATCTGCTAAGATCCTAAACAATTATTTCACTCCAGAACTTACTGTGGAGAAAGACTGGAGAACTCGGGGAACAAGAGTAATACATTCGACCACAATTGGCGTACTATGCAATTCCAGTCTCTCTGCTACAGGAATGATGTTGTGAAACTTGAAAGGGCTCAGAAAAGATTAACAAGATATTGCCCGGGTTGTTGCTGAATAAGCTGGGGTTACTGTCACTGGAGAATCGGAGACTGAGAGGTGACCTTACAGAGGTTTATATGAACATGAGGGGCATGGAAATGGTAAGCATTCAAGGCCTTTTCCCAGAAGTTGGGGAGTCCAAAACTAGAGGGCATAGGTTTAAGGTTAGAGGTGAATGGTTTACAGAGGGACTGAAGGGACAGCTTCTTCACACACATGGTGATGTGTGTATGGAATGAGCAGAGAGAGAAAGTAATGGAGACTGATACAATTACAACATTTAAAAGGTATCTGGATGGGCATCTGAACAGTAAGGGTGTAGACGTATATGGGCCAAATGCTGGAAAAGGGAATGCATTTATTTAGATCTTCTGGTAAGCCTGGACGAGTTGGGGACCGAAGGGTCTGTTTCTACGCTGTATATCTCTGTGACTTGAAAAGAGTGCATGTTATAAAAGAGGTGGTGCTGGAGGTTTTAAATCACAAAGCAATGGCAAGTCCCTGAACCTGATTAAGTGTATCACGGGACACTGTGGGATGCTAGGGAAGAAATTGTGGAGCCCCTAGCAAAGGTATGTGTACTACTGACCGCCATGTGTGATGGGCTGGCAGGCTGGAGGGTGGCATCATGGACAGTGAAGGAGGTTTTCTGAGATTACAAAGGGATCTTGATGGAGGGAGTGAATGGGCTGAAAAACCAGAGATGGAATTCAATCTGAATAAATACGAGGTAATGCATTTGGTAAAATAAACAAGGGTAAAGCTTATACAATTAATGTTAAGGCTTCGGTTAGTGTTTTAGAGCAGAGGGAACTCCGGGTTCAGGTACCTAATTCTTGAAGCTCTCATCACAGGATGGATAAGACAGTGCTTGGCATGTCTGACTATTGCTCAGTCCATTGAGTGGAGGATTTGGGACGTCATGTTGCGATTGCACAGACATTTGTGAGGCCTGTTCTTCAATACTCTGTCCAGTTCTGGTCGCCCAGTTGTAGGGAGGATATTATTAAGCTGCAGGACATTCAGAAGAGATTTACCAGGATATTGCTGGGTATGGAAGGCCTGAGTTCTGAAAAATGGCTGGATAGGCTGAGTCTTTTTCCACTGGAGCCTGGAGGTTGAGAATGATGCTATAAATTGCACAGAGCACTTTATATGAAAAAAAAAAAGAGGTATATAGATCAATTTAATGGTAGTTGCCTTTTCCTCAGGATGGGGGGGGGGGGGGGGTCTCAAGAGGAGGGGCCACATGTTTAAGGTTAGAAGAGAGAGATGTTCAAAAAGAAGTTATGGGGCAATTTGCTACACAGAGGGTGGTTTGAGAGTGGAATGAACTTCCTGAGAAAGGGTTTGATGTGGGTACAATTACAACGTTTAAAAGATATTTGGATAAACAGGTGAATAGGGAAGGGTTGGAGTGATATGGGGCAGCAACAGGCAGCTGGGAAGAGTTTAGTTTTAGATGATGGTGGGTATCAACTGAAGGGTCAGTTTCCATGCTGTATGGGTCTGTGACAAGAATATGGTTTGATTCCATTATTGAAGAAAGGATCAGGGCTGGGTCCACTGATGGGCATCATCTACATAAACAATTTGGTTGAAAATATAGGAGTGATTGTGCGAAAGTTTGTTGATGATCAAATGAATGGTGTAGTGGGCAGTAAATACAGTTATCAAAGGGGATCTTGACCAACTGGGCCAGTGGACCAAGGAATGAAAGATGGAGTTTAATTCAGCTGTTGGATTTTGTTAAGACAAACCAGGGAGGACTAATACAGTTAATGGAAGGGCTCTGGCCTCGGTTGTTGAACACAGAGAGAGAGAGACCAGGAGGTGCAAGTTACATTGTTCCTCGGAAGTGGCATCACAGGTGGACAGGGTGGGGAAAGCGACATTTGGCACATTTGCCGACATTGGCCAGCACTTTGTTACATACGTTGTAGATATTTGTAACATTGTCCTAAATATTTCCCTTGGGCAGAGGAGCCCACGAGGTGACCCTAAGAATGGTGAATAACCAAGGGTAGGTGAGTCCAAAACTAGAGGGTATAAACAGGAGGTGAGAGAGCAAGGATTTAAAGTGGGACCTTAGGGGGAACATTATCCACAGAGGATGGTGCATAGACGGACCAGACTGCCAGGGGCACATGGGAGAGACAAGAACAATTACAGCATGGAAAAGACATTTGGGCAGGTACATGGAGAGGAGAAGGTTTGAAGAGATAAGGGCCAAATGCAGGCAAATGAGACTCATTCAGTATATGAAACATGGGCAGCATTGAGGGGTTGGACCACAGGTTCTGTTTCCGTGCTGTATCACTCTGTATACAGCTAAAGAGGATTAGTGTACCAAAATATGGCATGTTATCGACACTGAAGCAAGGTACAGCGATGGGAATGGTAGTCTGGAATGCAAAACATTTCAAATATGTGGAGGGACTATCGGGAAGGGAGGAGGTTACAGGGACAGGGACTAATGTAGGAGTTTAAAATGACTGAAGACACTGTTGCACAAGCCATGCCATAGATACAGTGTTGCAGAGAAGGGAGTCTTAGTACAGTGTTGGAGGGAGAACACAGAACAGAAAGATCCCAGGCAGCATTCACAACCTCTTGTCGGAGGCCAACTTTAACCTCTGTTGTCCTAATGCTCACTAAGACAGCGCAGGCCTGGATTGATAACTATGAACTCGCCATGCTGTCTCAGTGCAACATAAGTTAAAATAGACATGGTGATTGAGCATGGGGTGTGTCTATACTGTGCTCCGCATCCAGCACTGTATCGATGTCATGTCTTGTTAGCGATGTTTGGAGCACTCTCCTTGCTCTCTGCTCTGTGCACTATCAGTGATCTTACCTCACTACAGGATTTATTGAAGGGTCCAGATCTCCCTGCCCTTTGTCTCTCTGCCTGACCAACCATCTTCAATGAGGTGATGGATGAGACACACAGCAGTTGGGAAGTCTATTGAGTCAGCAACTTCCTGAGTACCTACAGGAGACAGAGAGATAGACAGAATGGGAAATTAGACTGATGCAGTGAGAGTTACACAAGCAGAATGGAAATGAGCCCCACAGATATCTGGAAAATCCCAAACTCCATCAGCGCAACAACCTGCACTGTTGCATCTCTCTGGAGTGGAGAATTCTGTTGGCTGAGGATCTGGAGTAGCTGGAGACACTGACAGAGGCAGCAATTAGACCCACACAGTGAGTGATACCACATGGAGAGAGACTGAGTGATATCAGCAGAGTGCAGGAAGGTATCAGGATCACACAATCATGTTGGAAGATTGGGTTTAGCTTCATGTATCACTTCTCAGGGATGAGCAACCAGTGAGCAGGTGAAGTGATGTCCTAGTAACATTATTGTTAGGGCATTTGTCCAAAACCTCAGCTGATATTCAGGGGAGGCAGGTTTGAATCCCATCATAAGATATGGTGGAATTTAAAATCAATAATTTTAAAAATAGCAATTAACAATCCATAAACAAATATGAAACCATTGCTGGTGTACAAATATCACAATCCCTTAGACTAGATTCCATACAGTGTGTAAACAGGCCTTTCGGCCCAATCAGTCCACGTCAACACTCCGAAGAGTAACCCACTCAGACCCAAATCCCTCGACCTATTACACCTAACATTATGGGCAATTTAGCATGGCCAATTCGCCTGACCTACGCGTCTTTGGACTTTGGGAGGAAACTGGAGCATCTGGAGGCAATTTACGCAGACACGTGGAGAATGTGCAAACTCCACACAGTCGCCCGTGGCTGGAATCGAACCTAGGACCTTGGTGCTCTGAGGCAGGAGTGCTTATCACTGAACCGCCGTGCCGCCCACTTGCCTTTTCGACAACGAGATCTGATCATGCTCACGTGGTCTTCACGACACACAAAGTGTTTGCCTCTCAATTGCCCTCTGAAATGGCCGAGCACGTTACTCAGCTCAAGGGCAGCTAGGGCTGGGCAAGACAGGCTGGTCAGCCAGAGAGACCCACATCCACTACCTGATTTATATAAAAAAATTAATTAGGAGGGTCCCACTGGAACTGTGCTGGGACCAGTATCCTGGCTAATCATGTCAGTAGGTTTAAGGACAGGGCTTAAAACTGACAGAGAGGATGCAGGGACAGGATTCAGGTCAAAGGAGCTTTCTAAATCCAAAGAGAAAAGGTGGAACATCGGAACAGCACAGGGATGTGGCCATAGACAAGCAGAAAGGAACAGGATGGGACAGCGATTTTCCAAAACTGTACATCAGTGAATAGGTTTGCGACAGGAAATTGTGGGAAAGAGTAAGTTATGTTTTTTTTTGAATGGACGAAGTCTCATCAATAAGGCAGATGGATTTCTGACACAGACATAGAAGAAGTTTAGACACCAGAGAGATATGGTTACAGGATGAACAAGAGTTGGACATAAATATTCAATGGTTCACAACCTTGCAGAAACTCAGGCAAAATGGGTAATACTAACAATAATGGATAAGAAAGGCATCACAGAGAAAGCATTTGGTCTCAGATCATGAAGTAGAGTCAGTCTGAATATAAATTCTGGCTACTACTCGCCAAGGACACAAGCAGCAGAACAGTTTTAGCCACTGAACAGCATTCTATTGCTCATCACTGCATTACACAGGAACTCATTTAAATTTTTTGACAAACACATTGTGATAATTTTGGAAAACTTCAATATTTGTAGAATCTGGGACAATCACACAGTCAACATTGATATTGGAAGAGGAGTTCGGAGAATTTTTTTTTCAGTGTTTCTTTAAAAACACATTGTGCAACTGTTAAGGGACATAACCATCGCACAGCGACCGTGTAATGAAACTTAGTGAATGAGTCATGTCACCGGGAGAGATCCTTCGGGAAATTGTGATAAAGTGCAGTTGAAAGAAATATAAAGTTTTAAAGTGAATCAAAGAAAGGACAAGCTACAACTAGAAGCAAAAATAGCCAATTACATGAGTTTGAGAGGAGAACTGACCGAGGTGAACAGGCTAAACAGACTGAAACATGTGTCTGTAATTGAACAGTGGAAACCATTTGAAGGAACAGTGTAAAACACGACAGAAGGTCATTCAATTGAAACAGTAAACACCTCAGCAAGAAATCCCCACTGATCCCTCACTCAGGGCAAAAGGGATCATACTAGATTATGAGGCTGAGAAGATCACCAAAACGTACTTAAAATCCTGAAGTGAGAGAGTGTTTTAGGAGTAAAAGTTAATGGATTACAATGTGTCTGCTCGCAGGAGGAGGGCAGTGGGAAGGGGAGCCATGATCAGGGTTTATTGACACGATAGGAACAGGGAGAGGTGAAGGTGCTGGAGGTGGTGAGAGTGTTACAGAGAGTGGTCAGGGTCTGAACGGTGTTACAAAGCCAGTACGGATTGCTGCAGCTGGAGGAGTTTGCAGAGGTACGGAGGGACATAGGTATTTTTATTTATTCAGTCATGGGATGTGGGTGTCACTGCCTAAACTAACATTCTTTGACCCCACTGCTAATTACTGAGAGGGTACCTCAGAGTCAGCCATATTGCTGTGGGTCTGGAGTCACATGTTGGCCAGACCAGGTTAGAATATTTGATGTCCTTCCCTCAAGGAAGTTAGTGAACTAGATGAGTTCTTCCTACTGATCAATAATGTTTTAATGGTGGCCCCACCAATATTTTTTACAGCCACAACATGACATCCCAACTCTTACTCTTAATGCTCTCTCCAATGAAGGTAACCACCCCAAATGCCTGCTTCACCAGCCTGTCTACTTGTGATGCCACTTTCAAAGAATTGTGTACCTGCATCCCTGGGTCACAGACTGACAACACTATCCAGGGCCCGAACATTAACCGTACAAGTCCCACCCTGGTTTGTTTAACCAAAATGGAACACTTCACGTTTATCTAAATAAACACCATCTGCTATTTTTCAGCCCACTATCCCAGCAGTACTGTTAATCTTGTTGTATTATTTATAATCTTCTCCACTAACCACTTTATCACCAATGTCAGTGTCACCCATGAAGCTTACTTACCAGGAAACCAATATTCCCATCCAAACCATTTATCCAAATAACAAACAACAATGGGCCCACTACATCACTGGTCACATACTACCAGTCAGAAAAACATGTCCCCCTTCACCCTCTTGGCTCCTACCATCAAGCAAATTTTATATCCAGATCACTAGCTCCTCCTGAATGCCATATTCTTTTTACATTGATCTGAGCTTATTACCCAGTTTACCAGACAGAACACAGAACACAGAACAGTTCAGCCCAAGACCCTTAGGACATTATTTCATTCAAACCTTTTATCCAACTGTAAGATCAAACTAACCTACATACACTTCATTTTACGATTATCCATGTATCTGTCCAAGAGTCTATTAAATGTCCCGAATGTGTCTAATTTGACTACCACCATTGGCAGTGCTTTCCAACTACCTACCATTCTCTATCCTCTGATCCATCCTCCAAATCACCTTAAAATTACACCCCCTTGTAATAGCCATTTATGCCATAGGATGAAAAGTCTCTGACTATTCACTCACTCTGTGCCTCTCATCACCTTGTTCACCTCTACCAAGTCGCCTCGCCCCCTCCTTCACTCCAATGAGAAAATCCTTAGCTCCCTCAACCTTTCTTCATAAGAAATGCCCTCCATTCCAGGCGGCATCCTGGTATATCTCTTGTCTACGCTCTCTAAAACTTGCACATCCTTCCTGTAAAGACGGGACCAGAATTGAACACATATTCCAAGTGTGGTCTCACCAGGATGCTATATAGATGCAGTAAAACCTCGCGGTTCTTAAAATCGATCCCCTTGCTAAGGAAAGCCAACGCAACATTTGCCTTTTTAACAAACCTACCAACTTGCGTGGTGATTTTGACATGGACACGGACCCCATGTTCTCTCTGTTCCTCCACACTGCCAAGTATTCTGCCTTTCACCCTGCATTCTGTATTCAACGTTTGGGAGAAGATTTGTAGCTCGGGTGCAGGTTGTTGTGGTTCTGTTCGCCGAGCTGGGAATTTGTCTTGCAAACGTTTCGTCCCCTGTCTCGGTGACATCCTCAGTGCTTGGGACCCTCCTGTGAAGCGCTTCTGTGCTATTTCCTCCGGCATTTATAGTGGCCTGTCTCTGCCGCTTCCGGTTGTCAGTTCGAGCTGTCCGCTGTAGTGGCCAGTATACCTTCCCACTTCCACTCTCTGTGTGTTAATTTTAAGCCTGGCCTGGCTAACCTGATCCAATACCCGGTTTATTAACAGTTTTTTTTCTCACTGCTTGAGGTGATGAGGTGTTGGTAAGATCAGTGTGACGAAATCCATCAAACACACATCAGTGGGATATACTGGAATATTGCGGGATCCGTGAGGTAATAGTATCCTGGTGGACTGTTCTCCTCGGTCAGGAAACACCACTCTCTTCTGCCATTCAATGTCCACAGGTAATGACCCAGACTATTTCCAGCTTCTGTCAATCTATCACTGCCACAATTACTGCCTCTTCAACCCCAGCTTTGATGAGATCCCGTTTGTGTGGGGAGTGAGAGGGCCCTCGATCTCTACAGGGTCGATAGATAACAACCCACTTTCCTGTTTGAGTTACACACACCGCTGAGAGGGTCCGAGCTATAACCGACCAGATTCTCTGACTGTCCCAGTCTCCCTGCAACGCAGCTACTCCGGAGAGGTTGCCTCTCCTTTTCTTTCTGTCCCAGTCCTGGCCAGAGCATCCCCATGTTTGAATTCGGGTGTTGATGTCAATAGTTGCTATTTTAGAATCAATAGGAGCAACTCCCAGAATGGTCCCTTCTTGAGTGTCACACCCCCATATCTGAATATATTTTGTCATACTCCCGGTCGACATCGGGGCAGGTTTGCTTCATTCAGCTTCCTAGGTTCTTTCTCCAACTGCTCTCATTTCAGTAATTGAGGGGGTGAGGGGTAAATCCTTATCGGTAACTGACAAAGATGCTCTGGTGTTAGAATCATGCAAGTGTTGGCCCCTTAACAGCACATCAATGAATATTCATGGACTATGCATATACCTACATGAACACAGGCCACTCACAATATTAACAACCTCCCTGTCTCTGCCTATGTTCCTTGTCTCTGTGACCTTTCCTGCTTCCCTTGTAACATTGTGGGTCTGATTACCCTCCCTGTACTGCAGCTATTCCCCTGTGTTTCTGTGTTTGCCTCAGCTCTCATGGCCCAATTCAGAATGCGGTTAGAATTATCTCCCACTGGGAGTCCCATGTTTATAATTCCAGTTAAATGGGGTCCTATGTCATCTTTTAAATACAACAAACCGATTTCATCATCACAGGTTGGGGTTTGGTAATCCCCCGTGGTCCTTACACACCTCAGGCTTCCTCTCTGTATGATCCTCGATATTACCCTTGGGTCCCTGAGTCACCAAAGTTATTTTAGCCCATTCAGCCTGTCCCCTCCCCAGTGTGTCCGTGTAATATCTGTAAATGCCTGGCGCCATGGATCAGCTGTACTCTGGGGGGAACCGGCTCATACCCCATCCTCTCATTGCAGGTACAGTTTCTGCTGTACACTACAGGGCATCTTGGGCTGAGGGAGGGTCCGTACATCATCTTCGGTGAGACTGTGTACCTCTACTAATTCATCCATATTGTCCCAATAAGGCCGGTTATTACCATTTCTCTATCAGGCTGGGTGTTCATTCACCAACATCTGTTATTCAGCAGGTGAACGGTTCAGGTTTGGTTTCTGTCAGTTCCCTTTGTTGCTCCCTACTGTCTAAGTTGAGCTTTGATTCCCAGTGGTGCCATAGACACGGCCTTCTGGACCTTATAGGGCGGTGGTTCATCCCACCCATTGTCGTCCCTCTGTCCATACGTGGGTGCTTTGTCATCTAACCCGTTCCAGTCAGTTTCACCATCCTCACTGCCTTCTGAGGAAAGCGGGGCACTAGGTACCTCCCCTCACTGTAACTACCACCTGGCCCTTTGGCTTGAAGGCCTCACGTCTGAGAGCCACCACCTTCACTTGTTCCTGTTTCCCATAATAATTCAACACATTCTGTCATTCCTGGTATAAAACAGAGCAAAATGTGAATTTGGTTTTACTTGAAATATTAATATTTTGACATTCACTTTACATATCTATAGAGGTGAAAATTCTACTTTGATTATTTAAGTGAATTTAACGTGATCATACAATGAAAATAACAGATAATCAACGACAATGAATGAACTGAATAATATGTGATTATTTGTACAAGTTCTTGCAATGAAAGTTCAATTTTATTTAATGTTTGTCACCCATTACACCATGGGCATTCTCATTAGGGATTAAAGTAATGGAAGGATATCAGAGAAAACAAATAGACTTTAATTTTAGCTTCACTGCAATAATCAACCAAAACAATATTTGGAAATATGGTTGAACTACATAACAAAGTTTCCAGTGTCATTATTGACATGAAAACTATTTTAGTTTGCAAGTTGTTTTGCTCTAATAATACTTGGAAATGAATTGTGATTTGGAATACACCATTTAAAATATATTTTGAAGAGAATAATCAGATACATTTTTGGAGGAAATTAGGAATGGAAATAAATATATATTCATTGATATTAATAGTTTTAAAATGTTGAGAAGTTGACTGGGATTATTTTAATTGAGAGAGGCTGCATAATTATAAAGACTAATTCGCCATTTTCATTGCACTGTTGGTTTCACTCGAATCTGTTGTGGTCTAAGCTCTTGTTGTGTACAATGGACTGTCACAAATAGCTTAATTAACCTGCGAGTCTCAGATCAGGTTTCCTTTGTCTGTTAGTCAGTCTGTAAGTGAGCAACAAACCTCCTTTTGTGAGGGGAAATAAGTGGCAGTTCAAACTGAGAATGGTTTCTAGCACACGCCATCAGCAGGGAAGGGTTTTTTCTAAAGATTTCCAATCTCTATCTACAAATCTGATTTGTCAGTTTGTGGAGGATTCAGCCACTTTGTTCTGAGCTATTTTTATACAAGCAGTTGGTTCATTCTGGCTTTGCCAAGAATGTTGTTTACTTTTCCCTTTTACTGTGATTCTGCAGGTTCGCATATTCTGTGAATCAATAATGTTCAGTAACTGAACATTGAATGATTTTGTCTCGAACAGAGCAGTGGCCTTGTTTTTAGCTAATTATTCACTTTCCATTTCCTGGTTGTGTTGAATGTTACAGAACCAGATTCTGAGCAATGTTTCCATTCACTTGTGTTGGAGTCACTGACAGCCACATGGTCAGTCAGTTTCAGCAGTTTGAATTCAATAATCATCTAGAATTATGAGTCTATTGATGAAGTTATTCTCGATTGTCAGGAAACATCCAACTCGGTCACTGATGTCCTTTAGGGAATGAAGTTGCCATCCTTACCTGATCTAGTCTACATGTGACCCCTGACCCACAGCAATGTGGTTGACTCTTGGGTAATAAATGCTGCCCATAGCCAGTGGCACCTACATCCAGTGAATGAATTTTCAACAAAGCTCTTCGTCCTGTGTCATGTGAGAAAGAAGCAGAAGGTGAAGTTTCAGCCCCTCAAGTCCACTCCATCATTCAATAAGGCCAGGCCTGATCTGTTCGTGATTTGTGTTCCATCTTCCCCCAACGTCCCTTAACAAGAACCTATCAACCTGTATCTTAAAATACTCAGTGAGCCCACCTTTTGGGGCAGAGAGTTCCAAACTGCACAGCCCTCTGAGAGGAAATAAATCTCCTCATCTCTGTCCTGAAAGGGTGAATCTAATTTTAAAGCAGTTCTCTCGAGTTCACGTATGACCTACAAGAGGAAACATCCTTTCCACATCCTCCTTAACAAACCATTCAGGATCTTAGACACTTCAGTCATGTCACCCCTCACTCTCACAAACTCCGGCTGAAACAAATCCAGCCTGTCCAACCGATCCACATTTTATTACTGTCACACCGGGTTGAAATGTTGTGTTGTGTTTATTATGCAGTGAATGTGTTGTTCCACTGTGTGGGGTCTAAGAGTCAACGTGAGCCATACTAGCTTTCCTGTCTCACTGTGTTACATATATCTTACATCACTGTGGTGATCCAATCCCTCCCTACCTCATATAACCAAAAAGAATGGCAGAGAGAGATCAAGAAAAGTTGTTCGATAATTTGTTGTTGCCTAAAAGGTACTTGGTCTGTTTGTAGAGATTGCATTGTAATTGAAGTAACCAGTTAATGAAAAGTTACTGACAAAATATTTTATGCGGAGTTGCTGCTGGTGATGGAAATGCTGCTGGTTGGTATAAGAGAGGGCTGGGGTGAATACTGTACTGAGGAGAAAGTGGAGCAAGGTAACCTTTTATCTTTGTCAATAAGAAGAGGCAGAGATTGCAGCTAGGACAGCGTTGGAGCTGTTTTGATCTTGCAGACATTATTTTAATATTTATTTGATGTAATTTGGTTGTCACTGGCTGGGCCCAGCATTTTTTGCCCGTCCCTAGTTACCCTTGAGAAATTGGTGCTGAGCTGTCTTCTTGAACCGCTGCAGTCTACCTGCTGTGGCTTGACCCACAATACCATTGGCGTGGGGATTTCCAGGACATTCACCCACCGACAGTGAAAGAATGGCAATATATTCCCAAGTCAGGGTGGGTTAGTACCTTGGAGGGGAACTTGAAGGTAGTTGTATTTCCATCTAGCTGCTGCCTTTGTCCTTCGAGGTGGAAGTGGCCATGGGTTCCTTGAGTGTTGTTAGGGCGGCACTAATCCAGGCAAGTGGGGAGTAATCCATCACACTCCTGACTTGTGCCTGGTAGCTGTTGGACAGGCTTTCAGGAGCCAGGAGTTGAATTACTCTTGTAGCCACTGTGTTTGTGAGGTGAGACCAATTCAGTTTCTGATGAATGATTATCCCCAGGATAATGTTGATAGTGGGTGTTCAGTGTTGGTAACAGCATTGAATGTCAAGTGATGGTAGTCAGGTCATTTCTTATACGTGATGGTCGCACCCTGCATTTGTGTGGCATGTATGTTACTTGCCCCTCGTCAGCCCAAACCTTGATATCATCCAGATCTTGTTGTTCTTGGGGTTGGACTGCTTCAGTACCTGAGGAGTTAATCGGTTAACAATGTTCAATAATTACAAAATTATGCAAATTCCTTTTTCTATCAAATGTCCTGGACTGTATCTTGTGGTCACTCTGATATTCACTTTCGTTATCTCTTTATTTTCTTCCTAATTCAGACACAAATGTTTGAACATCGATCAGGATAAAATTAAATAATCTAAAAGCATACGTTTCTACATGTAAACTAATTGAATGAAATACATTACTTCTGTATTGACTGCATTTTGATTAGATTAGATTAGATTACTTACAGTGTGGAAACAGGCCCTTTGGCCCAACAAGTCCACACCACCCCGCCGAAGCGTAACACACCCATACCCCTATATCTACATCTACCCCTTACCTAACACTATGGGCAATTTAACATGGCCAATTCACCTGACCTGCACATCTTTGGAGTGTGGGAGGAAACCGGAGCACCCGCAGGAAACCCACGCAGACACGGGGAGAACGTGCAAACTCCACACAGTCAATCGCCTGAGGCAGGAATTAAACCCGGGTCTCTGGCGCTGTGAGGCAGCAGTGCTATCCACTGTGCCACCATGCCGCCCACAAAAGTCATTTCTTTTCAATAATTACTGACTGGCTTATTTATTGTCCTCAATCCATCAATCCAGCTGTTACATTTTAGTCTTCAGTTTACCGATCTTAATAATGTCTAATCAACATCATAGCAAACTGCTTTTAAAATGTTGAGTCAACTTATTTATTCTGATTACAACATTTATTATGATTTCATTATCCTTATTATAATTACAGAGTTTTTTTCTTTCTAACATGTATAGTCAGATCCATATTTTAATTTAATCCATTGTTTCATTTAATCCATTGTAACAATACTATTGTTTTCAGGTCAAGTATCCCACAATGGAACCAATGATTTTATACCCAACATGCTTTGAAATCTGACTTTTGCTCATTTGAATAATCACAGTAATCTCAGCCTTATAAATTCAGAGAACTGTAATTACTTTTCACTGCAATGATTGCTGTTCATGTCTACACATTGCACAGTCACATAGCAACATTAAATATCTCCTTCTTTGAAGTGCACTGATATATTTTCAAAAATCTATGTGATGCTAATATGTAACTATTGTTAAGTTCAGTAAGGGGTATAAATGTGCAATAATAGCTCAGTACATGAACTGATGTGAATATATTGCAGTGTACAAACTCACAATCATTGTGAAAATCAATTCTTATTTTAACCATGGAAACACAGTTTAATTAATTCAATTATATTTCACTTTAATGCTCGCATTCATTGTATTTCTAATCACAATAAGAGTGAACTATTTCATGTGACACAATTATTTAAAATTCATGTCACTTTTTTATGGACACAAAATAGAATTAATACCCCTTTTTGCTTTCTTTTACTTATCACAGTCAAGTTTGAAATGTCGAAAGTTAGACTGATACAGCACGGAAACAGGCCATTCAGCCCAACTTGGCATTCCGGCCAGGTTTCCGAAACTAAACTAGTCCCATTTTCCTGTGTTTGCCCCATATCCCTCTGGATGTTTTCTATCCATGTAACTGTCCGAAAGTCTTTCAGATGTTGTAATTGTACCAGCTGCTGACTTTCCTGTCACAGCTCATCTCAATATGCCAAAGACACGTTGTGAAAAGAGTTGCCCCTCCGATCCCTTTTAAAACTTTCCCCCTCACCCTTATAACATTCATACTTTAATCAGTGACCTGAAGCAAATAAATTCAAGATATTGTGACCATTATAATCAACAACAGATACAAGTTGAGAAAATGTTGGATTGAAAAGTAATTCAATTGACACTTAGATATTTTCTAATAAACTCTGAGGTGCTTTGACACATCTCTGTTTAAGGTAGGAATTGAACTCCTGCCTCCTGGTCTATTAGTGAAGACATTACCAGAGCCCTCCATAATGTTCCCATGCAGGAATGGCAGGACTATAATCACATACTTACTGTGGTTACTCAAAGGGAAAACTGCTCAGATATTTATCGTGATAATTGGACGAGGATTATATTAGAAACTTCTAGTGTGTAAGGGATAAAAAGAATTCCTAATTTCTAATAATGATGGAACGAAGCGACAATGATCTTAAATAAATATAAGTCTCATGATAATCAAATAATTCAATATGTTTGAAGCAGTTATTCATATACATAAATTAACATTGACTTGCTTTGTAACGCACATGAATTGGAAATAAAGCATTCGCCATTCAACGTGACTACTCAGCGAAAGACAACTTTCCTCAGTTTCACAAAATTGTGATTTCTAAGAATTCAAGATTTATTGTAAAAGAATAGATCAAACATTTGTTAATTCAGGGTTGTGTACACAAGAAATACATGAAATTTAAATAATGTTTAATGTTAAAAATAGTTAGCTCTTTTGTAATAATCAGAAATATAGAAATGTTAGCATTGAAGTGAAATACAATCAGTACATGAACGCAAAAAACTGTGGATGCTGGAACTCAGAAACAAAATCAGTAATTGCTGGAAAACTACACAGCAGGTCTGGCAGCATCGGTGGGAAGCATTCAGTGTTAATATTTTCGGTCCAGTGACCCTTCCTCAGAATGTATTTTTGCTCACAGCCAATTCAATCCAACTCAGTTTCCATACTGAAAATTATTTTGCTAAGATTAAGAGATTGTAGAGTGCAATATTGTTTGTCAGTTGATGTCTTGAGCCATTGTTCCACATCGACAGCTGGATAAATTGCATTTAAACAATGATTACCAGTTAGACATTAGCAATAATTAGTTTTAAAATGGCTGAAACCAAATTTAAAGTTGATAAAAAAATCCTTCTTGCAATGTAATTGTGCAGTATATCAGAAAAAACTGAAATATTGAAGTGAAAAATAATTAGCCATCTATTAATTGATAAGGCTGATTATTAATCCTTCCATTAATGCGAGAATTCAAATGAAAGAGAATGAGATAGTTACTATAAGTGTTGGGTGAGAAAACTCTGGTTGATTGCAGTTGTGTTGACCTGAAAAGAATGTTAATATTTCATTGTGATACTGGCGCTAAGAAATAATGTATTCAACTAAAATGTGAATCTCATGATGGTGTGAGAATTGAAATGACAATCAAATAATAATTAATGTTAGAACTCAACACTTAAAATGATTCAATATGTTCAAAGCAGTTTGTACTGGATATTCATTAAGATCAGTAAACTGAGAATTAAAATATTGGGTTAATTTAAAACAAAAATCACAACTTCAGAGATTATTCATCAGAATTGTTTTGTCATTGAAAAAAACACACTTATTCAAGAAATTTCCCTCATTTTCTGTCTTTTTTCCACAGGGATCTGTACTGGAACCCTTCTGGTTACTATACAAATATATAGAAGTGACATGAATTAAAACCTAATTGGGTGAGTTAATAAGCTTGCAGATGATACAAAGTTCAGTGTAGTTGTGAATAATATAGTAGGTTGTCAAAGAATGCAGCAGGAAAAAGATAAACTGCAGCTATGGGCAGAGAAATTAAAGGTACAGCTTAATCCATACAAGTGTGAGGTGTCTCACTTTGGGAGCTCAAAATAAGGAAAAGTAGATAATCAAGGCAGGACCCTGAACAGCTTTGTTGTTCAAAGGGATGTTGGCGTTCAAGACCATGGCTCCCTGAAAGTGTCCATGCAAGTAGATAGGGTCGTAAGGAAGGCAAGTGGCATTCTGGCCTTTATTGGTCAGGGAACTGGTTACAAGGGTCAAAATATCACTTTGCAACTTTGTAAGACTTTGGTTAAGGCATACTTAAAGTAATGTATTCACTTATGTTCGCCACATTTCAGGAAGGGTATGGAGGCTTTGGAGATGGCACAGAGGGCGTTTACCAGGATGCTTCCTGGATTTGGAGAGGCTGCTTTTTTGTAGAGTGGCGGTGGCTGAGGGGAAGAATTGATTGAAGTCTATGCAATCATGAGAAACATAGGTAGGGTTATCAGTCAGGAAATTTCTTCCCAGAGTTGAAACGTCAAGACTATGAGGCATGCATTTAAGGTTGTGGGGGGAAGTTCAAGGGGCATGTGAGGGGCATTTACTTTTTACACAGGGAGTGGTAGGTTTCTGGAATGAACTTCAAGGGTTGGTGGTGGAGGCAGATATATTAAGGCTATTTAATGTTCATTTAGATAATTTGGATGGATATGGACCAAGGATAGGCTGAAGGGATGAGTTTCTTTTGCATTATATTCAGCACAACGTTACGGGCCAAAGGACCCATTCTTGTGCTGCACAGATCTTTCAGAGAAAACTAATACCTCACTCATATGACATTTAATCTAATCAATATTTAGCCACTGGTGTCAGAAATAGGAAGAAAATAAGTAGAGAACGAACTTGACGATAATCTAAAGATAGAGTCAATGACATTTACAGAGGTAATTGTTTGAATTTTTTTAATTATAAGATTAATAACTTTGGAGATGTGTTGAAAATGTTTGCAGTTACTGATGTGCTGAGCTAAAATTACCCTTTTTAAATTGAAGATTGGACGAGAAACCTGTTAGAAAAGTTGAAAATTTTCAGTAAGGTGTGATGCACATCATAATTTAATTAATTGATTATTACTGCCAATACTACAATAACAAAAATTCATCTCTACACCAAAAAGCATCAATTTTCCATCCAATGCTCATTGGAAATATTGGAATACTACTCATTTCAACAATTAAAGTAATCACAGCCTCATCGACTAAGAGATATCTAATGAAATTTCACCAATAATTACTATTTATTTCGACATATTGCTCGTTGAAACGGCAATGTGAAGTTTCTCATTAATATTCAGTTCACTGACAGCATATTAATAATTTAGTTATTGCTAATTTCTAACCATTGATCAATCCAGTCAGGGATAGAAAAGTGGAAATATGGCTCAGTACATCAACTGATGGAAAGATATTGCAGTGTTCACTCTGCCAATTATTGTGAATATCGATGTATATTTTGATTTGATTTGATTATATTTTTCTTCAACACAAAGATTTATTGTAATTCTGATCACAGTAAGATTATTTAAATTTGTGACTTTTTTGTAAACAAAAAAATAGAATTTACAGGTGTTTGCTCTTTCCTTTATCAATCAGAATACATTTGGAATTGTTGCAAGTTATACATTTGTGGAAGGAAGAGAAGATGTCTGCAGCTGAATAGTCACAGTGAATGACCTTTTGTTCCGATTCCGTCCGACTGCTAAACATTCTCGTTATCTTTTTCTTGACAAGAAAAACTGCTTTAAACGTATTCAGCAGTTGTATTTTTTATGAATTTACAATAAGCTCATGATATGTCGATTTATCTTTCTTACAATTATCCTGATATTAATTTGTAAGTAAGAGCATATGTGCTTAGTACCATTATTATAGTGAGTTACTATTTCATTCTCAGTCCATTACACAGAAATAGTCTAATTAATTCCCAGCCCAATTATCGGAATGAACACTGGTTGGGTTTCATTTGAGTAATCCCAATTGATTATAATCCCAACCTTCCTTGTTGGGACGATAATGAAAGGCACTTGTGTATCTCTAGTAGTGTCTCTCCTAAGAGACCAGATCACCTGATGCAGAGCCATAGCCTTTAAAGCTCGTGCTTATAAATAAACCTGTTAGACTATAACCTGGTGTCATGTGATTTTTAACTTTGTCCACCCCAGTCCAACATCGAGATCTCCAAATTATTGTTGCACAAAGGAATTCTCGTAATTTTTAAAAGAAAATATGACTTTAATTAAGATCTTGAACAGACGATTATTAATCCCTTCCTATATTCTTAAAATATAGTTGTGATTGAAAAAAAATGCTCACTGAACACGGCACACACAGCAACACAAATGTCTTCCTGGTCATCTAATTACTGCTCCGGAGAAAAACCTGAGTAAGTATCTTATTGTTTCTGAGAACAAGAACCACAATAAACATTTGGGGAGCAGTTCCATCCAATAAATGCACTTGATTTCTTACATTTCACTTCAGTAATTGCACATGAAATGTTTCACTAAAACCAATAACAATGCTTTATTACAAATGAGCGAGGACGCTAACATCAGCATACATAGCAGATTTCCAATGCAGTTGAAGTATCGCAAAATAAAATGATGTATTTTGGCTTAGTACAAACTGTAGGTGAGAACATTTTGAGCTTGCACCTTAAAAATCTTTATCTGCTTATTCAGAGAAAATATTGAAAGATGGCACTGTTAATTTATTTTGACTTTCACTCATGAAAATACTCATGTGAATCGCTTCTCATTTTCTTCCTAGTTCTGATACAAATGTCGAAATATTTACAATAATAAAACTTTAGGAATAATAAGAGTGTTCTTTGCAAGAACGACATGAAGATGTTCAAGGTCCTCGAATTCCTGTTGAGTAGAATACCCTTCATAAGGGTCTTATTGTCTCGCACCGATGTTTTTTGTGACTGATGACTGATGCGTTTTCAAATCATGTGCACTGCAGAAGGAGTTTTTAAATTTTCAATTTGCTATGAGCAAAAAAACTGCTTTGAACATGTTGATTTACATTTTTTACTCCAAAGTTATTTATCAATGTACAATCATCACAAAATTATGGAAGTTCCCTGTATCTTACGTTCACTGTCATTCGCACTTTCACTATCTTATTAATTCCTACTTCTGACAGGAATATCGAAACATTGGTCATGATCAAAAGTATATAAATTAAAAGTACGTCTCAAGAAGCAAACCAATGGATGGTAACATGTCATTCCTGTAATCCTGCATGTTTGACCCAAAAACAATTCTGCTGAATAAGAACTGAATGACTCATTTTTGTGAATCCAGAAAGCTAGCCATTATATTGTATTCCTCACTTTATCGACCTTAATGAATATCCAATAATCATCACAGCAAAGTGCTTTTAGAATATTAAATCAATTTATTTTTTCAGATTATAATGTTATTTTTCCAGTCACTGCCATTACGATAATTGCACAATTATTGGAGTTAATCTTTCTAACAAATATAGTGCGAATCGCATTTTAATTGCATCAATTGTTTCTGAGTACGAACCCTACAATATAAAAATCAATTTACTGTTCAGCTGAACGATCCCATAATGGAACCAATGTCTTCCCATTCAATGCCTCATTGTAAATATTTGATGATTGCTCATTTGAATGATCACGGTAATCTCAGCCTGAAGCGTTCAGAAAACTGTAATTATTTTCATTAGAATAATTCCTGGACGTTTCTCCACATTGTTCAGTGAAATAATCAACTAAGATTTCTCAGTATTCTTAAATTAACTGATAGAATTTTGACAATCCAATTGCTGCTATTATCTAATCATTGTTCAATATATTTCAGGGTATATCTGTGGAATTATGGCTCATGCATGAAATAATGTAAAGATTTGCAGTGTGTGTTGTAAATATCAATTTTTATTTTAACCCTAGCAAAAGTTGAATTGATTTAATTACGTTTCACTTACATGTTAACATTTACTGTATTTATAAACACGATACAAGTTAATCATTTTTCATGGAACAAAATCATTTAAAATTCTTGTGATGTTTGAATTACAACAAAAGGAGCTAACATCTCTATTGTTCCATTAAATAGTCACAGTACATTTTGAACTTTGGGAATTTGAACATTTTGGGAAAGAAGGGAAGTTGTCTTCAGATGAATAGTCGTATTGCGTGACTAATTCATTTATTTTCCTATTCATTTATGTTGAAAAAGCATTTTAATTTTCTTTTCATTCTGTGAAAACTTGCTTTGAACATATGGAACTATTTTATTGATTTTTGTTCATCAGTGTACAATGATCAAATGATTAGGCTCTTTTTTCTATCATGGATCTTCATGAGATTCATATTTAATTAAAGTCATTATTGCTTTGTTACAACTTTACTGTAAATTACTAATTCATTTTGTCAGTTCATTACACACAGAAAATATGTAATTAATTCCCATACAAATTATTACAATAAACATATGATTCGTTTTCATTTCTGTTGCCACAGTAAGCATGTGACTATGGTCCTACCCTTCCGGGGTGGTGGCATTATGAAGGGTCCGTGTGGAGCTCTGACAGTGTCTCTACGACAAGATCAGGAGGAATGATTTCAATTCCCACCTTCAGCAGAGATGTGTCAGAGCAGCTCCAAATATCCATGAGAGAATACCTGGCATAGATTGAACTGCTTTTCAAAACAACATGAAATATACTTCAATCTGCTGTGCATTTCAATCATCACCATATCTGCTACTTATTTTCTTCAGGTCACTAATAAAACGTTCATATCTGCTAGTTCAACATTCCTTGAAAAATAATTGAGAATGTTGCGATCTTAAAGTTGGAAGGGTCTAAGAAATGATACTCACTGATTTTTTTTCTCTGTTTGAAAGAACCTAGTTCAGACATTTCAAGCACATAAATTCTTATTCTCCAGTATTATAAAGATGAAAAAATAAACAGTCAAAATTCCTCTTCAGCAAAATAACCAAATGCAACTTCATATTATTCATTGGTCAGTTGATCACCTACAATTGTAACGAAATATTGCAATTCATCTAAATATTGTTATGTGCTTTGAACAAATTAAATTTCTTATTACTATTCATTCTTGAATTGTCAGGAATTTGTTTTTATTTTCCATCCACCAATTCATAATTCATAAGATTGATATGCCTTCTAAATATCGACGTGTTCATTTGAACATTTAATTTGTCTCTCTCTCTCACTTATCTCACTTCATGCACGATAGCTTCAATGCATTTTGCTAATTAACTCTACGAAACATAAAAATGTTGTTGACTCTACTTCTTTTGTATGCAAGAAAACAATTTTAGTACACCCATTTGTTCTTTAGCTCAAATAACACTAAATTTTAAATTATTGAAAAGACTACACTAGGGGAAAAAGAACGATTCTTCATCTCAAATATCACATTAAATGACACTTTTTCAAATCAATACAAAATGATTTGTATTTTAATTTCATTATAAGAAAAAAAAACCTGCTTTGGAAATGTTAGAATCTGTTTCTTTTACTTCCAGCATTAGTTGTCAATGAGCAATAATCACGTAATTATCAGTCATTTTGTGCAAAATAATTTTCTGTACCAAATGTCATTTATTTGACCTTTTGTTCACAATAGTACTCACTTTCCCGGTCTAATTATTTTCTTCCTTATTCTGACAAAGATGTCTAAACATTTATCACGATTAAAATTTAAAAAAAATAAACATGACTCAACAAAAAAACTGTGTCAATTGTTGCTGAGTATTTTTTAGAATTATTAAAGCGACTTTTTATATATTAATTTTCTGTTTATCAATCTTAATTATGTTGCAATCGACGTCAGAGCAAAGTGCTTTCAAAATATTAAGTTAATTTATCTATCAATATTCTAGAAACAATTAACAATTACAATAATTACACAGCACTTTGTGCTTGTATCGAAGTCTAAGTTAATGTGTTATTAATATTTTCGATATTTCTTATTGTGAATGCTACAATATAAAAACCTGTTTGGTCGGGCCAATACACACAGAAAAGACCAATAACTGCACTTGCGACATCCTTTGGAAATATCTGACTTTTGCTCATTTGAAAGATCACAGTCATCACAGTCATTGATATTCAGAGAACACCAGTTACTTTACACTGCAATTTTTCTCTTCATTTCTGCACATTATTCAGTGGAATAGTAAGATGAGATACCTCATTATTCTTAAATTCATTGATAGTAGTTTTAAAAACAATTTGTTGCTAATATCAAATAATTGTTCAATTTGGCAAAGGATGGAAGTGTGGAATTATGGTTCCATGTAATAACTATTGCAAGGACTTAGCAATGTAGAATCTCTCAATCATTGTGAATATTGCTTTTCATTTTAAACTTGGAAACACTTCAGAAATGATTTGATTGTAATTCACTTCAATGTTAACATTTATTGTGCTTCAAATCACAATAATAGTTGAATATTTTTCTTGCGCACAATTATTTAAATTCCGATGAATTTTTTTGAAGTACACAAAAAAAGGATTGACAGCTTTCTTGTTTCATTAAACACTCACGGGAAATGGTGGCTTCTTAGAAATCAGACATTTTCAGAATGAATGAAAGTTGTCTTCAGCTGAATAGTCACATTGACTGAACAAGTCATCATTTTGTTCCAATTTACGTGTAGAACAAACAAAATTTACGTTGCATTTTATACAATGAGAAACTATTATGAACATGTAGAATGATTGTATTCATTTTTATTTATCAATTTACAGTAATCACACAAATCTGTCAAGTTATCATTCCACAAATTATCATAAAAACATATTTAATTAAGACATCTGTTAACTCCCATCATTATTGTAAATTACTATTTAATTTTAAGGACATTATACATAGGATCCATCCATTTAATTCCAATCCAATTATCACAATAAACATCTGATTAATTTTCACTTGAGTAACCACAGTGAGCATGTGATTATAGACCTGCCCAACCTGGTTGCAGCTCTGATAGTGTCTCTGTTACCAGACTAGGAGGTACAGTTTCAATTCCCACCTTGCACAGAGTTGTGTAAGAGCAGCTCTGAATGTTGATTAGAAAATATCTAAGAATCAATTGAATTGCCTTTCAATTTAATATTAGATATGCTTCCATCTGTTGTTCATTCCAATAATCACAGTATTTGCTATTTATTTTTTTCAGGTCACTAATAACAGAATGTATCTAATTCCACTCAATCAATATTCGTTGGAAAATATTTGAGAATGTTGTAGTCATACAGATGAAATATACAAAGTAATAATATTAATTTATTTTCTTTTGTTCTGAAGAGCTGAGTTCAAACAGTACATAGAACTTGATGCTCCAGTGCTATAAAAATGAGGAGAAAAAATACATTTCTTGTTCAGTCAAATAAACAATTGCCAAATCCTTTTATTTATAATTTTTTAATTATTGATGTGTTTATGAATTGTGTGAATTTTTTTTTCATTTTCCACTCACCTATTTATATTGAATGTGAGATTGAACTGCTGTGAAAATATCCAAGTGCTTTCATTTGAAATTTGATTTTGCATATTTATCACTGTGGGATATATGTAAAGCAGTGTTACTTCTGCAATCATAATTGTGTATTCAAGGTAAATGAACTCACACCAATGTATAATTGTTTCAGCCAAGAGCTGAGTTAATAAGAATGAAAACTATGTGAAGCAAATATATTATTGCTTTTGTATTAGCTAAAATGTGCATACATGAATGAAATGTGTCTGCAAATAATGGTAGATGTTATAGACAAATAGTTAAGGTGCTGTGAGGGGAGGGGTGTAGGTTAAGCTAGATATGCCTGTACAAACAGTTACAAGCATCTGTTTCCCGCTTCAGCAGGAACAAAATAACACCATCAAAAGGTCATAAGGCTCGGTGTAAATAAACAATAAAAATAAATTATGCTTTTGTTAGCACGGAAATAGATGGCGGTGAAGAAGGATAAATAACAATAAGACCACAGAGGGAGGTGGTCAAACGGCCTTGTCATTGTTTAATGAAACAATAAAGAGAAGCTGATGCTTTTTCATTGGATTTTGTTGCATGAAAAATGCTAAAGTCTTTAAGGGACGAGGCTGGATGAGTTCAGAGATAAACAGCCGGTTTAGATTAGAAATAGTTGTAAACAGTGAAGGAGCAATGGGAGGGGGAAGATAAACGAATTACATAAATATTGTGTACTCATTAAATTCAGTGTGTGTGTGTGCCTTGTGGACAGTGGACACCACACCCCTCTTGCAACAGCGTAATAAACGATACTACTGATTCAGGTCTTGTTCCGGACTGAAGTTATTGAAGTGACTGAACTTCGTTTCTCACAATCACTTATCTCATTTATTGCATGCTGTCTGAAGTGTGTTTTGCTCAGCAATTATATTAATTATTTAAAAATCTAATCTTAAATAAGATCCTTAACACCCAATTACCAATCTATTCCTAATTCATGTAAATATCTCAATTTTCTTGAAGTCAATGTTCACACAAAACAGTGCACATAAAGCGACACAAAGATATTCATCATCAGCTGATTACTGTTCAGTGGAATAACCTGAGTATCTTATTGTTCCTGAGACTAATGACAACAGTAAGCATTTGTTTACTCGTCCATGCAGTAAGCACATTTGATATCTAATATTTCAGTTCAGTTGTTAATGACAATTTATGTTGTTTAAACCAATAATTCAAATTTATCATGGATATTGACTGTAATACAATAACACTGGAAACATTTTTTAAAAATATTCTAACAATCTTTAAGCTCCTCTTCTGTGTGTGTGCAAAAGATAATTCAAATTATAACCATTTTTATTGCAAATTCAACAAAAGCTACATTTTGAATTTATGAACTTCTTACAGTTTTGCAAAAAGGTTTGTCTTCACTGTATGTCATATTAAAAGACTGCTTTTTCCAAACATGCATGCTCCAAAATGATTATTGCTTTCATTGCATTGTAAGAAAAGAAGTGTTGTTTTTTTGTTGTTTCAATTCCAACATTATTCATCATTGTAGAATAATGATACAATTATTACAATCACTTCATATACCACCCAGCAGTGACTTCATTGTTTGTTTATTTTCATGCTCATTTTCATGATCTATTAATTCTCTTCCTAATTCTGACACTTTGATTATAATATTACTCAACGTACCATCTCTACAAGGAATCCAGTGGAAAGAAATTCGCAATTTGTATATTGCATATATTTTTGAGTTCAGAAAAGAATTGTGTTCAATAATCACTGTATGTCTCATTTTTTCTTTAATATGTAAAGCTAGCTACGATGTTTTATTACTTAGTTCACTAATTTTAATAAATATTCAATCGACATCACAGTAAAGTGCTTTTGAAATATTGAATCATGTTAATTCTTCATATGTATTGCAGTGTACAATCTATCAACCATTGTGACAATCAATATTTATTTTACCTGTTGAAACATAGTTGTATTAATGTAAATATATTTCACTTCAATGCTCACACTTAAGACTTAAGCATTTTTCATGCAAGCAAATCCAATGAAAAAGCATCAGCATCTCTTTATTGTTTCATTAAACAATGACAATAAATTTAGAAATTTTGAAAGTTGAACATTTTTAGAAAGAAGGAATGTTGTCTTCAGTTGAATGTTCGCATTGAATGACTTCTTCACAGTATCTGCTGTTCATTCTCTTCTTCGGGTTCCCAAGAAAAGAAATTAACTAGTTCTGCTGGTTCTAAATTCCTGAAAAATATTTGAGAATGTTGCGGTCTTAAAGGTAAAAAGCTAAGTGATCATAAGTGATTAGTTTTTTGTTTGAAAGAGCTTGATTCAAACATTTCGGACATTCACATTTTTATTCTGCTGTGTTACAAGGGTGAAAAACAAGTCGCTTTCTTCGTATGTAAAGTAAACATATGCCACTTCCAATTATTCATTAGTCAGCTAATTACCTACATTTGTTATTAAAAATTGCAATTCATCTAAATATTGGAAAGACCTTTCATCAAATTAAATTTCTAATTATTTTTCATTCGTGAATTGTTGGAGTTTTTTTGTTTTCCATTCATCAATTTGTATTGAATGTAAACTTTACGTGATTTGACATTAGCGGAGGGTGTTTATTTGAAATTTGTCTTTGCATACCTCTCACTGATTTTACTTATTGCATATAGTTTCACAGTGGCTCAGTCATTAACAATGCTGCCTCACAGTGCCAGGGATCTCAGTTTGATCCCATCCTCGGGTAACTGTCTTTGTGTACTTTACCCATTCTCCCCAAGTCTATGCGACTTTGCTGTGGTTTCCTCCCACAAACCAAAGACGTGCAGGTTAGGTGAGCTGGCCATGCTAAATTGTACATTGTGTTCAGGGATGTGTATGTTAGTCAGCAGTAAATGTCGAGGAATATGGTTGGGAAAGTGTTTGGATGGGTTACTGTTTGGAGGGTCATTTTATTCAACGAAATGACCTGTTCCCACATTGTGCTAACAGGGATTCTACAATAGTTTAATTGCGTTTCTCTAAGCAATTCTAACTTTTTTAAAGTTGACTTTAGTTAATGCCTTTAACACTTGATTATCAGTGTTCCTAAATCTTGTAAAATATCTCAATATTTTTAAAATCATTGCTCACACAAAACACTAAACATGAGGCCACACAAAGGTCTTCATGACCATCTAATTACTGTTCAGTGGAATGATCAGAGTAACTATCTGATTGTTCCTGAGATCAATCCCCACTGCCACAGTAAGGATCTGGTTATCATTCCCTCCAATAAATGCAGAAGTTGTCCTCTGGTATTTCAGTTCAGTAATTACACACGACACTGGTTGTTCAAAGCAGTGATTATTCTTTATTATGAATGGCAAAGGATTCTAACGGAAGAGATGTTCATATGTCCTAATGTGTTGCATGATCACAAACAATTTGCAGTCCAAATATTGCACAAAATAGTGTAAATTTGGTTTTGTTCAACTGCCGAGGCTAACATTTTCAGTTCATGTCCATTACAAATATTTGGAGAAAGTGAGGAAAGCAGATGCTGAAGATCAGAGTCAAGAATGTGCTACTGGAATAGCACAGAATGTCAGGTAGCATCTGAGGAGCAGGAGAAACAATGTTTCAGGAATAATCCTTCATCGGGAATCTCTGGCTCCATGGATACTGCCTGGTCTGCTGTGCTTGTCCATCACCACACTTTCGACATAAAAAATATTTGCTTATTTGGAGCAAATACTCTCTGTTTCCTCTGTAATTTAAATTTACTGTGCTTTCTATTCACTTAAGTTCTCGTTGTAATAGCTCCTCGTTTTCTTCTTAATCTGATACAAATCTCAAAACTCCGGGCACAATAAAAGCAATATGAATTATAAAATTACTATCTGGACAAGAGAACCAATGAACAGCTACATAGACTTCTTGAACAACAAAGATATTAGAATGAAAAAGCAATGCCTTCCAAAAGATCTCTGTAATCTGTATCCTTTTTCAATTCAATAATCCTGCAATTATCTTATAATTGTCAGTTGATCTCTCTTAATGACTATCTAATCAATGTCATTGTAAACCACTGATAAAATTGAAACATTTTATTTATTAAAATGCAAAGATACATTCTCAATTCATTATTACTGCAATAAGTGAACCATATTTTATCTGTCCGCTAAGGTCAAGTGACCTGTGGCCCATAATTGAACATTCTAAATATTCCTACAGTTGGGGAAAGCAGAGCTAAAAAGGTCAAACTAAAGGAAACAGTAGACAAAGCAACCAGCTCCAGAAAACAGTGGAAATTCCTGTCAAAGAGCTCACAAAGGTTCGGTCGATCCTGTTACAACCAGCCCAAGAGCTGTGTTTTGGAGAGGTTGAAGCAGACTTCCTGGCACATTGACTTCCAGCCAGTGCCTGAGCATCAGACACCTCATTTGAGAATGACGACAAGTGAAGGGTGTTTGCACGAAACCCACTGAATGCTTAGAATCCAGAATTTTAGTAAAATGTTGTGAAACATTTACCAGATCATGGAAATCAGCTCAACATTATTGAAATCAAAGTACTTGTAATGGTCTTCAAGACCACCTAATTACTGTTCGGTGAAAAACACTTTGTACGTACCTTATTGTGCTCAGGATGAATAATCATAGCAAACATCACAGTCTCACCAGATCCAAACATATGGAAGAGACACCTTATTATAATTTACATACTACATCTTTCCCAGACCCATGATGACAGGTTATGACTGAGGATACTACGTGTAACATGTATCAAGATGAAGCAAGTCCTGAATATAGGAATTTTTTCCTGATAGATTTTCAATCCAAAAATTATGACAATAATGATATTGTGGTTCATTACATTGCCAACAGATCCCCATTAAACGTATTAATCCGTTTATTCAGAGACAATATTGAAACAAATACGTTGATAAATGCTGTTGACTGTATGCTTCTGTGAAAATAAATCTTCCTTATTGACTTATTTTCATTATAATTCTGACTCAAATGTCTAAATATTGATGATATGAAAAATTACATGAATTAAATACAATGCAGAATTTGTTCTTGTTATATATTATATTTCTCCAGAAGAAAAGTAGAGAAACCAAGTATAGAAATCTTGAAGATCTGAGAATTTTGAATGACAAACCATTTCTGATCACCATTCACTGAATGTCTAATGTCTTTCCATGTCATCATGCCAGAATTTGCATTCTCAGCTGACAGATGAAGAAATATCTAGTCAACATCAGTGCAAATCTATTTGGAAATATTGAATCATTTACTTTGCCAAAGTTCTAAAATTAATTATCAATTCATTGTAATTCCAAAAATCACACAGTAATTGAGTTTAGGTTTTGTAACAAACATCGTCAAATTCACATTTTAATTTAATCCATTATTTCTTAGAGTCAATATTAAAAGAATAATAATAGTTCTCTTATTCCAGGATAACACAAACACAAACTAATTAATGATTCCCTATCCAACACTCACAGGTAATATCTGTTCCCTTCTCATTTGAACGTTCACAGAAATCATTGGATTAATATTCGGCCTTACATATTAAGAAACGTCTGATTACTTTACACTCCAATAAATGTTGTTCATTTTTACACATGATGGGCAGCTATATGAGATTTCTAATCATTTTTAAGTTTGCTATGAAATGTTTTTAAGATTAATTGTTGCTTATATCTAATATTTAAGAATTGATCAAATCCAGTATATCTAGCTTTAAGTGTGAAATTAAGGCTCAGTAAGGTAAACATATTGCATTGTACAGAAACCAATGGTAGCGAATGGTGATTTTTATTTCAATACTTGAATCTTAGTTGATTTGCTGTTCTGGGCATGGCCTGCCCCCACCAGGAATAGAATGGTCCATATTGGCTCATACAATATGTGTGACAATCAAAAATAAGCAGCCTACCTTAGAACTAAAATACAAGGTGTCAGGGGGTGATAAACTAGACTAACATTCTGTTCCAGCCTTAAATTAAAAGAAAGCACACCACCAATGGACCTACTCCAACGCCAGGACTACAGCATTCCAGACATTTCTTGATAAGAGCATGCTGACATACAGACAAATGACCGATCCTGATCTTCATTAATGAAAGGATAATTGTCCCAGTAAATGAATAAACAGCAGCTGCAGGGTGCAGCCCAGTTAACTCACTAAGCAGCGATCATGACAACAGAAGAGCTCATTTGTCAGATATGGTTATTATTTTACAGTTGCTCAGAATATTAACAAAGGTTCTAATTAGAGATTCTTGAGTATAATAGGGGAAATTTGCAACATAAGTTTGATATATGTAACCAATGCCTACTAAAAACATTATAGAAAAGCATTTAGACAGAGATTTGAAGTTAGCTAGTTTTAGGAATTAACTTCACGGTATGATGTTGACTGCTCATTAATTATAAAGTCCTGACAGAAAGAGGAGCTGTATAATTTTACACAATATAACAAACTTTATAACACAAGTCATGTTACTAATCTTATAGCAAGTAAGCTAAAATTAACGGTCTTTTCTATTTCTTTGTACATATATAATTAAGACTGTGAACAATATGAGGAGTAATTGGCTTTGATAAAGTAAAATATAATGAATAGCAGAACTCAAAATGCCCCAGCTGATAAGGTATCCTGAGAGGCCCGAGGGAGTTCAGGAATAACTTTGGAATCAAAGTCAATGAGATGCATGGAAAGATCCCAATAGGAATCTGGGGATGTCCATTAGAATGCCCATCTGTGATTATGTGTTTCAATTGCGTGGCTGGATGAGGAGGGAAGGGCTGTAATCACATTGCATGTTGCCATTGTGATGCAGAAAGTCCATAAAAATGCTGCTTTTTACTGTACATGTTACAGTGTGTTATGGATCTCCCTTCCGAGATTGGCCTCGGGGGACGATCCCTTCATTAACTGATTGCTGCATGAGTAAACATCTTCCACATGCCTGAGCTCAGATTACCTCCTGAGTCCTCATTCCCTGACAGTGAACACAATTCTACAGCCATGATGAGATTTCAATTCAACACATACATTTATTGTGTGTGAAATGATTACATTCAGAGCGATATAATTTTCATGATAAAATTGCTTTACATTACTTTTTTTGGTGTACAAGAAAACATTTCGATTATATCCATTTGTTCTTTCGTTCAACCAACACTAAGTTTTCAATTATTGTAAAGACTACAATGGGGGAAACGGGAATGAGTCTTCAGCTCAAATGTCATATGAAATGACTGTTTCCTTTTTTCAAACAAATTGCCCTGCAAAATTATATTTATTTTCATTTCATTATAAGAAAAAAATTGCTCAGAAATGTTGACAATTCTCCTTTTCCTCCCATATTAGATGTCAGTGAACAATAATCACACAATCATGAGAATTCCTTTCTGTATCAAATGTCAGTGACGCTGTGTTTTGTTCACAATATTAGTCACTTTCATGGCCTAATTCTTTTCCTCCTAATTCTGAAATAAATATCGGAACATTTATTGTGGTAAAAATTCCATCAACAAAATTGACATGACTCTTCAAGAAAACTATTGGTAGCATATAAATCTTGCATTGCCTGCATTTTTAAACAAAATAATTTTTTTTTCAATTGCTGCTGAATGATTTTTTTCACATCATACAGCTAAGTTTTATGCTTTAATTTTCAGTTTTATGCTTTAATGACTATCCAATCAACATCACAGCAAAGTGTTTTCAAAATATTAAGTCAATTTATCTGTCAGAATTCTAAAAGCAATTATCAATTACAATAATTGCACAGCAAGTTAACATAGACTTTGAAAAAATGAAGTGTTGTTTTTAAATTTCATTCAATATTTCTTATTGTCAATGCTACTCTATTAATACCTATTTGTTCAGGCCCATGCACATACCAAACAACCAATAATATCCCTTGCAAAATTCTTTCAAAAAGTCTGATTTTTGCTCAGGTGAAATAGAACAATTATCTCAGCCTTTGAAATTCAGAGAGCTCCAATTCTTTTCCCTGGAATATTATTCTTCATTTCTACGTATTACTCAGTCTAATATCAAGATGAGATATCTCATTATTCTCAAAGTCAAGAGTATATATTTTTAAAATCCCTTTGTTGCTAATAAAACTTATATCTAATAATTGTGCAATCCAGTAAGGGCGACAAATGTGGAATTATGCTTCTGTACAATACATACTGCAAGGACATTGCAATGTACAATCTCTCGATCATTGTGAATATTGTATTTATTTTAAACTTGGTAACATTTTTGAATTGATTTGATTATAATTTACTTCAATGCGGACACTTACTGTATATCCAATCACAACATCAGTGGATTACTTGGAGGTATCATCGTCCATTCCAATAATCACAGTATCTGCTATATACTTTCTTCTAGTCACTCATAGCAAAATGTATCTAATTTCACTCGATCAATATTCCTCAGAAAATATTTGAGAATGTTGCAGTCATAAAGCTGAAATACTCAAAGTCATGATCGTCATTAATTTTCTCTTGTTCTGTAGATCTCAGTTAAAACAACACAGAATTTAATGATCCAGTGCTGTAAATATGAGAAAAGATCAATTGCTTCTAGGTAAAATAAACAAATGTCACTTGCTATTATTTATCAATTATTAATTATTGGTCAGTTTATGAATTGTGTGAGATTTGTTTTTAGCTTTCCAGTCATCTATTTATATTGAATGTGATATTAAAATGGTCTGAAAATATCAGGGTGTGTTCATTTGAAATTTCAATTTGCATATCTCTCACTTATCCCATTGATTGCATGATGGTTTAAGAACGTTTCACTCAGCAATCCTCGAAAAAATCAAAAACTGTCTAATTTTAAATCAGATCATTCACACCCAGTTATCACTCTGTTCCTAATTCATGCAAATATCTCAATTCTATCGAATGCAATGTTAACACTATACAATACACACAAAGCAACACAAAGACTTCCATCACCATCAGATTATTGTTCAGTAGAATAACCTGAGTAAGTGCCTTATTGCTCCTGAAACCAATGTCAACAGTAAGCATTTGTTTACTATTCCATGCAACAAGTGCAATTGATATCTTCTATTTCAGTTCAGTAGTTAAAGATGATTTATGTTGCTTAAAGCAATGCTTCTACTTTATCACGGATACTGACTGTAATACAATCATGCAAACAACAAACGTTTTGTCATTCTAAAAATCTTTAAGATTACTTATTTTACATTTGTGTGCAAGAGATATTTCAAATTACAGCCATTTTTGTTGTATAATTCAGCAAACCTAAATTTTGAATTTGGAAAAGTCTCCATTTTTGCAAAAGTTTTCAGTTTATATAACACAGTAAATGACTGTTTTTTTTTTCAAATCACGTGCTCTTCAAAATGATTATTGGTTTCATTTAATTGTAACCAATTAAGAACTATTTTGAACATGGTAATTCTTTTTGTCTTTTCTATTCTAACATTATTCATCACTGTACAATAATGACATAATTATTATAATTCCTTTATGTACCAAATGTCATTGACTGCATCATTTGTTCACTTTCATGCTCAGTTTTATTATCTATAACTTTCTTCCAAATTCTGACACAAATGTCTGAACTCTGATCATAATATTAATCATCTGAATTAAAATAACATGTCTCTATGATGAAACCATTTGATCGAAATTCATATTTCTTGTGTTACCTTCATTTTTTAGTAAAGAAAGAAATTTTCTATAATCACTAAATCGCTCATTTTTTTCTTCAATTCATAAAGCTAGTTACTATATTTCATTTCACAATTTACCAATTTTAATAAATATCCAATCAACATAACAGGAAAGTATTTTTGAAATATTGAATCATTTTAATTGCTCATATAACAACATTATGAAGTCATTGTCATGATAATAATTGCGCAATTATTTCAGAAAATCTTTTGAACAAGCAAAGTGAGATTCACATTTTAATTTAACCAATTGTTTCTGAGTACCAACACTGCAATATGAAACTTTATTTTCAGGTCAGGTTTCCCACAATGAATCCAATGACTTCCCATCCAACATTAATTGTGAATGCCTAATGATTGCTTATTTGAATGAACTCCGTAATCACAGACTTTAAATTCACAGACCTGCAATTACTTTTCATTGCAATAATTCCTGTTTGTTTGCACATATTTCTCAGTCACATAGCAAAACGAGATTTCTCATTATTTCTAAATTCATTGATCGAATTTTATAATTCAGTTGTTGCTCATACTTAATAATTATTCAATCCAGTACGTCCTGTGAATATAGAACATAGAAAAATACTGCGCAGTACAGGCCCTTTGGCCCTCGATGTTGCAGGTAAAAACAATGGCTGCAAATGCTGGAAACCAGATTCTGGATTAGTGGTGCTGGAAGAGCACAGCAGTTCAGGCAGCATCCAAGTAGCTTCGAAATCAACGTTTCGGACAAAAGCCCTTCATCAGGCTCACTGCCTTTATTCCTGATGTAGGGTTTTTGCCCTCGATGTTGCGCCGATCCAAGCCCACCTTACCTACACTAGCGCGCTATCCTCTATATGCCTATCCAATGCCCGTTTAAATGCCCATAAAGAGGGGGAGTCCACCACTGCTACTGGCAGGGCATTCCATGAACTCACGACTCGCTGAGTAAAGAATCTACCCCTAACATCTGTCCTATACCTACCACCGCTTAATTTAAAGCTATGCCCCCTCATAATAGCTGACTTCGTAATGTGGAATTACGGCTCTTTACATGAATAACTATTGTAGTGTGCAATCTCTCAATCATTGTTAATATTAATTCATATTTTACCTGCGGAAACATAGTTGAATTCATTTAAATATATTTCACTTTGCTGCGAACATTTACTGTATTTCTAATCATAATAAGGTTTAAGTATTTTTCATGACACAAAATCATGCAAAATTCCTGCGTTTTGTTAAATCAAATGAAAAAGAATTAACAGCTCTGTATTGTTTCATTAAACAATGACAATGCATTTTGAATTTTTCGAAGTTGAGCATTTTTGCAAAGAAGGGATGTTGTCTTCAGCTGAATATTCACATTGAATGTCTAATTCATAGAATCTGCAGTTTATTCTCTTCGAGTTCCCAAGCAACCTAATTAACTAATTCTGCTGGTTCTAAATTCCTGGAAAGTATTTGATATTGTTGCAGTCTTAAAGATGAAGAAGTCAATGTGATTTTACTGATTTTTTTTATTGGAAAGAGCTTAATTCAAACATTTGAGGCACATATATTGCTATTCTGCAGTGTTACAAAGATGAAAAGCAAGTCAATTTCTTCATCAGTAAAATAAACAAATGTCACTTCCCATTATTCATTAGTTAGCTCATTCCCAAATTTGTAATTAAACAATGCAATTCACCTGAATATTGTTGTGCCCTTTGATCATATTAATTTTCTAATTATTGTTCATTCATGCTTTGTCAGGGATTTTTATGTTTTGTTTTCCATTCACCTATTCATATTGAATGTAAGATTGATACGCTTTGGCAACATCAGAGAGTGTTCATTTGAAATTTGACTTTGCAAGTCTCTCACTTATCTCACTTCATGCATGGGGGCTGGGCATTGAGAACAGAGGATCAGTGGTTAGCACTCGTGTCTTACGGTGTTTTGCACTTGGGTTTGATTCTATCCTCGGCCACATGTTTGTGTGGAGTTTGCATGTTCCGGTTTTCTCCCACAATCCAAAGATATGCAGGTTATATAAATTGGCTATGCTAAGTTGCACGTTCTGTTCAGGGATGTGTAGGTTATGTGCATTCGTCAGGGGGTAAATATCCAGTAATCTGAGAGCAGAATTGTGCTGAGTGGATTATTCTTTGGAACGTCAGTGTAGACTTGATGGGCCAAATGGCCTGTTTCCACACAGTCGGGATTCCATAACCTTAGAATTGTGTTTCTCTAAACAAAACTGACTATTTTTTTTTAATGCTGCATTTAAAACTTACCTTTAACTGTCAATTGTCAATCTTGTAAAATATCTCAATGTTACTGAAATCAATGTTCAAACAAAACACTGCACATAAAGCCGCACAAAGATCTTCATGACCACCTAATTACTGTCCAGTGGAATAATCACAGTAAATATCTTATTGTTTCTGAGATTAATCACTACTATCACAGGAAGGATCTGGTTATCATTCCCTCCAATAAATGCAATCGTTGTCCCTCTGGTATTTCTGTACAGTTGTTATACACCATACTGGTTGTTGAAAACATGGTTATTCTTTATTATGAATGGCCAAGAGTTCTAACGGCAAAAGATGCTGATTGATCGTATTTGTTGCATGTTCTCAAACAGGTTTTCACTATAAATATTGCAAAAAATGTGTTAATTTGTTCTTGTTCAACTGCTGATGCTAACATTTTCAGTTCATGTTCATTAAACATATTTGGAGAAAGTGAGGAAACCTGTAACATTGGAAAAGGGCAGGCACATTCAAAGAGCAGGAGTATCGACCTGTCGGGCATTAGGCCATCATCAGAAAAGATTGCTGATGAAGGGCTCATTCCCAAAACGTCAATTCTGCTTTTCCTCGAATGCTGCCTAACCTGCTGTGCTTTTCCGGCACCACACTCTTTTGACAGTAAAAATATTTGACTGAATATTCAGAGTTAATACTAAAAGTTGCCTCTGTCAATTTAATTTTCTGTGCTTTCTATTCACTGAAGTTTTCATGTTAATTGCTCCCCTTTTTATTCTTAAATCTGATACAAATTTCAAAATGCAGAACACATTAAAAATCACATGAATTATAAATTTACATTCTCGACAAGAAAACCAATGGAAGGCGATATCGAATTCTTGAACAGCCTATACATTTGAATGAAAAAGGAATTCCAACTAAAAAATGTTTCCACGTCTCTATCTTTTTCTCAATTCAATAATCCTGCAATAGTTTGCAATTGTCAGTCGATCTCTCTGAATGAGTACCTCCTCAATGTCAATGTAACCAGCTGAAACATTAACAACAGATTGATAAGTGGATGTTAACGATCTTATTTGAAGTGAACAAATATTTGGTATTTACTAGAATTCCACCAGAAAACATTCATGAATCATAATACAAGTAATGAGATATGTGAGAGATGTGCGAACCTTATTTTTAAATGAACAAATTCCAATACTTTCAAAGTATTTGAATCTTACGGTCAAAATGAACAGATAAATGGAAAAATAAAAACAACTTTCTGACAATTCATAAACTGAACAACAAATACAAATTCACTTTGATCAAAGGACAGAGTAATATTTAGATGAACCACAACATTTACTTACAAAGTAGGCAATCAGCTGACTGACAAGTAAAAGGTGGGAGCATTTGGTTTTTACTGAAGAAGATATCAACTTTATTTCCAATTTATAGCACGACAGAATAATGTTTAATGTGTTTAAATTGTTTGGACTTGCCCCTTTGCAACAACAAATAAACAATCTCATTACTTAGACATAGTAATCTTTAATTCTGCAACATTTTCAAATATTCTCCAGGAACTTATAAGTGACAGAATTAGATACAGAAACCCCCACTATCCGATAGTAAGGCGTTATTATGAAACCTTACATAAGTTGAAAAGGCGTTAGTCGAAGAAGCATTAATTTATATGGGAAACATCTCCCCTTTTCTCGTAAAAGTGAAAATCCTCTTCAGATTTGTTTCAGTTAGAGAAAACAGGGACAGATGTAAGTCTTTTGTAAAAGCAAAGTGGCTAAAGCGAATTTTTCAACACATATTTCTTGGTAACCGGACTCAAATAAGTATCAGATTTTGTGATTATTCATATAATAGATAAAAGCAGATCTAATGTTGGATTGAAAAGCAATTCAGTCTGTGCTTAGGTACCCTCTAATCAACATTCAGATAGCTCTTGATATCGTTCTGTTCAAACCTTCTCTCGGGTCTAGTAATAGAGACACTGCCACAGCTGCACAAGTTCCTTTCATAATGTTACTACTCAGGACGGCAGGACTGCAATGTTATGTTTAATGTGATTTCTCAAATGAAAACTAATCAGCTGTTTATTGTTGTAATTTGAATGGGAATTAATGAGGTAGTTTCTGTGTGTAATGGACTGGGAATTAAACAATATTTTACAATAACAATAGAATAAACGAATGATAGTCTTAAATAAACAGGAATTTCATGACAATTCTTTGAAAGACAAATTGTCAAAACTGCGTGATCATTGTACTTTGATTTTAAAACGCATCAGTAATTTAATGTGAATATTCAGCTGAAGACAATTTCCTTTCCTTTCAACAATGTACAACTTCCACAAATTCAAAATGAACAGTCATTGAAAAGGAATGAACAAGCAGATGGTAATTCTATTTTCTGTACATAAATGTGTGATGAATTTTAAGTAAGTTTTATATATGAAAAAATGAAACTCTTATTGTGGTTCGAAATACAATGTCCAGATTTCAGGACTCATCCCTCTGTTTAGCGATATCGTTGGTATCTGTGTGTTGCACGACCACGGCCTTTTTACCCTCCAGCTCCAGAATGTCCTGCAGCCACTCCATGATATCATGGTTCTTGGCACCAGGGAGATTACATGCCAACCTGGATTCATGTCTGTGGGCACAGAAGTGCCAGGCTGTACCCCTGATTATTGAATCCCCTGTCACTATAGCCCTGCCACTCTCATTCATCTTGTTCTGATCAGCAGAGCTCTCCGTGGTGTCATGGACCTGGCTGATGCTCATTTCCCGAGAAGCCACTCCACCCATTCCCGTCCTTACAAAGTCCCAAGCAGTATACAGTATCTGTATGAGAAGGGGATAACAACGGGGGACTCCTGTACTCGTTTCCTGAGCCTTTTACTAGATCTGATGTTCACCCATTCTCTTTCTGCCTGTGCAACGCTCACCTGTAGTGTGACTAACTCACTAAACGTGCTGTCCATAACATTCTCAGTATTGCAGATGTTCCACAGTGAGTCCACTCTCAGCTCCAGCTCTGAAAGGCAGTTTCCCAGTAGCTGGAGCTGGGAACCCTTCCTGCACACAGAGCCGTCAGGGACACTGGAAGCGGCCCTTATTTCCCACATTGTGCAAGAGGAGCACACCACGGGTCTGAGGGCTCCTGTCACAAGGTCTCTCTAAATTCATTTAGTTACTCCCATTAAGAGAATTTAAATGAGTGAGCAACCTTCGTTCACTTGAAACACTTCCATTATAATAACAAAAAAATCTTTACTTAAGGTGATATGTCATACTTTAAAAACTTAAATACTCCACAGGTATCACTGACAAATTGGCTATTCCCATTGGGACTGTGAATTTCTCAAAGGCCTGAACTAAGAATGAGTTTCAGCTTCACCTTCTCCCTGTCTCACTTCACTATTTACACCCAACTCCAAAACACTCTCATTGAGCCAAGCAGCACTCTTAGTGCAGCTCTGTCATTTTAACTGTCTGCTCACACCTACACTGCCCTCAGCCTCCTTGTACTGTTCCAATGCAACACAATGGGAGCTCAAGAACTGCATTTCATCTTTCAATTCAGCCCTTTGTAACCCCAGAGTCAACCAGGACTTTAGCAGTTTCTGCATGAACAGACAGTTGTCAGAATCTGGAACGTTCTACCTGGAATGGTGCTGGAATTTGAGTCCACAAGGAATTTCAATGAGAAATTTGCAGAGAATTGGAAGTAGAGAGTTCACAGATTAACATCATAAAGTGGATGATTGAGATTAAAGCTGACAGTTCCTGCAAAAAGTCGAGGTGTAATTTGGATAAATCTGTGCTCTCTCTCAGGCCAATACCTCCTTCCACAGCTAGAGGGGCCAAGAATTGAACACATACCCCAAGAGGATCCAACCATGAACTTGAACATCTTTCTGCTTTTGGCTTGACAAAAATATTGAAGATATTTTCCCACAGACAGAACAGACAAACCTTTCTCGTTCCACAGTTAAATCCCAATGATATTCAGATCCTGATGACTCCGCTGATATAGAAACTTGTTTTTTGAGATCCCAGTCTCAATTATTCTCAATTAATATCCTATAAAATTAATTCACAAAACAAAGCTCAGTCAGTGCAAGATGAATACTGAAGACAAACACTTCTCTTGGTATGTGTTTGTTGTGTAAATGCTCCTCTTCAAATCACCCCGACCCCACCCAGGAAGAGGCGACGTGCATGCTCCTTGCTGTACCTTGCCCCAAATAAAGAGAGCAGCCATAACCCAGGACCTCTCATTGCCTGAGGCCCAAGCCATCTTACCCTTTGCTGCAAACGTGGGACCAAGAGTTTCTAATTCAGACTAACGACCTGCACAGAGTGTAACTAAACCCTCCCAGTCTACACTGATACATTTCATCTGGTTTCTGCTGCCACTCTCCCCTTTCCGCCTCCTGCACACATCATGGGTTATCGCGGGTCCAGTGACCCTTCCTCAGAACCGATGACAGCTGGGAAAATTAGAATCCCTTCAGGAAACAGGCCCTTTGGCCCAACAATTCCACACCCACCCTCCGAAGTTTATCCCACCCAGACTCATTCTCCTACTCTATTACTCTCCATTTCCCCGAACTAATGCACATCCCTGAACACGACGGGAAACTTAGCTGGGCCAATTCACCTCACCTACAGATCTTTGGACTACAAGAGATAGGGGTTAAAGAGTAAATAATAGGTGGGGACAGAGCCCAAAGAGACACAGGAACATTTGGAAAGATAAAGGAGTGGGAAGTTGGAAAGCTGTTAATGGAGGAGACAGGAACCTTCCAGCATCTCAGTGGCGGTGGTGGAAATGGTGGCTGATGATCTACATTGTGCCTGCAAAGAATACCCTGAGCTTCCAGTTGCCTGCTGTTCAAGACTGTTCCCTGTCCAACATCTCTGTCTCATGCTTACTGCAGTGTTCCAGTGAAGTTTGATGCAAGCTGGAAGAACACTTCAGAACATACCAAATGGCTTCCTATTTCAAGAACTGCAATTTCCCCTCACATGCGGTCAACAATACCCTCCAGTGTATCTCCACCACTTCCCACACCACTGCCCTTGAACCCCACCCCTTCACATGCAACAAAGATCGAATCCCACCATCCTCACCTTCCATCCAGATACAACGCATCATCCTCTGCGATTTCCACCATCAGATCCAACCACCTGATATATATTTCCCTCCGCACCCCTTTCAGCATTCCACAGAGATCATACCTTCTGTGACTTCCACGTTAGATCCACGGTCCCCACCAACCCACCCTCCACTCCAGGCACCTTCGCTTGCCACTGCAAGAGGTGGAAAACCTTTGCCCACACCTTCCCCTCACCTCCATCCAAGGCACCACTGGATCCTCCCACATCCAGCAGAGATTTCCCTGCGCACCCAAACACCTCACCTGTTGTGTCCCTTGCTCTCGGGACGCCAAATTGTGGAATATTTCAGGGAAAATTTCTGGGACACATGCACCAACCAACCCCACCGTCCTGTGGCCGACCATTTCGGCTACCCCCCACCTCCTCCGCCACCGCGCTGCCAATGACATGCAAGTTCTCCATCCCCAAATAGAGCACCCGATATCTGGAGGAAGAACACCTCATCTTCCACCTTGGGAACTTTCAACCACACGGCATCAAGTTTTCCTCATCTCCTCTCCCCCAACTTATCTCAGATTCAACCCTCCAGCCTCTTGAACAGTCCCACCTGCCCGTCTTCCTTCCCAATAATTCATTCCACCCTCTGACCACTACCCTCCATCTACAACCACCTATTGCCTCCCTAGCTCCCTTCCCCCCAACCCCAAACACCCCTCCCTATTTATCTCTCAGCCATATTCCACCACCCACATTTCTGATGAAGTGCTGACATGCCCAATACGTCAATCCTCCTGCTCCTTGGATGCTTCCTGACCTGCTGTGCTTTTCCAGCGTCACACTTTAACACAAGCTGGAAGAACACCACCTCATCTCCCACTCGGGGACCCTGCAACCCTCTGGCTTCAACATCAAATTCAATAATTTTAGGTACTGAACTCTCCCACGTCCTAGTGTATTTGCCCCCTACCCCACATACCAGGCCTTGTTATTACATAGCCTACCATTACACATTACCTATGTTTAGCCACTAACAGTCCCCATAAACAGCTATTCACCCTCCCCCACCCCCTGTCAGATCGTTATCCACTCCTTTGTCCAACTGCTCCTATCTCTCTCTTTGGACTCTATCCCCACCTATCATTTACTCCTTAACCCGTACCTTCTGCATAAAAACCGACATTGTTTTCTGTCACATCACAGTAGCACAGTGGTTAGCCCTGCTGCATCACAGCGCCAGAGACCTGGGTTCAATTCCCGCCTCTGGCGACTCTCTGTGTGGTGTTTGCACTTTCTCCCAGTGTCTGCGCGGATTTCTTTCGCGTGCTCCGGTTTCCTCCCACAATCCAAAAATGTGCAGGTTACGTGGATTGGCCATGCTAAATTTCCCGTAGTTTTAGGTGGGTGGGTTGCGGGTTGGTGTGGACTAGTGGGGCTGAAGGGCCTGTTTCCACACTGTAAGTAATTCAATCTTATGTAATCAGTTCCTGAGGAAGCGTCACTGGATTGAAAATGCGAACTGATTTCTTTTCACAAATGCTGCCAGATCTGCTGAGCTTTTCCAGTACCTTCTGGTTGTTGTGTGTGATTTACAGCATCCGCAGTTGTTTTGGTTCTAATTTACCGGGAGTATCTAATTCAGGTCCAGCAGACGGAAACAGTGTTTATCAACCTTCCCAGTCCACACTAACTCCATCTCTCCATCTCTCTCCCAGTATCTGCTGTCTCTCCCACTGCTTCACATTCAGCCCCCCCCCCCCCCCCCCCACAGTGACACTGCGCCTGCAAAGCTGATGGTCATGTGTTGGCCTGCTGGACCCACCCCTCATTCACTCCCATTGGTCTGAAGCTGTGTCAATCAGCCAGGCCCCATTGTGACCTGTGTGGTGGGATCCTCCCAGGTGCATCAGAGGCTGAGAGGTTACCTCATAGAGGTTTATAAAACATGAGGGGCATGGGTAGGATAAATAGACAAGGTGATTTCCCTGGGGTCGGGGAGTTGAGAATGAGAGGGCATAGGTTTATGATAAGAGGGGAAGAATTTAAAATGGATCCGAGGGGCCATTTCTTTCCCACTGAGGTTGGTGCGTGTATGGAATCTTCTGTCAGGAAGTGGAAGATATTGGTACAATTTTATCATTTGGCATCTGGATCGGTATATCAATAGGAAGGGTGTAGAGTGATATGTGCCAAGTGTTGGAAAATGGGACTAGATTAGGTTGGGATATCTGGTCAGCATGGACCAGTTTAACCAAAGTGTTTATTTTCATGCTGTACATCTCTCCGGCTCTGCCCTGTGATGAGCTTCTTCATTCACAGTGAATGGGTCAGTATCACAGAGCACAGGGGCTGGGGGCTATTCAGCCCATTGGGGCTGTACTCTCTCCCTCTGGCGATGGTGCCAGTCTATCCCAACTCACCTCCCACTTGGACATAGCCCTCCAAATCCTTCCTTAAAAAAGTTAAACTTCAAATTTGTTTTGACATTAACTACTGAATCTGCATCCAGCTGTCGGTCAAACTGTTCCAGATGCTCAGAACTTAGTGAGTAAAACAATCTTCACATTTTTCCTCTGCAAAATTTGCCAGTTACCTGAAAATAGTTACTAAAAATTGTGATGTTAAAAATTTCTCACTCTGTCTCTCTGTAAATGAAATACCCTGGAAACAAATCAACCCCTGGTTGAAATCACTGCTTAACCTTCTCAGCTCCAAGGAGAATTGTCTGACCTTCTGCTAACTCTCCATAAAAGAGAAAACTATCTTAATTTTAATTTATTAGTGTCATAGAGATGTACAGCACAGAAACGGACCCTTCAGTCCAACTTTTCCATGCTGATCAGATATCCTAAATTAATCTCTTCCCATAATCCAGCACTTGGCCCATAGCCTTCTAAACCTTTCCCAATCACATATCCAGTGAGATGCCTTTTAAATGTTGTAACTGTACCGGCCTCCACACTTTCTCTGGCAGCTCATTCCATACACGTGCCACATTCAGCTTGAAACTTTGCCCCTAATATCCCTTTTCAATCTTTTCCCTCACGCCTGTGCTTTCTAGTTTTGGACTCACCTGAACAGGAATAAGACCCTGGCTGTTTACCCTATCCATGCCCCTAACGATTTTATCAACCTCTATGGTCACCTCTCAGCATCCGATTCACCAGTGAAAACAGCCTCAGTCTATTTAGCCTCTCCCTATAGCTCAATCCCTCAACCCTAGCAAAATCTTTCCATCTTTTCTGAATCCCTTCAAGTTTCACAATATCATTCCGACAGCGGGGAGACCAGGACTGAAAGCAGAATTCCAGAAGTGGCTGAATGAATGTCGTGTACAGCCGCAAAATGATGTCATAACTCCTGTACTCAATGCACTGACCAATAAAAGCAAGTACACCAAACACTTTCTTCACTACCCTGCCTATAATGATTCCACTTTCAAGGAACTATGAACCTGCACTCCAAGATCTCTTTGTTCAGCAACACTCCCCAGGACCTTCCCATTAAGTGTAGAAGTCCTGCCCTGATTTGCTTTTCCAAAATGCAGAACCTCACATTTATCTACATTAAACTGCATCTGCCACTCCTCAGCCCATTTGATCGGAGTCTCATTGTATTTTCGGAGAACTTTGCTATCCACTGCACCTCCAATGTTGGTGTCTATTGTAAACCTACTAACCATAGCTCCTATATTCACATAGAAATCATTTATATAAATGGCAAAAAGCAGTGGACCCAGCACCCAACCTGACAGCATATTGCTCACCACAGGCTTCCAGTCCAAAAAGCATCCTGCACAATGACACTGACTGCTCAGCAAGGTTAGAGCTCATAGAATATAGGAAGAACTAACCATTTGGATACAGAATTGGCTCAAAGGCAGAAGACAGAGGGTGGTGTTGGAGGGTTGCTTTTCAGACTGGAGGCCTGTGACTCGTGGAATGTTACAAGGATCACTGGTGGATCCACTACCTTTCATCATCTATATCAATGACTTGGATTTGAACATAGGAGGTATAGCTAGTGAGATGACACCAAAACTGGAGGTGTAGTGGACAATGAAAAGTATTACTTCAGAGTACAATGGGATCTTGATTAGATGGGTGAATGGGCTGAGGAGTGGCATTTTGGGAAAGCAAATCTTAGCAGGACGTATACACTTAATGGTAAGGTCCTGAGGAGTGTTACTGAACAAAGAGAACTTGGAGTGCAGGTAGATAGGATAGTGAAGGCGGCATTTGTTATGCTTTCCTTTATCGGACAAAGTATTGAGTACAGGAGTTGTGAGGTCATGTTGTGGCTGTACAGGACATTGTTTAGGACACTTTTGGAATGTTGCGTACAAATCTGGTCTCCCTCCTATTGGAAGGATGTTGTGAAACTTGAAAGGGTTCAGAAAAGATTTACAAGAACGTTGCCAGGGTTGGAGGGTTTGAGCTAGGCTGGGGGTTGAATAGAGGTTGAATAGATTGGGGCTGTTTTCCCTGCAGCGTCGGAGGCTGAGAGGTGACCTTATCGTTGTATATAAAATCCTGAGGTGAATGGTTAGGATAAATAGACAACGTCTTTTCCCTGGCATAGGGGATCCCAGCACGAGAGGGCATAGGTTGATAGTACGAGGGGAAAGACTTTGAAGAGACTTAAGAGGCAACGTTTTCACACAGAGGGCGGTACGTGTATGGAATGAGATGCCAGAGGAAGTGGTGGATGCCATTATGATTGCAACATTTAAAAGGCATCTTCATGTGTATATGAATAGGAAGGATATGGGCCGGGTGCTGACAGGTGGGACTAGGTTGCATTGGGATATCTGATCAGCATGTACAGGTTGGACCAACGGGTCTCTGTTTCTGTGCTGTCCATCTATGACTCTTTGACCTTCCAGCCAATTCCGTATCCAAACAGCTAGTTCCGTCAGAATTCTATGGTATTGAACCTGCTAACTAGTGTGTTATGTGAAACTTTGTGTCTCTCTCAAGTCCAAGTTAATGATTTCAATGCACAAAGCCATGCTGACTCTCCCGAATCATTTCTTGCCTTTCCAATGACTTGTAAATCCTGTCCCTGTGAATCCCTTCCAACAACTTCTCTGCCACTGACTTCAGGCTCACCTGTTTATACTTCCCTGGCTTTTCCTTACCACCTTTCTCAAATAATGGCACCCATCTTCCAGCACCTCACCTGTGGCGATCGATGATACAATTATCGCAGTGAGGGGCTCAGCAAAAGCTTCTATAATTAGCCACAAAGTTCTGGGATACACCTGATCAGATTCCACCGATTTATCCACCTTTACGCATTTTAAGACATCCAGTACCTCCTCCTCTGTAATATGTACACTTGCCAAGTTATCACTATTTATTTCTCCAACATCTCTAAATTTCATATTCACTTTCAGTAAAAACTGACATGAGATACTTATAGAATCTCTCCCACCTTCTGCTGTTCCATAGATAGTCTTGTTGATCTTTGACGGTCGCTATTCTCTGCCTACTTATTCTTTTGTCTTCAGTGTATTTGTAGAATCTCTTTGGATTCTCCTTAAACGTATTTCCCAAAGCTATCTCATGTTCCCTTTTCTGCCTCCTGGTTTTCCGCGAGTATACTCCTACTGCCCTTATAGTCCCCTACCTGCCATATCCTTTCTTCATTTTCTTGACCAGAGCCTCAATTTCTCAGGTCATGCAGCATTCCTGACGCCTCCCAGCCTTGGCCTTAACGGGAACATACTATCTGCGTACTCTCATTGTCGCAGGCCTATGGAGGCAATGGCAGATGAGGACAGAGAAACAATCATTCTCAGTAAAGAGGTAGTGTTGGGAAAGCTAACAACTCGTCCTTATCTCTATAATTCCTCTCTAGCCTCAAAACTATCACTATCTCTGGTATCAAAAACATCTCATTCTATGCAACATCCCCCAATCTCTAATCTCCTCCAGTCTCAACATCCTCCCTATCTCTAATCTTGTCCACCCTCACAAATCTCTGTGATGTGCCATTCTTTAATTCCAACCTTTCAGGATAACCCATTTTTATTTCAGATTCCTGAACCCTGAGCTCCACAATGTCCCGCTTAACCTCTGTCACATTTTCCTCCAAAAAAAAAATTAATCAATCACGTATCATCTATTCTAATATCACCTTCTCTGACCTGGTTTCTATTGTGGCTTATCATATTCCTATATTATGCATCTGTGGTCTGCATGACAGAAAAAGCTGTTGTCGTCCATCGGGTTTTTGCTGTAAAGAAATCTCCCAGCTTACTATTTTAATCCCATTTTCCAGCTCTGAGCCCATAGACCTGTCAGCCTTGGCATTGCAAGTGTGTTCCTAAATATATCTGAAATGCCATCGGGATTTCTGTCTCTCACTCACTTCCAGACAGTGAGGTTTAGTGCAACTGTTGCTCTATGATATCACCCACAGGAACACAGAGCAGCTGGGTCTGTGCGTACCAGAGATCGCCCACACATTGGGAAGGATGGCAGGGTCTCTGACAGGGGGCACAGGAGATTCACCAGGATGGTTCAAGGAATGAGGGATTTTAGTTGCAGAATTTGTGGGGATTTTTTAACATTAATTACTCATGTGACATGTGTGTTGCTAATACACATCAAGAATAACCATCCACAATTAATGGACTCTCCTTTTCAACCTCTCCCCTTGCCTGCGCTGTGGTAACCTTCAGGTTAACCACCACTAGACATCTCTCTCTATTGAGAGAGTAGTACTATGGTCTGGGAGGACAATGCTGACTTGATCTTTCACACAGAGGTGCCACTGTGCTTCCGAGGTGGGGATAGAGAATGCTGAAGGTGGTGGATGGGAAACCACTCAGGTACAGTGCTTTACCCTGGAGGATGTTCAGTTTCTTTAATATTGTTGGGGGTGTGGGTGCACTGATGCAGGCAAGTGGAGAATGTTCCAACACAATCCTGATGTGTACCTTATAGAGAGCAAACAGACCTTGCGGAATCAGCGGTTTGGAAAAACTGAGAGTATTATCCTTGTAGCAAAGGAAATTGTGGGGAGCTGTGACAAAGCAGTTTACAAAAGTTACATATTATAATAATAAACCTTACACCCGTCATCTCATTAGACAAGGATTACAGGACACATGTTGAAGATTTGGGAAGATCTATTAATTCAAAGGAGAACTTTTATGCAGCAAATGGTATTGATCTGGAACACAATACCCTCACACAATATGAATATCCAAGTCCTGAAATATTGAGTAATTCTGTCAGAGTTTGGCGTTACAATGACTGAGATTCCCATCTGAATGTACACCTGTAATACGAGTGTATAAAATCCGTCACTGTCAGTTCAAGTTAGAAACTTATACAATCCCCTCCTCCTGGCCCAGGATGATTTGATTACTTACAGTGTGGAAACAGGCCTTTCAGCCCAACAAGTCCACACCAACGCGCAACCCACCCATTCCCCTACATTTACCCCTTACCTAACACTATGGGCAATTTAGCATGTCCAATTCACCTGACCTGCACAGCTTTGGACTGTGGGAGGAAACCGGAGCACCCGGAGGAAACCCACGCAGACACGGGGAGAATGTACAAACTCCACACAGTCAGTCGCCTGAGGCGGGAATTGTACCTGGGTCCCTGGCGCTCTGAGGCAGCAGTGTTAACCACTGTGCCACCGTGCCGTCCTGACTGTACACATTACCCCTGGTGGAGGTCATCAGGCAATTCAGGGGCAAATCAGTGTGGGTTTCTATGAGTTTCCACCTTAGGATTTCATGTGACTGAACATGGGACAGAATGATCCAAGATTCAGTCAGATATGGAGCGCAGGATTTGCTTCCTTTTCTTTCCTCTGTGCTGCCACTGTGCCTCATCAATAAGACATGGGGTGTGAAAGGCTCATGCAGCACGATGGGCAAGTTGTCTCCATTCTCACCAATGGGCAACAAGCTCCTCCCAGTCATGAAACAGAGTATCCCTGAAAAGATAGCAACTGTGAATGCTTCCCACTGCCCAGTGCTCCCAGTAAATGTTTCGAATAATGAGGGGGGAAATCTCCTTGAAAAGGCATAACAGGAAAGTTCCAAGAGGATTATAAACAGTTTACAGAGAGATATTCACAGGAAAAGTGGGCAACAAGTTGGCAAATGGAGTATAACTTGGGATAAACTGTAGAAAGCTGCACCAGAAAGGGACGTGGGGCGGGGGGTGGGGTGAGGGGGGGGCGGGGAATGAGCAGGAAACACAAAGCTAGCACACACTTACAACGGGGAATCAGGAAAGGGAATGGAATGCTGTCCCTTATTTCAAGGAGTTTGCAATATAAGAGTTTGGAATATATACCTTAGGGCAACTAAACAAATGGCGAGTGAGATCTCAACTGGAGTAACGTGAACAGATTTGGTCGCTTTAGTTAACGAAATAGAGTAGATTATTGGAGGCATTTCAGAGAAGATCCTTTGGGATGATCCCCGTTTTGAAGGGATTATCCTGTAAATAAAGGCTGAACAAGTTGGGAATCTACTCACTGGACTTTGGAAGAATAAGAGCTGATCTCTTTGAAACATACAGGATTCTGTCAAGGTTTGACAGTGTAAATATGGAGAGGATGTGTCCCAGTACGGGTGAGTCTTGGACCAGATTCTGGGTCAGTCGTGGAATCAAGGGTTTTGTTTCAGATTTGTCAAGTTAACGGCAACACCGACACAGGTTAGGGTTTCAGTAGCAATGGAGCTGGGGTGAGAAGGAGACAAGCAACGTTTTAGAGATTGGAATTCCCGGTGTTTGTGATTGTGTAGATGTCTGATCAGAAGATCACCTTGGGGTCAGATATGAAAGCAATATTGTGAAGAATGTAGTTCTGCCTCAGACACTTCCCAGTGAGAGGGAGGGACACAGCAGTAAGGAAAATGAATTTGGAATAGCAACTGAAGCAACTTAACAATTACAGTGTTTCATTGGAATGAATTGCAGCTTATCGAAGCGTGGCAAGCAGTTTGATAACTGAGTAATAGTGGAGTAATGGAGACGGATGATGGGGAGGGAGAGCTGGGCATTGTCAGTGTACATGTGAAACCTAACACAGTGCTTTTGGGCGATGTTAACTACTGGCAGTATGTAGGTGAGAAACAGGACGGACCAAGGATAGATCCTGGAGGGACACCAAATACAATGAATTCAGAAAGGAAAGGGAGAGTGGAGATGGAGCAGGATTTTCCAATGATGTTGAGGTCAAATATTAGGTTTTAGTAGAATGGGAGAGAAGGACATAAGCAGAAAAGACAAACAGATAGATCATGGAACAATATGTGTGAATTGCAAGGGAGTTGGTGGGGGGGGGGGGGAGCGGTGACAAGTGGAAGGATGAGAGAGAGATTTGGAATGTCCATGATTTAGCTACACTATGGTAAATGGTCAAGATGACCTCTAATAAGGCTTGACAAGAGACTCTAGGAAATGCAAGTTTAGGACTAAAATGAGGAGCACCCTTGTGAGGCAGTTTGGCTCGGTGGGCTAGTGGAGAGGGAGGAAAGAAGCAGAGGCAGCTGATCGGATTGTCTCAATGTTATGGACAGAGAAACTCCATGTGCTCCTCATTCTTGTTGTTGGAGGGGAGGATGGAGGAGACAGGATAATGGACATTCCTTTTATTTCCAAAACAATAAACAAAACCTGTGATAGTGATTCTAAAAATAAGTGAACAAACTTGTCGTATTTATCATTTATCAAGAATATTAAAATATACAACTGAAGTTCAGGTTTGAATCCCAAATCGGTAGAGGGTGGCTCTGAAGTCAAGAAAAAAAAACTGGAATGAAGAATCTACTGTTTGCCATGGAACCATTGGGGATGTTTTTTATCTGCCATGGACAATGTCCTTGAGGGAAAGAAACTTGACAGTGGTCCATGAAATCACTCATTGTATTAATCACTGCACAGTCTCAACAAAGGAATGAAACTGGATGGACCACATTACACCAATGCACTGGAAAATGCAACCACACAATCAGCCCTCTTGATCCTGCAACTTCCGCCTCACTGTGGGCCAACAACAGAAGCAGACATGTACTCCAGCCCAATCTTAAATCTCAAGGCCTGATATCCCCCACTCAAACATTAACATCAAAGCCAGGGGAATCAACCCTGGTTCGATGGTGAATGCATGAGTGCATGCCAGGAGCAGTACCAGGCATACCTAAAAATGAGGTGCCAACCTGGTGCAACTACCAAACCTGCATGCCAAACAGCACAAGCAACACCAAATAGAACTAAGTGATCCCATAACCAATGGATTAGATTTGAGTTCTGCAGTTCTGCCACACCTAGTAAAGAATGGTGATGGACAAGTAAACAACTCACTGGACGAAGCATCACAGATATCCCCACCCTTACTGATGGAGGGGCCTCACACATTCATGCAACAGATAAGACAACAGCAATTGCAGCGATTTTCAGCCAGCAGTGCCAAGTGGATGAGCCTTCTCCGTTGATCCCTGACATCACAGATATGAATCGACTTGGTTGAAAACTCATTTCAAATCAGATCAAGAAATGGACAAGTAGTGTAAAGGCTTTGGGCCCTGCCAATATTCTGGCAACAGTACTGATGGCTGTGCTCCAGAACTTGCTGTCCACCAAGGCAAGTACTGCTCCAGCACTGGCACCTACCAACTTTGTGGAACATTGCTCAGGGATGTTCCAACACAAAAACACAGGGCATATCCAACTCAGCCAATTCCCCTCTATCAGTCCACACTGGATCAGCAGTGAAGTGATGGAAGGTGTCATTAACAGTGCTGTCAAGCACCTGCTCAGCAATGCCCAGTTTGGGTTCTGCCAGGGCTACTCAGTTCCTGAGCTTGGTACAGACTAGATTCACAAACTGACAAACAGCTGAATCTTAGAGTTGAGGTGAGGATGACAGGCCAGACCCCCTCCAAGACCACTACTTCGACTTCAGTGATATCACCTGACCTCACCAGCTCATTTGCTGAAACTCTCATTCCTTTTGTTAACTCTAGATTTCATTATCTAAACCCACTCCTGGCCAGCATCCTACATTCTACTCCTGATAATCTCAAAAATATTGAAAACTCTACTGCTGAAGTGCTCACTTGTACCAAAACTTGCTGATCAATCAAAAGACTCCCATTTATAAGCAACAACAATTTACATTCGCACCTTTGAATTAATTCATGGCTGTAATCATTCCTATCTCCTTGCACCACACACCCTTTCATATCTCAATAACTCATTTTACTTTAGACTCTCAATGATGTGTTTATTTTTGAGTTCACCTGTGTGACCGTTTCTATAGATTCCAAGGGAACATGATCTGGAATCCCCACTCTATCCCTGTAAGATCTACTTTCTTCCTTTAAGGCATTCTTGAACAACTGCTGATTTGGCAATGGTTTCGGTCACTGGACACAATATTCTCCATCTGTAGCCTTATGTCAAAAGTTCTCAATAATATTTTGTTAAATTAAAAGCATGATGATTTGTACAGATATCTTCTACTGTTCGATATCGCTGAGTGAATAATTTGTAATGTCTCTTAACCAACCACGTTGTGGGAGCACATTCAACATACAAACTGCAGCAGTACAAGGCAGTCAAACATCACCCTCTCCACAGGCAACAAGGCTTTGGAATTGATCACTGGTTTCTGTGGACGGAGAAATACACAGTTGATGTTTCAGTGAGTGTAATATGAATGACCGGGAATGAAAATGGTGCAGAATTTGACTGTCAGAAATTGAAGGACAATGTACTCGCTTATTGGAAAAAAGAATTCTTGGCTGTCAATGATATTGTGGAAAAAATAACCTGTTAATGGAGCAGCATATAGTTAGGAGCGGGGCAGCAGTGGACAATTCATTTACATTCCTGAAGAAGCGCTTATGCACAAAACATCGATTCTCCTGCTCCTCGGATGCTGCCTGGCCTGTTGTGTTTTTCCTGCACTATATTTTAAAATTAATTTATAAAGCAGCTGTGTTAGTAATAATAAAATACTATAAAGAGCAAAGCTACACCCAAGAGAGACTGAGGAAGCTAAATATTGAAGCAGTGGACATTAGAGAGCCCAGAGGTGAACCAGAGCAGAGTTCACTTTTATGATCCCACAGTCAAAGATGTCTAGCACAGAAACAGACTTCTTCGGTTCAACCTATGACAACCAGATATCTTAACCTAATCTATCTATATTGAATCCTATCTGCCACTCCTCAGCCCATTGTCCCATCTGATCAATATCCCACTGTACTCTGAGATAATCTTCTTCATTGTCCACAATACCTCAAATTTTGGTGTCACCTGCAAGCGTACTAACTATACGGCCTCTATTCCCATCTAAATCACTTCAATGAATGACGAAACAAATCCAGAAAAAAAAGTCAATTTCTCTAGGTTTGAATGTGCTCTGTGTCAATCCTGCCCTCTGACTCTTTTTACCAGGGAAGGCTGCACATACATCCCTCTGAACTTTGCCCCCTACAAAGCTGGCGGCCACGCACGTGTCCAGTGAATCAGTGCCCCGAATAAAAATTTCGTTCACTCTGGTCGATTACTCAACGAGGCATTTTCCCGTTTGCTGCAAAAACGGGACTTTAAGTTTCAAATTTCTATTTTCCGATGTGTACCAAATGTTTGTGAAACCTCTCAGACCATACCAACACCATTTCCCGCCGGCTTCCTGCTGTTTATTTCTTTCCTTACCGACAGCCCTCCGCACATACATACCGAAAATCCGCGCCAACCACGAGGATGTTCTCGTGGCATAGTCAAGTCCCGCCCCTCATTCACTGATTGGCCGGAGGACCAATTGCCCCGCCAGGTCCTCCAGTTCTACCCCTGCCTTTCTATTGTTCCACCACTGACACCAATCAGCCCGGCCCGATTGTTGGCTAGAGCATGCGCACTGCTTCATGGATTTTGTTGCTGTTTATCAGTTACAAGAGTGAGGGACAAAGTTAAAAATCACACAACTACCTGATGAAGCAGCAGCAAAGCTCGTGCTTCCAAATAAACTTTTTAGACTATAACCTGGTGTTCTCTGAATTTTATTTTTTTCCATCCTAATCCGACACCAGCACCTCCAAGTCGAGTGAGGGAGGTATGGATAACATAACAAAAGAACTAGGAACAGTAGAAGGCCGTCCTGCCCTTTGAGCCTGCTCTGCCATTCAATAAGACCATGGCTGATCATTTCGTGGACGCAGAACCATATACTCACTTTCTCACTGTATCCCTGAATTAATTATTTCTTTTTTTAAAAAAAAAGCCTACCTTAGCTATATAAACGTTCACTGAACTAGCATCAACTACATTCCTGGTCAATGAATTCCACAGAGGTCATGAGGTTTCTTCTCAATTCAGTCCTAAATTTGCTGCCTCTAATCTTGAGGTGATGCCCTCTTGTCCGAGCTTCACCTGCCAGTGGAAACATCCTCTCTACTTCTATTTTATCCATTCCATTCATTACTTTATATGTTTCCATTCTTCTGAATTCCAATGAATATATCACCAATCTACTATTAAGCCAACCTGCTCAACACCGAAAACAACCTAATTAACGTCCTCTTTATCGATGTGGCGGGGCAACTAAAATGCAATTCAGCAAGAATTAGGATGCAAAGAATGGGTTCGCAAAATGTAGGGGATGCAGACTATTCAAATGTGCAGCTGGTTGAAGGAACAGATATTGCGTTTCCTTGACAGGTATGTCCCTGTCAGGCAGAGAGAAAGTGATTAGGTAAGGGAACCGTGATTAACTACAGAAATTGCATCTCTTGTTAAGAAGAAGAAGGAGGCTTATGTGTTGATGACGTAAGATGGGTCAGATGAGGCAATGGAGAGTTACATATCTTATAGGAAGGACTTAAAGAGAGAGTTAAGAGCAAAGAGAGTACACGAGCAGTCTTTAGCAAATAGAATAAAGGAGAACCCTAAAGCTTTCTAAAGGTATGAGGAACAAAAGCATAGGATAGGAATATGGCTAGTCAAAGACAGAAGTGGGAAGTTCAGTGTGGCCCCTGTGGAGATCGGAGAGGTGCTAAACGAATATTTCTCATCAGTTTTCACTCAGGAAGAAGAGAATATTGTAGAGGAGAAGAATGAGGTACGACATATTAGACTAGAAAGGATCGAGGTTCGTTACGAACTGGTGTTATCATTTCCAGTAAGTATACAAGTCCCCTGGGTTGGATGGGATTTATCCGAGGATTCTCTGGGAAGCTAGGGAGGAGATAGCAGAGACTTTGACTTTGATATGTGAGTCATCATTTTCTACAGGTTTGGTACTAGAGGACTGGAGGATTGCAAATCTTGTGCCCTTGATCAAGAAGGACAATGGAGATGACACAGGTAATTATAGACCAGAAGCCTTACTTCTGTTGTAGGAAAGGTTTTGGAAAGGATTATAAGAGATAAGATTTATAATCAACGAGAAAACACCAATTTGATTTCAGATAGTCAACATGGTTTCGTTGAGGGCAGGTCATGTCTCACAAACCTCTGAGTTTTTTGAGAAGATGACCAAGCATGTAGATGAGGGTAGGGCAGTTGACATGATATAAATGGACTTCAGTAAAGCCTTTGATAAGGTTCCACATGGTTGGCTGTTGGACAAAATGCAGAGACATGAAATTGAGAGTGATTTAGCAGTTTGGATTCGAAACTGGCTTTCTGAAAGAATGCAGCGAGTGGTGGTCGATGGAAAATATTCAGCCGGAGTCGGGTTAGTAGTAGTGTGCAACAAGGATCTGCTTGGCACTTTTATAGATGACTTAGATGCAGGCATAGGTGGATGGATCAGTAAATTTGCAAACGACACTAAAGTCCGTGGAAGAATGTTACAGATTGCAGGGAGACTTGGATAAACTGCAGAATTGTGCTGAGAGGTGGCAAATGGAGTTAAATGCAGCCAAATGTTAGGTGATGCTGTTGGGAATAATAACAGGAAGGCAGAGTACTGGGTTAATGGAAAGATTCTTGGTAGTGTGGGTGTGCAGAGGGATGTTGGAGTCCATGTACATCGATGCCAAAAAGTTGCCACCCAGGTGGATATTCCTGTTAAGGCGGCACACGGTGTGTTAGGTTTCATTCTTAGAGGGATTGAGTTCAGGAGCCGCAATATCATGGTGCAACTAAACAAGATGCTGGTGCCGCCATACATGGAATATTGTGTGCAGTTCTGGTGCCCATAACACGGAAAGAATGTGGAAGCGTTTGAAAAGGTGCAGAGGAGATTTACTAGGATGTTGCCTGGTCTGGATGGAAGGTCTTATAAGGAAAGGTTGAGAGACTTGAACCTGTTCTCATTGGCAAGAAGCGACTAAGAGGGGATTTGATAGAGACTTACAAGATGATCAGCGAATAGGGTAGACAGTGAATGTCTTTTTCCGACGATGATGACGCCAGCATGTATGAGGGGTATTACTACAAATTGAGGGGTGATAGATTTAAAAAGATGTCAGAGGCAGGGTCTTTACTCAGAGCGTGGTCAGGGCATGGAATGCACTACCTGCTACTATAGTTAACTGAACCACATTAGGGAAGTTTAAACAATCCTTTAGTTAAGCACATGGGTGGTTTTGGGATAGTGTAGGGAGACGAGCTGAGAATAGTTCACAGGTCGGTGCAACATCAAGGACCGAAGGGCCTGTTCTGTGCTCTATTGTTCTATGACTATAGTGCTACAAGAGATTTCTACTGTCTTAAGCAAAGTGACGGATCTTGTATTGTGGGCTTACAAAATGTCACTGATCTCTGTCAACAATATTAGGAGGTAGAGTCAGGGTAATAACATGATGCTGTAACAGGAGGTAACTCCATACAAAACCCTGCACCTTCTCACCTATGTTCAGCTCTAAAACCGAGGGAGTTCCAGAAAAGCACCTCCATATCGAACCACAACACTTTGCCCCTTAATCGTGATATCTGGCGATGCATAAGGAGGAGTGCAACAGTCTGTATTGAGACCCAATGGGGCCCTGAAACACTTGATAAAAACTGAAATCTTCTGAGCATTGAGAGCCCCACATTTTCTTTCAATATTTTTTCCTCTGTTCTTGACTTCTCTTGTTTTTCCTAATGAACCTTTTCAAAGTAGTTATTACACATACCTGCACTAGCTGTGAATTGAACTCAAGCCTCTCGGTCCAACAGTCGGGATATTTTCACCACATCACAAGACATCGACTCTAACTTCCCTTGTCCCTGAGCCTGCTGAGTCACGCCTGAATCAACTCTGCAATTGGGAGGAAGGGGTGGAACTGATGACCGAGAAGCGGCCAGTCCATCAGTCAGAGTGAGTGAGGAGCGGGGACAAAGCATTCTCGGGAAGTGAACACTTTAAGTTTGGTCAGAAAGCAAACTCTTTTGCAGGATTGATAATTCTCATTAATATAGTGAGAGGTTTATTTTAATACCCTCTCTCAGTCCTGCTGTGATGTATCACCAAATCAGAACCAGCAGCTCTCGTCCTCCCTCAGCTCCCCTTCTGTCCTTCCTGCAGTATCTGTCCCCTGGAACACTGAGCTGCCTGTCCTGGCCCTCCCTCAGCTGTTGTTCTGTAATACCTGTGATATCCCAGTCCTATCTTAGATTACTTCACCAAAGACATGAATGCACCCAATAGATTTTTCTTAACATCAGCAATTGTTCAATACTCACTTACAGGTTAATAATGAAATCTTTTTTGAAGCGTTTAATTCACATTCAATCATTTGTAATGATGGGATTTGAACCTGTGTTCAGAGAACATTTGCTGAGTTTCTGGATAAATTATCCCATAATAATGCCACTAGGCCATCACTTCACCTGTTCATTGGTTGCGCATCCCAGTGCAGCATGAATCAAAACCCTTTTTTCCTGCAGAATTGTTTGGTCCTGCACTCTGGTGATATCACTCAGTAACTCTCCATGTGGTATCCTTCACTGTGTGAGTCTAATTGCTGCCTCTGTCAGCGTCTCTCACTCTTGCAGCTACTCCAGATCCTGAGCCAATAGAATTCGCCAATCCAGAGATATGAGGCAGCACATGTCAGGAACGGAGACTGCGATTTTCCAAATCTCTGTCGGGCTCAGTGCCGTTCTACATGTGTAACCCTCACAGCATCAGTCTAATTTCCCATTCTGCCTATTTCTGTGTTTTCTACAGGTACACAGGGAGTTCCTGACTCAATAAATTTGCCAACAGCTGGTTGGGAAGATGGTTGGTCAGCCAGAGAGACAAAGGTCAGGGAGGTCAGGAACCTTAAATAAATTCTTCAGTCAGGTAAGTTCACTCACAATGCACAGAGCAGAGAGCAATGAGAGGGCTCCAAACATCGGCTAACAAGACATGACATAGTTACAGTGCTGGAGGGGGAGCACAGTACAGATGCACCTCAGGCTCAACCACTTACACTACTTTAAGTTTTGTTGTACTGAGACAGCATTGGAAGTTCCCAGTTTTCAATCCAGGCGTGTGATGTCTTGGTGATCATCAGGACATCAGAGGGGAAAGCAGGCTCCCACGAGAGGGTAGTAATGCTATCTGGGATCTTTCTGTTCCCTAAACCCTCTCCAACACTGTATCTATGGCTTGTATTGAGGACCAGTGTCTTCAATCATTCTAACTCCTATAACAGTTCCTATCTCTGTCATCTCCTCCCCTCTCACCAATTATTTCACATATTTGAAACCTCCACTCCAGACGGCCATCCATATCACTGTAACTTGCTTCAGTCTCTACAACATGCCTTGTTTCGATAGTCTCCTCCTCCAACAACTTGAGACATAGGGTCTGTTTCTGTGCGGCATGACTCTTCGGCAGAGGTTTCCTCAATGGAATGAGTTGCATTTAGACCATAAGACCATAGGACATAGGAGTGGAAGTAAGGCCATTCGGCCCATCGAGTCCACTCCGCCATTCAATCATGGCTGATGCGCATTTCAGCTCCACTTGCCAGCGTTCTCCCCGTAGCCCTTAATTCCTCTCGACAACAAGAACCTATCAATCTCGGCCTTGAAGACATTTAGCGTCCCGGCTTCCACTGCACTCCGTGGCAATGAATTCCACAGGCCCACCACTCTCTGGCTGAAGAAATGTCTCCGCATTTCCGTTCTGAAATGACCCCCTCTAATTCTAAGGCTGTGTCCACGGGTCCTAGTCTCCTCGCCTAACAGAAACAATTTTCTAGCATCCACCTTTTCAAAGCCATGTATTATTTTGTACGTCTCTATTAGATCTCCCCTTAATCTTCTAAACTCCAACGAATACAACCCCAGTATCCTCAGCCGTTCCTCATATGCTAGACCTGTCATTCCAGGGATCATCCGTGTGAATCTCCGCTGGACACGTTCAAGTGCCAGTATGTCCTTCCTGAGGTGTGGGGACCAAAACTGGACACAGTACTCCAAATGGGGCCTAACCAGAGCTTTATAAAGTCTTAGTAGTACATCTCTGCTTTTATATTCCAACCCTCTTGAGATAAGAGACAACATTGCATTCGCTTTCTTAATCACAGACTCAACCTGCATGTTTACCTTTAGAGAATCCTCGACTAGCACTCCCAGATCCCTTTGTGCTTTGGCTTTATTAAGTTTCTCACCATTTAGAAAGTAATCCATTCCTATATTCTTTTTGCCAAAGTGCAAGACCTCGCACTTGCTCACGTTAAATTCCATCAGCCATTTCCTGGACCACTCTCCCAACCTGTCTAGATCCTTCTGTAGCCTCCCCACTTCCTCAGTACTACCTGCCTGTCTACCTAACTTTGTATCATCGGCAAACTTCGCTAGAATGCCCCCGGTTCCCTCATCCAAATCATTAATATATAATGCGAACAGCTGTGGCCCCAGCACCGAACCCTGCGGGACACCGCTCGTCACCGGCTGCCATTCTGAAAAAGAACCTTTTATCCCAACTCTCTGCCTTCTGTTAGATAGCCAATCCTCAATCCATCCCAGCAGCTCACCTCGAACACCATGGGCCCTCACCTTGCTCAGCAGTCTCCCGTGTGGCACCTTATCAAAGGCCTTTTGAAAGTCCAGATAGACCACATCCACTGGGTTCCCCTGGTCTAACCTACTTGTTACCTCTTCAAAAAATTCCAACAGGTTTGTCAGGCATGACCTCCCTTTACTAAATCCATGTTGACTTGTTCTAATCAGACTCTGCTCTTCCAAGAATTTAGAAACCTCATCCTTAATGATGGATTCTAGAATTTTACCAACAACCGAGGTTAAGCTGATTGGCCTATAATTTTCCATCTTTTGCCTTGATCCTTTCTTGAACAAGGGGGTTACTACAGCCATCTTCCAATCGTCCGGGACCTTTCCTGACTCCAGTGACTCTTGAAAGATCTCAACCAATGCCTCTGCTATTTCCTCAGCAACCTCTCTCAGAACTCTAGGGTGTATCCCATCGGGGCCAGGAGATTTATTAGTTTTAAGACTTTTTAACTTTTCTAGCACTATCTCTTTCGTAATGGCAACCATACTCAACTCAGCCCCGTGACACCCTTTAATTTTTGGGATATTACTCCTGTCTTCCACTGTGAAAACTGACGCAAAGTACTTGTTAAGTTCTCCTGCTATTTCCTTATCTCCCATCACTAGGCTCCCTGCATCAGTTTGAAGTGGCCCAATGTCTACTTTTGCCTGTCGTTTGTTTCTTATGTACTGAAAGAAACTTTTACTATTATTTCTAATATTACTGGCTAGCCTACCTTCATATTTGATCCTCTCATTTCTTATTACACTCTTTGTTATCCTCTGTTTGCTTTTGTATCCTTCCCAATCTTCTGATTTCCCACTGTTCTTAGCCACTTTATAGGATCTCTCTTTTTCTTTAATACATTTCCTGACTTCCTTTGTCAGCCAAGGTTGTCTAATCCCTCCCCGGTTAATCTTTCTTTTCTTGGGAATGAACCTCTGTACAGTGTCCTCAATTATACCTACAAACTCCTGCCATTTTTGCTCTAGTGTCTTCCCGGTTAGCCTCTGCTTCCAGTCTATTTTAGTCAGTTCCTCTCTCATGCCCTCATAATTACCTTTATTCAACTGTAACACCATTACATCAGATTTCGCCTTCTCCCTTTCAAACTCCAGACTGAACTCTACCATATTATGGTCGCTACTTCCTAAGGGTTCCCTTACTTTAAGATCTTTTATAGAGTCTGGTTCATTGCAAAGCACTAGGTCCAGAATAGCCTGCTCTCTTGTGGGCTCCATGACTAGCTGTTCCAAAAAGCCATCCTGTAAGCATTCCATGAATTCCCTTTCTTTAGATCCACTAGCAACATTATTTACCCAGTCCACCTGCATATTGAAGTCACCCATGATCAATGTAACCTTGCCTTTCTGACATGCCTTCTCTATTTCCCGGTACATGTTGCGTCCCTGGTCCTGACCACTGTTAGGAGGTCTGTACACAACTCCAATTATGTTTTTTTTGCCTTTGTGGTTCCTCAATTCCACCCACACAGACTCCACATCATCCGACGCTATGTCATTCAATACCATAGATTTAATTTTGTTCTTAACTAACAAGGCAACTCCACCCCCTCTGCCCACCTCTCTGTCTTTTCGATAAGTCGAAAAACCATGGAGGTTTAACTGCCAGTCCTGACCCCCCTGTAACCAAGTCTCTGTGATGCCTACTACATCATAATCATTCACTATTATCTGTGCCATTAATTCATCGGCTTTGTTATGAATGCTACGAGCATTCAGGTAAAGTGCCTTAATGCTAACTTCCTTATTAGAGCTGTTGTAAGTCATATGTCCTAAGTTATCCTTGCTTTTTTCTGCATTCTCAGTCTGCCTCAATTTTAAATCCGCCTGGAAACATGCTATCCTGCTGCTTATCTTTCCATTTACCTCCATACTCCCTGTTGCTTTCACTTTCCCTTCCCCCCAACTCAGAAGTTTAAAGTCTTACTGACCACCCTATTTATCCTCTTCGCCAGAACATTGGTACCTGATCGGTTCAGGTGGAGACCGTCCCAACGGTACAGATCCCCCCTGTTCCAAAACTGATGCCAGTGCCCCATGAAGTGGAATCCCTCTTTCACACACCAATCCCTTAGCCACGTGTTTACTTGCCTAATTTTCTTGTCCCTATGCCAATTGGCACGTGGCTCGGGCAGTAATCCGGAGATTATGACCCTTGAGGACCTGTGCTTCAATTTCCTGCCTAGTGCTTCGTAATGCCCAAACAGGTCCTCCACCCTAGTCTTGCCTATGTTGTTGGTACCAACGTGGACCACAACAACTGGATCCCCCCCCTCCCGCTCCAATATCCTTTCAAGCCGGTCAGAGATGTCTCGCACCCTGGCACCGGGCAGGCAACACACCTGTGTTTGGCCCATATCCCTTCAAATGTTCTCCTCTCTACGTACCTGCCTAATTGTCTTTTCCATGTTGTAATTGTACTTGTTTTTACCATTTCTTCTGGCAGTCCATTCCATCTATGCACGAACTTCTGTGGAAAATTCTGCCCCTCAGCTCCCTCTCTAAATCCTTGCCCTGTCACCTCATGTTTATGCCTCCAGCTTTGGACTCATCTACCCTTGGCTGTTCACCTTACTTGGGCCCTACATAGTTTCATAAACCTTTACAAAGTCACCGCATGGCGTCATCTGCCCAGGAGAAATATTGACGACAATGTTACTAATACCTCCAACTCATGTACCCAATGCTCTGGCCAATGACGGCAAGTGTGACAAATTCTGCTTTCCCCACCTTCTCCACCTGTGATGTCATTTCCAAGCAACTATGTAACTGTACCCCTTAGTGTCTCTCTGTTCGACAACACTGCCCAGGCTCCTACCATTAACTATATTAGTCCTCCCTGGATTGTCTTAACTAAATCTAATATCTGAATTAATTTCCATCTTTCGTTCCTTGGCCCACTGCCTCAGTTGATAAACATCCCCTTCGATAACTATATTCCCTTCCCACTGTTCCACTAACCTTGGTATCCACAAATATACTAACAGGGTCTCCTATACTTTCACTCAGTTTGTTTATGTAAATGGTGCACAACAGTGGTCCCAGCATCAATCCTTGCAGCACATTGCTGGTTAGAGGCCTCCAGTCTGAACAACAACCCTCTACTCCAACCCCCCTGCCGTCTCCCACTGTCATCCCATTTTGTATCCAGTTGGCTCGCTCTCCCTGATCCCTTGTGATCTACCCTTACTAACAAATGTGTCATACTACATCCTGATCAAGGGTTTGCTGAAGCCAGAAACATTGTCTGTTGCTCTCTCTTCGTCTATCTTCTTGGTCACATCTTGAACAAAGTCCTGTCCCCACATTCACCCCTTCCTTGGGAAGTACATCCCACACACAACCCACCCTCTGTGTAACAATGTGCCCCTCATGTCTTTTTTTTAAATGTCTCTCCTCTTAAACTTAAAAATGTAGCTTCTATTCTTGAAACTCCCATGTCAATGGGAAATGCCAACTTCCTTTAACTCTCTCTATCCCGCTCATTATTTTATAAACTTCTATGAGGTCATCTGACAACATTCAGGTTTCAATGAAAAAATACCAATCTATCCAACCTTTCTTTATAACTGAAGCCTTCCATACACAGCACCATCCCGGTAAATGTGATCTGAATCCTCATCAGCTTAATAATATCCTTCCTATAACTGGGTGACCAGAACTGGACACAATATTCCAGAAGAGGACTCACCAATGGCCTGTACAAACTCAATGCGACTTCCCAACTCCTATATCCAAAGGACTGAGTAATGAAAGCAAGTGTGGCAAGCCCGCTTTTTTAACTATCCTGTCTCTCCATGTTTCAAATGTCAAAGTATTATGTACCTGAACCTCGACGTCCCCCTGTTCTACAACACTACCGAAGGTCCTATCATTAATTGTATAAGCCCTGCCTGTGTTATACAGATTATACATTATACAGATTGAACTCCATCAACAGTTTTTCAGCCGTTCACATATTTCATCAGGATCCCTTTGTAATCTGAGAAAACCTTCTTCACTGTCAACAATGCCATCCTCCAGTCGACCAGCCAATCACACATAGCTTTCTATGGGACAAATATCTCTACTAGGGGCCCTACAATTTCTTCACCAGCTTCCCACAATGTCCTGAGACACATTTGATCAGGTCCTGAGGATTTCTCTACCTTTGGGTTTTAAAACCTCCTCTTCTATAATGTGGACTCATTTCAAGATATTGAGTCGTAGAGATGTTCAGCACAGAAACAGATCCTTGGGACCAATTCCTGCATGATGTATCTAGTCAATTTGCCAGAGGTTTGCCAACATCGCTCTAAACCCTTCCTATTCATATACCCATCCACATGCCTTTTAAATGTATTTCTATCAGCCTCCACTGTTTCCTCTGGCAGCTTATTCCATATACTCTGCGGGAGTCCTTTAGGTCCCTTTGAAAAGTTCTCCTCGCACTTTAAAGCTATTCCCTGTCTGTTTGGAATTCCCCAGCCCGGGAAAAGACCTTGCCTATTGACCCTATCGATGAGCATCATGATTTTAAGCACCTTTATCAGGGTACTCCTCAGCCACCCATGTTCAAGTGAAAACAGCCCCAGCTTATTCAGCATTTCCCTATAGCGCAGACCTTTCAAACCTGGCAACATCTTTGGTCATTTCTTCTGAACCCTTTCATGTTCCACAGCATCCTTCCGATGGCATTGAGAGCAGAATTGTATACTGTATTCCAATAGTAGTCAGGCCAAACACTGTTTAGTTCCCAGAGCGCCCCAATCTTTATCCACAGTAAGTTCCAAAGTGAAATATTTGTTTTGGATCTTGTAGTTTCACACATCGTTGCCTTCATTGATCATTAAGGAGACCGGGTTTGTCCCGAGCTCTTCTTTTGCTCTTCATACAATTGTAGAATCTCTTTCAATTCGCCTTAACTTTCTCTGCCAAAGCTATCTCGTGTCTCCGTTTTGCATTCCTGATTCCCATCCAAAGTGTATTTCTACAGCCCCGATGTTCCTGAAGGGATTCCCTTGAGTCCGCCAGTTATATCTGACATGTGACCCTTTTTTTCATGTCCAGAGCCTCGAAACTCAGCCAGTGTTTCCTAATTCTTTCAGCATTGAGCTGCACACTAACAGGAACACGCTGGCGCTGAACGCTCCTTTTATCTCGGTTTTAAGATATTCCTATTTGCCAAACTTCCCTTTGCCTCAAAATTGCCTCCCCAGATCTACTTTAAAACTTCATGTCTAATACTACCTTGCTCCATTTTATAACGTGAACTTGTGGACCAGGCCTGCCCTTTTCCACCGCTATTTTCAAACTAATACAATTGTGGTGAATTTCCACTGTGTTCCCCCACTAACACCTCAGTCCCGTTCCCGACCTTGTTTCCCAAGGGGAGGTCAAGTTTAGCCCCATTCTCCAGTTGCTCCATTTACATAATGACTGTGAGTTTCTGGAACAGACTTAACAAATTCCTTCCATCTAAATGCTCAACACTGCGGCAGTCCTTGTTCAGGTTTGGAAAGGTTAAAATCCCCTACTGTTAAAACCCTATTATTCTAATAGATATCTGAGATCTCCTGACATATTTGCTTCTCCATCTCCCATTGACTATCACTGTAGTACAATCGTCGCCAACTGTGCCAATTTTTATTTCTCAATTCCACTATTATCGCTTAACTGGGCGATCCTGCATGAGTACTCTCTAAGTACTGCTGAGATGTTTCCCTTAATGAAAACTACCAGCACTCCTCCTGTGTTGCCTCCTGTTCTAACCCTCCTGTAGCATCTGTCCCCGAAACATTGAGCTTCCAGTCCTGTCCCTCCCTCAGCAGTGTGTCTGTAATACCTGTGATATGCCAGTCCTATGTTCCCGTCCATGCTCTGCGTTTAATTCATCAATTTTCCCTCATTGTCTGCTATGTTCTTGCCTGTCTTGTATAATTATATTAGTTTCTTGAACATCGTGAGCTTCTTTCTGTCCTTACGACTGTTTGGTGTCCCAAAGCCCTGCAGGACGAGTTTAAATCCTTTCAAGCAGCTCCAGCAACTCTCCCCATCAGGATATGGGTTCCCCTCCCGCTCCCAGTTCAGGTGTCTTCCCCACCATGTCTACCTGTGCTGACACCTTTAGACATCCAGGGACTTGCCCACCAACGTCCCTGTGTTCCTCGGTACTCCAGGAGGACCTACCATTCATGATGTATATCATTTGCTTCTTAGACTTCCCACAGTGCATTACCTCACAGTAGTCAGAAGTAAACTCCATCTGCCATTATCTGCTCAGTTTATCGTCTGATCGATATCAGACTGCAGCCTAAGACCACCCCCCTCAATGTGGACAACACCCTCACCTTTCATGTTATCTGCAAACCTACTAAAGATTCTTTCTGCTTTCCCGTAAGAGACATTCATGTACATAATAAGCAGCATTGGTTCCTGCACAGAGCTCTGTGGTACACCCGCTGAACAAAGGCTTTCAATCACAAAAACAACCCTCCACTAGTTGTGGAGCCAATTTGCCAACTTGCCTTGGATCCCAGTGGCTCTTCCCTTTTGGACCAGCCTTTCATGTGGGACCTTGTCAAAGACTTTAATGAACTCCATGTAAACGACATCATCCGCACTGTCCTCATCAATGTCAGACGACAGTCTACCAAATTCATACAGATAAACACTCATGTATTCCTGTCCTTTCAAATGTTGATTCATCGTGTCCCTCAGAATTGTTTCCAATAATTTCCCTCCCACCTGCTGTCAGACTATCTGCTCTGTAATTACCTGGCCTATCCCTGCTGCCCTTCTTAAACAAACAAACCACATCAGCGAACCTCCAGTCATTCAGCACTTCACCCGTGCCCAGCAAAGTATTAAATATATCACCGGGGCCCCAGCAATCTGCTGCCTTACCTCCCATAGCAGTCTGGGATATATTTTATTGTTTCTGGGAATTTCTCCACATTTTTTGCCTGTGAAGACATTTGAGGCCTCCTCCTCATTGATCTTAGTATGTCCAGAACCTCACCATCACTGACTACAATGCTTTGCTCCTCTGTGAATGCACAGGGGAAGTATACATTGCAGACCTCACTTTCTTTCTCTGGATCCATGCACAGATTGTTCCTTTGTTTTCTAACAGGCCCCACTGCTTAGTTGGGAAACTTCTTTCTCTAACTGTGCTTATTAAATACTTTGTGGATTTTCCTGAACATTATCTGCTAAGGATATTTTGTGACCATTGTTTGTCTGTTCATTCTTAAGCCCCTGGCCCCGCCCTACCCCTCCCACACTCTGTATACTTTTGAAGCTCTTCACCTCTTTTTATTTCACTGTATTTCTTTATCAAACTCACTCTATCGCTTGATCAGGATTCGCTAGATGTGCTGCCTTAGCTGTTCTGCATTCGAAATGCATCACATTCTACATCTCACATGTTCCAAATAGAAACTCCAACAAGTGTAGTTCCTTGCAGTCTAGGCTTACCAACCTAATGATAATGATAACGTTGAGTGACAGTGATAATCTAATGATAAATAGCCTCCCCAAGTTTAGATAGTTAGCTTCTGCAAAATCCTTATCTATTTTCCATATATATCTTTGAAGCGAACAGTTACGGTCTCTGTGCTCAAGAAAGCTCCATAAACCCTAATCTCTATCAACTTGTCCAGAACCTACAGCCCACCCTGCCTCTAACATTCTTCAGTCCTTACCAACCTCCCCATCTGTGTATCTCCCTCCAGCCTTGAGAGCACATGATATCACCGTAACCTTCTCCAGTTCCCACCACTCATGCATTCCCCGATTTACAATGGTCGGTTTTGAACATTGGCTGAGTTTCTGGATATATAGCACAGCGATAATACTACCAGGCCATCACGTCATCTTCTCATACATTTCCCATCCCTCAGCACTGACACCAGCGGCATCATGAAACAAAACCCTTTCCTCCTACACACTGGTTTGATCCTGGAATCTTCCTGCACTCTGCTGATATCACTCAGTATCTCCCCATACGGCATCCCTCACTGCGAGGGCCTAATTGCTGCCTCTGTCAGTGTCTCTCCTCTTGCAGCGACTCCAGATCCTGAGCCAACATAATCCTCCTCTCCAGAGAGACGAAGCAGCACAGACGAGGGATGGACACTGGGATTTTCCATTACTGGATTAGTGGTGCTGGAAGAGCACAGCAGTTCAGGCAGCATCCAACGAGCAGCGAAATCAACGTTTCGGGCAAAAGCCCTTCATCAGGAATAAAGGCAGTGAGCCTGCAGCATGGAGAGATAAGCTAGAGGAGGGTGGGGGTGGGGAGAGCTACTCTTGTATCCCCCTCCTGCACTGTTAATGTCTGGTCAAACCCCACTTAAACTTTCTATCTCTATAAACTGTTTTGAGTCCCATAACTTGCTCTGTATTTGTAATTCTTTCCCTGTCCCATAACCCTTCATATCTCTTGAACCAACTCCAGCATAAATTGCCCTCCCTCATTCTGTGAACTCCTCCTGCCACAACAATCCATATCGGGTTTTAATTATCGTTGAGGCCCTTATCTCACTTCATGTATCTGTCAGCACATCCAGGACATTCAAGTCTCCCTTGTCATCTCATTAAAGCCCAACAATATTTCCGCTTCCTACAACACTCCTCTTGAAGGGAGAACACTTGCTCTCCCTTTAACACCTGCTTCAACATTTTGATCGCTCTTTTGTCAGTTTATGAGACACTCTGCCTTCAGAATTGTTAGCTTTCATTGACCGTCTTCGAAGGCTGTTTTATTCTAATATGATCCTTAAAGACCCGAGGCAGTCGCTGATTGGTCTTTCTTGTTGAAGTTTTGTCTGTGCCAAGGGAATGTCCTTTTGTAGAATATTTTCTTGCTGTTAATTTAGAGGCATACATTTCAGTGTGTTTCCCCATTAAACTTGTACAGTTCTCCCCTCATACCCATGTAGTTTGCTTTGTTTAAATTTCAGACTGTTGGATGTCCTTGGAGTCGTCACTGTTGAACTTCATACTCCATTTGAATTCCACCTTATCACCCAAACCTCCTAGGTCCCATCCCACTGCTGGCCAAGGACGGAGTGACTCTGATCAAAGACAACGCAACCATTAAACACCACGGGGGCGAACATGTCAGAGCTCCGTCATCGATCTGAGTGTCTTTGACTCTATGCCACAGCACGCTACACACCACGGGCGCAGCAATGCCCCAGACCCACACGAAGTAGAGCAGGCTGTCCTCCAGCTCAAGAACAACAAGGCTGCAGGAGCAGACGGTCTCCCTGCTGAGGTATTGAAATGCGGAGGCACAGAGCTTTTGCAACGACTCCAGATCCTGAGCCAACATAGCTCCAGAGAGATGAGGCAGCACAGGCCAGCGATGGAGACTGGGATTTTCCAGATCTCTGTGGGACTCAGGGCCATTCTCCATGTGTAACCCTCACTGCATTAGTCTAATTTCCCATTCTGTCTATTTATCTGTCTCCTGTATGTACACAGGAAGTACCTAACTCAATAGACTTCCTAGCTGCTGAGTGTCTCTTTGAAGATGGTTTGTCAGCCAGAGAGACAAAGGGTAGGGAGACCTGGAGCCTTCAATAAATCCTGCAGTGAGGTAAGATTACTCACAGTGCACAGCACAGAGAGCAATGAGAGGGCTCCAAACATCGGCTAACAAGACACGACATAGTGACAGTGTTGGAGGGGGCACACAGTTCACACACACCCCAGGCTCAATCACCGCCCCTGTTTTAACTTACATTGCACTGAGGCAGTATTGGAATTAAGAGTTTTCAATCCAGGTTTGTGCTGTTTTAGTGAGCATCAGTACAACAGAGGGGAAAGTAGGCCTCCCACAAGAGGGTGGGAATGCTGCCTGAGATCTTTCTATTCTGTGTTCCCCCTCCAACACTGTATCTATGGCAAATCTGATGAACCAGTCACTTCAATAATTTGTAACTCCTACATTAGTTCCCATCCCTGTAACTTCCTCCCTTCCCTATAGTCCCTCCCCATATTTGAAATATGCTGCATTCCAGACTACCATCCCTATCGCTGTAACTTGCTTCAGTGTCTACAACGTTCCTCACCTCTGTAGTCTCCTCCTCCAGTAACTTGATGCAGAGTTATATTGCACGGAAACAGAACCATCAGTCCGACTACTCCATGCTGACCAGATTTCCCAAACTGAACGAGACTCATTCACCTGCTTTTGGCCCATATCCCTTCAAACCTTCTCCTCTCCATGTACCTAACCAAATGTCTTTTCCATGTTGTAATTGTTCTTGCTTCTCCCACGTGCCCCGGCATTCCTTTCCATCTATCCACCATCCTCTGTGGATAATGTTGCCCCTCAGCGCCCTCATTAAATCTTTGCTCTCTCACTTCACGTTTATGCCTCCATTTTTGCACTCACCTACCCTTGGCTATTCACCTTCCTTATGGATCACATAGCTTTATAAACTTTTATAAGATCAACCCGTAGCCTCCTCTGCCCAAGAGAAATATTGAGGACCATGTTACGAATTTCTCCAACTTATGTACTCAATGTTCTGATCCATAAAGGTAAGTGTGCCAAATGCCGCATTTCCCACCCTGTCCACCTGTGATAACACTTCCAAGAATAATTTAACTGCACCCCTTAGACTCTCTCTATTCGACAACACTGCCCAGGGCTCTACCATTAACCGTGATAATTCTCCATGGTTTGTCTTAACAAGATCCAAAACCTGATTTTAAACTCTATCTTTCATTCCTTGGTCTACTGGCCCAGTTGGTCAAAATCCCCTTTGATAACCATATTCACTACAAAATTAATTTGATCATCTACAAATTTAGGAACAATGACTCTTATATTCTCAACCAAATCGCTTATGTAGATGATGCACATTCGTGGACGCAGCCCCGATCCTTATGGCACACCGCTGGTCACAGGCCTCCAATCTGAACAACAATCCTCTCCCACCTCCCTTTGTCTCCTACTGTCAAGCCAATTTTGTGTACAGACGGCTGGCTCTCCCTGATCCCATGTGATCTAACCTTACAAACCAGTATATCATGCTAAATCCTGTCAAAGGCCCCGTTGACGTTAGTGTAGACAATGTATGGTCACCATTTTAGCAAAATCAATCAAGTTGGAGAGACCTGAATTTGCACAAAGCCATGCTGAATATCTTTCATCAATCCTTGCCTTTCCAAATGCATGTGACTCCTGTCTGGCAGAATCACCTCCACAACTTACACACCACTGAAATCTGGCTAATTGGTCTTTTGTTCCCTGGCTTTCCGTCACAGCCTTTCTAAAATAATGGAACAAAACCATATTCTTGTCATAGTCATACAGCATGGAGACTGACTCTTCAGTTGAAACAAACCATAATCGCAAAATAAACCCGCCCCAGCTGCCTGTTGCTGGCCTATATCCTTCCAAACCTTTCCTATTCATGTAATTATCCAAATGTCTTTTAAACATTGAAACTGTACCTACATCCATCCCTTCCTCACGAAGTTCATTCCACACTCAAGCCACCCTCTGTTTAACAATTTGCCTGTTGCTTTGAACATCTCTCTCCTCTAACCTTAAAAATATGTCCCCTCTTCTTGAGACTCCCCCATCCTGGGGAAAAGGCAACTGCCATTAACTCTTTCTATATCCCTCATCTTTTTCATAAACATCCATAAGGTCATCTCTCATTCTCCAGGTTCCAGTGAAAAATGAATAAGCCTATCCAGCCATTTTTTCTGAACTCAAAACTTCCATACCCAGCAACTTACTAGTAAATCTCTTCTGAACCCCCTGTAGCTTAATAATATCCTCCCTATAACTAGGCGACAAGAACTGGACGGAGTATTGCAGAACAGGCCTCACCAATGTCATTAGAATCTCCACATGACGTCCCAAAACCTGCAGTCAAGGGACTGAGCAATAGTCAGGCATGCAAAGCACTGTCTTATCCATCCTGTGATGCAAACTTCAAGAATTATGTACTGAACCAGAAGGTCCCTCGGCTCTAAAACACTAACTGAAGCCCTAACATTAATTGTATAAGCTCTAACCTTGATCGTTTACCAAATGCATTACCTCGTATTTATTCAGATTGAATTCCATCTACAGTTTTTTTTAGCTCATTCACCCGTATCATCAAGATCCCTTTGTAATCATAGCAAACCTCCTTCACTGTCCACTATTCCATCCTCCAGTCTTCCAGCCCATCACACATGGCTGTCAAATACCTTTGCTCAGGGCTCCACAGTTTCTTCCCTAGCATTCCACAATGTCCTGTGAAATACTTAATCAGGTCCAGGGGCCTTCCATACCTTTTATTTTAAAACCTTCAGCACTATCCTCTTCTATAACATGCACCCTTTTCGAGTCGTATAGAAGTACAGCATGGAAACAGACCCTTTGATCCCCAATCGTCTAGGCTGACCAGAAGATCTAAACAAATCCATCCCATTTATCAGCATTTGACCCATATACAGCTCAACTCTGACGATTCATGTAACCATCCAGATACCTTTTAAATGATGTCCTAGTATCAGTCTCTGTTACTTTCTCCCTCTGCTTGTTCCATACCCACATCACCATGTACATGATAAGACTGTCCCTTTGGACTCTTTTTAAACCTTTCCCCTCTAACCTCAAACATATGCCTTCTAGTTTTGGAATTCCCAACCCCTGGGAAAAGACCTTGAATGTTTCGCCAATCCATACTCATCATGTTTATATAAACCCCTGTAGGGTCACCCCTCAGTCTCTGATGCTCCAGGGAAAATAACCCCAGCTTATTCAGCAACAACCCCGGAAACATCTTGTAAATCTTTTCTGAGCCCTTTCAAGTTTAACAACATCCTTCCTATAGCGGGGAGACTGGAATTGCGGCGAACTCCAATTGTGGTCTAACGTATTACTCTTGTTCCCTGAGTTCCCCAGTCTTTGTCCAAGGTAAGTTCTGGAGTGCAAAATGTGTTTAGGGTCTTAGCCATATCCTGCGGTTCCACACATCGATAGCCTCATTGATCTTCAAGGGCCCCTATTTCGTCTCGAGTTACTCTTTTGCTCTTAATATATTTATACAAACACCTTTGGATTCTCCTTATCCTCCTCAGTCAAAGTTATCTCATGTTCCCTTTCGGCATTCCTGATTTCCAAACAAAGTATATTCTTACAGCCCCAATGCTCCTCAGGGGTTCCCTTGAACCAGCTGGCTATACGTGACATGTGGCCCCTTTTCCTTGACCAGACCCTCAATAGACAGCTAAAGTTTCTGAATACTGTCAACATTGACCTGCACACAAACAGGAACATACTGGCGCTGATCACTCAATTTATCTCACTTTTAAAATATTCTCACTTTCAAGACTTCCCTTTCCCTGCAAATAGACTCACCAATCACATTTTGAAAGCTCATGGCTGATACGATCAAGATTGGGCTGGCCCCATTTTATAACTTGAACTTGTGGACCAGGCCTGTCCTTTTTCATAGCTATTTTCAAACTAATACAATTGGAGTCACTTTGGATAAATGCTTTCCCACTCACACCTCAGTCTCTTTCCCTACCTTTTTTCCCAACGGGACTTCAGGTTTTGCACCTTTCTCCAGTTGAACTATTTACATATTGTTTGGGATTTTTCTGGAATGCAATTACTAAATTTCTCCGTTACTAACATTGAATATTGGCAATGCCAAACTAGACTTAGAAAGTTTAAAAACCCCTGCCATAACAGTCTTATTATTATGATTGATATTTGAGATCGCCTGACTCACTTGTTCCTCAGTCTGCCATAGATTATTCAGGGTCAGTACATTCGTATCAAAGTGATGACCCATTCTTATTTTACAGTTTCTTCAACACAGTGGGTGATTCCACAGGAATATCCTCTCCAAGTATTGCTATGATGTTTCATGCAATCAAAACCCAACACCACGCGTCCTTCCACTCTCGCCACCTCTGCTGCAATTCTTTAACAAAGGACCCACATTAGATATCCTCCAGTCATTTTGCACTTCACCTGTGGCCAGCAAAGTATTAAATATATCCACCAGGGCCTCAGCAATCTCCTTCATAGCAGACTAGGATACATTTTATTGGGCATTGGTGATTTCTCCAGATTTTTGCCTGTAAAAAATTTAATACTTCCCCCTTATCGATCGAATCATGTTCTAGAACCTCACCGCCCCAACTGAAATCCCTGGCTATAATGCCTTTCTCCTGTTTGAATACAGATGGAAAGTATTCATTGTAGACCTCACCTGCTTCCTCTGGCTCCATGTCCCTTTGGTTTCTCATAGGCCTCACTCTTGCCCCAGTAATTCTCTTATTCTAACTATACTGATAAAATACCTTGTGACTTTTCCTTAATAGTATCTGACAAGGCTATTTTAAGGCCATTGTTTTCCCCTCATTTTGAAGGACCCCATTGCAGTCCCTATACTTTTGCATGGCTTCGCCTGGTTTTATTGCACTCTGTTTCCTTTATCAATCTCATGATATCGCTTGATCAGTAATCGGTGGACGTTCTGCCTTTACTATTCCCTCATCAGGAACACACAAGCCCTGAATTCTCACTGTATCACTTTAACATACTCCCACTTTCCAAGTATAGAATCAACTGCAGATAGTCCAACCAGTCTTTATTTACCAGATCCTCTCTAATGATAGTGACACTGATAGGAGACTCATTTGTGAGGGGGACAGAGAGGAGACTGTGGGGCTGCAGAAGAGATCCCAGGTTGGTGTGCTGCATCCCGGGTGCCAGGGTCAAAGATGTCTCTGAGCAGTTACTGAACATTCTGAAGAGAGAGGGTGAACAGCCAGAGGTCATTGTGCACATCGGTCAACATGACAGTGGTAGACAATGGGATGGGGTCCTGTAAAATGAGTATCAGGATATAGGTAGGAGGTTCAAAAGGATGACCAAAACGGAAGTGATCTCCGGATTATTCCCAGAGCCACCTGTCCCATTGAGGATAGACAGAGAAAGATAGGCCAAAGAGATGTGTGGCTGAGGAGCTGGGGGAGGCGTTAATGTTTGGATCATTGAAATCGCTTGATCAGTAATCGGTGGACGTTCTGCCTTTACTATTCCCTCATCAGGAACACACAAGCCCTGAATTCTCACTGTATCACTTTAACATACTCCCACTTTCCAAGTATAGAATCAACTGCAGATAGTCCAACCAGTCTTTATTTACCAGATCCTCTCTAATGATAGTGACACTGATAGGAGACTGCAGATGCTGGGGATCAGAGCTTAAAAATCTGTTGCTGAAAAAGCGCAGCATGTCAAGCAGCATCAAAGGAGAAGGAGAATCGACGTTTCGGGCATAAGCCCTTCTTCAGGTATGCTTGTATCTATTAATCAGAACATTGAGTAGAGGAGTTGGGAGGTCATGTTCTGGCTGTACAGGACATTAGATAAGCCACTTTTGGAATATTGCGTGCAATTCTTGTTTCCTCTCTATCGGAAGGATATTGTGTCAATTGAAAGGTGTCAGAAAAGATTTACAGGGATGTTGTCAGGATTAGAGGATGTGAGCTACAGGGAGAGGTTGAATGGGCTGGGGCTATTTGAGGCTGAGGGGAGATCATATCGAGATTTATAAGAGAGGTATGGATAGGTTTAACAGACAAGGTCTTTTCCCTGAGGGAATGGAGTCCAGAACCTGACAGCCTAGGTTCAGGGTGAGCGGGTAAAGATATAAAAGGAAACTAAGGAACAACTTTTACAGGGAGAGACTGATGTGTGTACCGAATGAACTGCTCGAGGAAGTGGTGGAGGCTGGTACAATTACTGCATTTAAAACGCAGCTGGATGGGTATACGAACAGGAACGATTGAGAGGGATTTGGGCCAAGTGCTGGCAAATAAGACGAGATTATGTTAGGATATGTGGGTGGCGTGAATGAGTTGGACACCGAAGGCCCTGCTTTTGTGCTGGACATCTCTATGACTGTAAATGTTTTGTACTGTCCATTTCCAACCATACACTTCACTGTTTCCCCTGTTTACCTTGGGCAGTTCTCCTCTCAAACACATGTCAATGGCTTTGGTTGCGATTGTAGTGTGTGCTTTATGGTCACTTTAAAAATCCATCATCTCACTGAATTCCACTAAACCACAATTTCCCAGAGGATTGTTCAGTGTGATATTACTCCTTCATTCAGCTTCATCACCCAATGGTTGATCTGAGATAGTCACATCTCTGACCATTTGCACAATGTGCTATTCAAAGAAACACTACAAGAAACCTTTGAAGAGGAGTTCGGAGAATATCATTTTTGAAAAGATGAAAGTCTCCCAAAGTATCACAGTGCTTTTGCATTACACAGGAATTCATTGGAATGTGTAACAGGGTAGAGCAATGAAATATTGTCAGGCCGCCTAAAAACTGTTCTCCTCCTTGTGTTTTTGACACGTATTACTCATAATCTGCATTCAGGCTGATTCATCTGCATCATCTGAGGCCAAGTGCTTTCTCTGTACTGTCAGGGTTACCCATCCTGCACTCCCATTCTGCCTGAGACCCCTCAAGGATGTGTACAATTGAATATTTATGTTCAACCATTTATTTCTCCTGTAACCGCATCTTTCTGGCGACCAAATCTTATTTATCTCTGTGTCACAAGTCTATTACCTTATTGCAGATACTTTGTCCGTTCCAAAGAAAGAACATTGTAATTCAATTTTTCCCAGAATTTCCTGTCACAGCCTAATTCACTGATGTACGGTTTTAGTTAAACTCTATCCCATCCCGTTCCTTTCTCCTTCTCTTCAGCCACATTCCCATGCTATTCCAATGCTTCACCTTTTCTCTTTGGATTTGGAAAGCTCCTTTCACATGAACCCTTTCCCTACATCCCCCCCCCCCACCTTATCTCAGTCCCATTCCCCAGATTCAGCACCACCCTCTTGACCTGCAATCTTCTTCCCGAACTCTCCACCCCACCCCCTCTTCAGCCTATCGCCCTCACCCTCACCTCCTTCCACATGTCGTATTCTCAGCGCCCCTCCCCCAACTTCCCACTCCCCCTACCTTTTATCTCAGCCCGCTTGGCACAGCAGCTCCATTCCTGAAGAAGGGCTTATGCCCGAAACGTCGATTCTCCGTTCTTTGGATGCTGCCTAGCCTGCTGCGTTTTCCCAGCACCACACTCTTCAACCCTACATCTTCTCTGTCAATTTAAAGCCCTGTCCATAAACCGACCGACAGGATTGGCCAGGACGCTGTCCACAATAGTGTTGTTTTTAATACAATCGTGGGATATTGCATCTGGGAGTCACATGTAGGCCAGACCTGCTGTCGATAACCGATTTCCTTCCTTAAAGGATATTAATGAGTTAGATGGGTGTAGCTGACATATTCATTAAATTCTGGATGAACAGTTAGATGAGAATAACACGATGCTATCACGTGTCCCACTCGTAGTTCACCCGTCATTGAGTACTGATCCCAGTGCACCATTATTCGAAACCCTATCACCCTGACTCGTGTTTGATCTTGACACCTTCCTGCACTTTGGTGAAATCAGTCATTATCTCTCCATGTGGTATCCCTCACCGAGTGGCTCTAATTGCTGCCTCTGTCAGCTCCTCTCACTCTTGCAGCTCATCTGTGATCCTGAGTCAAAATAATCCTCCGATCAGCAACAGCACAGACTAGGGACGGCGACTGGGATTTTCGTGATCTCTGCTGGATTCAGTGCTACCCTACATGAGTTATCCTCATTGCATCAGTCTAATTTCCCATTCTGTCCACTTCTGTCTCTAGCAGGTAATCAAAATGTTGCTAATTCCTGTTTCATCCATCACCTCATTGAGGATGCTTGGTCAGCCACAAAGAGATGGAGAGGGAGGTCTGGAGCCTTCAGTAAATCCTGCAGCCAGTAAGATCACTCACAGTAAACAGCACATTAAGGGGTTAGTGGTCTTCTGTATTCAGACCCGGAAGATAGGGCATAAATGCAGAGCTGGGCAAGGAACAGCAACATTCTCGGCTTCAGTCCCACCATCTTGTGAGGGTCCTGTTTTCATCTTTGCTGTACTGGTCCTCACTGAGACAGCACAGAAGTCCCAAGCATCAATCCTGGCATAGGTTATATGAGTGATCTCTGTAATATCCTCCAGTCCTGATAATCATTCCTCTGTTTGGAAGCTTCTCTATTCCACACAATACTCTCCGTCTCTGTCTGGTTCACCAATCCCTAACACCCTAATCCCTAACCTTCTCCAGTGGATACTAAATTCCTTCATCCCTGTACATCCCACAGTCCTGTCTGTCCCTGTAAGCCCCTCCTAACAACACCACTCTCTATGTCAATGTATTTGCCTTTAGCCTCTCCATTTGTCCCTATCTGGGTAAACTTCTCCATTCCTACAACCCTTACTTTTCTGTGAAAAAATCGTAACTTGCTTATCGTTCTCCAAAACTTCAATATTAATCTATTTAAACTTCACCTTGTCCTCACCAACTCGCCTGACTGCAGGTACCTCTTCCAATTTGTGCAACCCTGCCCATCTGTGTAACTGTCCCCAACGCAGTAACCTGGCATTCTCCATTGCCTTCCTATCTATGTAGCCTTCCTGGACTTAGAAGCCTTCTTATATCTGTGAACGTGTTCAGTCGCTACAATCTTCCATATCTCTGTTAGTACACGGCATACTACTCTCCCTGGAACAACCATGACTGTGCCTCTCTGTCTGCCTGCCTCTCCCTAAATCCATCCCGATCCCTATCTCCAGAAGCGAATCCAGTTCCCTCTATCTGTATCAATTTCTCCAATACCCAAACCTGTTTGTCCCACTGACATTCTTGACCAGGTGTAATTCTGTTTAACTCTAACATCCTCAAGCCCCTGTCAGCCTCCCTATGTCTGTAACCTCTATCCATCTGTTCAACCCCCCAACTACTGAGGAATGACTCTCTGCATTCCCCATAAGGCAGACGGAATGACAGTGAACAGATATGTTGGAACTGTCATTCTGGAGATGAAGCTGCAGAATAATAATCGCTGGGAAGGGAATATTGAAGGTTTGGGGGGAAATCGAGGTAGGCTAGACAAGAAGCCAACAAGTTGTGAAGAAAGGATGAGGTTAATGCCTTAATGAAATTGCCACGTGAAACTGAAGTCCAAAATTTTGAGGCTATTTGGATGGAGCTGGGAATGAACAAGCAGCAGCAATCATTGGCTGGAATTCTTTTATAGGGACCAACCAGTGATGGGAATGCAAATATGGTTACAGTCAGGACACTGAATATACTTGCAGCAAGGGCAGTACAGTAACTGTGTGTGACAGTGGTCTCCATCCCCACTGGATAACTAATAAGTGTCAGTGATGTCATGGATAGAATCCTGAAGTGTATACGAGATGGTTTTCGATAAAATCAATGAACAGGCAGAGAATAGAGGGATATGGCCCATGTGGGGGCAGATGGCATGTGTTGAGAATATCACCATGGTCGGCACTGCCATGGTGAGCCGAAAGGCCTATTGCTGTGCTGTACTTGCTATTTTCCTACTTCCCAGCATCTACCCGATCAAAGCTCTTCCGAATCTTGAATCTAATATTCAATTTCTCTCTCATGTTTTCTAAACTTCACTGGGTTCAACCTCAATCTAAAACTCCTCTTATTGGAAAATTGATCCATTCCCAGGATCAACCAACAGACCGTTCTCTGACCTGCGTCCAATAGAAGAATATCTTTCCTTCGGGCACTCACACTGTTCATCGTATTCTGGGTGTGGTCTGACTCGTATCTTGTATGGTTTTAGCAAGACCTCCCTATTTTTAGACTCCATTACCTTTGTAATACGTGGCAGCATTTTATTTACCTTCTCTATTACCTGATGACCCTGTAAGTTACCTTTTTCAGATTTATAAACAAGAAGTCCCACAACTCTTTCTGCGGCCTGTCTGAAACCAAATAGTGTTAGCCTGACAGTAAGTCAGGAGCATGCTGAAATGAGTGAGAAAGGACCTATCAATAAAAAAACTGGACAATTGAAAACATATTTTATAAAGGAGAATGTGTTTTTGAGCCTGTTCGGTATTATTTGTTGGTGTGAATATGAATGGCAGAATAGGTAAGGGTGTGGGGAGTGGTGGTATGGGGGAAATGTACTATTTGAATTTTCAGAAGACTTGATGCAAGTTTCAGGAAGGGCTAAAGGAGAACTTGGAAGAGAATAGGGCCCCTTCAATATTAATAAGGTCGCCTATGTGTGGAATCAGAGGAGATGGGTGAGATCTTAAACAACAAAGAAGTCTTGTCTGAATTTACTATATAGAAAGACATGGAAGCTCGGGAACTTGGGGAAATAAATAGTGATGTCTTGGAAAGAATCCTCAACAGAGAAGAGAAAGTGCTGGAATCTTAAAACAGAGAAAGGTAGATCAATCCTCAGTAGCACATTAGGCTTATCCAAGAATATTGTGGGAAGCTAGGGAAGAGATTGCAGAGTCCCTAACATATTATCAAAAGACACAGTGAGGGGTTGGAAGACTGGAGGGTGGCTGATGCTGTTCAATCACTTATGGGCTGCAGGGAAAAGCCAGGAAATTACAGCGCAGTGATGGGTAAGGTGTTGGAGGAGATTCTGAGAGAAACGAGCTACATATATCTGGAAAGGCAAAGGCTGATTAGAGATAGTCAGCATGGCTTTGTGAGTGGGAAACTGTGTTTCACAAACCGAGTGACTCTTCGAGGAGGTGGCCAAGAGATAGATGGAGGCAGCTACTGGACTACATGGACTTCAGCATGGACTTCAGCAAAGCATTTGACAAGGTTCCAACGTGTAGAACATCTAGTCAAGAGGAAGAAGGAAGCTTACATAAGGTTGAGGGCACAAGGATCGTTATATGGGGCGGTACTGTCACTAAGTAGTTAGCACGGATAACTTATAGCACCAGGGACCCGATTTCCACTGTCTGTGTGGAGTTTACACATTCTCCCCGCGTCTGCATGGGATTCCTCCAGATGCTCCAGTTTTCACCGATAGCCCAAATCAGTCATACTAAATTACCTAAAGTGTTCAGGGATGTGTACGATTGACACGTTATTTAGGGTAAATGGAGACTAGGGTGGTGGAATGGTTTTGGTTGGGATGTTCATCAGAGGATCGGTATGGACTTGTTGGGTCAAATTACCTGTTTCCACACTCTGGGGACTCTGAAGGTAGCCAGGAAGGAGCTGAAGAATGGTCTTAGGACTGCCCAATGGGGGCATGAAAAAGCTTTGTTGGGAAGGATTAAGGCATTCTCCACTATATGATGAACAAGAGGATACCCAGAGTGAGGGTAGGTCCAGTCAGGGATAGTGGAGGGAACTTGTGCCTGGAGTCAAAGGAGGTAGGGGAGTTCCTTAATGCATACTGTGCTTCAGGATTCACTACTGAGAAGGGCCTTGTCATTTGTGAGGACAGCGTGAAAAGGACTGATAGATGTGAACAGGTTGATGTTAAGAAGGAGGATGTGCTGAGTATTTCGTAAACATAACGATAGGTATGCCTGTTGGACCAGACGGGATGTACCCAAAGTTACTGCATACTTCGAGGGAAGGGATTGCTGCGCCTTTGGCGATGACCTTTGCACTCTCACTGCCCGCCGCCGTCGTACCAGATGATTGGAGGGTGGCAAATGTTACTTCTTTGTTCAAGAAAGGGAATGGGGATAATCCTGGGAATTACAGACCTCATATTCTTATGTTTGTGGTGTACAGATTATTGGAGACGACTGTGAGAGACAGGATTTATGATTCCTTGGAAAACCATAGTTTGATTAGAGATAGTAAGCATGGCTTTGTTAGGGCCAGATCATGCCTCATAACTCTTATTGATTCCTTTGAGAAAGTGATAAAACACATTGATGGCTCATTCAGAAAGTGCAGAGGCATGGGACATTCGAAACCTGCCTGCCGAGATACAGAATTCCTGGCTTATAGAAGATAGAGGGGGATAATGGATGGGAAGCATTCAGCCTGGAGCTCGGTGACCAGTGGTATTCTGCAGGGATCGGTCCCAGGACCTCTGCTCTTTGTGATGTTTATTTATAAATGACTTATATGTGGGTGTGGAAGAGTGGGTTAGTAATTTTGCCAATGACATGGAGGTTGGTGGGGTGGTGGATAGTGTGGAGATCTGTTGTTGGTTGCAGCAGGATTTTGACAGGATACAGAGCTGGGCTGAGAAGTGGCAGGTGGAGTTCAATCTGGAAAAGTGTGAAATGATTCATTGTGGAAGTTCAAACTTGAATAGGTTAAATGCTGAATATTTGGAAGTGTTGGGGAATAGAGGGATCTTGGGTTCCACGTCTATCGATTCCTCAAAGTTGCCACCCAAGCATATAGGGTTGTTATGAAGTAATATGTCAAGTTGGCTTTCATTAGCTGGGGGATTGAGTTTTAAAGCTGTGAGGTAATGCTGCAGATCGATAGAGCCCTGGTTAGATCCCACTTGGAATATTGTGTTCAGTTCTGGTCCCCTCGTTACAAGAAGGCAGTGGAAGCTTTAGTGGAGGGTAAATTGGAGATTTACCAGAATGCTGCCTGTGCTGGAGGGCATGTCTTATAGAGAAAGTTTGAGAGAGATAAGGCTTTTCTCAATGGAGTGAAGAAGAGTAAGGGGCGACTTGGTAGAGGTGAACAACATGATGTGAGGCACAGAGAGAGTGAATAACCTGTAACCTGACACGAGGGAGAGGACTATGTTGTCAGTGACCAGGAAGTGACAGTTTCATTGATCTGTCTTGGTTCTAGAACTTTCTGAGCAGCAGTGGGTGTCACGTCCATCATCTTCCAATTGCAGTGTTCCAATGTATTCACACAGTGACGGAATCCATCTCTGCCTCCTGCTGAGGGTAATAGCTTTGTGCTGTCTCCATAATGGAAGGTACCGAAAATCTTCTAGAAATAATATGGAACAGATTGACTAGTGAAAATAAGAACGTGATTAGAATTGATAAAGTGAACTGACTTAAACACTAATTGAATTGAGGGTTGGCAAGTTACTGCACCAAATGAGTTCCATCCGAGTTTTCAGGGAAGTGGCATTATAGCTAATGAATGAGTTAGAGAGTCATACAGGACAGAAACAGACCCTTCGGTCCAACCAGTGCATGCTGTCTATTCCAATTCCAAACTAACTTAGTCCCACCTACCCGCGCTTGGCCCATATCCGTCCAAACATTTCCTATTCATGTACTTATCAAAATGTCTTTTAAATGTTGCAACGACAAGAAAGAAATATTGATTACCCTTCAAATTTCTTTACACTCCAGAATTTCTCGTTCCTGCAGATTGGAAAGTAGTTATTGTAATCCTAAATATTTAAAACCGGTGTGGGAGGTTAAACAAATAAAAAGGTATCTTGACGATAGGTCCGAGGAAAGTATTAGAACCTTTTATGAAAAACTTTATAACTTGATACTTGGGAAATCATGATGTGACTTGGTACAGTCAGCGTACACTTAGAAACCAGAAATCATCATTGATAAACCTGTGGAGTTTGTGTTAGTTGATACATCCACAAGAGAGAACCAGCGGGAGTGGTGTATTTGAATTTGCAGAATACTTTTTTATATTGTTGGTAACAATTGAACGAAGGAAGTTGGAGAGCATTGATAAGTTGCAGACGGGGTGATCTGGATATATCACATGGATTGAGAATTGGTCAATGGAAGCAATGCTGAGTTTCTTGCACTTTTATGGACTGAAGGCAGTTACTCATGGCATATCACACGTTTCGGTCTTTGAACCACAACAATTTGCGAGGCATAGAAATTATTTGGATGTGAGAAGTAAACAGCATCCATCTCATTTTGTATTGATTAAATGGTGCAAGGTTGAGAAGTGTTGTTTTTCAAAAGGACCTGAATGTCCTTGATCATGAGTCACCAGAAATAGCACATCCAAGGCCGAAAGTATTGAGCAACTTAAATAGTATGCTGCCCTTCATTGTAATTTGATTCAAGTGCATAAGGAAATCCGTCTTCCTGTATTTGTGGGGCCTTGATGAGAGAGTATTTGGGCATTGTGAACAGCTATGATCTCCTTTGTAAAGCACGATCTCATTAACACAGACACAGCTCAAACAAGTGTCAGCAGTCTAATCCATGAGATGATGACACCATGAGGAGATGTTGATGGGAATGGGTATTTAGTCTGTCGTGCTAGGAGACAAAGAGGGATGATTATGTTGAAACGTGAGGGTTAGCGATGATCACATATTTCCAAAAGAGACGCTGTTAGGGTGTGAAATAATTAATTTTTTAGATTTATTGTCATATGTGCCTAAGTCCAGTGAAAGCTTTATTTGCGAGAAGTACAGGCAGATGACAGTAAGCAAGTACGCACAGATCATAGGGAGAAAAATAAACTTGGACAATGCGCACGACATTCAAACAACACGATCAACATGAGCAAGATCATCGTTATTTCGAGTTACAAAGTCCATTCATCAGTCTAATATAGTATCCCTAATACTCTGCCTGAATGAAATCTCCCTACATTAATGTGCCGCCGGGATGAGGTCCGACAAGAAAACTTTAGGGAGTTAGGAGCCAAGCTAAAAAAAGTAGGACCTCAGGAGTAGTAATCTCAGGATTGCTATCAGTGTCAAGTGCTAGTCAGAGTAGGAATGATTGAATAATCAGGAAGAATGCGTGGCTTGAGAGATGTTGCAGGAGGGAGGGGTTCTGTTATTTGGGATATTGGGACTAGTTCTCGGGGAGGTGGAACTATTACAAATTGGATGGTCTGCATCTGGGTAGGACTCGAACCAATGTCCGATGAATTGCATTTGCTAACGCTGTTGCAAATAGTTTAAACTAATGTGTTTGGGGATCGGCAAACAAATGAGGAGTTTGATGAACAGAACGGAGGTAGTAACTAAAGCCTAAGTAACTAAATAATTAAATCAGCATGACTGAGGGGAAGAGGAGGCAGGAAGCGGAGGATGAACACAGAGAGACTTGTAGTTTTAATGCAAGAAGTACAGTATGTAAGGCAGATGAGCTTAGGGCTTGGAATAGTACCTGGGAATATAATGTTATTGGTATTACTGAGACTTGGTTTAGGGAATGGCGTTATTGGCAACTACATATCCGCGGAACATAATGCTTCAGGTGGGGTAGAGAGGAAAGTAAAAGGGGTGGATGACAAACATCACTGGTCAAAGATGATATCACAGCTGTGCAGAAGGAGTGCACCATGGAAGATTCGAGCAATAAGGCAATATGGGCAGAGCTCAGAAATAGAAAGGGTGCAGTATCAATGCTGGGATTGTACTACAGGCCTCCCAATACCGATCGAGGTTCAAATATGTAAATCACAGAAAGATGCAGCAGCAACAGGATGGTGGTGATAGGAGACTTTATTTTTCCCAACATTGATTGGGATTCACTTAGTATTAGAGGTCTAGATGGAGCAGAATATGGATGGACCATCCAGAAGCGCTTTCTAGAGCAGTATAGAAATAGTTCAACTCGGGAAGTGGTCATACTAGACCTGGTGTTGGGAACTGAGCCCGCCCAGGCATTGGAAGTATCAGTGGGGGATTACTTAGGAATAATGTTCACAATTCTTTTAGTTTTACATTAGTAATGGAGAAAGATGAGAGTGGTCCTAAAAGAAGAGTGCTAAACTGGGGGAACGCCAACTATAACAACTTTCGGAAAGAGCTGAGGAACGTGGATTGGGGACAGCTGTTTGAAGGGAAATCCGCATTTGATATGTGGAAGGTTTTTGAAGAGAGATTACTTAGTGTTCAGAGAGATATATTCCTGTGAGAAGTATGGATAGAAATGGCAAGGTTAGGAACCCGTGGATGACAAGTGATATTGTGAGACTAGCCAAGAGGAAAAAATATGTGTACAAAATGTCTAGGCGAATGAAGATAGGGGAAGCCTTGGAAGAATATTGTGAATTTCGGACCAATCTGAAATGAGGAAATAAGAGGGCGAAAAGGTGTCATGAGATATCCTTAGAGAGCAAGGTTAAGGAAAACCTCAAAGTTTTTTTGTCATAGCTAGAGAAAGGATTGACCCACTCAAGGACAAAGCAGGAAAGATATGCTTTGAGGCAGAGAAATCGGGAGAGATTCTTAATGAGTACTTTGCACCGGTATTCATCAAGGAGAGGGGCATGGTGGATGTTCAGGTGAGGGATAGATTTTTGATTACTCTAGGTGAAGTCGGCATAAGGAGGGAGGAAGTGTTCTGATTTCCAAAAGACATTAAGAAGGACAAGTCCCCAGGTCTGGATGGGATCTACCCCACGTTACTGAGGGAAGCGAGAGAGGAAATAGCTAAGGCTTTAACAGCTAGTCTTGCAGCTTCCTTTAACACGGGGGAGGTCCCTGGGGAATGGAGAATTGCTAATGGTGTCTCCTTGCTTAAGGAATAATCCAGGAAATTACAGACCTGTGAGCCTGACGTCAATGATAGGGAAGCTACTGGAGAAGATACTGAGGGATAGGGCATGTACCCATTTGGAGTAAAATGTCTTCGCAATGCGAGGTAGAATGGTTTTTTGCAGGTACGGTAATGGCTGACAAACTGAACAGAATTGTTTCAAGAGGTGACAAAGTTGATTGATGAGGGAAGAGACATAGATGTCATACAGATGGACTTTAGTAAGGTGTTTGATAAATTTCCTCATGGTAAGCTGATAAAGAAGGTGAAGTTGCATGGGTGTTCTAGTTAGATGGACAGAGAACTGGTGAGGCAACAGGAGACACAGAGTAATAATGGAAGGGAGATTCTCAAAATGGAGGTTTGTGACCAGTGGTGTCCCACAGGGCCCTTGCTGGGACCATTGTTTTTTATGGTATACATAAATGATTTAGAGGAAGATGTAGCTTGTTTCATTAGCAAATTTTCAGGTGACACTAAAATTGGTAGAGTAGCAGACAGTGACGGGGACTGTCAGAGAATACAGAAGAATATAGATAGATTGTGGAGATGGACAGAGACATGACAGATGGAGTTCAGTCTGGAAAAATGTGAGGCGACCCATTTTGGATGATCCAATCCAAGAACGAACTATACAGTAAATAGAAAAGCATTGGGGAAAATTGATGTACCGAGACATCTTGGTGTTCAGGTCCATTGTTCCCTGAAAGTGGCAAGGCAGATCAGTAGAGGGATCAATAAGGTGTATGGCATGGTTTCCTTCATTGGATCGGGTATTGAATATAAGAGTTTGCAGGTCATGTTACAGTTGTATAAGACTTTAGTTCAGCCACATTTGGAATACTGCATACAGTCTGGTCGCCACACTAGCAAAACGATGTGGATGCTTTGGAAAGGGTCCAGAGGAGGTTCACCAGGATGTTGCCTGGTATGGAAGGTGCCAGCCATGAAGAGAGACTGAACAAATTAGGATTATTTTCATTAGATAGACGTTGGTTGAGGGGGAACCTGATCATTGGATGGCGAGGTATATTGAGGCTCTAGTAAGGACAATAAAGAAGGCATACATTGGGTTTAAGATAAAAGCCTTAAGTCAATCCTTATATGATTACGCAAAGTGCAGAAGGACCCTTAAGAGGGGAATTAGAAGCCCTAAAAAGGGCATGACATGGACCTCTCAGAAAAGGTGAAAGATAATCCCAAGAGATTCTCTCACCATTTTAAGAGTAGAAGCGTGGCTCAGGAGAGAATAGTTCCCCTTATTGATGAGCATGGCTGTCCTTGTGTGGAATCACCAGGAGGTGGGGGGAATAGTTGAATGAACATTTCTCCTACATGTTTACTCAGGAGCAAATTATGCAACTTAAGGTAATAAGGAAAACAAGTGGGAATGTTTTGGTCCGCATACATATTACCAGAGTGGAGGTATTTGCTACCTTAAAGCACAAAAATGTGAATAACTCCCCTGGGCAAGAACATGTCCATCCTCGGATGTTATGGGAGGCTAGGGAAGAAATTGCAGGGGCCCTTGCACAGATTTTTACTTCATCATTTGCCACTGGAGTGGTTCCATTGTTTAAGAAAGGTAGCAAAGACAAACCAGGGAGCTCTTAGTCAGTGAGTGGAACATCAGTGTTAGGCAAGTTGTTGGAGAAGATAATGAGAGACAGGATGAACCAACATTTGGAAATTCAAGGTCTGATTATAAGTAATCAGCATGGATTTGTGTGCGGGAAATCATATCTGACAAATCTTTTAAATTGTTTCAAAGAGGTAACCGCGAGAATAGATAAGGGTAGGGCAATGGATGATCTGTATACGGACTTTTGTAAGACTATTGACAAGGTCCCATACGGGCAGGTTAGTCAGTGACATTAGGTGACGTGTGATCCAGAGAGAGCTAGCTAATTGGATTCGATATTGGCTCGATGGTAGGATGCAGAGAGTGATGGAATGAAGATTTTTTTCTCAGACTGAAGGCCTATAACTAATGGTGTGCCACAAGAGTCGATGCTGAGACCTTTAGTTATTTACATAAATGTCCTGGATGTGAATGCACAAGGTATGATGTGGACCATCAGACATAGGTGCAGAAATTGAAATATTTAGTCCATCGAATCTGCTCCACTATTCAGTCATGGCTGGGATGTTTCTCAACCCCATTCTTCTGCTTTCTCGCAATAGCCCTTGATCCCCTTGACAATCAAAAACCTGTCCATCTTAGTCTTATATATACTCAGTAACCTGGCCTCCACAGCCTTCTGTGGCATTGACTTCCATGGATTCACCACTTTCTGGCTGAAGAAATTGCTCGTATCTCCGTTCTAAAAGCTGTTCCATTTACTCTCAGGCTGTGCCCTCAGGTCCTAGTCTATCCTACCAATGGAAACATCTTCACAACATTTATTCTGTCCAGACTATTCAGTATTCGGTATGTTTCCATTAGACCTCCCATCATCCACAGTCATCAAAGGTTCCTCATATGCTAAGCTTTTCATTCCTGGGACCATTCTCGTGAAACTCCTCTGAACACGTTCCAAGGCCAGTAAAAGTGTTCTGAGATATGGGGCCCAAAACTGCGCAACATACTCCAAGCAATCCCAAGAAGGTTACTACATTTCCAGATAATACAAACTTAGGAGGTATCGTTGATAGCAATGAATGGTATCAGAAATTATAGAAGGATTTTAATCTGAAAGGAAAGTGAGCTGTGGATTGGCAACTGCAATTAAATACAGATAGGTGGGACTTGTTACACTTCGGAAAGTAAAACAAAGATATTGCTTATACAGTAAATAGTCAGGTTCTGAGGAGTGTTGTGAAACAGAGGGACCTCGGACCACAAGTCCATATTTAATTGAAAGCAGCATCACGGGTAGACAGGGAAGTAATGAAGGTATTTAGTATTCTTGCCTTCTTCGTTCAAAGCATTGAATGTTGGAGTTGGGACATTATGCTACCATTCTGTAAGTCGTTGATGAGGCCGCACTTGCAGTATTGTGTACAGTTTTGGTCACCCTGTTAAGCTGAAAAGAGGGCATAGAAGTTTGAAAAGGATATTGTCAGGACTAATAGCCTAGAGTTATAGGGAAGGCGTTGGCCAATTTCGTATATCATCCCTTGGAATGTAGGAGAATGAGAGGGTGGCCTTATGGAAATATATAATATCATGAGGGCCATAGATAGGATGAATGCGTATAGTCATTTTCCCAGCAGATGAGGGATTGAAAACTACAGGGCATAGGTTTAAGGTGAGAGGGGAAAGATTTAAGGACCTGAGAGGCAACTTCTTTATACATAGTGTTTTTGAAATGGAATGGGCTAGCAGAAAAACGTGGTTGAGGCAGGTACAATAGTAACATGTAAAATACATGATTAGATGCATAGATTCAAAGATTTTAGCGCGATATAGTTCAAATGTGGGCAATTGGAATTAGTTGAGTGGGCAGCATGGTCAGCACAGACCAGTTTAGGCTGAAGGCCCAGTTCCCATGCTCGATCACTCTATGACTCAATGACACTCCATTTAATAGTTTAGTGTTATTTATCCTTCTGTCACCTACATCCCATGACGCATGAAATACTGTTTCTGATGAAAGCTTGCACACTGACGTCCCCTGTCTGTATCCCTTTGCAGGCTTTCTACCATCACTTGTCATCTTACTCAATGAATATCTTGGTTATGAACGCACTGAACTCCAATCCAGTCAGTCTCTTTATCTAAAATCATTGACATCGATTGCTAATACTTGATTACCTCACACTGACCCCAGAGGCACTCCACCAATTTTCAGGTTTCCAAACTGAAAACAAAAGTTTAACCCCTGCTGTCTATTTTCTGATAGTTTCCCAAGACTCCCCTGTTTATGTGTAGCAGCCTTGAACGGTTGTATGAAATCATCCTGTGCTTAGTAATGTCCTCAAAGTGTTTAATGACATCATCCTATTTCTATGTGAATCCGGTGAAGGGCAGAATAGCCTCCTGCTGTTTCAATGCACCGATCCTGACGAGGTGAATGGGATATTCCTCTCTCCCGCTGTTACAGCGTTAAGGGTTTGAGTGAGAGAAGAGCACATGGGTGAGGAGTAGCAGGTGACCAGTCAGCCCTTTGAGCCTGTTGCATCATTCAGAATGCTCATTGTTAATGTGAGTGTGGCTGAACATCGCTTTCTTGTCTGTTTTCTTGTTCATCAAAACCATCTGGAAGCCTACCTGGAATGTTTTCAGTAACCCAATACTCACTGCACATTAGGAATAAGAACACCATGGATCACGCAATTTTAAACAGAAAGACAATCCTTTATCTCAATCTGAAGTGGCAATGCCTTATTCTCAATATATGTGTACCTCAAACCAATCACTAGTCGTTTGGAATATAATGCTACAACAATTACGAAAAGATATCGAACATGCAACTGCTCAAACCTGACCACCTTTCCATTAACTCTCTTCAAACAAATACCGACCAAATTCAGCCTCCACTGAACATGCGGGAAGGCAATACCAGACAACACAGAATCATAAGAGCATAGGAAAATGGAACAAAAGGAGACAAATGAGATAATGTCTGCTGTGTTGGTTGAAAACAGCTGAAATATTTCTCAGAACTATTCTCCAGCTTTCCCCAACTGACTATTGGTCGCTTATTCATGAAAAATGTATCTATCTGTGTTTTAAAGAAACGACTGTGCCTGTCTGTGCATGGGGTCGACTGGTCGCATTGTTTCCGATACTTATAAATGTGATTATTTATTGTCAATATAAAATACAGTGAAAAATATGTACAATTACCGAACACCGGTGCCTTTCATATTTGCTTCGAATGCACCAAAAACAAAATGAAAATGTGTTCACCTTTTCATTATCCACTGTTACAGTCTCTCTCCAGGCTACACCAGCCCACACCATGTCACTGTCAGGGGGACACTCCGGGCTATACCTTCCCACACCATATTGCTCTCAATGGGACACTCCTGGATAGAGTAGCCCACATCATTTCACCATACAGTCCCCTCTTTCATTTGATTATCGAAGATGCAGATGTTGTCTTCAAAAATGTGGAGGTTAGGTGAATTGGCCACGCTACATTGCCCGTAGTGTTCGGTGAAGGGGTAAATGTAGGCGAATGGGTCTGGGTGGGTTGTGCTTCGGCGTGTTGGTGTCGACTTGTTGGGCCGAAGGGCCTGTTTCCACACTGTAATTTCTCTAAAACAAATCTACCTGCTTGGTAATGTTCTCTGTGAGGTCAGTAACCCCCATCATACACTTGCCATTTTAAATGGAACAAACAAGCCCCTCTTTGCTGTGTAGGTAGTCGAGGGTATACCGGTTTTGCTGGGAAGATGGATGTAATTCTCAGAGCATGCCCTTACCTCCTGCCAAGTCCAAGTGGTCTCCTTACCCAACCGGGTTAGACCTCAAATAAGAGAGTTTCAATTTTGATGGCTAATAATTCTTGTAGATCCTCCTCAGGAAAAGCTACTGAGACATGTGTAAGCCAGAAACTGGTTTTACTGTTACCCAAAGCCTTACCACCCCTCCAATGTGCGCAGAATACAGGTGAACCTGAACGTTTGGTAGGGAAACCCCAGCCCCATTCCCGGTAGTTGGGCAGGGAACAGTATTTATGAAAACTTCCCCGACAGCTCCTGCACAGGGATTACCTCTTTCATTAAGGACAATGACCTTGGTCGCTTTGTCTTGGCTGAAAAAATAATATCCAGGTTTAGTATAGCTAATGGATGGGGCTTCCCAATAAGAAACAGGCCTGTCTTTGTGACTACCCTGGAAGTATGGGTAGTCCATAGCTGCAAAATATAGTCGCACTGGGGACTTAGGGCAAAAACTGTTCGATAAAATGTGGTGGGGCTTTCAGTATGAGATGTGATTATTGTCCCAGACTGGTTCCTTCCATGACATAATTGAGAAGATGGAGGTGCCATAAGGGGTCTCATAGTAAGGTGTGTGCCATTACCAATACCACAAAGATCCTGAATATCCTCAATAACAGAGACACACTCCTCCAGTAGGCAAATGCATGAGATGCAAGGTGTCACAGGGAAGCAGTAGCAGTTGGTACATTGGACCAAGGCACAAGGAATAAACTTACTTACATTCACGTAAGTGCATTCCCATCCTGGACAGTTGTACCAAATTGGATAGGCTTTCCGGACTTATTAGAGGAATTCCACAGGCAGCTAGCAGGTGGGGATAAGTAATAATCAAAGGAAACATTATAGCCGGTAACCACCTTACAGGTATTCCATAGTCCGGAGTTGGGACTCAGGAGGGGGTAAAGGGCCAAAGAGTCCTTTGCTGATGTGAGGGCGTAACACACCTCTTCATGCTGGCCGAATATTTTATGATGGCTTTGCAAAAGCAAATTGTTAGTGAAGGACGATATCTCCCCCTTTCTCTTTTATGACATGCCAATTTAGGCCTCTTTGAGAAGAGGCAACGCTTATCAGGACCGCCCAAAGCACAACTGAAATCAAACTGGCACAAACCACCCTGACAGGGTAAAGACCATTGAGATTTGTTCTGTACATGAACTGTCCGATCTTCTTGGTGAAGTTGACCATTGTGGCAGTCATTCTTGGGAACATTCCATTCATTGACGGAATCAGTTTCTCGAGGCACGTGAGGACATCTTTTTGGCATAAACAGTACACAGTTTCTCGTTGCTCAGGATCACACGGGAAAGCAGCCCGCTCTTCATCACTAATGCCGGCGACAACGAGTCCACATAACAGGGTAAGTTCGATCTTCATCATAATGGTTGTTCTGAATCAAGGATTAGGATATGCAAAACAGAAGAATTACTACTTGAAACATGCAGCTATATCATGATTCCAGTTCCTCTCCCAGTTCCTCATCATCTCCATCTCCGGCATCACTACCCCCTCCCCCCGGGAAGGGGCTCATCTGATGACCTTGGAATGATGAAGGTGAACCCAGGCGGAATTCCTGGCGACTTTAACAGCAGTCGGGGTGGTGAGGAGACCCTGAAATGGACCTTGCCATTGAGGTTGGAGGCTGCGGCTTGTCCATTACTTGACGAGAATGAAATAGTCTGGTTCAACAGTTAGAACGTAGTGGAGGGAATAGCGTTTCTATCAGAGCAGCACAGACCTTGGAGTGAAGACCTCACAAAGCCTTGGTCAAAGAAAGAACACAGGAAGACATATGCTCAGTCATGTAAACACAGGAATAGAGGAGGAAGCATCATTCCAAGTCAAGAGCTCGACCTTGGATGATTTCAGCTGGGGACAAGCGAGTTTCCCCCATAGGAGTGGTGGAACAAAACCAGAGGTACCAACCTAACCCAGGAAAGACCTGTCTCAGTAGTCAATTTGGAAAGTTTAATTTTCAGACTCTGGTCACTATGCTCCACGAGTCCTGCAGCCTGTGGGCAACAAGCACAATGAAGTTGGTGGTGAATCCCAAAATCAGAGCTTAATTCCTCATTAATATCTCCAAAAAAAAGAGGGCCATTGTCAGAAGGTAGACAAACAGGAATACTAAAGCGGGTAATAATCTCCTTGAGTAAAATATTTACAACAGTTTTAGCAGTAGCTTTGGAAGTGGGGCAAGCTTCAACACATCTCGGAAAATAAAACAATGACGAAAACATACTTATAGTGCTGACACCTTTGCAAATCAATTAAGTCTTTAAACGTCTTTTGACAGTTGGCATCAGTTTGTCAGTAGTCGTTTCACCCTTGTCAGAGATTTCAGTCTGGCTCATCATGTTAGGCACAATCGTAAGATCGCCGTTAGAAACCGCTGTTATGGCCTCATCAACAGCACAGTGGTATTTGAGTACCTGAAGAGGGCAAAAAAAATGCATTTTTCCAGAATTGAACAAAACATTAACAACTCTGAATGCTTAAATGGAGTCAGTGTAAATGTCAACACGGAGGCCGGTCCCAAAGACGCAGGCACCGATCAGGTCAAAAGGGCAACAAAGGGAATCTGAAAAGAAGCTGATTCCAGGACGAAGCCATGGTCAGCAATTATTGTGTCGCACGAGAAGCGAGTACTTATATGGTCAGTAGAAGAACACCATCAGTGAACATATTGATGTCAGTGTCCACAATGGGGGCATGGGAAAGATCTGAATGAATTTGAATATGCTTATTGATGAGGAGAATTCAGTCATGATCTGGAGTGGGTAAGAGTGATGGGGGATGTGCAAGGAAATCGGCAGAATTAATGGTAGCACAATACCTAAAGCTCAGCCGGGGGTTGTTGAGCAGATAAACCTCCTAATGGTTTTGGCAAGCAGCGGTCAAATGTAGAGTTTGCAATTGCCTCAGCTGGGCGATCACCAGATTGGAACTGTAGACGACACTATCCTGCTGAAGTGTAAGGGTTTCTGTGGAGTGTAATCTAAGGTAAATAGCAGTAAGAATCTGAGTACAACGGGGATATCCTGAGGCAACTGAGTCAATTTTAGTCGAGAAATAGGCAACCGGGCAGTGGGGATCTCTATGTAGGTGAGTGAGAACTGAGGAAGCAAAGTCATCTAGAATCGTGCAGTAAAGGCAGAAAGGTCTGTCATGGGGTGGGGGGCGGTGGAGGGGGTCATCCCAGAGCTGGAGGTTGTGACAAGGCATCTTTAAGTTTGTAGAGGATTTGCTATGCCTCTGAGGAGAGCTCGAAGGTACTTTCATAAGAAGTAAAGGGGGTCAACATCTGAACGAGGAGGGCAGCTTCAGGGATCCATGGTCGGCAGAATTTGACCATACCCAGTCAGGGACGAACCTGTTTCACCGTTATTGGGACCGGGAAGTTGACGATACGTGTAATATGGATCTGCTCAAGGGAGTGCGAAACAGCTGAAAGTATGATACCTAGAAACTATATCTGGTGTTGTACAATTGAGACGTTTCGGGAGAGACAACATAACCCAGGCGTTTCAGATAGTTCAGGAGGAGGACAACATCTGAGTGATTGGATCCTTCATCTAGACTGGCAACAAGGAGCTTGTCTAATATTGGGTCAGTGCAGAATCACTTGTGAGGGTGAGAAACAACAATTGTTTCTATGATGTCTGAGAGAAAATGGTCGGAGAATGTATGAAGTCCTGAGGTAGTCGAGTCCACATCAACTGCTGGCCATGAAAAGTAAAGACAAATAGGTGTTGACTGTCTTCATGAAGATGCAGAAAGAAAACAAAATGTTGCGGGTCGACAACAGCGAAAGACTTAGCGTCCGATGGTACCAAGGCCAGAATATGAGCTGCATTTGGGGACCAGGCCATGATCAGGCTGTGTAATAGCATTGATAGCTCTTTAATCTTGAACCAGTCGATACTGGTCTGCGTGCCAGAATTTTGGACAACTCCTTGCAGTCCCTGATTCCTTATTATTTCATTTCACAATGAATTCTTATCAGGACCTTTTCGGCTGGACTTGGACGATAGAGAGCGAGGGGTCGAGTCAACCACATTTGAATGTGAGGAAAACCAAATGGAGAAAATACTCACGTCTGGCCGACCAAATTCTCTGAATTCAATAGTGGAGGACTGAGGCTTTTACAGCATTGTCTGCAAGCTGTCCATACCGAATCTGAATCATGACACCAGATGATGATCTGGACCCCCGGCAACGTCTCTCGGTTCTGCGATCTGTCAATAAATACTCGCAATTGGTCTGGTTGTTAAGTTTACGCTTTTTTTTCATACAGCCGAGTACAGAGCGTGCAGAAACACTGATGTTATATGCTTCCATGTTCCTTGGTGTAACTGTGCTTAAAGCTGAAAACAAATGCTTTTATATACTTTTCTTAAATAACGGT